>NC_068336.1:23887412-24513968 GCF_000147395.1 Oryza glaberrima | reverse complement strand
ACACTGTGATGAACAAGCCTGGCCTTCTTCTTGTTGGCGCAAGAAGCGGCCGGCCGATCGACGAGAGGTTCGCCTCTCACTCATCCGGACAACAACCTGAAGCTAAGCTTTCTCTGGCCGGGTTTGAACCCTATCTAACCGCGAGTGACCGTTCAAAAGCGAAACCAACCAAATCGATCCATCGAAATAAGGAGAAAATTTCCTCCAAAAGGAAGAACAAGATAGATCTAACTGGGGACCTAGCAAGAATCAAAACCAACAGATCGAAAGGGACACACACACACACACACACACAAAAACACACAAGAACAAGAGCCAAATAAACACACATGCGCAGTACTCAACCAAATTAAAAAACCCACAATGGCAAGATGCTACTGGAGACGTTGGCCAGGTTGAAGATCCACGACACCCAGTGCATGAAATCCGCAAAGGAGGCCATTGCGTGCAAGTGCAACGGGGGACGAAGGGGAGAGGATGGGGAGGCGCTAGCTATAGCAAAGCCCTGCCTAGATAGATGTTTTGGGTTTGGGGAGAGTTTGTGGCGGAGAAGGTGGTGGTATTGATCCAAGTCGAATAGCTTGAGAAAAAAGTCACATGCTTTGACGCCTGACGCAGCTGCGATTCCCTTCTCGGCTCTCCGCTCTGTGCGGCGGCCTGTAAAAAAGTCGAGCTGCAGCAGTGCAGTGGAGTGGAGAGGGCGAGACACAAGAATTTTCGAAGGCAAAGCTACTGCAACATTAATTTTCACAAGCTAGCGTCGACAGCTGCACCTCTCTCCAGTGCTACTGGCCATTTCTCTCTCTCTCTCTGACAGCCACTACTCGTACTCCTACCTGTGTGAGTGTGAGAGACAGACATGCTCAGCTCTCAAAGTCTCTCACTGCTGATGCATTGAGGCTGTATTTAGTTCCTGAAATTAGGGAGAAGTTCGAGGAAAGTTAGTAGTTTGGAAAAAAAGTTGAGAGTTTATGTGAGTAGGAAAGTTTTGGATGTGATGTGATTGTGATGGAAAGTTGAGAGTTTGGGAGAAGTTTAGGCTATGTTCAGATTAGCCTTAGAGACGATGTGACTAAAAAGTTGTGTGTGTGTATGAAAGGTTCGATGTGATGGAAAGTTGAAAATTTAGAAAAAAAAAACTTTGGAACTAAACACACCCTTAGGCTTAGGCTGTGTTTAGATCCAAAGTTTGGATCCAAAACTTCAGTCCTTTTCCATCACATCAACCTGTCATACACACACAACTTTTCAGTCACATCATTTCTAATTTTAACCAAAACATAAACTTTGCGCTGAACTAAACACAGCCTTAGTGTGCACTAAACAGGGCCTGAGTTGAGTCGACACGTTGCGTGAATAGGCGCGCGCGCACACACAAGTTCATCTGCCCGCCCGTGTAATGGACGCGCGCGGTGGGTTTTTCTCATCTGCCCGGCCCGTGTCACGCCAACATTGCTGCTACTACTTTGCAATATATCGGTGTACAACTTTCCACTTCCTCTTTTGCAATGGGAGTTACCTACTAGTAGTACTAATTAACTTCGTTTTAGCATAAGTTTATTTTTGGGTTTATGTATCAAACATTTATAACAGTCCATCTTATATAAGAATTTTATGAAGAAGGAAAAAAAATAATCACACATAAAATACTTCTTATGTTTTATCATATAATAACAATGTAAAAAGTTAATTATAAAAAAATTAAATAATATGAAGAGTCAAATGTTGTATCCAAATATTGAAAAATTAACTTTTTATGGGACGGAGATGATGGTACATTCTAGTGGAATTTGCATCTTACATTTCAAACCCTGTTTTTTTAAAAAAAATGTTCTTTTTTTTGCCTTTTTTTTGTGAAAAGCTATTCGCATCTTAGACTTCAAACCCTGTTTCCAAAAAAAAAAAATCGTTCCTTTTTTTTCCCTTCTTGTGAAAAGCTAGGTTTCTTTCTTTGTTTCAGCATTTATAGGTGACCGTAATGTAAAAGCCGCGGACATATATTTATTGGTGTGGATGACAGAAGTTGTGCTCTCACTATATCTTAAAAGAAAAAAAGGAAAAAAAATCATATGTTTCATAAAATAGTACTAGGAGAATGAAAGATTGCAATGGCATCTTATAGTTACAGTGAGTTCACATTGTGTTTAGCAGGAGCCATTTTACAGTTAATTAGTTCTGGTAATTTCAGTTCATTTTAGCTTGTTTGATCGCTTAGCTAGTGTTGATTGTTAAGCTGTCAACAAACATGCCTTCTCAAGCCATATATAAGAACAGTAAAATCCAAACCAATTCTAGTAACATAAGAAGTGTTGATTGTTAAGCTGTCAACAAACATGCCTTCTCAAGCCATATATAAGAAAAGTAAAATCCAAACTAATTCTAGTAACATAAGAAGCATAATATTCCTTTCAAACCAATTCTAACACAGAAGCATAATATTTCATTTCAAACATATAGTAAGCATAGTAGTACTAGCTAGCATGCTTATAGTCACACACAGTAATTAAGCATTACACTTAAGGTAGCTGCAATCATTCATAGTGGTGAGTACTCCAAAGTAAGGCATACGATTAACAGTAGTAATACTGATCAAGATCTACTAGAACTAGTGGATAACTGGATACTAGTACTAATAAAGGACGCAGAAGCACAAAAGCCGCAATGACAACAGAGGTAGTAGTCTACTACTGCACAATCATCTTCTACTACTAGCCGCTCTGCTCCTCCGGACCGATCTCATCTTCGATCGATCTAGTGGTGGGTTGATGGCGAACCCTCAGCTGACGAGGATGCAGATGAATGCGGGTTGCTGTGAACGTGGGTTGATCGTCCGGGGGAAGATGTGTGCTCCAGCTTATCCCTGCTGATCTCATCAAGCTCTTTCTTCTCTGCATCCGCCTTCTCAGACGGTGGCTGGCTGCTGCATGGAAAGCAAAACAAACAGCATTAAGATCAAGTGGAACACATCACATAGATCCATCACAGATTAAGAGCGAATTCAAAGGAGAGGAGGTGGTGGCTGGCTCATAGTACCTCCTCATCGTCTGAATCTGGGTGTAGTACGAGTAAATGGCGACAGAATATCCAAACAAGACAGCGAGCGCTATAATACCGAGCCAAATCACAACAATCCCAGCAACATCGCCGAAAATACCAGCGAAGAACAATGGTAAAACTGTGATGATGGAGAACACGACGATAAAAACGTAAAATCTCCCATCTCCAAGAAGAGCCCCTCGCAAGAGGTGCCGCGTGACCAAAGTGGTCGCAAAGAAGAGATAAGCCAAGATGGTATAAGAAAGATCACGCAGAACATCCTCCACAGTGGTGGCGTACGGGCACAGAATCATCCAAGAAACATAGGCGGTAGGAAAAAGCAAAGTAATTGAGATCACCGCCGCCGACGAGATGAGCACGGCGCGCGCGTACTCCTCCTCCTCGTCGTCGGCGAAGGCGGGGACGTTGTCGGCGGATTGCTCGGTGCCGTCGCTCCGGCGGCGCTCGGCGAGGGCGTAGCCGGCGAAGGCCGCGGTGAAGATGGAGTTGAGGTAGATTGTGACCGTCCCGATTCTTGTGCCCAAGACGTGGTCGGCGTAGTAGGCGAGCAGGGCGCCGAAGTAGACGTCGACGACGATGGCGCAGAAGCTCTTGGTGACGAAGAGGACGTTGGCGCAGAGGAAGAAGTAGGTGGAGAGGAGGAGGGAGAGCCTCCACACGAGGAGCGGCGCCGGCGCCTCGCCGGCGGAGAGCCAGAGGAGGATCGGCATCGCCAGCGCGAGGAGGAGTGTGAGCACGATCAGCGTGGCCTCCCGGTCCCTGCGGTCCCTCTCCGGGTCCTCGCCGAGCTTGCTCAGCTCGGCGCGGCGGAGGCGGATGGCGCGGCGGCGGAGGAGGTCGCTGGTGTGGCGCTCGTGCTCCTCCCCGGCCGCCGCCGCCGCTGCGACGAGGCTCGCCTTCTCCCCCAGGTCGGAGTGCTGGATCTCGGTCATGTCGGTGGTGCGCGGCGAGGCGGCGAGATTAGGGTTTTGCGCGAGGGGAGGGGAACTGAGGATGGGGATTTTTTTTTTTGAGGGAAGCTTCGCGGCTGTTTCGCTTCGACTGCACTGTCCTCCTCCTTTTCAGCCAGCCATTGGCCGCAATAAATGGGTTGGGGGGGGGGGGGGGGGTAGGATTTTCGGCTTCCACCGCGGGCGTCACTCATGTGAAGAATTTCATTCCAGTATATTTTTTTTTTTTTGAAAGCGCTTCATTCCAGTATATAGCTCCTCGGGCAACAACTGGAAGAAAAAAAATGGTGCTAATACTGTCGTAAGATCCTAAAAAATGGCATTAAATTAAACATATCAAAAGAATTCAATAGTACAGTATCAACCTATTAATTATAATTGACCGATATGGTTCGTTGCAACATTATTACCTTCACCAGCAAATTTGTACAATTAGACGCTGTTTAGATCCCACACAGAAATTTTACACCCTATCACATCGAACGTTTAAACACATGCATGAAGTATTAAATATAGACTAAAAAATAACTAATTATATAGATTGCGACTAATTTGCAAGACGGATCTTTTAAGCCTAATTGCTTTATGATTTGACAATGTTGTGTTACAGTAAATATTTGCTAATGATGGATTAATTAGTCTTAATACATTCGTCTCGTTGTTTACTCACGGATTCTGTAATTAATTAGTTTTTTATTAGTGTCCGAACACCCTATGCGACACCTTATATAATACCCGATGTGACACTACTACAAAAGAGGTTTTTTGCATACGGGCGTGAGAGAATTTCGCCAATCGCATGCGAAAATCGTCTGTGAAAATCGCCATCTTTGCATGTGGTCAGGGCACCCGCATACGAAAATCCAATTTTCGCATGCAGGCGCTTAAGCCGATCGCATGCAAAGAGAAAAAATCACGAAAAAAAATAAAATTCCAAAAAAACCTAGCCGTAGGTGGCGGTGCCGCCCCGCCCTAGCTCGCTGGCTGCTCCCGCCGCCACCTACCCCCGCTCCCGCCGCCCGCCATCCGCCCCGGTTCCGCCGCCCGCCATCCGCCCCGGTTCCGCCGCTGCCCGCTAATGATGACTTAATTAGACTTAAAAGATTGGTCTCGCGGTTTCCAAGCGGCTTAACTTTGGGTGAATTCATCTTCAGGCTCAGGTCAAACAAAGTAATTATTTAAAAGTAATCTTTTGCCAAAGTAATTTTTTACTCTTGTACACTCGTTTATACCTTCATTTTTTCCTTTCAGCTCACGTGATATGTGTGTGTTATGATCAAGTCAAGGATATACTCTCTCCCTCTCTCTCTCTCACACACACACACTGTACATTAGTTCGCACATCACTGCTATGTAAATTATTGAAGCGCGTCAGCTTGAATTGCAGTGAACAAAAGGGAAAAAAGAAAAAAAAAAGAAGAAGCACCACTTCGTTTGGTTACACTCTGAAATTAATACAGAGGAAGCACTGTTCAAAGCAGGACCCCATTTTTTTCGCCAACCATGCGAAAAGATCGATGCCACTGCTAACATTGCAAAATGCCATTTCACTTAAATGCAAAGGAGAACGCTAGCCTTTTAGTTTTTGTCTTTTCTCCAGCATATGCACGGTTCACTTAAATTCTGTTCTACCCTAATTTATATGTAAAATATTCTATATATGTCCTAAGGGATTTAAAAGCTAATGTTGAGAAATAAACTATGATGAAAAACCCTTAAAAATCAATTCTAAAATTAGGGTTTTGTAAAACAATGTTGGTTACAGCTGATAAACCAGAACTCAACACGATGAAGTGTTGATTTGGGGTTTGATATCCTACTAAAATGTTTGGTTCTACTAGATAGTAAAATTTGGCGCAAATATAAATAATCATGATGATACTATTTTTAAGTCAAAATAAATTGGCACCGTGAAAGGCATCAACCCAAATATGCTCGAAATAACAGAGGGAAAAAAGATTTCAGATCCTTGTGAATTGTAACTAACATCATTAGACGCTTTAAGGGGCCCTTTGAATCTTGGGATTGAAAAAAAATAGAGAAATAGAAAAACCACATGATTCTAATAGAAATATAAGTGTAAAACAGAAGATACAGGAATATCCGTTTGATTGGACTGCAAGGAAAACGTAAGACTTGAATAAGAGCGATAGACTCAAAGAAAAATTTCCAATAGCTCTTATTAAGTTTTTTTAAAAAAATTATAGGATTGTCTATATATTCTATAGGAAATTCAAAGGATAAGATAGGATTCACAAAACACGATCCACCACTCGGAATTGCCATTGGAGAAAGAAACTGATACGAGCTGTGTTTCTGGCATCCAAGGGAGAGGATGACATGATGAGCAGTTGAGCACATGATGGCGACCAATTCGTTCGTCCGCGCGCGTACGTCCGTACGTCCATCGATACATCCATCACACTGAAGTTCTGGAGCCTACAGGCCGGGACCCATGGTTTTTTAGGCTGTGTTTAGTTCCTTTCAAAGTTGAAAGTTTGGGTTAAAATTGGTACGACGTGACTGAAAAATTGTGTGTGTATGACATGTTGATGTGATGGAAAAAATTGTGAAAGGCCGAAGTCTGGGTTATTGCTCGATTAAACGAATTTATTTTATGTGGTAGTACGGTCACATTTGCGTGCATCGCTTTTCCGTACACTAGGAAGGTAGCCCGCGCGTTCACGCGGGCATGCGTCGTACGCTAAGTTTGAGACACTCATAAGAGCGAAATATTAGCCGGAGAAGATATCCACGGTTTCTCCGTTGTTTTCATTGGCATTAATTGTTTTTATAATTTTCTAACCTATTAGCTTTATATTCATGTTGTGATGTAGGAATGATTGCAGAGTACCATGTGAATAGGTAGCGTTTGTAGAAAGTTTAACAAACTTTTAGTATATAATAGATAGATGGATTATAATGTGTTGGTTATCTAATGTTTGATTTTAATTAATCTTAAACTTTGCTAGGTAGAAAATTAAAAGATGGAAAGTATATATAACAGATGATAGGAGACAGATGGAGGGACTGACGTACGTATGTTACGTAGGTGATGATTGGGAGAGGATGCCTAGGAGGTGGTGGGGTAGGGGTGAGATGAGATTTATGGATGGGTTGTTGGATTTTGTTTAAAGATAGATCTAATAGTGAAAAATGATGGATCCACTGTATTAAATAAAAATTAAAGTTTGGATGTTTTGTTTTTTTTCCTCGAAATTTCTTTGATTTCTCTAATTTATTAAAGCGTCGAGCAACGATTTAGGAGTGTTTGTAGTACATACGTATTTTCTGTCGTACGTTTTCCATGTGAACTTTACGAACGTACGCATTTTATCTCTCACGTGGCTGGGGATCAGGAAGGAAAGATTACTTTTTTATTTTTTTTAAGTATGATAATCTAATGGTCTAAAATATTAGGTCAGTTAATTTAAGTAAAAATAAATGTTACATTTTTCTTGGAATACCAATGATTTTCTCTAATTCATTGGAGTGTTATGTAGTGATGTAGGAGCGTTTATGGAATACCGCGTGACGGATTGGTAGCGTTTGTAGAAGGTTTAATAAACTTTTAGTATATGATAGATAGATAGATTATAAGCTGTTAGTTATTTAATGTTTGATTTTATTTAATCTTAAACTTGGCTAGGTAGAAAACTAAAAGATGGAAATAGTAATCGACGATAGGAGATAGGAGACAGGGAGGGACGGACGTACGTATGTTAAGTACGTGATATGATGATGGGGAGAGGATGCCCAGGAGGTGGTGGGTTAGGGGTGGGATTGGATTTATGGATGGGTTGTTGGATTTTGTTTAAAGATAGATCTAATGGTGAAATAATTTCTTCGATTTCTCTATTTATTGGAGCGCTAAGCAACGATTTAGAAACGTTTGTAGAAAGTTTGATGGATTTTTAGTATATAATATATTTAAAAAATTCAACAGGATCATAAATTAGATACTCCCTCTATCCCATAATATAAGGCGTGGTCAAAGTTAGCACGGTCATCAAAACTAATCTTTAGCTTATAACTTTTCATATACTATAAGATTTGTAGCAACAAAATTTTAACCATATGAAAGTAAATTTTAATTTCAATTTAATGATATATTTTTAACAAATAAAATTCATTTTATATTATACTAAGTGGTAGTCAAATTTTTAAATGTAAAATCTTAAAGTATGTGTGCGCCTTATATGGTAGAATGAAAGGAGTATATTTTCTTTTAAAAAATTAAAAGATGGTTTAAAGCACGTTGATTGGATATTTTATATTTTTTATTATGGATCCTAATTTTACTACATATCTATATTTGTGAAGTAATATACTCCGTATTTTATTTTTATATTGTAAAAAATAAAATAGACCGTCAATTTTTTTTCCTCCAGGCAGCAAAAGGAAAGCTTCGTTTTCAATAGTAATGTACGTACTCAAGTTTTTGTTTCCAATCATACGTACGTAGTACCTACGTAGGGAGACAGCCCATATGTAGTCGGAGGAAGTTATTATTTTTTAATAATAAATTTAATCTAATGGTGTAAAATAGTGGGTCCACAAATTAAGCGAAAATCAACGGTACGGTTAGTACGGGTCCACCAATTTAAGTGAAAATCAACGGTGAGATTAGATAGTGCCATGTGGCGGCTTAAGAATGTTTATAGGAGTGCCACATGGTGGCGTTAGAGCGTTTATAGGAAGTTTAATGGACTTTTAGTATATAATAGATAGATAGATAATAGATTTGCTAGTAGCCTCATGATTCACTAATTTTTGTGTACGTTGATGTAAAGAAGAGCTAACTACTAGTAGCACAGTAGTAGTAGTTATTACAGAACTTAATAATTTGTATCAAATCAAAGCACAATAAAGCTATTTTTAATTTGAACATGCATGTGTATTAGCTCTAAGTTATAGAACGAGATATTCGCCTATACATTTTTGCTTTGGTCCGTCCATTTCCTAGGGGAGGTGTACAGAAGATATCCAGCACACACATGCCAACTTTTTAAAAACCGATCGAGAAGAGATCATTCATATATACTCCCTGCATGCATGACGCAGACACATATCGTATGTAGAGCGACTGATCCCTGCTGCTGCATCTCTGCTGGTGCTGATGGATGGGCACACTACAGTGTTGCCTCCTCCTTGGGAACCCAAAATTTAAACTCAACTTTTGCTTCTCCTCCTCTCCAAATTTCTCCTCCCTTTATTTGTTGCAGGGAAGAGGCAATGCACGGTGCAGCTTAGCAATTCAAGCAATGCAATTAATGGATGGATCGATGGTCATGGATGATGGATGGATCGATGGAAATGGACGCCCTCGCTATCATGTGCACGCCATCCTCCGGTGGTTGTCAGAACACTTCACCGGCCGGAGACCCGGAGTACCCGTATCAGTATGACGAGAGCTTCTCCAGTGCTTGGAAGTTATCTAGTCCATTGATCAATTAAAATCTAACGGTCTACAAACAAAGGTTCGTTAGGAAAGGTAGTAAGAAAGTGGGCCAGGTACTTAATTTGTAGATTAGGTGGAAGGTTAAATAGGTAATTGTGTGCCTCTTATCAAATTAGATAACTAAGAGATGGCAAATCACGGTGTATGTATTTTTTCTTTTGATAGTATGCTATACGTATGCGCCAGGTTATGGAAATTAACTATGTTGTGCCACTACATTCCCAAATTTCACGTCAGTTGATTGTGGGGGAAAAGTCCACTTAAACGTGTGAATGCTTAAAACTTTGACAAGAAAAAAAAAGGTGAACACATGTAGATTGTGTAACGGGCGATAAATACCAGTTGATTATCTAGTATAGTCAAACAATACTAAATTGTTGTTTTATAGGAAACACAAGTTGGTTGATGCGTATTTTATTATTGTAAAGAAAAGAACAACGAATTTAATACACTGATCATGCATAATTAATGATAAACTAAGTAATTAATCAATAATTGTGTATTTCCCTTCAATCTATACGATCAGATTCTAGTATTGTTCCCAGATAAAGAAAATATTCTCATATCAATTTGTCATGCCTTATGCTCACACGAAACGGGAACAAATAAACGATCAATTTCATGCATGAGCCGGAGATGCAGGTTAATTTAATTTTGGTGAGCAACGGATGCCTGAAAAGTAGATGGATAGTTATGGCTAAGAGCTATTACTAAACTACCCATGTTTTTATAATTTTATTTACAAAATATTCTCATCGAATCAACGGTGCGTATTTACTGGAAAGGGAGGTACCCATGGTACCTCTCAAGCACACTAAAAGACCTCAAGTATGACAGTATCTCTCTCCCCCAGCTGGTCGATCGATTACAAGTTTGCACAGGCTAGCTGCGTCTGAAGCTAATTCACAAATATCGGTTTCACCAATCCGTTCCAAGTGAGGGATAATAAGATTTAACAGTACTTAACTCCGTCTGGAGATAATTTTCCATGAAATCAAAGTTACTCTTGAAAAAAAAAATCTAGTTTGACATGATTGGGATTAGTGTGATATCAGACTATCAGAGACAGTAATGGAGACTGAAATCGATCGTACAAGGATGAAATTAATACAGATATGTATTTAGTTGCCAGTACGTAGTACAATTTATCACTCTAAAGTTTGACAAGTTTAACTAGCTTAATTAGTAGTTGTTGTTTGGTTGGAGGCGCACTTGGAACAAAATTATCTTCAAATCATACAATGTCGACGAACTGAAATAAACTGTGCTAACATTTTCTTAAGGTTACTGAGGTGTAGTTAAGAATTTGATCATCTCGATCAACTAATTAATTAGACAAGTGTGTTCAATAATTTAAAAAGCTTAGATAAGTTATGGTAACTTCATTAATATATAAATGACGAAAAAAGTTAAGCCGGCAAACAACCTCATCAGATGGCTCGATCACTTAATCTTCTTCAACTGCATCTAGAGATGATATTGTTGGAGAGCAAATTTTCTTTGTTTTTGAAAACGATTAAGAAAAAGATGGATATGTTTCGACGCTTGGAGCAGTTCATGGTCGCATTGTCTGATGCAGCACTAATAAAAGGTTCCAGTCAATGAACTCAATAATTGGGATGCGACTACTACTGGATTCATTACTCACTTGGTTACTCAAGGAGATTATTGTACTTGTTATGTTACCAGCTGACTGCAGGTTCATGTGGATACTCATGCTGTTGAACAAGAAAACCGTGCATATACGCCTGATTGTTTTTTAAGAATGGATCATGGCATGATACTGGTTATACTCCCTCCGCATTTTAATGTATGACGTTGTTGACTTTTTGACAGATGTTTGACCTTTCGTTTTATTCAAAAAAAATTATGTAATTATAATTTATTTTATTGTGACTTGATTTATCATCAAATGTTCTTTAAGCATGGTATAATTTTTATATTTGTATAAATATTTTGAATAAGACGAGTGGTCAAACGTTGGTTAAAAAGTCAATGGCATCATACATTAAAATACGGAGGGAGTACAATAGAAGGAAACATACATGCTTCCAAAATATATATGAATATCGAATTTCCCGCTTCCTCCTAATAGTACTATCAATTGTTACGATTACAAAAATATGATTTACCTTTTTTTTTCTTTCAGAAGTTCACACAAGTTAATCGGTAAGCACTGAATAATCCGTACATGCGATATGCTTCTCTTTGCTTATCCATCTAGGCTAATTATATTCAGTCTGCACAAATTAAAGTGCAGCACAGCACCTATGCTGCAATTGCATTCATTGGGCATAACAGGGCCGGCCGGAGACCGAGCTGATCGACAATATCTGCCTACAGCCAAACATTAGTTGAGAAGAGTTTTCCTTCAGAGTTTCTCCCGTCTTACCAAAGTGCGCCTTCATTTTAGTTCACTGATTTTTATATTTTTTGGATCAAGATAGCTTTAGATTAGGTTAGGGATGTAGTACTAGAATATATGGTACTGATTTTTATTTTTTTTTAAACATCAAAACCGCTTTAGAGCGATGAGCATATGCATGCATGGTCAGAGCAATGCATTGTTGCATTGCCTGCAAACGTACTACTCCTGGTACTGCTTGCAAACTTGCAAAAGGAGAGGTTTGGAGAGGAGGAGAAGCAAAAGTTTTGGGTAGGTTCCCAAGGAGGAGGCAACTCTGCACTGCAGATAAAAGCACTTTCTGCATCAGCTCGCAGCAGAGATGTCTGTGCATGCATGATCGGTTTTGTTGGCATTGTGCACTGCATATCTTTTGTCCACCACCACCACCAGATATCACCTCATGCATACTACAGAAGTACTAATGATATGGACCAATGATATGCTGACTGCCTGAGCGGAGTATCAACCACAACTTAACATCTGGAAATGTTTGATGAGTTGTGTTTGAGAACTTGTTTCATACTAAGGCTGTGTTTAGTTTCACGTTAAAATTAGATGTTCGAGTAAAATTAGAAATTTAAAGAAAAAAATAAAAGTTTATGTGTGTAGGAAAGTTTCGATGTGATGAAAAAGATGAAAGTTTGAAGAAAAAATTAGAAACTAAACTCGGCCTAACTTATTGGACTCTTATGAAGTCCTAAAAGAAAAACTTACACTGGCTATTGTCACTTTCTTTTTTTTTCTAGGTTTTCAAGCAGTTCATATTTCAAGTTTCAACCCTAAACTAAGGTCCTATCATTTTTTAGCTAAACGGGGTGGCAAACTTTCAGGCAAAGGCCACATGATGATAAATTGGACATCAGCGCCTCTACTGGGTGCTTGGTTATATTGCACTTTGATTTGGAGGATTTAACTATTTACCACTATTTTATGTTTGTTAATTATCCAAATATCTCTATTAGATTTGCCCCCTTTTTTCACTCTTAAGATGTAGTTTCTTAACCATTTATCATTTTTCTCATGTGACGTGCCAACGTAGTAACCCTGGTGAAAAAGCGGCGTGGGACTCACTAGTCGGTCTCACTACTCTTCCCTTCCTCTTCATTCGCTCCGGTGTGCAACGTCTCATCGCTCCGGTGTAGAAAATCCAGCACTCTGCTTCTATGGTACATAGGTGTAGAAAATCCATATCCTCAAGGGGAAAGTATTTTCTACACCTCAGTTTAGTTAAGGTTATTAACCGAGCATACAAATTAAGTTCGTGAAGGAATTCTCTTTGAGAATAGTCTTCCTGAAGATCTAACTTAGCCAGTTCAAATGTTAATTATATATATAGTCAAATTTGTGCAGCTAGCGTTTGAAGATATCTAGCAACGTACAATTACTTTGCCGTTTCTAGGATGTATACATGGCAGGCACCCTTCACTCGCGCGCGGTCCAGCGACCTTGAAAAGTCCTGAACTGCACTATCTTTGTCACGAAATAAGTTAATCTAATAAGGATGTGTCATTTCCTGTATTATATCAACTTATTTTAAAATAGATGGAGTAGGTAATTACTTGGCTAGCTATTTCAAATTCAAACTCAGCCATTGATCTTCTCACCGACAGATCGATGCCAAAAACAACATATGTATACGCCTCAAAGAGACAAAAGAGAATTCTGCCAAGCTGGCTCATACGAAATACTAGCAACCAGTACTGATTCTTTTGGGACTATATATATACTGCTTGGTGTCCAGCCTTGTTTGCATGTGGATGATGAGAGTCAAAATGAGATGCGAGAGATCTAGCTAAACTGTGGGCCGGGCAGCCATTAGAACAAGTATAACAGGAGACTATAAACTAGCTACAAACATTCTTTTACACATGTGGAGCAGAGAGAATGTGCTAGCTATCTCGATTTACATACGCTTCCAGAGAATTGCATTCAATAGATAATTGTTAGAGATCAGAGAGGGTTAAAATAGAGACAACTCTAAGGGCTAGCTAATTGTTAGCTCTACTACTAAAACTTGTTTTTTGCGCTAGCCAGGTCTTATATGTGTAGGAGTGCCGGATAACAGCATGTTACCTTAGTACCTCAATAGGGGTAACGGGGTACCTGTCTACTGAGAAAAAGAAAAGAGATACTCTTCTATAACTACAATGTCAATGCTCTTCCTTATAGGGTGTGTTTAGTTCACGTCAAGATTAAAAGTTTGGTTTAAATTAGAATGATGTGATGGAAAAGTTGAAAATTTATGTGTGTAGGAAAGTTTTGATTTGATGGAAAAGTTGGAAGTCTGGAAAAAAATTTTGGAACATAGTAAAAAAAAATAACTTGTACCAATTGTATGCTCCCGGTCTGTTGCGTGCAGTCTTTGTACTAGTACTACCAGAAATTGTGCAAGGTTGAGGTTGTCCAATGTATGTGCTGGTAATGCTGTACACAGAGATGAAAAGCTGGCATATGATGGATGGATGGACGGACGGGACGAAGAGGGGTCGCCTCGCCGTCATGTGCTCGATCATCCTCCGGTGGTTAATGGTCACAAACACTTCACCTCCGGTAGTCGATCCCAACTGGTGCATTTAATTTGTTGTCCCCTTCGCAAAGGCGCCTGCAGCTTCAGAAGCTACTACTACGGCTAGAGTTAAGAACTCACTTTTGAAATACGTAAAATGGAACCATCCGATTAATTAAGTACTAGTTTTTTTCTCGAAAAAATAATCAATATAATTTTTAAGCAATTTTCATATAGAATTTGCTTTATAAAATATACATCGTTAGTACAAGAAACTTTCATGTGAAAAACTAGAAAAATGACTTGAGAAAGCTAGCAAAAGAACGCAGCCGTACAAATTGGTTTTACCGAGTCGTTTCATTTAAAGCGTGTACTGTAATGTTGATCACAATTCATGCACAAAGATGGATCTGCTGAAACCCTGATTTATTTTTTTTCCCCTTCCCAAGAAGGTTCATTTTGAATTGGCCTTTTCTCTCATTCTCTCGGGATAAAAGAAAGACAAAATTTGCTATAGGATATTCAAAGTTTGCAGTCTTTAGTGTAAGATACCCAAAGAACGTGTTGCACAGTGAGCTAGTGAGATTAGTGTTTTAGGGTTTTGAGCAAGGTGTGGGATAGGGAAATTTTCCGGGAAGCTTATCGCTGTCTCTTATTTCCATTCCAACTAATATAATAGCGCTGGGAGCATATGGAAAGAGAAACGATAAAACAAGATTTGGTGTTAACATAATTAATAAGAATCTTGAAAAATGGTAATCCCTAACATAAGAAAAAATCCACGACTGAGTAAAATACCAATCATCATCAATTAATTAATTGACCAATAATATGTTTAGTTATTAAGAAAAAGTGCAGCCCAGAACTAGGAACATCTCGATCGACCATCCATCTCCCTGAACAACTCGACAAGATGATCGTGTCCTTCTCGCCACTGCCCTCGCCGTGTGCTCTCTCTACTCGCCAATGGCAACCTCGTCGGCGTTGCATGTACTCTTCAACTACGATGAGTCCGCCGTACGTGGTGCTCTTCACCGGCTAGCTAAGTTCTCAAATTGGGGGCACTAGCTTGATGGGAGATGGTAGAGGGGGTCGAACCCCATTGACATCAACAACGTCACTGAAGTAGTTACTCGCCGGTGTGCCGTTGGCCGCGTCATGCATGGTCGTCCCTTGCTGATCCCCTCACAAGCTTTCTTTCCTCGTACATGGCTCCAGACTCTATCACCATCGCCATTGCCGTTGGCTCGCGGCCATTCGAGACATTGATGTTTGACACATAAAGGCAAAGTCGTCCGGCCTGACTGTTGGATTGTGCCTAGGCCTTTTCCTTGTTGGCACAATATGCCAGCCCGGTACGACCCGGTCCGACGATCAGGAATGCAAAATAGACTTATTCTAGTCATAAGAGATAACAACTCAACTAAACTTCTGTCAGGAGCAACGACACCATATTCCTTCTCTAAACAAAGCACGTACGCAAGCAAGATAGAGGCTGCTTGCCATTGTCACTGCGAAGTGAATCTGGTGAGCAAGATCGACAAGGTCACAAGGCGGAGCAGAGGGCTCACCGAAACAAGAAGCGCTGCCATGAGCTGGACGACGACGAGGACCCAACGCTGCAGGCGAGGACGAACATTCTCAATGAGGTCCTCGACCAAGCGCTCGAGCTCGTCGAGTCGAGCTCTGGGGTTGGCGCCGTGAAGGGCGGCCAGCGAGCGGTGCACAGTCTTCTCCTCTCCGCGGAGGTGGGGCAAGACCTCCTCCTCTTCACCGCGCCGCGAGCTCGGGGCCGGATCCGCCGCCGCGAAGATGGGGGAGGCCGACAGGGAGGGCAACGACTGTGGCAGGAGGGTGGGCATGGATCTGCCTGTGTCGGTGCTCGGGCAATCCCCCACGACGGTGAAGGAGGTGGATCCGACGACGGCTCCCGCAATGACGATGACGGCTACCGCGACACCAACCCCCTCCCCTCTACCGCCTGGCGACCACGGCGTGTGCTTCAGTAGGCGGCGGACACGACGAGGTGTCGCGACAGCCACTGGCGGTGCTTGCGGCTGTGGCGGCTGGTGGCACCATTTTGAACTTTTTTTATCCCAAAATTGTTTTCACTGTCGGTGCACTTTATTTTGCCTAGTGAAAATAATTTTGAGGATAAAAAAATTCAAACCATTTTTGCATAGCCTCGCTAGCAACTAATTTGCCGCTAGTGAAAACGCATTTTTTTTCACTGGCCTTTAGTCTCCGACGGCACCTCTAGCCGCCAGCGAAAACACATTTTGGCCACCAGCGAAAACTACTTTTGTAGTAGCTAGTGTATAATAGTAAAGATGACGAACTGTAGTAGAACATGATAAAGTGGCAATTATCGATCTATGATGTGGATACTAATATACGTTAGCAAGCACTAACTAGTACTAGTAGCTGTTCTAAAAAAAAGTACTAGTAGCATATACATTATAGATATGTTGGTAGTGAATAGTGATCTTGTCTCCGATTCTCCACATCAGATTCAGACCTCAAACTTCAAAAAAAAAAAAAAAAAAGATTCAGACCTCGATCACACAAAGCTCAAGCGTTGTACACCCATCTCCTCGCCGCTCCGATTCAGGAGAGGATAGGCTCCTCTGGGTGAATGTATGGTGGGGAACCAGCTGATGGCGGTGGCGATGGCACCGACGATGCGTCCACCGGTTCATGATTATCATCAGCTGGTGTATCCTTGCTCTTGGCCAGCTCTTGTTTCTGGTCGTCCAGTTTGTCATCAGACCTGCATATACATATATGGCAAGGAAAACAAAACATTACAAGTACAATATATATATATTCAGCTCCACCATCTGTACTGTGTACTTCTACATGGCAAGGAAATTTGAACAGTACAAGTAAGTTTCTTTTGCGAGATTGCACGTCAATTAATGTTTTAGAAGAAGCGGTTGAAATTAAAGTAATTCAGCTCCACCATATATATGTCTCCATAAAAAAAAATCCAATCCTGAGGATATGCACGTTATCCAGATGAGTTGTTCCGGTAAAAAAAAAATATCTCGAGGTACCGGAATCTCACAGTACCAAATTGCTTCCGATCATTGGATCTAACAATTCCCATCCTGTACAGCTAAATCCAAAGATCAAAAACGATTTAGTACCGTGAAGTACCGATACCTCGAGATATTTTTTGTTGGACTGGAGCAAATCTCTGTCCAACAAAAAGTAAGGTACCGGTACCTGTAACGTCCCGCCTTCCCCAGGCCAGGCCCACTTATATCTGATAGCTTTCATAGGTCATAGACTGCCCTCACACACCAACACATGTCTTTTCTGCACACTTTGTCCTCACTCGTGTGCACCCGGGAAGAATTTAACACATGTCTTTTCTGCACACTTTGTCCTCACTCGTGTGCACCCGAGAAGAATTTCCCAGTCGGTCACCCATGTCTTAATAACCTCTGCAGAGGGGGTACACTTTACCCACACGACATTACTAACCCGGGAAGAATTTAACACATGTCTTAATAACCTCTGCAGAGGGGGTATACTTTACCCACACGACATTACTAACCCGGATCATCCAGCCCGTGCAGAACGGCCACGACTAGAGACCTTAGGGCTTTCATGACAAGGCATTTCGAAAGCCGACACAGGTTCGCCATATGCCAACGAGAGGGGTCCCAGACCAACACCAGATTAGGTCCCAGACCATACTGTGCCAGGAAGCCCAGGGGTCCTCCCCGACACCACCCCGGCGAATCCACATGTCTCTTGGCATCAAGGCTCCCCTGATTAGCTAATTACTCAGCCAGGGGTGTCCCATTCCACCCATGTGGTCGTACTTGCCTTATGTTCGGATGAAATTCCAAGGAAACGGTCCTTAAGTGCAAGAGCGGGAAACCATACTCCCGGTACGTTCCCCGGTCCGCGATTTTGGAAATTCATTTAGTTCGCAAGCACCGACCCAGGTGTCGGGTTTTTCAAGTCTTTAATAAAACCCAAGTTTTACTCATCATTGGATATTTTAAATTTGAGGGGAGGTGTTCCGATGCCCGTGCCCGAAGGCCCATGCATCGAAGCACAACAGTCGACAAAGGAGGTTTAAGTGTTCAATAAATCAAGGAGGGTAATTGCAGCAATTAGGGTTGGGGGCCGGCAGGCTATCTCGCGAGCCGCGGCCGAATTACTTGTGTAAATCCTATTCATGCAAAATTTGTGGAAAGAGATACTTAGATTTAAATTATAGGTGCAAGATGATCAAAGGTGACTTGCCTTGCTCGAGATCTGGAGCTTGATCCTCGAAATCCTCGCACTGCGGATCTTCGGGCTCCGACACTACACGCGAAACGGGACAACTCAACAAACGGCGAAAATAAAGCCCTATTATTGACCTCTAAGCGTGCCATTAGATAGATCTCGAGATTTGAGGAATTTTGGAAGTTGAACGGAGTCAAACGGACTTACGGTTGGGAAGATATTGAATTTCTAAGATTATTGGATTTTTGGTCTAAAGGAAAAGGATTTATTTAAATCCTTTTTGAAAAAGAAAAGAAAAGGAAAAGAAGGAGGGAGGGAAATTAGACTTCCCTCGGGTGGCTAGGGCGCGGCCCGAGAGAAAGGGGCGGCTCGGCCAAGCTTAATGGGCCGGCCGGCCCAAGAAGGCGGCCCATGGTGCGTGCGGGCGGGGAAGGGAGAGAGAGAGCCGGTGGGCCGGGTCCATTCCGCGTGGTCCCGGGTGGGACCCGCTTGTCAGCGACTCGGCTCACCGTGAGCGAGGTGCACGCGGGCGTGCTAGGGTTTGGGGAGGGAGGCGCGACGCATGCGTGCGGTTTGCGGAGGACGTGGTGCGACGGGCCCACGCGCAGCCTCACGGCTCGCGGTGGACCGCGCGCATGGGGAGAGAAACGGAGGGGGCGGCTGGCCGGGTCAGCCGATCCGGTCGCGGCCGAGGTGGCGCCGACGTGGCGCCTACGTGGCTGCCACGCGGATCGGCGGGAGGTAGACGACGACGCCGGCCGAAACGGACGGCGGACGACAGTGGCGAGCGGTGGAGCGAACCACGGCGATACAGGCGAAAGCGAGCACACCGGGAGGTTGCACGGGACGAGAGGAGACGAGCCAATGGCTCGGATTCGCCGGGGGATGCTCGACGGCGGCGGATTGCGGCGGCGGCAACCGGCGGCGGGAGAAGAGGGAAACGGCGACGAGGTCACGAGGGGTCGATTCCCGACGGTGAGAGCATCTACGCGGCTACGGGAATCCGTTGCTAGCGACGGATTGGGCGGAGCTATGCCGAGCGGGGCCGGCGACGAGCGGCGCTTCCGAGCTCGGGCGGCGACGGCGGCGAGCACGCGACGAGCGATGGCAGCAGTCGGGGCGGCGCCAACTAGCTACGGAGAGGCTACTCGTGCTACTACCCGAGTCTAAGGGGAGGAGATGGAACGAGAAGGGAGAACGGAGGGAGGCACTACCGTGCGGGGAAGGGGGCGCAGTGACGAGAAGCCGACGGCACGGGAGTGATCTCTCCGGCCTCGGGCCGGGGAAGAGGAAAAAGACGAGCGCCCGGGGTCCCCTTCCGCGTCCTAGCGCGCACCGGCTCCTCCGGCACACGCGACGGCGGCGGTCGGCGAGAGAGATGGAGGGACGGCAATGGCGTGGGTGAAAAACGGGGAAGATTGGGAGGGGGAAAAAGGAAGGGAGGCGCTTGGGTTTATAGGGCGGCGATGTCGGTTTGGGGGAGGGGAACCGACATTGGACGGTCAAGCCAGCGAGCTGGCGCTCCGGCTAGCGGCCAAATCGGCGACAGGGAGGAGGGGAATGACGCCGGCAGAGGAAGAGAAAGAAAGAAAAAGGAAGGGAGAAAGGGAGCTTGTCCCTTGCCACTTTGGGAAAAGGAGGAGGGAGCGGGGGCGACGCGGCAGAGAGGGGGGAGGGGCTCAGCCTCCGGCCCTTGGAGGCACGCGCGCGAAGAGAGGTGGGACCGAGTCAATGACGACGGCGATGACGGCGGAGGCGGCTTGGAGCGGAGCGGCGACACGGGCGGCAAGCGCGGGCAGGTGCGGCAGAGGCTGACGGCGGGGGCGACCAGGCGGTCGGCCACCACGGCGCGCGGGCGGGAAGCAACGGCGCACGGCGACGATTTGGCGGCGTCGGCGGGAACGGCAGCGGGAAGCGGGAGGGAGGGCTCGGCTCCACGCGGCTCGCGCGTGCAGCGCTCGGGCAGAGCGGGGAGAGGGGGAGAGAGAGAGAGAGAGAGAGAGAGAGAGAGAGAGAGAGCCGGGGAGGGAAGGGGAGATGGGCCGAGAGGGATTCGGCCCATCGAACCCTAGGGAGGCGAATTAGACTTTTGCGGAGGGATTTGATTTGGGAAGGATTTGGATTCGGGATTGAACTCGACGATGGCTCGGGGATTTGAGATCTGAGATGGCACGGACACTAGACAACAAGAAAAGAAACGGATTTCGCAAATAGGATTTTTAAGAGCTAGTTTTCCCGCTAGGCGCCACGACAGAACGGGCGCTACAGTACCTCATGGTACCAAGTCGTTTCCGATTATTGGATCTAACAATATCCATCCTGCCCAACTAGGTTCAACGATCGGAACGATTTAATACCATGAGGTACTGGCACCTCGTGGTACTTTTTGCTGGACCGGAGCAAATCTTCAAGGAAGGAATGCATGCAAAACAGCAGTACAAGAAGGTTCGTAACAAGGCAACCAAAACATAGAACAACATTACTAGGGAAAATTGTTTTCACCCCTCGAGGGATGTCCCCTCATTGCTTGCATAGTTGCATGTCATCTGAGGTTATTGTTTGGTTGCAAGGATGGGATGGGATGGGGCGAACTCACTTTTAGGGGTGTTTGGTTAGGGGTGGACGGGATGGGTTGGTCCCTGGAGAGGAATATTCCTCTTAGATCCGGGATCAACCGAGCCGCAAATAATTATCAAGAAATTAAAAAATTGATAAGATAGATTAATATGAAATATATCGCTCCAAAAAATTATAAGTTAAAATTCAACTTCCATAAATTGTAACAAAAATAACAAATATATATATATAACTGCGAATGTACTATAACTATTTTCAGTTTAATTTATTGTTTTTGTTGTAACTTGTAGAAGTCGAATTTGGTCTTTCATGTTTGTGGAGTGATATATTTCATATTAATAGCTTTGGCCTAGGAAACAACGAACTAATGGAGCAGCAAACTCACGCGTAGGGCCTGTTTGGCACAGCTCCAGCTCCAGCGAGCTCAGCCAAACAGATTCAGCTTTACCAAAATTGGGAGTGGAGCTGGGTGGAGCTCTCTCACAAAATGAAATAGAGTTGTGGAGCTGGGTTTAGGCAGCTCCATAACTTCACTTCTGACCCAACTCCTGAAGCTAAATTTAGTTGGAGCTGTACCAAACAGGCCCGTAGTATGAACACAACACACAGTAGCAAATTTGAGTCACACACGCAAGAGATTTTGGCGACGAACGCCGGCGACGACGCCGCACGTCTGGCTTTCTGTATTGCCACACACACACACTAACAACCAAGTGATACACGACTTAAGTAGCCTCGTGTACGACTTGGCCGAGTCATACGTATGTATCAGCCATCCTCGCAAGTCACGTTCCAACGTGCTCCACTCATATGCATGCAGCTACCGATTCCACCGCGCACACCACTTGCTGATCCTATAATCTAGAGCTAACAACCTGAGACTCACTCCTACTACACATGCAACACACGAGCACATGCAGTTACTAGCTAGCTAATTGACCCATCTATGCTTGCACACTAGTCCAGTACATGACATACATGAATACTACTAGATGCCTAATACGTGAACACATCACATATATCTAACTAATACAAATTACCTTGTCAAGATTAGTGCTAACACATATCCCATTACCAGCATTTGTAAACATACGAGTATAGTAATATAAATCCACAAAATGTGCAATGCCAAGGTTAAAATATACATAGAATCTATTATATCTAGTAGTACCTCGTCATCATCATCACCTTGTGCTGCTGGTAAGAAGAGTAGAGTCGCAGGCGATATCCAAGGAGAACAGTCAAGGCAAGGATACCAATCCAGGAGACTACCATGGCAGCAACATCACCAAAGACGATGGAGAAAAATAGGGGCAAAGCTGCGACGACCAGGAAGACGGCGATGATAGTGTAGAAGTGGCTTTCCTCTTCGATTAGCAGCAGCAGGAAGCAAAAGACATAAAACATGACGACGATGGACAGGTCGCCGACGATCTCGTCGACGGGGAAGTCGGCGATGGTGAGCCACCACGAGATCAGCTCCCACGCGATGAACACCGTGGGGGCGACCAGCATCAGGAAGGAGAGCACGGCCATGGTGATCCGGCAGCAGCGCGCGTACTCCTCCTTGTCGTGACTCAGGGTGGGGATCTCGTCGGCGGATCGCTTGGCGCCGTCGCTCTGGCGGTGCTCGGCGAGCGCGTGGCCCGCCATGGCCGCGGCGGAGACGGAGTTGAGGAAGACTACCACCAGGCCGGCGAAGTAGGCAAGCAAGGCGCCGTAGGAGAAGTCGACGGCGAGGGTGAAGAGGCCCCTGCTGAGGGAGAGGAGGGCGGCGCAGAGGAAGAAGTAGGCGGTGAGGAGGAGGGAGAGTCTCCACACGAGGAGCAGCGGCTCGCCGCCGGCGGAGAGCCAGAGGAGGACCGGCGTCGCCACCGCGAGCAGCAGCGACAGGAGGATCAGCCTCGCCGACCGGGCGTCGCGCTCCCGTTCCGCCTTCTCCGCCTCCCTCAGCTTCCTCAGCTCGTCGAGGAGGCGGCGGCGGAGGAGGAGGAGGTCGTCGCTGGTGTGCGACTCCCCGGCCGCCGCTGCTTTTCTCCTATCCCCGCTCCGGTCAGCGTCGGCGAGGCTCGCCTTCTCGCCCATCTCGGAGTGCAGGATCTCGGCGGAGTCATCGGTGACGGTGGCGACCGGAGATTCGGCCATCTCGCTGGGGAGGGGCCTGCGCGGCGAGCCGGCGAGATTAGGGTTTAGGGTTTTGAGCGAGATGTGGGGATAGGGAAATTTTCCGGTAAGCTTTTTGCTGTATCTTATTTCCATTCCGACTAATAATAGCGCTGGGAGCATATGGAAAGGAAAAAAAGGATAAAACAAGATTTGGTGTTAACATAATTAATAAGAATCTTGAAAAATGGTAATCCCTAAACTAGGAATCCACGACTGAGTACAATACCAATCATCATCAATTAATTAATTGACCAATAATATTGTTTAGTTATTAGAAAAGTGCAGCCCAGAGGAACATCTCGACCATCCATCTCCCTGAACAACTTGACAGGATGATCGTGTCCTTCTTCGGCCTCGTCACTGAAGTAGTTGCTCGCCGGTGTGCCGATGGCCGCGTCATTCGTGGCCGTCCCTTACTGTTCCCCTCACCAGCTTTCTTTCCTTGTACATAGCTCCAGACTCCATCACCATCGCCATTGCCGTCGGCTCGCGGCCATTCGAGAGCTTGATGTTGACACACATAGGAGAAGTCGTCCGGCCCGACGGTTGGTTTGTGCTTGGGTCTCTTCCTTGGCACGATATGCTGGCCCGGCACGACCCGGTCCAACAATAAGGAGCTCAAATAGACTTAGTCTAGTCATATGAGACACGGCCCAAAAAGATGAGGGGCACAAAGTAGACTTATTCTAGCCTTATTCCGTACGGTGGAGGGCTAGGGAGCAGGCAGAGTAATCGATAGACGCGCCGGTTGAAGGGGTTTTGTTGCTCAAATTGCAACTAGGGTAGAATGGTCCATTACCGTCGGTACCGCGGTTACCAGTCTTACCGCGGCATACGGTAATAGAAAAACCGCAGTAACCTCCTTAAATTCAAATAAATTTGAAAAATAACTTAAATTTTTGCACGGTTTCGTGCGGGTTTTCACGGTTGCCGCGGTTATCGCGCGATAACCGTGCTTACCGCTGGGGCGCGGTAACCCCGGCCCTGACGGTTTGGGAAACCCGGGGTAGATAGAATACACTGTTTCAAAACATTTTGGGTCCTTCAAATATACCGGGCATGATTTTTTTCCCTCTTCGTTGAGCTTAAGTATAATATGAAACAAAGTACTCACTCTATTTCATATTATAAATTGTTTTGACTTTTGTAGTTAAACTTATTTAGATTTAACTAAGTTTATTACAATATTAAATTATTTTTTATTCAATATATTTTGATAATATATTTGTATTATGTTGCAAATGTTGCAATATATATATATAAACTTTATCAAACTTTAGAAGATTTTACTAAGAAAAAAGCCAAAGCAAATAATATGAAACGGGTGGTGTAGTAGTAGATTATCAGTTGAAAATCTATTACTACCTCCGTTTTTTTAATAGATAACGCCGTTGACTTTTTCTCACATGTTTGACTATTTGTCTTATTCAAAAAATTTATATAATTATAATTTATTTTGTTATGAGTTGTTTTATCACTCATAGTACTTTAAGTGTGATTTATATCTTATACATTTGCATAAAATTTTTGAATAAGACGAATGGTCAAATATGTGAGAAAAAGTCAACAGCTTCATCTATTAAAAAACGGAGGGAGTATCTATCTTCTATTTCTATTATATACTAAAAGTCCATTAAACTTCCTAGAAACGCTCTTAGACCATCACGTGGCACTCCTACAAATGCTCCTAACTCGCCAAATGGCACTATATAATCTCACTGTTGATTTTCACTTAAATTGATGGACCCGTTATTTTTACACCATTAGATTGCATCTATTATTAAAAATAATAACTTCCTCATGTACGTATGAGTTTGTACGGCCACTGCTTTCTTTCTGTACATACAAACGTTGTACGTGATTGAAAACAAAACTTTCCTAATCATAAAAAAACAAAACATAAAAAAGATTGAAAAAACATACATTCTTTAAAATCAACGGTTTTAAAATATGATTTTCTACAGTATAAAGATAAAATATATTACTTCACAAATATAAATATATTTAGTTAAATTAAGATTTATAATAAATATCCAATCAATGTTCTTTTAAACCATCATCTAAATCTATCTATTATATACTAAAATTACATTAAACTTTCTCTCAAATAAATTAGAGAAATCCTAGAAATTTAAAGTAAAAAAAGAAAACCATCCAACCTTCAATTTTCACTTAAATTAGTGGACCCGCTATTTTAAACATATATCTATTATTATATACTAAAAGTCCATTAAACTTCCTACAAACGCTCCTAACCCGCTATGTGACGCTCTAATAAATTAGAGAAATCCAAGAAAATCTGAGAAAAAAACAAAACATCTAACCGTTAATTTTCACTTAAGATGGTGGACCCATTATTCTTCACCATTAGATCTATCTTAAAAAAAGTCCTAAAACCCAATCCATAATCTCCTCCCACCCCAACCCCACCACCTAACGTATGTACGTGACCTCCTCTCCCCTCACGTACGTACGTACGTCTCTCCTTCTCATGTCCTTCCTTTAGTCGTGCCATTTACTTCCAATCTACCAATTTTCTACCTAGCAAAATTCAATATGTAAATAAAAGCAAATTATCTAAATGATTATAATTTTTACAATATTTATTTATCTACATTGGCCATGTTTGGATATACAAGAATATATCATTTGGAAAAAAAACTCCTATCTTTTACATGAAAAATAAAAAGTTATTAAATATTAAATTAATAATGTGT
This sequence comes from Oryza glaberrima, assembly GCF_000147395.1. Classification (NCBI taxonomy): domain Eukaryota; kingdom Viridiplantae; phylum Streptophyta; class Magnoliopsida; order Poales; family Poaceae; genus Oryza; species Oryza glaberrima. The sequence continues at coordinate 24,487,879 of NC_068336.1, read as the reverse complement.
ATCTGATCTTCACTCCTCTCTCCTTGCTCACTTTCTCCTCCCTATTTTTTAGCTCGCAACTCAGTATAAAAATAAAAAGAGTAAATTTCACAATATTATATCTATCTATCTATCATATACTCCCTCCGTCCCAGAATATAACAACCTAGGATATAACAACTTAGGATGGGATGAGACCCATGCTAAGACAATGTATATGGACATGAGCTAGGATGGTTCTCATCCTATCCTAGGTTATTACATTATAGGACAGAGGCAGTACTAAAAGTCTATTAAACTTCCTACAAAAGATACTAAGCCACCACGTGGCGCTCTAATAAATTAGAGAAATCTAAAAAATTATGAGAGAAAAGCAAAACATCCGAGATGAACCACCATACCTAAGGCAGCTAATGTGATTTACCAAGATCATCACGAGTGTCGCAGCAGTACTGATTTGCCAAGGTGAAGATGAATCAAATCATCAGTGTATAATGGTTTGTTTTGTTAATAACATGAAAACAAATTGAAGGTGTGATGATAGAAAGAAAAGAATCAAGCACCGAGGTTTGAACCATTGGATCCATCCTTTTGTTTTCTTATGTTAGTAAAAAAACCACATCTTTCCCACTCTCTTCGGTTCATCCCTTTATCTATGTACATACATATATATACGTGCATCGGTACGTGTATTGACACCCCTACACCATCCTAATCATGCAAGTCTCTCCTTCCTTCTGTTCTATCTCTTATTTTTATGCAATATTAATTATCTCTTATTTTCATGCAATATTAGTTAGACTATTAGACCAACTTTTATAAGAAAACAAATCCCTTTCACCTTCACCATCCTCCGTATTGTCATGACCATCATTTTTTTTAGAAATTTCTTTACTTTTTAATTTATTTATAATTTATAATTAAAGCAACCTATATTGCTCATATTTTGGCTATATATGAAAATATGTCGTATGACCTAGAACATATCCTTTATATGACAACCAAATAGTAATGAAATATCAATCTATATATTATATACTAAAAGCGCTATAAAACTTGCTACAAATGCTCTTAGTGGATTCCTGCAAAAACTTTATCTCCCCGCACGGAAAATGAGGTAGCTCATCAACGCATGGTTAGTTAAGTATTAGCTTAAAAAACTTGAAAATGGATTAGTATGAATTTTTACGATAACTTTTCTATATAACTTTTTTGTAAAAAAATGCACCATTTAATAATTTGGAAAGCGTGCATGTGGAAAATAAGGGAGTAGATGTTGGGAAAGCTGAAGAAAGAACACAGTGGCCACCACGTGGCACTCTAATAAATTAGTGTAATTCCAAGAAATTTTGAGAGAGAAACAAAAGTCTAACCGTCGGATTTCATTTAATCTTGTGAACCCATTTATTTTCAACCATGAATCATTTTGTAAAATACCCTTATCCCCTGCTGGCCCTACAAATGCTCACATACTCGGTTTGAAAAAAAAAAGTATGCACATATTCTGTTATCATGGCGCAACACACCTCTTCTCTATTGTAAGGTGGTTAATTGAGATAGAAACCTACCATTTAATATTTCTTGGATAAATGAGAAATATTAGGCATGTGCCTTCGTGTGGCTTCCACCACACATGCAAAGAAACGCAAGCATGTAATCCAATCCCTCCATGACTCCCACCCGTGCCCTCTAATCCCCTTCCAAATTCTTAATAGACAACCGATTAGAAAGAGACCTAGCTTAATGGTATAAATAAAACACATTATTAGTAATAGTAGTTTTCCATGATTTACTTAAAAAAAAAGAGACCCTAAACATTCGACAAAAAAATAATATTTAATTTACGCTTAATTTATTAAACATGATTTCTTAACAAAAATAAGTCTACCTTCTTTTTCGATAACGTGGTCAGATAATTACTCATAGGGATGAATTAAATATTTTGTTGCATAAAACAAACAAATAGCTTATAAAAATTATCAAAGCAATATGGTTGAAAAACATTCGTAGAGAAATACTACTTTTAAAATTTGAAACGTAGAATGTACTGTCTGGTTAATATTCTAATTTTATAAGTTTCTTAAACACAACTTACGAAATATGCATGCGCTACCTTGCTAGTTAGGGTAGAAACAGCAAACATATGCACGTCGCTGGCGGGGCAAACGCGATTGCGCGGGCGGCATACGCGCGAAGCTTCGCGTATACCAGCAGTGCTTAAGTCCAGTCCACCACATCACAGTCGGAGCTGGTTGGCGATTTTACTTTACAGTTCACACTTTTATTCAATCGAGAGCTCCTTGCTCCTTTAATTTCTATCCTAATCCATTAAGCGAGTGGTCTCAATTCGAGTTTCGAGATCCATGGAGCCGGCGTCGTTGTTCAGCTTCGTGAGCGCGATGATAAAGCTGGCGATGATGATCGCCACGGTGGCGAAGAAGGCTCGCCAGAACCAGACCAAGTGCATGGAGCTCTCCGACCGCGCGCGGCGAGTCGCCGGCATCCTGAGCAGCTACAAGCCGGCGGCCACCGGCGAGGCGGCGGCGACGCAGGACATGCTGGGCAGCCTCAACGAGGCCCTCGACGAGGCGCACAAGCTCGTCAAGTCCTGCTGCGGAGACGGCCAGATGTACAGGCTCGTGGGCAGCCGCGCGGTGGACGCCAAGCTGGACAGCGTCAATAACAAGATCAGCAACTGCCTCACCGACCTCATCGCCATCTTTGTGGTCGTGGATCGCAATCACCACCCTGCAAGCAATTCGGTACGATATATAAATATAGATAATCAAACTGGAGTTGTTTTCTTCGTTCTGCTGATTGAGTTGACCAATTAATCGGTCATCGATCATCGATCTTCTCCTTTGTATTGTTAGAACGCCGGCGTCCGCGAGGATAAGATGACCAGTCATCAGCACGTCGCTCCTGGTTATAGCCGCCCAAACAATTCAGAACGAATGAAGCAGAACACCGCCGGCATCATGTTCGGCAACCACACCGCTTCCGATCATGGCCGCCGCTTAAACAGTTCAGTAAGATCACTGAGAGTGATGAACCCGGCTCTCAGTCATCACCAGCTGGCAAACAATTCAGCGTGGTGGAAGCAGAGTGAGATCAACACCGGCGGCATCCGCACTGCTTCCGATCGTGGCAGCTCAAATTATTCGGTAAGATCGCTAGGAGAGAGCAGCTCTGCCAAGTCGTCCTCGGGAAGATCGTGGACAGAGATCAACTCTGCCAACTCTTCGATAGTAAGATCGCGGACAAAGATCAGCTCTGCTCACTCTTCGATAGTAAGATCCCAGACAGAGATCAACTCTAACAGGTCCTCGATAAATTCGGTGAGAGAGATCAGCTCTGCCAAATCCATCCACAAAGAGAAGATCGACCCTCTCCTTGCTCACAGTCATCACCAGGCAAACAATTCAGTAAGATAACTATACCATCTCCGTCACTCACTCTCTCTCTCTCTCTCTCTCTCTCTCTCTCTCTCTCTCTATATATATATATATATATATATATATATATGTATGTATGTATGTATGTATGTATGTATGTATGTATGTATGTATATATATATATATATATGTATGTATGTATGTATATATATATATATGTATATATATATATATATGTAAATATATATATAACCAAAAATTATTACTACCTCCATTCTAAAATAAACGCAGCCATGAGTTTCCATGTCCAATTTTGATCATCCGTTTTATTTAAAATGTTTCATGATTAATATTTTTTTTATTATTAGATTATAAAATATGAATAGTACTTTATGCGAGACTTATTTTTTAAAAAAAAATAAATAAGACGGACGATTAAAGTTGGACACGGAAACTCATGGCTACACTTATTTTGGGACTGATGGAGTATATTTTAGGACGGAGATAGTGGTAAATATGTAGTAATTATGGGTAAGTTTTCATGGCCCCTTGTTCGATCTGCCTTAGTATCAGAGTTTTTTTTTTCCTTTTGCTGTTTGTATATTGTTATGATCAATTAATATGACTTGCTGGAAATTGAACCTATTCTAGGCCATGTCTGGAAGATTAGCCTAGAGCTAATTTTGAGAGTTAATGTTTAGTCTTAATTGGTAGACTAAACATTAGTCTAGAGTGACATGTTTGGATCCATGAGTTAATTCAGGACTAAAAGGTTAAGAGAGAGAAAGAGGAGAGAGAGAGGGGGAGATAGCGCTACTTTTTATGGTCCCTACAGAAAATTAGCCCTATTAGCACCCTCTGTAAGTGCTAATGTTTTAAGGGGGCCTAATTCACTTTAGCCCCAAATTAGCCAACATGTTTGGATTCTTGGGATCTAATTCAGGGCTAAAAGGTGGGAGCTAATAATTAACCCTTAGAGCAGGTACAATAGCAGGCTATAAGCCAGCTACAAACATATTTTAAGGAGACAAATAAGGAGAGAGAATGGCAGCGGGCTATAGATTTGTAGCCAGCTGTAGCACGGACTCCAAGAAGCAGTGTTTGTATGATAGATGGGATCAGGTATTAATAGTGTAGTATATAACTATTGTATGAATGAGCTATTAGATTGGCTATAAATGAATTGGAGCTAGTAGTATATTAAACTTGCTCTTATAACCAAACAGGGCCCTAGACTGAGTTTAGTGTTTTGTTAGTTCAGCTTTGAAGACAAATTAATAATCAGCGATCTGTAACAGACGTGACTTTTGTTCTAAATCACTATAATAATTCATAAAAATCAACATATTCAATGTATAGCAGTTACAATTTTAATATTAGTAACAATTATAGCCCGTGACCCATGTAGTGTGCATTGGATGACAGATAGTACTACTTCCGTCCCAGAATAAGTACAACTGTGATTATTCGTGTCCAACGTTTGACCCAAAAAAAATAGTCATACATAAATTACTATTCATGTTTTATCATCTAATAACAATAAAAACAATAATTATAAAAAAAATTAAATAAAAAAAGTTCAAATATTAGACATAAACCGTACAAAACTTCATTTATTTTGGGACGGGAGAGCAGTACGCATTATTAATTTCATTCCTTGAGGCGTGAGTTGATTGAGCCTACCTATGATCTTCTTCTCTCTATTGTTCGAAGGTTAGGGTGAGCTACACCTGCAAGAACGGCAACAAGAGCGTGCAGCAGAACGGGGTAAACAGCCGCAATTCGATGAGAAGCGAGAAGGCTTCCACCGTGGCTACGGCTAGGCCGCCATTGCAGGGCTCCTGCTCTGACGCCGGCGTCGCGTGCTACCCGAACGAGCAAGGGCAAGGCTACGCTCTCTACCAATATTCCATTGAGGATGATCCAACCTCCTGCGCCGTAATGTGATCGATGTGCAGAGCAGAGGAAGCCATGAATCTAAGCTCCGGCAGAGGACCCTGCATCTGCATGATTCCTCGAACCGATCGATGAGGCTTCATTTTTTTCTCGCGTATTTCGGGTGCCCGGAAATCCATGGATTATGTGATGGTTCTTACATTACGCATGTGTATTAATCGCGACATCACGCATCCATTTGGGTAGTGGCATCTCGGGATTGTAATGTTGCGTGTTTGGATGTCCGTGTAATTTTTTCGCCGGACGCATGTCTGGTGTTGTTAATGACTGTAGGCTCCTGTAGTAGCAAATGACAACAAGTTTTTTTTACTAAAGTATGTACTATATGCCTATACGATTAATATCATTAAAGAAATGCTTAAGGACAGTATCCCGTTTGGATGATACCTCGAAAATATAGGCGATACCACATATGTATCATCCCATCCGTACTGTCGTATAACTTTCACCAGAAAAAAGGTTGTGGGATGCAATGGATTTTTTTTTTTTGAAAAGGATGCATTGTCTATCTTTTATTTTTGCGAAAATGATGCAATGAATTTTTTTCCCGGAAAATGATGCAATGAATTTTGACAGATTAGATGTGTCACGCTCTAATCCTTCTCGCTGAATAGAACAGGGCCAATCCCAGCATATATGTAGGCCGAAACAGGAGGAGTTACCGCGGCCATAAGAGCCCAATTGCTCGGGTGCATCAGGAGCTCCATCTAGCCCACCAAACAGTCATGGACCATATCGGCGTGACAGGCCGAGTCTGAACCTAATTCTCATCTGGACCACACAAGCCCGATCCAACTGCCACGAGACCCCAAGGGCCAAGGAGGGGGCATGGGGGGCTCAGAGTTTTATTCTCCGAACCCCCTCGACGACCTATGTAAAGATTCCAAAGGGGTTCAGAGTTTTCTTCTCCAAATCACCTCGCCCTATACACAGCCTCATGCTCGCCTCGTTGGAGCACCGCCGTCACGTGCTGGCCGCCTGGCCGGTCGGGGACGTCGGTGTGGTGACTGGTGACAGCGTGTGCGCATGATGAGCAGACAATGCGGCGGAGATGATGCAAAACCTGATTGACCTGGTATCATCCTCATCATCGGCTCACCGCATGCAACGGCAAGGCACACGCGTAACTATATCAGGATCAGTGGCATAAGTCTATTTGCCTCCCTCAACTCATGCCGCTGGTTGAATCGTATCCCTTAACCGCAAAACCGGGTATAACTCGTCCCCCAACTTAAAAAACTGTAGCAAATTGACTCCTCAGGCGGTTTTGTCCTACGTGGCACGGTTGACTTGGTCTTCAACCCATATGGCATCGACATGGCACTTACGTGGCACTAAAATAAAAACAAACCTAAGTGGCCCCACGTGTCAGCTACCCCCTCTCTCTCATCTCTCTGTCTCATCTCTATCAGGTGGATGGCAGTAACTGGCAGTGAGATGGAGCACGGGGGCCACACGCCGCCGCCCCCCTCTCCACGCCCCGCCCCACCCTCGACGTCCCCTAATCTCTCCGCCGTAACAGCGATGGAGATGCAGGCGGACGCTGGCGGCGACGACCTTGCCGCCATGCCCCCATCTCCGCTCCCTATCCTGACATCCCCCGATCTCTCCGCCGCAACAGCAATGGAGGCACAGCCTGGAGGAGGCCATCGGTTTGCACCAGGAGACACTGATGGGCCTCGTTGCCTTGCTCCAGCGCCACGTACCGACCTCATCCCCTCCCTCGACCATTCCTGTGACTTTCCACCGCATAACAGCAATGGAGGCGTAGGCAGACGCCGGCGGCGATGACCTTGCCGCCATGTGGGAGTAGCACCGGAGCAAGGAGGAGGCCATCGGCTTCCACCGGAGACACAGATGGGTGGCGGGCCTCGTCGCCTCGCTCCCACCTCGAACCCTGGCGCCAGCCACGGTAAGAGCCCCGCCGCCCTCAAGCCCCACCACCGCCACGTCTCCCCGTCACTGCCTTCGTCACCGCTGCCCCTGGAGCTCGTCCCCTTCGTCGAGATCGACACCACCACGCTCGCGTGCCGCCTGCAACAGAGAGCTCATCAGCGGGCATGTGCCCCCTAGAGCTCGTCCTCTTCACCAAGATCGACGCCGTCGCGTCGCATGCGCCTGCGAGGCTGAGCAGACTGCTCTTGCTGACCTAGCGGCGGCTCGACGGCCTCTGCCCGTGCTCCGTCTCACCATCGCCACCATCCACGAATCCACCGCCGGTTGCTGCCATCACCTGAGAAATAAAGGGTAAAGAGGGAGGAGAAACGGCAGCTAACACGTGGGCCCGAAATTTATTTTTATTGTTTTACTCATTGATATATGAGTCCCATTTAAGTTTTGTTTTATTTTAGTGCCACGTAAGAGCCACGTCGATGCCACGTGGAATATAGTCATATAGACCAAGTCAACCTGCCATGTAAGTACCACGTAGGATGAAACCGCCTTCGAAACCGCCTAGGGGGTCGATTTGCTACGGTTTTGGAAGTTGGGGGACGGATTATACCTAGTTTGGGGGTTGAGGGATGCGATTCAACCAGGGCTTGAGTTAAGGGTGAAAAATAGACTTATTCCAAACGTAAGAGCCCGAGCCAAGCAGTGCTAGGCCGCATCGGCTCTACTGACAGATCTCAAGCCCAACTGTACCACCTTCCTCGGCCCAAGGATGACACACCGTGTGAATCGTCTGGGCCGCATTGATCCCAAAGGGGTTCGGAGTTTTCTTCTCCGAACCCCATCCCCTCTCCCACCACTGCCGCCTCACGCCACGTAGCTCGTCGCCGGAGGGCCGCTGTCGGTAGCAAAAAAGCGCCATTGCGGACACGCAGGAGACAGCATTGCACACCCTGCATCGAGAGGTGCTAAGGTGCAGAGTACATCAGAATTCAGAACACGATCTCGTCTTGATGACTTGTGTTGAGTTGTGATCCAAATTCATTTGCACTTAATAAAGGCTAGCTTCTGCCGTAGCAGAGCGAAGGCTGAAGCTGGCCCATTGGGCTGTGCGCCTAGGGACGCCCGGGGGTGCGGGGGCGGAGCCCCCGCGGTACGGATCATCATCCCTTTTAGGGTTCCACTATATATATATACCTCTTGTAAGCCGCCGTGCGGTGATGTAACCTCACCTCAGATATAGTGAAGATATTTTGCTGGCTGGCGCCCGTGGTTTTTTCTCTCCTATTTTGAGAGGGTTTTCCACGTTAAATCTCGTGTCTTTTGTGATTGATCTATTGTTCTTTATCGTTTGTTCGCCTATCGTTTCCTAACAACTTGATCGTCCATCACCGCAACAAACGCCTGCATCTTTCCAAAGCATTTTTTATCCCATGTTCTTGTGCTGATAGAAGCGGTATGGATATAGGGCAGAGAATTTTGAATGCAAGAATTTTGAAGCGGTCGTCACCGACCCAAGGGGTTTCGGTGTTGAAAACTCCGACCTCCCATGATCCTTCTCGAATGAAACGAAATGTATATAAGTGTGCAATACTTGATTCATTATTTGATTAATTTCTTAGTTACATTGCATAATAATGCATTTAATGAAGAACAAAGTAATCCAAGCAAAACTAGTATACATCGATATGCCGCCACCACTCTACGCATACATCAGTTACAAGCATGATTAATTAGGGAACATGTAATAACGAGCTTAATTGCTTAATTAAGCTATGCTGAAGATTTGTTATTAGTTGATGACGTAGCACTTCTTCCTGATCTCGCCTTCGCCGCCGGTGAGCACGCCGACGCCGCCCATCTTCACCATCGACTCGGCAAAATCCCTGAAGAACTCGGCGGCGTACATGCCGGTGGCCTGCCGCCGCACGTAGCCGGCGGTGAACGCGTCGGCGAGCAGCGACGAGTCGGAGTGGAAGAGCCCCCGGCGCCTCGCCACCAGCCGGTAGTAGCCGGCGTCGAAGGTTAGGAAGCTCCCGGGGTCCATCTCCGCCAGCGTCGTGTTGTCGCCGGCGAGGCTGGTGCACCGCGACCGGAGCCGCGCTAGATAACTCCGGTCTAAGGCGGGGTCGACGTCGCCGGCGTTGTTGGCGCCGGTGAAGTTGTAGAGCCTGTCCGTGAACGCCGAGCAGTGCGCCGTGCCGAGCGTGTGGCCGCCGGAGAGCACGACGAGGTCCTTGAGGCCGAGGCCCTTGGCGGTGAACATCCGGGCGAGCTGCGTGATGTTGGCGGTGGGCGGCGGCAGCTGGGTGGTGGTGTCGTTGGCGGCGGAGACGCGGCCGTCTCGCCGGCCGAGGGGCACGGCCCAGTGGGGGCCACCGGAGAGGGCGACGGCGTCGCGGGCCATGAGCGCGAGCACGTCGGCGCAGGAGACGGTGCCCGGGCAGGCGGCGTCGAGCCTCGCCTTGATCCGCTGCACGGAGCCGAACCCTCGCAGCGTCTGGTTCGGCGGCGCGTCCTTCTCCGCCGTGTTGCTCGCCGTCGAGTCGATCAGCACCGACCCGTCGCAACCCTGCATCATCAATGCAAATAATGTTCGAATTCAGCAAAAATGTTGGGAAAAAATCTCTTACATTTTTTTTTACATAATTAAAAATGATTTACATCTCTGCCCTCTACTATATACTACCACCATTTCAGATTATAAGTCGTTTTGATTTTGGTTAAAATCAAACTACTCTAAATTTTATCAAGTTTATACACAAATATATTAATATTTATAATAGCAAATTAATTTCATTAAATCTATAATTTAATATATTTTTATAATATATTTGTGTTGGGTTGAAAATATTACTACTTTTTTTTACAACAACTTATAATCTGAAACGGGGGTATAAGACATATAGTCAATAAGTTTTGGTATCTAAAAATAAAGCCATAATTTAAGGTGATGGGTGTTGGGACAAGCTAACCCTCAACTCTCTCTAAATAAGTTCAATCCACATCGTTTTTCATTTTTGCATGCACACCAAGAACAGTATGATCAATGTGCTTACCCTGACGAAGCAGTCGTGGAAGTGGAGACGGAGGAGAGGGCCAGCGAGGGTGGGGGCGACGGCGAGGATCCTGATCATCTCCTCCCGCACGATCTCCTCCACCTTGGGGCACGTCTTGCCGTAGAACCCCACGTCCAGCTGCCCCGTCGCCGGCGAGCTGGACGACAGGATCACCGCCATGGCCAAGCTACTACAGATCACCACCAACATCGTCGGAGACGACGCCATTGATCCTACTAGCTAGCTAGCTTCCTATCAGTTGCAGTTTATGCTCTAGCTTCTTCACACGATTGAGCTCACACAATGGGATCAATGGCAATGGCAGGTAGCTAGCTAGCCTTGGTATAGCTCCTTATATAGGGGCCTACATGCCACCCTACCACCCCATTGACAGCCTAGTGATCACCTCAATCAATGGACAATGGTGGTAGTAAGTAAGTAGGCCATGGAGCCATGCATGCATGCATGCATTTGATTTGGTGAGCATAGGGTGGTTAGCTATCTAGCTAAGCTAGGAGTAGGTTGCTAGCCTAGTTCTAGTACCATTCTTTTGGAGGAGAGGAAGAGCAAGGTTGAACGTGGATTTTAATCCCTTGAGGAATGTTCCATCGTATACCTTTGTCAATCAAATTCAATGTAAATCGTTGTGGGATATTCTACGAAAATTTGACAATGTACAGTACAGTGATACCTATCGCTCGACCTAAATATCAAGTTCAAAGTTGATCTACATACTGAAAAGAAAAAAGAAAAGATAAATTCGAATGTGAGTAGTATATAAGTAGTATTGGTATGTTGGATTTGTCCTTTTCATTTCTCTATGTGAGAGTTGAATTTAGACTTAAAATTTTGTCTAATACTACATGTATGATGGCAAACGAGGAGAAGTCCCCATGAGAACTAAAACAAATTTCCCAAACAAGGCTGTTGTGTTGTACAATTGAGCCTTTTTCTTAAATTCCCTGGTCGGTGAGTTGACCTGTCGACAAGTTTAATGAATTAATTAATCTTGTCACCCTGGAATCAATAATCAACTCTTCCATAGTTCCATGTACGTACAAGTATAATTATTGTTCTGGAATGCCAAGTGAGATACAACTACAAGATTGCATTATGATATCGATGATCCTAGGTAGCCACCCCCCATGTGATTGTGTATTAGTCTTGTGGGTGTCGTTTCTGATTGAGTTTCAGATGGTTCTATGCATGAATGCAAGTATTATGCAAAGCATGGTCCTGATAAGCCATCTGGGTGTAGTAGTACTGTGACACTGCACATTTGAGCTGTTCATTCAGGCCATCCCCATGCATGTTACTTCCACCAAACCATAGTATACATAGGTCGTTTCTGTTGCCATCTGTTTGTCTGTCACTCTATCCATGCATGTAAGTTAATTAATCCAAGATGAAACCTGACCAGGACAAGCTAGTCTAGCTCCAATTAAGGTGATGCATTTCCTCAATTCATGGATAACTGTCACCTTTGGAACAGTTGAGAGAGAGAGAAACACTGGCAGTTACAAAGAGAGAGAAAAAAGTTGATTGAATTATAATTGAATAATGGATCATTGAACAGAATGATTGGTGGAAGATTCAGAATGAAGGAAAGTGGAGCTAGCTAGAGAACAAACAGGCCAACAGAGATCTTGGGGCCTGACAGTACAACAAGCAGAGAGGTAGAACATGCACATGAAGCAGCATCTTCACACAATCTGGAAACTTGCAGCCTGCAGGTAGTTGGCCACAGAAAATGGCTCAGCCTACCTGTGAAACTTCCATGAGAAACCATCCAGGTCACTGACAAATGGGTCCCACTGAAGTCATCTACTGGGTGGGCCATAGCTGTCAGTGACCCTATCTGGTTTGCTTCGGCATTGCATGTTGCTTGGAAGACAAACTGCAAAGCATGCAGCTAGCTCTTTGATCTCTTTGCCTGCCCTGTGAAAAAACTGAAAAGTGTTGTTGCTTGGAAGGCAACAGGCTATAGCCAACAGCACAAGACTGTCCATAAACAGCGAAAAGGCCAAAGGGTGTTCTTGATCTGAACACTGTTCATATGCCAACTTTGGTTGTTGGAGACTTGGAGTTGGAAAGAGAGCACAGGCGTGCTTAATTTGGACTGTTTGGTTGTTTGGATGTATTGTCAGGGAGTAGATTTTACAGCAAGTTTTAACTGTTTTTTCACCAATCTCTTGTGACAAGTTTTGTCCAAGCCAGTTCAGTTATATATGCTTCTGATCACAGTTAATCTGGTAACTTTGGTTGTTGGAGACTTGGAGTTGGACAGAGAGGCCAGGAGTGCTTAATTTCAGCATGTTGGTTGCTTGGATGTACTGTCAGGGAGTAGATTTTACTGCAAGTTTTAACTGTTTTTCACCAGTGTGGTGGTGTTGAAATCTTTTTGAGAAGTTTTGTCCATGCAAGTTCAGTTATATATACAGGGCGTAAGTTTTGTCCAAGCAAGTTCAGTTAAATATACAGGGACGTTAAGTTGGTAAAAAGAATGGCTGGATTTGGATGATGTGTGTATGTACCCTGGATGACTGGAATGACAGCATTTGATGATGAGACTAACAACTACGTCTGATTTCTCTTTTGGAAGAGTTTTTTGGAGAAGTGTTTTTCTTTTTTTGGAAGAGTAATTATCGATGTTGGTTTTGAATGTGAAGTTTGAACCAGTGCACGTTTTGAGGTGAACTCTAAAATATAGTGAGTGGTACTAGTCATTGTCTAAAACTCAAAGATGTATGAAATGAAACTGCATCTGATGCTAGTAGCCTCCGTTTCATATTATAAATCGTTTTGTTTTTTTAATCAAACTTCTTAAGGTTTGATCAAATTTATAGAAAATTTAGCAACATCTACAATATCAAATTAGTTTCATTAAATATAATAATTGATAATATGTTTATTTTCTGCTAGAAATGTTGCTATACTTTTTATATATTTGATCAAACTTTAAAAAGTTTAATTTAAAAAAAGTCAAAGCGATTTATGATATAGATCGGAGGGAGTATATTATTTTACATAAACTTTGATGAACAGAGAGCCTCCTTTTGCAAGGTTAGAATGCAGTTGCGACTCGCAACATTTAAAGATTCAGTGACCAGAAAAAGAGCATCCATTTGCATTGTAGGATCTCTGCTTGATCGATCGAGAATAAATAGCTCACCGCTCAGTCCACCAAAGAATACTAACCCTCGTTCCCCCATTGCCTGTCGGCGATATCTCCACCCGGCGTCTCGCCGCCGGCCACACACATCGGCGGCGCCGGCCCGGTGGAACGGATCTCAGCGACGCCGGCCGGATCGATGCGGAGTGGCGGGTGACGCCGCTCGTCGGCGAGGCGAGCTATCGCGGCGGCGGCGGCGAGCTTCTTTGAGCCTGAGAGAGGCAACGCGGCAACGGCCGTTAACTTGGCCCCACATGTCAGTGAGAGGAGAGACTCTTATATGGGCCATTCTGGGCCGCCATGGCCCACAGAGGCCTCTTCACTATGGGCCCTCTTTTCCTTTTTGTCTTCTCTTTTTTTCAGAGAAGTATCTCCATTGGCTTCAGACCTTCAGTGCTACTGCTACTGTTTCCCCCAAGCAAATTTTCAGAACTCGTGCACGTTTGCAGTGGACGATAGCCTTTGTCTAAATGGCTAACTGCTCGTGTTAGAGTGGCCGGGTGATTAAGATGGTTCTTGAACTTGATACAATCTTTCAGTTACAGATTGTTGTGTTACTTTACAAAAACTAGACGGCTAGAGTGTCAACTATAACCGTATGAAACTGACAAACTGTATGCATATTATGCACTTGCAATCAATTACTTCTTTCTGGAAACCTACTGAAAGTTCTGATGAATGGGAACAGTGTCCTAATCTTGCAGTAATCTGTAATCCTACACAAAGTTGTGCATATATACATACTTGGATCTTTTGGGAGAAGATGCTGTCAGTGTAAAGTAGCTCCAAACTTGCAATGCCAAAAGATTCAGTACATAAACTCTCTGCAAGATCAAATAGATATTGTCATATTAAAAATGAATCTAATTAAGCATCTGCAATTCGGCAGAGAAAATGCAGTAGCTGCAACCTGCAAGCCTGCAAACGAGCATACTGTGTCTTGCACTCTTCTTGCTCTTGCAGAAGATGTGACATTTGGATAGTTCATAGTTGGGTTATAATTCTGTAACTGCACGAACTTTCTGGCCCAAAACAAAGTCGAATCCCTGTCTATCTGGGCCAAAAATCCATCACATTCTCTCTATCTTCCCTTTCACTTTTCTTCAGAAAACGCATCTCCACAGTTGCACTCAAGCAAAGATTCAGACTTTCTTTCTTCAGATACCATGCAATCGATCAGCCTGCTTTTAGCTGGACACTTGCTGTCTGTCTGTCTGTCTGTCTTGCCGATAATTAAACTCTACTACTACACTTTGTAATCTGTACTTGTAAGACAAGGTAGCTACTTAGCTTAGCTAGGTTTGGAGAGAAATTATATATGCGCACGTTTTCTTTGACACATCCCTTTTGGGTGTAGCTATAGCTAGATTGCTGCTGCCTGAAAAGGCTGAAAGCTGATTACGACATGAGAATTTCTTTTGAAGAACCCCTTTTTCATGGTATGAGTGGACCATGGGACACTGCATAGTCACATTGCCCATAATGTATAGTGGAGTCCATGCTGCACACAATGCTATGTCATTTTAATAACCTCTATTTGTTCGAGATCATCCGGGTTTAAGTTCTTGACTGACTCTTTCTCGTGGGGATTCACATTATCATCTTTGTTCTCTGGTTAATTTAGCACTTTTTGTGAAACTTGTTTACAAAAAGAGCAGTGCTATACCTACTTAAAAAAATCTCACAAGCTCCTTACTGACAAATATTTCAACCATTTGATTAGTTAGTTAGAAGATAAAAAAATTAATATTTAATCACATCGTGACACGTGAGTGTTTGTAAACAAGTTTAACACAAATTGTATGCGTATCCTTTCCCTTTCTGGGAACACGTTTAACACAAAAAAAATGATTTGTGCATTAGGAATTGTGGTGAGAAAAAAAACAAGAGAAGTAAGCTGAATGTATAAAATGAAATTAAGTGAAGAATTTGGTAGTTGCAAATTGGTGAGACTGTGTGGCAACAAAGAAGATGGTTAGATGGCAACAATCAGTGGTCCATTGGAGTTTTGGGAGGGAATATGAGAGAGGTAATGTTAGTTTAGTAAAATGCTGATTCATAAGAAGCCATAGTGGTTAGTTAGCACAAATCGGGTATGGTTGACCTTACCATATCAGGTATACTGCCGCAATAAGAAAAGTTTCAAGGGAATAATCAACTGCCCTGCTCTCAGAAAGTTGATGCTGATATAATTTGTCGTAACCATTTTACTGTGGAAAATTTATCTTTTGCCTATAGATAGTCATGGAGTTACAACGGATTTGTACTTTTTCTTTTGTCCCAAGGGCAATGTATATGAAAAACATAAATACAGAAAATTCATAACTCATATATTTTTATTGATACTGTTCAAAAAAATGCTGGGAGTTCATTTTTTTTTCCTAACTAAATATACCACTTTTAGTTTGTAAAGAAGCTTAGATAAAGAAAGACAATTATACGGTAAGCAAACTTTACACAGACAAATAGCTCGCGCACCGTCAACAAACGCACAATTTTCGTCATATATTTTTCAGTACGATGACAAATGTATCACAATAGATTGATGAAAAACGCCAAGAGTTTTCATGTCAAACCTTCAATTCTTTATGTTCTAAATTGAACAAATAGGTACCCCTTAAATTATTCTACGCTTCATATGTAGCCCCAAATATAATAAAGAAAATACGTTGCCAAAAGAACTTGATAACATAACATGTAAGTAGGAGGTTTTTCAGAATAAATTTACACGGATCTAGATAAAAATAAAATGGATTTCATACAGAACTCTTATTTTCTGTTTTCATGCATACAATTTAAATAGTATAATTAGATTTGATATATAACCGTCAGCTTATATTCTCTTTTCCTCAAAATATAGCTATATTTAGACTTTAGCTTTGAATCTAGACACCTTTTATGACAGAAGTATTTTTTTTATAGATATATAAATGTAGATTATATCTCATGAACTACTCATACCGACAAAGAAGATTCTTTCACTCTGAGTAATGTCACAATTTATAATCTTTATAATTGACTTAGAAAAAAAGTACCCGTGCGTTTGTAACGTGTGAATGTTATTTTAATCTTATTATTGTTATATGGTTTAGTTAAGGTGAAATTCACTGTGAGAATTCGCTTGGATATATATTTTTATAGAAAATCATGAGC
Source organism: Oryza glaberrima (assembly GCF_000147395.1). NCBI lineage: Eukaryota > Viridiplantae > Streptophyta > Magnoliopsida > Poales > Poaceae > Oryza > Oryza glaberrima. Next base: position 24,471,275 of record NC_068336.1, on the reverse strand, counting down.
TGCAATTAGGAGTGCGATCATCTCAATTTCGCATGCGAGTTTTTAAAGAGATATCTTATACGACTCCTTTCGTATTTTAAAAAGCGAACGATCTTAAAGCCCGACTCAAATACGGAACCATAATTCCAAAATCAAACGAATTTAAGAACCGGCTCATGTATGAACAACGTACCAAAGTACCGGCAAAAATATTTTTAATTTTTATAATAGTAGAGATAGAGATAGAGATATAAGATAGAGAAGAGATAGAGATATAATAGATATATAGGTATGAAAGCAATAAAAAAATACGAATACGGAAAACAAATGACTCAAGGAGATACCTACAAATGTACCATTGTCCGTCCTACTATATTACAATACTTTTATATTTCACTACCGTTTTATAGAATGAATGAATTTTCAATCCATCAAACCAATCAATCAGATTACAATTCTAATAAAAAATATAAAAAAAACAGCATAACATCACGAATCCAACATGATAGAGCACGTGTCCTATTCAAGAAACAACCCCTCTCTCTCTCTCTCTATCTCTCTACCCCCCTGCCTTAAATCAGCACAATCATACACACTCATACGCCACCCAAAACATAAAAACGAAAAGAAAAAAAAAACCCATATATACACTAGAAGAGAAAAAAAATAAAACAAAAAATCTTATAAAACACGCCGTATCCTCTTCCCCTCCTTTTGACACCGAAAAGCCAAACAAAACCCATTTCCAATTCCAGACAAGGAAAAAAATAAAAAAAAATCCCTCCTTTTTTTTTCTCCTCCTCCTCCTCCTCGCGAGAGAGGAAAGAAGAAGAAGAGGAAGAAACCCTCGTCGCCTCCTCCTCCTCCTCCGCCATGGTGGAGACTCGCCGGAGCTCCGCCGCCGCGGCGTCCAAGCGCTCCTCCCCGTCCCCTTCCTCCTCCTCCGCCCCTCCCCCGAAGCGCCCCAAGGTGAGATGAGAGAGATACTTTCTTTTTCTTTCTTGATTTGATTCCTCTTCTTGATTTGATATTTTTCCAATCGGGGTGGGGTTTTAATCCGATCTGAATCAGGCGGAGGCGGCGCCCGCGTCGCCGACGGCGTCGGTGCCCGGGAGAATCGAGGAGGATTCGGCGGCGACCAAGAGCGCCGGCTCGGGCGAGGACGCCGCGGCCAAGAGAGGTGAGGGGGGATTTCCTTCTATTTTTTTTGGGGCGCGCGCGCGTGGGTTTGTTGGATCGAGCTGTTAGGGTTTTGATGCTTTGTTGCAGATCAAGGAGGGGATAAGGCGGCTGTCGCTGTGGTGGAGAGCTCGCGCAAGAAGAAGGAGCAGCAGCAGCAACAGCAGCAGCAGGCGACGCCTTGGGCGAAGCTGCTTTCGCAGTCCTCACAGGTACATGGGAAAAAAAATCTATGGGGTGTAATTAGGAGTATGGGTATTGCAGGGTTGGAAGTTAAAATTTGGGGCTTTTGGATGCTGAACTCTGTAAATATTCTATCTTGAGGATGCCTAGGGTAGAATTTAGTGTACATGTGGTGTTCTGTAGGAGCTTTTGGATGCTGTTCTTTGTAAAGGTTTAATCTTGAGGATGTTTAGAATGGAAGTTAGTATGGGTGTGGTGATTTGCAGCTTGATTGATTAGTAGTTTTGTTATTTACTTGTTTAGAGCTTTGCAGCAATAAGACTTGGCAGTCTGTCCTGTTGGCTGTTGCCCACCCTGAATTAGTTGTTTGATTGGTTACTGCATTGAATTTGTAATATGTTATCTGTTTGTGTTGTTTTACATATTCTAGTGATTACCAGTACTGTAGTAGCAATTCTTGGCATATGGTCTTCGGAACCTTCACTTTGTAAGAACGTAGGAAACTGGGATAATCAGAGAACATATTAGAGCTGGTTAAAGTTTTATCTTGAGAAACTATTTTGCAAGTACATTAGGTTGCTTAAGTTTTGCTGTTGTAAGGCAGAGGCTGGCATTGCTGTCATGGTCAAATCTGTGAAGAACAGTGAAGAACTGTTCAGATACTAACCGAGGCTGGGCTAACCTCAATGACAGAACACATGCATATTGAACAAGAAGATAAACAAATAAACAAATAAAGAAAAATATATTCTTTTCCAAGTGAGTTAAAACACATGCTTACTTCAAACTCCTTAGTGAATCGAGTAGCGGATTGAATTGCTCTTCTCTTTCCTTTAACCTGGTTTGCCATGCATGGATAGACTAATGGTTAAGTGCAGCAACTTCTCTTATGCTTTGTAACTTTTCACATGCATGGGCAATCTATGTAGTTGACACAGGTGACAGGACATGCTTGTCACAAAAAGTTTTCTTAAGTCGACTAGGCAAATCTGATGTTTAGGTTTGATTGTTTGGAGCTTCCACGTTGATAGATTTGATGTACTAGTATTAGCAATTCCAAATTAATGGCAACTTACACAAATGCTCTCTGAACTAGAGAAAGCCATTACCTTCTTGATGTACGCATCTCCCTGTTTTTCTCATGCAATGATACGGTCAAGGCTAGGGTTTAATCCAATTGATGGTACCGACATTTCACATTTAGAGATGCTAGTAGCAACAATTCAATCCTTTAACCGTCTATATTGGTTGTCTCCTTTCATTCTTTTTCTTGCAGATTTGTTGACTCTAAATTCCTTCTACTATTGTAATGCGCAATAATGCATGGATTATATTGTCACTCAATGCTGATACTAAATATGTGTGCACTGCAGAGTCCTCACCTTCCTATCAGTGTTCCTCAGTTTTCTGTTGGTCAGAATAAAAGCTGTAATTTGTGGCTGAAAGACCAACCTGTTAGCAAAATTCTTTGCAGGTTGCGGCAACTCGAGGCATGTCTTTTTTTTTTCTCTGGTGCCCTTTTTCTTTGTGCAATGTGCAGCAAAATTGGCAGCACTTGCTTATAATGTTTTGTTGATTTTTTATGTTCTTTCAGCAAGGTACATGTGAGCTAGAAGTTCTAGGCAAGAAGGGTACGGTCCAATTAAACGGAAGGTCCATAACTGCTGGCACAAAAGTTCCCCTTAAAGGAGGGGATGAAGTTGTTTTCAGTCCATGCGGCAAGCATGCCTATGTATCCTAATCTTCTTCTTTATTCATGCAATCATACAGTTCCTTTCATCAATTTTCCTTTCTTTATTAGTTTAGATGTGCACAGTCTGGAAATAGCTCTATCTATATTTTTGTTTTACCTTCTGCTTTCCTTCACCTTCCTACAGATTTTTCAGCATCCATTGAATGACAAAATTCCTAAAATGGTGCCACCATCTCCTGTCACCCTTTTAGAACCTCCAGTTGCTGGTGTCAAGCGTCTCCGGATGGAGAACAGAACAGGAGACACTTCAGCTGTTGCAGGGACAGAGCTATTAGCATCCGTATCTGATCAGTTGAAGGACCTATCAGCTGCACCACCTGCATCAGCTGGAGAGAACAATCAGAGATTAGTACGACCTATGGCATCATCCGCTTCTGATAAATCAAAAGGAAATGGCATCATCCCTGACAAGGAATGTGAGAACGGGGAAAATGCTAATGAAGTTAATTCTAATGTTGAAGATTCTCCATTAGATGTGGCTGCAGCCCCCGTAATATCTCCTGATGCTGTCCCGAACGACATCAGTCAACACAATGGCTTTGGATCTGATGCTCATCTTGGTGCTGAAATCGGTAAGATTGCAACTTATAAGATAAGGCCAGTTCTGAGGATGATTGCAGGAACAACTATATCAGAGTTCGATTTGACTGGTGATCTTTTTAAAGCTCTTGAAGATCAGAGGGATCTCATCAGGGATCTTAACTCTTCAGCCAGTTTACCTCCAAGCAGATGCCAAGCCTTTAAGGATGGGATGAAACAAGGAATTATTAGTCCAAATGATATTGATGTTACATTTGAAAATTTTCCTTATTACCTCAGGTAATATACTTTGGATTAATCTTCCTTCCTATATTCTTTAACTTTTATTCTGTTTATTTTGTGTTCTTAATATGCTTCATATCTGCGATGTTACATTGTTAAAAAAAAACTAAAATAGCATTCATTAGTTAATTCTTAATTCGCTATATTCTGTATGATTAGTTCATACCAATATAGCATTCATTAGATAATAGGCACAACACGGTTGATAAAGTAGTTTAAATGTAGCATGATATTCATTGCTCTCTCACATGTTCATATTCTTACAGACTTCCACTGACTTAACTTTAATTGTAGCATGATATCTGTTCTCTCACATGTTTGTGTTCTTGTATTCATGTGTTGTTCATCAACTCCATTTCATGCAGCGATAACACAAAGAATGTGCTCTTATCATGTGCATTCATACACTTGGAAAAGAAGGAATTCATCAAACAATTCTCAGAAATTTCATCAATAAACCAACGGATTCTATTATCTGGTCCAGCAGGTACCTTTTATGATCTCATTGCATATTTATTGTCTTCGGAGTTAAATTGAGGTCCTTGAAGGTAAGGCTGTGTGCATCCTTTTTTGCTGATTCTTGTAGGCATCTGATTTTTCTAATGCAAACATGCATCAGGTTCGGAGATTTATCAGGAAACATTGATAAAGGCACTTGCAAAACATTTCGGTGCTAGGCTACTTGTTGTTGATTCGCTTTTGTTGCCTGGGGTAAGTTATCCATGTAACTTGTGCTTAAAACTACTTGGTGTCAATTATTATTATTGAGAGCAAAATTCTCTTTAGGCGCCTTCAAAGGACCCAGAGTCGCAGAAAGATGCTGCGAAGTCTGATAAGTCAGGGGATAAGGCTGGTGGTGAGAAGTTGGCAATTCTTCATAAGCACCGCTCTTCCTTGGCAGACACTATGCACTTCAGGAGGCCAGCTGTACAACCTTCTAGTGTGCATGCTGATATCGTGGGTACATCGACTCTGCATTCTGCATCTTTGCCCAAACAGGAATCATCAACAGCTACATCCAAGAGCTATACTTTTAGAGAAGGTTTTCTACTATGATATTATCTCTTGTTTATCGATAGATCATTTTCAACTATGCTATACTTACTCGAACATGACTGCACTGCCATTATAGGGGATAGGGTAAGATATGTGGGTCCAGCTCAGCAATCGTCATTGTCGCAAAGGTATCTTACTGATTGTCATGCTCTGATATTTAAACCAAAGTTTATTGCTTGATTCTTCCTTGTCTTTCCATCGAAACCTCATTGATGCTATGAACATTGTGGATGTGCCATTAGGTTGGTTGTTTCTTTGGATGGTTTGGGAGAAAGATATTGTCTGTCCCCTACATTTAACACACAAAATAATTTTGATGAAATTCACGACCACATTCATAAATAAACAAATACAAATAAGAATGTTGGTATGCTAGAATACAAATACGAACATAATTTTACAACAAATGCAAATACAAATATCACCCACTCAATTTGGTTGTATAAAAATATCTATTTCCCAACCTAGAGTAACAAAGTGTGGAAATAAAAGAAACATTTGTTTTTAAATACCCAACTAGTTAGACAGAACTGAACAAATGCATGTCGCCTTTGATCAAATTCAAATTCAAACATGAATAGTTTTGGATGATATAAAATACTGAATAGAAAATCTATTTAGTTTTTCTGGCACATACAATTTTGGATAGGGGAAGTATTTTTTAAAAATCCTGACTGTATTCAAGTTCTTAGAGTAATTCCACTGAAAATACGGTTTTTTAGCTACTTTTTTCGGTGTTTGACATCCCTAGGTGGGGTTGTCTCACAACATTTTAGGCCACATGTCCACCTGTTCTTGACTAAATCATTTGTATTGCTCTCTAGCACTTCGTTTACAACTTTACATGCAATATTTAATAGTGAATATAATTTGTTATATTTAATCTTGGAGTATCGTAGCCAACAACCTAGAATTTACTTTCTACTTATGCTACATTGCTCCTATTGTGTTACATCAGAGTTAGCTTGACACGCTTTTTGATAAACCTATACTCCCTCCGTTTTTTAATAGATGGCGCCGTTGACTTTTGAACACATGTTTGACCATTCATATTATTCAAAAAAAATGCAAATGTATAAGATATAAATCATGCTTAAAGTACTTTGACTGATAAAACAACTCACAACAAACTAAATTATAATTAAGTAATTTTTTTGAATAAGATGAATGGTCAAGTGTGACAAAAAGTCAACGACGTCATATATTAAAAAACGGAGGTAGTAGTTTTGTAGCCATAACATGCTTTCAATTTATTTTCTTTATAAATCATTTGAATATTTGATTGACCTTTCAGGGGACCCAGTTATGGTTATCGGGGCAGAGTGATGCTTGCTTTTGAAGAAAATGGGTCTTCCAAAATTGGAGTTCGATTTGACAAGCAGATCCCTGATGGTAATGATCTTGGTGGTTTGTGCGAGGAAGATCATGGTTTCTTCTGCTCTGGTTAGCTCAAACTTTTGAATCCCAAAAATTATGTTAGTTCTTGCAGGTTCTGATAAATTCTTGTTTCTGCAGCTGACTTACTTCGCCCTGACTTTTCTGGTGGTGAAGAGGTTGAAAGGCTAGCAATGGCCGAGTTAATTGAAGTACAGCCTCTTATCTAAAACTCAGAGTTATCCGAATATAAATTTGTATTCTTTCTATTGTTTCATAATTGTATGGATTGTCTGTCAGGTCATCTCAGAGGAACACAAAGCTGGCCCTATGATAGTGTTACTTAAGGATGTAGAGAAATCATTCACTGGAATTACAGAGTCACTTTCATCTTTGAGGAATAAGCTTGAAGCGCTTCCATCTGGTGTGCTTATTATAGGATCTCACACTCAAATGGACAGCCGCAAAGAGAAGGTACATATATTATATCTCAGAGATTATGCAAATTTGTTCTATGAGGGCTTGTTTATGGCAATGTGGCATTGCATAGCTTGTCTTTTTTTTTCATTTGATTTGAACTGTTGTGAAAACTAACATTGGTGGCATTGGGTATTCAGTTCTAATTGGTTGGTTCTGTCTCTTTGACACTTGGGTGTTCGTTTGCATGCAATCTTTGTTTTAATTTTTAATCCTTATCATTTGTCGCTTGTTAAGTACACTATAAAATGTATCCTGATGTTGTGCTATGGTGTCTGTTGTAGGCCCACCCAGGTGGATTTCTTTTTACAAAGTTTGCTAGTAGCAGCCAGACGCTATTTGACCTTTTCCCGGTAACAATTTTCATTCTTATTGGTCACAATGTTCTTTCTATCAGTGCTTATAAATGCACTATATGAACCCATGGTTCTGATATAACTATCTGATGCATTGTTATATCTAAAATGCAGGATAGTTTTGGTAGTCGGTTGCATGAAAGGAACAAAGAAAGTCCGAAGGCAATGAAACATCTAAATAAACTTTTCCCTAACAAAATTTCGATCCAACTTCCACAGGTGCTAATATCCCTTGTTATCTTGTTCAAGTATTATGCTCAAGTATATTATCTAATCCAAGCAACTGAATTTGCAGGATGAAACATTACTCACGGATTGGAAGCAACAACTGGATCGTGACGTTGAAACCCTTAAAGCTAAATCCAATGTTGGTAGCATTCGCACGGTAAGCTGTGCAGATAACACAATTTCACATATCATGCTTGGCACTTTGGGTTTTGAACCGTGTATTCTGTATATTCCTCTTGAAACTGAAATTTCTTGTGTGCGATGCCTAGCCTAGACAGCTAGACCCTAAGCAGTGTTTTGTTTTAAACGACACTTTGCTCTTTTCCCCTCAAATGATCAATCATGCATGCATAAAGGTGTGCGATGCCTAGACAGCTAGACCCTAAGCAGTGTTTTGTTTTAAACGACACTTTGCTCTTTTCCCCTCAAATGATCAATCATGCATGCATAAAGGCACCTTTCTATAATTCTGTAGTTACTCCTACATGTTTTATTTTCTCTCGCTGTCAATTATGATGTATATATTTACCCTCTTAAATGACTTTTATTCCACTGCCCGAATGGCCTGTATTTGATTCTCCTATGCTTATAGTTGTTGAATGCTTGCTAGCTATTTATGTGAATTTCGTTTGCTTTGTGTTGCAGTTTCTGAGCCGCAATGGAATTGAATGCAGTGACCTTGAAGAATTATTCATCAAAGATCAATCACTGACCAACGAAAGTGAGCATTTTCTTGTTGTCTTAGCATTTTATCCATGGAATTCTGTGTGTTAAATCGTGTTGCTCCAAAATTTCTTAGATGTGGACAAGATAGTTGGCTATGCTGTTAGTTATCACCTTAAGCACAATAAAGTCGAGATCTCCAAGGATGGTAAACTTGTATTGGCGAGCGAAAGGTAGTTATACTGTTGCTAGTTTATTTTTCCTCCATTTCCTTTTAATGAATCTTCTATAATGCTAAATTAATTCTTCTGTATCACAGCCTTAAGCATGGGCTCAACATGCTGCAGAATATGCAAAGTGATAACAAGAGCTCGAAAAAATCACTGAAGGTTACTCTCCATCTCATCATATTGCAAACATATTATCATACTCACACAGTTGGAATCTCACAGTGCTTTACTCTTAAATTACTTTCTCCTTAGGATGTTGTCACAGAGAACGAATTTGAGAAAAGGCTTCTGGCAGATGTTATACCACCTAATGACATTGGAGTCACCTTTGATGATATTGGAGCCTTGGAAAATGTAAAAGACACATTGAAGGAGCTGGTGATGCTTCCTCTGCAAAGGCCTGAATTGTTCTGCAAAGGACAGCTAACGAAGGTAGAGACGTTATGATGAATTATCCATGTCTCATACGCGGGTGTAAGATTGTTCTATCTCAATTATAGGTTGAGCACTTGATTAGAGTGTTTTGTCAAGTAATAAGGCCCATGATGTGATTAAGTTTCTGTTGGCTAGTAATGAACCCATGATGTTTTCTCACCTAACAGTAGTGAAATCTATAATAAGTTATTTTCCTCTGTTCTCCAAAGTTCTGTTCTAACACATTATGCCAATTCGGCAGCGTTACTTGTCTTAGGTTTTCTTGTTCAAGTTTTTAGTGGTGAATGGGTAAATTTAAGTTAATTAGACATGTGGGAAATTTGGTTATCAGTACTTCCTCCATCCCAATCTAGTACTAGGTTGCTATATTTTGGGACGGATGGAGTATTATATGTTGGCTACCTAATTTTCTCTATTTAAGTCCTATCTTAAAAATTGCCTCTGGTAAATCTGTTACTTGCAGCCTTGCAAGGGAATATTGCTGTTTGGACCTCCTGGTACTGGGAAAACCATGCTTGCTAAGGCAGTAGCAACTGAAGCAGGTGCTAACTTCATTAACATATCAATGTCAAGCATTACATCGAAGGTATGATGGCATCCAAATTTTGCATTAATGAGGTGTACAGTGTACTATGTGATTCTCAAAGCTAAATGCTGTTTTTTCTACTTTCAGTGGTTTGGCGAAGGAGAGAAATATGTAAAAGCTGTTTTCTCATTAGCAAGTAAAATAGCTCCAAGCGTTATATTCATTGATGAGGTATGCTTGAGCATGTGGGTTGGTTTTATTGTCATTAGTGATTTATTTGGTCATGGTATGATCCATACAAAATGCAACATTTGGCAGGTTGATAGTATGCTAGGAAGGAGAGAGAATCCAGGGGAGCATGAAGCGATGCGCAAGATGAAAAACGAATTTATGGTGAATTGGGATGGATTACGCACTAAAGATAAAGAACGTGTACTGGTTCTTGGTGCCACAAATAGGCCTTTCGACCTGGATGAGGCTGTCATTAGGAGGTTCCCGCGCAGGTGACAGCTATAACCTTGTGTTGGGGTTGGGATAATGAAAAATTGCTGTTTGTTGATTTCTAACCATTTGGTCGTTAATTACTACTGTAGGTTAATGGTTAACTTACCTGACGCGTCGAATAGAGAAAAGATTCTGAAAGTAATATTGGCAAAGGAAGAGTTGGCTCCAGGTATTGATATGGATTCTCTTGCCACTATGACCGATGGATATTCAGGAAGTGACCTGAAGGTATGCTTGATAATGATGTGCTTCCCAAATAACACAAGTGATTGGAAATGGTTGCACAATTTTCACTGACTTGCTTGTGTTCCCAGAATCTATGCGTGACTGCAGCTCATTACCCCATTCGAGAAATCCTTGAGAAGGAAAAGAAGGTTGGCATTGCTTGTACCTTGCTGTCAACTGAAGACCTAGATAAAGTTTGTTTTTTGGGTTTATGCTGTCTTTATATGCACTCCTTATTCTTCTACTACAATTATACTGTTAAGTGACAACGATTTTTATTTTATATGCTAATATGGGGTTCGCTTCCTTTCTATTCAGGAGAAAAATGTGGCAAAAGCAGAAGGCAGGCCTGAGCCTGCATTGTATGGTAGTGAGGACATTCGTCCTCTGACCTTAGATGATTTCAAATCTGCCCATGAGCAGGTGAGACCAGCACATTTTATATTTATTTTGAGCTCTTTACTTGAAAGTTCATAATCTGATCAATTTATTTACCACAGGTTTGTGCAAGCGTTTCATCTGATTCAGCAAACATGAATGAACTTCTTCAATGGAATGACCTATATGGCGAGGGCGGTTCGAGGAAGAAGAAAGCACTGAGCTACTTCATGTGAGAGCGATTCCATCATAACATGTGAGAGAGATTAAGACCCTGCCATATTGATATTGTACAGTCGCTATACCACCCCTCTTGGCAAGCGCTTCGCGACTTGGCCGGCCAAAACCAGTCGGGTTTTTTCCTCTTCTCCCTTCAGGAGCAGCGGCCGCCCTACCTTCGTCCTCCATCGTGTAATTAAATTGTGTACTGAAACCAGTTCAGGTTTATTTGTCAGCTGTTTGTTGCTCGAGTTAACTTGTAATGTTATCATTGCCTTACCCCAATGCCACCTCTTTTTTACCCCCCTCTTCTGCATCCTTGGCTGTAGTAGCATATAGTCCTTGTGTACCTCTGTACATGTTGAAATGAAAGGACATGGGAATAAGAACATTGTCCTGTTGTCGACAGTATAATGATTCTGACTAGCCATGGGTTGTTGACATTATAAGGAGGAACTAAGACGTCTTTGCGTCTTAATTTTTTTTCTATATATATCTTGAGCTGATAGATTATCTAGTGGATCATGCTGGAGTATTGAATTATAACTGCAGTAGAAGCGATTGCAAATAATATAACCTACTACTGGACCGTACAGAGAAATATGAGCCGGTTGCACCTTCAAAAAGATATAATTTTGTTTCACCTCAGCACAAATCCGTAGTACACTATACTACTGATGATTAAGTTCGTGTCAAACAACTAACTGCATAAATATGGGTTGATCTCATGGCTAACAGCCTCAAAGAAACTACAGCTCAGCTCAGTCATGCATCATAAGCCAGCCAAGTTCATAAGGCAGCCTAGACAAGGAAGCATCACAAAGGTAATATGCATTCTATGTTTAAGCCAGAGAATGTTTTGCATAGTGTACAAGCATAATCTAAATCAGATCACAGATCAAAAATACAATCTAGGTATATCTATACAGTGTAAAAGAATAACACCATCAACGGACGAATCAAGATGGTACATCTCTTTTGGTCGAATCAACTATCTTGATTTCCTGCGGGCCATTATAAACAGGATGGTGTGAAAGATTCTGATGGTATGATTCTCGCTTTGGGACCCGACTCCTCCTCGGAACACCCAGAGGTTTGTTATTAATTTGTTTTTGGCTATACAGTAGTACAAATGTGGTATACTACACCAGAAAGGTTATTCAATGGAGCAATTCCACAAGTTCTATTTACAGTTCACATCAAGGCATTGGTAGCGCGAGTACGATCTAACTTTCGATCGATATTCACACTTCAAGAATCAGGTTTCAGAATTATTGACATTCTTTCTACCGCAAGAGCTATCTTTTGATTCTGACTTCATCTCCGCTCCTTGAAAGTATACATCCTGCAAAAGCTGTTCTCTTCGCCGTCAATCCTATCAACTGCAGGAGTATCTGGAGTTCTGTTTCGCCCGCTTGATTATCCAAGCTCATACATCCCATTTGGCCAATCCAAACTTCAACCAAGGATATGCCTCTATTTATCCCCATTTGCACATCATTTCAATGCCCCTTTCATCTTGCTCTCAAAATTGTAACCATGTTGACCTGCAAACCGGTGGAGCTGGTCATACCCAGCAAGAACTCCAGCTCCTGCCATTCCTGAGAGAATATTTGCGCCGACCCCTCTGAATAGTGTGAAGAACCCTTCAGTAGAAACTATCTGTTTTGCTGCATGGAAGGCGTTCTTATATTTCAATGGCTGCCCAGAAGTTAACATCATTCTGCGACGGAGTGTATCAAATGGATAGGCGCAGGCTCCAGAGAACGTAGTTATTGCCCAGCCCAAGGCAAAACTGGCGAAGAAATTTTCCTAGAATATAAACCAATAGAAGTTAAAGATGCTACATGATCTAGCTGAAACGTCTCTGTGATGTGTCACAAGAATGGTGTTAGTGTTACCTGCAGTGGTCCCACTAGAATAAGAGGCTTCATGGTATCATAGATTCCGAAATAGAGACCTCGATATAGAGTGATACCCACAATGGACACACTGAAACCTCGATATAATCCACGAATACCATCAGTTTTAAGTGTCTTTTTGTAGACATCAAGCAGCCCACTGAACTGACGTTTGCTTCCCTGTGATTCAATTGCATCAGTAGCTAGCCTTGTCCGTGCATAATCCAGATGATATAGCAAGGATGAGGTTGTAGCCCCTGCAGCACTGCCAGATGCTACATTGCCAGCTAACCATTTCCATTTTCCGTCTTTCTCCTTGTCGTAGCCAAAGATGCTCTTGAAGTAGCCCTTGAATGCGAAGTTAAAAGCCTGAACAGAAAACACACAGGTGAGGATTCGTTTTAGTTTCGAATCGTAACTCATGAGGTTTTTCAATGATAACAGCCTTATTCATCCATTCAATGAGTAAAGGGTATGTACATGTTCTGAGGGTCATGCTTGATAATTGAACATGAATGGAGTTTTTGCTGTTATTATATATTGCACAGAACCTTCAGAAAATAATAGCAAAAGTAGAAATATTGAGTTTTTCTTTCTTTTTCCTTTGGCAATAGCAACCATCTAAGTATCTAACATCAGCTATATAATAAGTAGCCATACAGATAACAAGGGTTCCTTATATAGCTCAACTGCATTACGATTCATTATAAACATGCGACCGTGTGAGACTTAATCCTTTGGTCTGTTGTTCATATGGTTGGCACAAGCGAGCATTTACCTAGTTTTGTCTATTTTGAAGACTTGCTCTACTGATAAATGTTTCTATGTTTGGCCCTTTCACGGCTAACTGATGAGATCACAACCATTCAAATTCGCTTGTGCTAAGTTCTTTTTGGAATTGACAAAAGGCACAATAGTCAATAGATTATGACATTCTGTGGTGAGGAGAAGAGCAACCAGATAGAGCTGAGCACAACTAATGCCATACAAAAACATGTGGAAGCGGGAGTACAACCACAACCACCACTCATTGGTTCGTTCGCTGGGGAAAAAAATGGTAATCCATGTTAGATGCACAGGTTTGTTTAAACCTAATTAATTCGGTAATTAACACAAAATGTTGGCCTCACACCAATCAATCAATCAATCAATATATATAATACCAATAATAAGAGAGCATCGAGCGAGCAATATCCGGGAGCAAAGCAATCGATCGAAGTGAAAAAATGATTTGAGCTGGAGGGAAGGAAGCGGATCGAGCACCTCACCTGCGTGGGGAAGTATCGGATGACATTGGCCTGGTTGCCGCGCCAGAGCGCCGCGACGCCCTCCTCGCGGAGCACGCGGCCGAAGGCGTCGGCGATGCCCCTGTAGGGGCGGGTGAGGCTCCCGCGGCGGAGCATCTCGGCCTGGTTCTGCAGCAGCAGCTTCACCCGCTCCACCGGCGCCGCCCCCGTCTTCGCCACCACCGCCGCCGCCCCGCCCATCGCGAAGTCCGCCGCCGCCGCCCTCGCCGGCGGCATCCCCACTAACCGCCGCTTACCCTTGCCGTCGCCCGCCGCGGCGGATGGCATCGTCGACGGCGGATTCGGAGGAGAGAGCACGCTGGTTGTTCGATTCGGTGGGAGGAGTCTCCTCGTCGTCACGCGCGGGAGAGAGAGAAGGGAGGGAGGGCGTGGAGAGGTGGAGGTGTTCGGTGGAGTGCGTGGCTTTTTCGCGAGAAGGACCTCGTCCTTTTCACGTTTTAGAGCCTACTCCTTCCTTTCCATATTTTTGAAGTGCTTTGGCTTTGAATAATTGCACTACCAAGACATCCTTTTGGGTGGATTTTAATGAAATTACTTTGATGCTTGAAATTTTTCGAAAGTATATTGACTTAACTAATTAACTTGGTGTTTGACTTATGTTTTGAAAATATGGTTTGTTCGTAATTATCCAGCGAAACGATGGTTTTTCTTCAAAATTGAATGCTTTGAGGTGTAATAATCGATTCGAATTTTTTCTATTCAAACTTTTTTAAGTTTGACCAAATTTATAGAAAAAATTAGCAACATTCAAAACACCAAATTAGTTTCATTAAATCTAGCATTAAATATATTTTTAATAATATGTTTATTTTGTTTGAAAAATACTACTATGTTTTTCTATAAACTTGATCAAACTTAAAAAAATTTAACTAGCAAAAAAGAAAGTCAAAATAACTTATAATATGAAATGGATAGAGTATACCTCAAGAACTTCTTGCAAACAAAATTCTCAACCATTGGATTTAATCAGTTAGAAAGCTATAGGAATCAAGATTCAATACAGCGGTCCACAATAACATTTGTAAAGTATTTGTAAAAGAATTTTTTGTACACGTATCTTTACCCTATTAATATGCTTGTATAAAAGCCTTCCCAAAGAACCGTGCCATTACTAATCCAATGAACAGAAGAAGAAGAAGAAGCTACATCCATGTACACCGCCGCCGTTGCCCGTGTGAGGTATAAGTACAAGTCTTGAAGATTCGAAGTATAATGGAGTGAACAAATACGATCATGAGAGCAAAACACAATGGTAAGGGTGTAAGAACGAAACAATGATAGTACTGTAATTATAGCAGAGTTTTCACTTGATCACTGCACCGTTTCTCTGCTTTGTTCCTCCTCCAGTTCTTCATGTGGGTATAGTTAGGCTGAACATTTATATCCATTCATATGGTGGATGGTTTAAAAGAGCTCTTCAGAGTTGAATTTGTTCCATGCCTCCTGTTTTATGCAAATGAAGTGGAAGATAAGTGAACGGCAGACATCTAATAAAATATAAGACTTATAAACAGCAATAGCATGATGAGCAAGAGAAACAATGAATGATCAGAAAAAGGTAACATGGAATGCCAACTTAACCTTAGTTGTTACAAAAGGTTAAATCAATTACCGGATCATTTTGACAATACAACTTCATGCCAGAGCTCCTAGGTGCATTCAGCAAATTGAGCCCATAGGGAGCACTTTGTTAGGTCTAATCATCCAAATGAGGCCTTATGGATTTGTTGGGAATTTAATAAGAGATATAGACTGCATGTTGATGGTCAACTTGAATGAATAGCAACAAAATTAGATTTTGGGGCTACATATAAGTACAGATTATGTACTCTGAAACATCAGTTCCTATGTTAAGGTGTATCTAATAGATCGAGAGCTGTATGTGCAGGTAGAATCTGGGTTGAAACAAACAAGTATATTTTCGAGTGTAAAATCAGCTGAGGCAGACAGTAGATTCCAGACTACCATCCAGCTATACAGGTGAACTAACACAAACTGCATTGAAACTAGATTTTACTCTATGTATTGACTTTATACTTCAGACCAACATCACTCCATTAAACCCCAAACCACTTTAGATGCATCACATGTTGGGAAGTTACTGTGCAATGTTGAATTAAACCAATTACGGCTAGCAAATCAATTTACCCTATTTAGCATATTATTACTTGCTAGTTGCCAGTGTGCAATAATGATAGTTCTTCTGCGTGAAATATTGAAGTTTCATATGGCATTTCAATATTTGTTGCGATGCAGTGATACTATACACACCTTAAGAATATCAAACACCTTCTCTGCAGTATATTTCTGCTGAAGATTTGCACCCTTCTGTTGCACCTTGTCAGGATGGATGCATAATGTTGCCTTTCTGTACTGCTTTTTAACAGCGGCGCCAGTAATCAAATCAGTCAAGGATACTGCTTGCCATCCACATTCTGGCCAAAGTATCTGTTTACAAACAAGATACGTATTAATAGAAGAAAGATTTCAGAATAGCCTGTACTGAAGTATTGAATTAAATGAGCAATTCATATGACACAATTTTCAATTTAATGTTTGATACTGGTTAATCTAGATTTCCATTTGTCACATGCTTCAAAGAAACTACTGGCAGTTGAAAAGATAAATGAATCATAACCACATGAAATTTGTCAGTGTTATATTGAGATGTGGATTATCAAGAATATATTAATAGAGAAAACTTACTTTATTGATAAGTAAATTGCACTTTCATACTTGAAAGTTGAAAGGTGAATGGTATTATAGTATTATACCTAAACCAGTTCTATACTTCTATGGCTATGAGAACTATTTAGCTGCTAGTACGGTCCACTGACCAAAAACTGGTCTTCCAGGTTACCAGCTTTGATATTAATAAATACCATAATTAGGTTAGATAAAGTCCAAAAGCAATTTGGGAAACTTTAGTCATGCAAAGAACTTGCAATTGAAATCATTACAGGGTCTCAAATGGGAGTAGGATATCCATAAAAGGAAAATATAAAGGGAGTGTAACACATTCACTAGGTAGGACATAATGTTAAGTCAAAATTAAAAAGATAATCATTAACATGCAGATGGAAATATTGAGCATCTCTACGTAATGGAGCAATGCATAGCATCCAAAACCAATAAACTAGATAGGAACACATTGAGAGTAGCTTCAGTTACAATAGCATCAGTGACTCACATATTGTAAAGTTGATAACAAAGCACGTAAGTTGCCCTCTTTTCCAGCTGCCCACCTCCTGATTTCAAAGTCTAGTGTGTCCCCAATTCTCTGGAATTCAGAAAGTGCCAACAGCACCAATAGCACCAACTAGTATTAGTACGCAAGAAAGCTGTGATTACCATGCAGCTAAAACAAAAGCACTAGCAAATCCATGAAAAAATTGAAATAAATAGATCAGAAGAAAATGAAGACTATTTACTTCAACTAAGAAAAATTAAGCTGTCAAGTATATGGACAACATGACACTCACGTCTCTTTCTGCCTGTTCCCTCTGAACCTGCATATCTCGTTCGTTCTTCTCAGCCAGAGCTTTTGCCTGGAGTGTTGCATGACGAACAGTAATAAGAAAAATAAAGAATGAGATGTCCAACATTTAGTTATAATTAGAGAAAGTGATACTGTTATACATAATTAGCCAAATAGATCAGTGGTGACATCTACTGAAATAATGAGTATTCTATTTTCTAATCTTCTTTTCTAGTTTGGAATTGAAATCACATTACCGCTCGTTCACGGGTCCTCTGATGGCGTTCTAATCTAGCACGTCTTCTTTCTTCACTCTCTCCCTCAACTTCTTGGAATACATCAGATGATGCAGGGGCTGAAGAAAAACAAGAAAGAACAT
Organism: Oryza glaberrima; assembly: GCF_000147395.1. NCBI lineage: Eukaryota > Viridiplantae > Streptophyta > Magnoliopsida > Poales > Poaceae > Oryza > Oryza glaberrima. The sequence goes on along the minus strand of NC_068336.1, from coordinate 24,453,623 downwards.
GTGGATTAAAAACACTGCAAATATAGGAAACCATATAATTGCAGTTAGAAAAACTGCTAGTTAGGTGCAGTTAGAAAAACTGCTAGTTAGGGAAGACTAGTACCTCCAAATAAATCAGATAGATCATCCCCAATATTTGTGGCTGACGGGGCTTTTCTCATAGATGCTGAGGTGGAGGCTGATCTCTGTGATCCATTCGTGGTTGCTCTAGATTGAGGTTGAGAATCAAACATAGAATCCTGAAACATCAAATTAGCAAAAAGTAACACATTAAATGTCATCAATACACAATTTTCGATGATCATATTTCGGGGGATGTACTCACCACTGTTGGAGTCCTCTGCTTTGGCGCACTATTTGCTCGGGCACCCGCACCAAAGAAAGACTCAAGATCATCTGCTGAGCTCTGTTTTTCTCTAGCAGCAGCTGCTGCAGCAGCTGCCTGTCTTTCCCGAGCCTCAGCAGCAGCTCTTTCCACTGCAGCACGTTCAGCTCTCTTCCTTGCTTCTTGCTGAACTCTCTCAGCAGCAGCTCTTTCTGCTGCAGCCCTCTCTCTCTCCTTGGTTTCAGATGCAGCCCTCTCCCTTGCTTCTGCAGCAATCCTTGCAGCTTTTTCTTTAGCCTCAGCTGCAGCCCTCTCACGAGCTTCCTGTTGAGCCCTTTGCACAGCAGCGCGCTGTGCACGCTGGGTGGCCTCCCTTTCAGCCTTAGCACGAGCTTCAGCAGATGCTCTCTCTCGGGCCTCCTTTGTGGCCCTCTCCATGGCTTGTCTTTCTCTTTCTTTCTGCTGTTCCAATTCTCTCTCCTTTTCAAGTCGTCTCTGTTCTCTCTTCTTTTCCTCCATCAGTTTCATTTCCTGTTCTTGCTCCAATCTGGCCTGCCTCTCTTTCTCTTCACGATCTGATGAAGTTCTTTCAGATTGTTCAGCTTCACCAAAAAAATTGTCGTCATAAGAAGGCATTTGGGACTTGTCCTTCGCAAAACCTTCCATCTCATCTAGTGAAGAAACCTCTGCTTGATCTGGCATGTCTCTGTATTGGTTGTGATTTTGGTTTGATTGCCGCACATACCCATCATAATTACCATTAGCTTTTGCTTGCAGAGGTCTTTGTTTAAGAAGAGGTGGTGATCTTGAGGGCGGTGGAGCATTAGTTGGCTGTGTGAAGAGGGGAATTTCAGAAACTGTAAGCCATATGTCATCTTCGGATTCAGTAGATCTTGGTGACTGATCCCCAACGCCATTAGTAGCATATCTGTCTGAACTTGAGCCATCGACATAAATATCAGAGTACCTTGCAGACTGTGACTTTGTCTTGGCATCTCCTAAGTCCTCCGTAGAAGATCCCCGTGCTGAATTTCCATTCATTGAACCATGTAGAGGGTTTGAGTCTCGGGCTTTGCTTGGTGGATTCATATACTTTGTATCACCATTGAATTCTGAGGTAAACAAGGGATCTGATTTTGGAACCTGGTTAAAGGCACTTGAATCATCAGGCAGACTATCATTATCAGTAGTATTATCAACATTCTTGCCTTTAGAGCTTGCAGAATTATTCAGATGTTCCAAGGGATCCGTGAAGCTGCTAGGGGATGGATATGTTGAACCTGAGGCAGAATTTGTTTCTAGAACAACAAATGGGTCATCTAATACACTGGCTGTTGATTTAGAAGTTCGAACTGCTGGCTCATCTTTGTTATCATCAATAATCTTCCTGAAAATTAAAATGAAAGTGAGAAAACCTACAAAAACATGATCACTATCAGGAGATAGTGCAAAACACTAAGAAGATTTAGAGGAAAAAAACAGGTTATTTGCATAAACATTGGAAGTTTATGGCAGGCACCATTTTCAATCACACGGCTTGTGAGATATGGACATGTATTATTCATCGTAAGCTTTGGTAGAAACAATAATTAGGATGAACCTTCCTCATCCATCCGAATAAATATAAAAGATATTCATTAGGCAACAACGGGAGTTGAACCTCTCACAGGTTGACAATGCATATGTAATGGCATAGCCTTATGCAGTACAAAAGTGGTTATTTCAAGAATGGAACATATTGCTATTGAGTCAACTGGATAAGGAAACACAATGACTGAAACATATTATCAACTTAAAAGCAAGAATCACCACCCAAGCACATAACTAATCTAACAAGAGCAAGGCATGACGGGAAATTAATACTATAAACATACCCTATACTTCTTTTTGTATAAGGAAATGGCATAAAATTATCACACTTCAGCAAAATTTTCAATTCTAACCCTATGGCCTACACTCAACTACTCAAGTGTATCTGAAGCTTTCTATAATCCTACTGTTATTTCTCATCTGCTCTCCTTTGCTTCTTCTAGGGCCCAGGCCTCTCCATGTTACACACACTATGATTGGTACACACAAAATTTTCTTACATTTCATTGATCAACTTTACACACACAAGCTGGTTTTAACTTTTTTTTAAGGTTAGCTGGAGTAGCAAGTAGTAACATGGTAAGGCACGTGGAGAACACGAATAACAAGATTTCCTCCAATGTAAGTAAAATTGTACTCCCAAGTCAGCAACATTTCCAAAAAAATTGGATCTAGCTTGCACATTCCAGTTCAGTTCGTTGAAAATGACATCATCTAAGGTTCTGATCCAAATGAACTTAAACTCATGCCCAATGCAGATCTGAATGAACAAAGGCTTTCAACTTGCTCACCTACTCCTCTGCGGGCCGCTCCCAGAGAACCCCGGGATCAGATAATCGAATCCGTTGCCCCCATTAGCCTTCTCCACCACCACCGGCTTCTTCTCCGCCTCCGAATGTGGCTTCCTCCCGAACCCCCCGAGCAGGTCGTCGTCCTCAACCACCACCGACCTCTTCCCCTCCCCCGCCTGCGGCTTCACCCCGAACCCACCTAGTATGTCGTCGTACGAAGGCGCCGCCGCCGAGCGGTTGCTGGAGAACACGTCATCAAACGCGGGGGACGCCGCCGCGCGCCGGCCACCCCCAAACACGTCGTCGCCGTCGTACCGCGCCGCGGAGGAGGACGCCGAATTGGAGCTCGGCCTCAGCCCCGGGACCGCGCCGAAGATGTCGTCGTCGTACACCGTGGCCCTCGCCGCCGCCGACGACGAGGAGGAGGAGGAAGTAGGAGGGCCATTGAACAGCGAGTCGAACGGGGAGGAGGTGGTGGTGGTGGCGGCCGCGGAGGGGGGCGCGCCGAAGAGCCCGTCGTAGGACGGCGCGGGCGCTGGGGTGGATCTAGGGTTGGGCCAGGCGGATCCGGTGGTGGTGGTGGAGCGGGAGCGGGAGGCGGCCATGGGCGCGGCCTTCCCCTGCGGCCGCACGCCGAAGTCCGCCAGGAGTCCCTCGATGCCCTCCATTGGACGGGCCGAGGGGGGGGGGGGGAGGCGCCGCGGGGTCGGACACCGGCGGCGGCGACCTCGCCGGAGAATCCGCCGGCGACGAGGGAAGGGGAGAGAGAGGCGGGAGACTCGCGCGAGGAGATCGGAGGAGAGAAGGAAAGTGGTGGGAAGGGAAGGGTGGTGACGCGTCTCCCTCTCTCTTGGCTGTCTGGTCTGGTCGGTGTGTGTATCGAGGTGGGCCCCACAAGCGGTTGGCGTGTACTTCCTCCGACCCACGATAGTTGTCGCTTTGACTTTTTCCTTATAACGTTTGACCATTCGTTTTATTTAAAAATTTTATGCAAATATGAAAAAGATAAGTAATACTTAAAGTCTTTTGATAATAAAGCAAGTCACAAAATAACTAAATAATAATTTTAAATTTTTTTGAATAAGACGAATGATCAAAATTTTTTTCAAAAAAACTCAAAGCGACAAGTAATATGGAACGGATGTAGTAACAACTTGTATTTGGTTCGATTTTTTATTTTTTGAATTTGATTTCAAATCGAGCTAATCTAACCGGGTTTTTTTTCCTATTATTCGGAACACTCCCTTCCAACGCATGAAATGAAGTTGCGGATTAACACATCATTGATTAATTAAATATTAGTTAAAAAGTTTAAAAATGAATTAATATGATTTTTTAAAGTAACTTATCAATATCAACAAATGAATTAACACATCATTGCGCGTGAAAAATAATGGGGTAGAAGTTTGGGAAATTGGAAAATATAACACGTCCAAAGACATCTAATCGAATATATATGTGCAACTTGAACATGGGGAGTTCTGCAATTTTTTCGTTAAAAATGCCATAGGTCCATGTGTGTGTCCATGATCTCTGCAACTAACACTAGTTGTGTATGGATGTATGATGATCATGGGCAATTTTTAATGTACAAATTGCGCATTATCAGGAGTGAAAATGGTGTTCCCTCTGAAGTTAATTAATGTATTTTAATCATACTGCACTTTCAACATCAAGCAAGACAGCAAGAAAGAAAAGGAGATGAATTCTGAACCAAGTTCAGACATCAGGAGCAGCAGCAGCAGCATTGCTGTCACTGATGCCAAGTATCAGATAGTCTGATGAACTTGACAAGATAGTGTCAGCTGATAATAGGCTCCAATACAAGCTCCTGGAGTGTGTTCCCCAGTAATGAAATTTACAGGAAATAGACGCATGCATAATCCACTCCGGACTTGCTCCCCAGATTAATGATATTGCAGCTGAGATATGGCACTGTAAATATTGGAGGCCATAGCAATCTGCCAATCTTGTCTGCAAAACTGCAACTGTGTCCATCCTGGTAAGCCTAATTAAGCTCCTTGACCTTGTGGCAACTGGCAAGTCAATGCTGAGCATGTGAGCCATGGCAATAACAGATTTTGCAATGTTTACACAGTTAAGCCATGGTCTATACTGTGAGATCGATTTAACTAATGTTTAGCTTCCCCGCCAAAAAAAACTCATGTTTAGCTATTCTGCAATCTGACAAAGATTAGCTTTCCGATGAGAAATGGAAAGTAACATGTCCAGCTTCGTAGTCCTAGGATGGGACCCATCCTAGGTTGCTACATTTTGGAACGGAGGTAGTAATGAGAAAAATCAATAGTGACAGGATTTTGAGGTCTCAAATTTCTTAGTGCATTAGAAATTTTCTTATGAGATACCGGTTTATAGGAAACAAAGTTTTGATCAGGTAGAATCTGAGTTCATGCTTGTTTATGGTTTGCAGGGTTCAGAGGCTCAGAAATTTCAGGCTGCCTCCTTTTAAAGCAGCATAAAACCAGTGAGTTGCTATCGATTAAAGGCCGCTATATCACTGAAATGTGTTGGATTTATGATCTTTTGGTTTGTAAACCTATCTGCACAATGTTTCGCTCGATTTGGGTTCTGTTACAGGTAAAGAACTCCAATTACCCTTCGTATAGCCCATGTTTCGGGGAAAGAAGAAAAAAAGGTTATCCCAATTGTAACATGCAAATAAGTTGTGAAATTGCTCAGGCAAATCTAGTAACAGCTTTGGCGACGATACACAGTGGAGTAGCAGGTGAGAAGGATATCCTGGCGACGATACGCATGCATAGATCTCCTGCATCTGGAGAGGTTGCTTCTCAAAGGTTTGCATCAGGCTCATCATCCATAGATGTCAAACCTCCATGGCCTCACAGAACACAACAAAGGCATGTATTCAAGTTAAGCTACATAGCTAATAACCACAACAAATTCACCATTATCTTTCTCCAGCCATCACAAAGCAAATTAAGGAGCTCATGAATCCAATAATCCGGAGGTTTTTTTTTTTTTAAAAGGACTCATCTCAGCATCCATAACAGGCAAACGATAGTTGTTTCCGACACCAACATTGGACCATAACGAGTCAACTGACAACCATAGACTAGACCAAAAATACGGCGGACTGCGTAGATAAAACATCCAGTGTCGAGCAGAAGGAACAGCTCGGCACTTGACCTCCTTCAGCCCATGAGAGAAGTACAGGAAGGTTGGGTCGGTGGCTCCATCCTTGTAGTAGGCCAACACCAAGCTGCCATCATCGTGCATGTTCTCACCAAAAAAGCTGAAACAGATCACGAGACACAGCATAAGCAGCAGGTTGGAAAACAAGTCTTACAAACAGAGCAATGTAATGGGAGGAGCCTTGCTCTTGTATGGACTTGATTGGCTGTGTACATTCTTCGGGATGTAGAAGCCGGGTTTTATATAAATCCTTTATCTTAAAAAAAAACAGAGCAGCACGAGTCATATCATATATAGCGGAGCTTTGTTCTTGCTTCAAGAATTTAATGTGATAGAACATAGCAAATCAATCAAACTGGAATTTGTAGGCACTAATGGCTGAGACATGTTCATGGCTGGTGACCACGATACAGTGAGTTTTCTCCTTCCTTTGGTCTATCTCCATCTCAACCTGGGCAAAGCCATATTTTTGGATCTTACGGCTATACTGAAATATGTAAATTTATGGACAGTTAACTCAATTTTGTTGTCATCTCAAATCTTTTGAAGACATTTGCAATTTGTTCGACAGTCTGGTTTTGAGCCTATGTGATTTATATGTCTTTTGCTTTCAAGTTGGGATAGGATAAAGAACTTGTTGAAGAAGCACATGCAGTTAGATTCGTTGGAGTGAATTGAACTGATTTGTAGTAATGTCATAAGCTGCTGATAGATAGAAATGTCAGTGTAAGGAGCAGGGTTTCTGGCTGCTTAGAATCTGGTTAGAAACTATCCGGAATGAGCCATTTTAGAAAGGTAGCCTTTCATAGAAAAAGTATTGGCCATTTTTATGAATAAATATATATTTCTTAACTCTTCAATCTGACAGAGGATTTGCTAGAATACATCGGTTTCTGTTGCTTTTTCCTATATACATCTGTACAAATTAGAGTTGAGTTTAATTGACAATGGTATTCAAAATATAGGTTGATCAACTTATGCTTCCAGCAAAAATCTTTTATGGGTTGTTTGATTCGAGGTTATTGTAGTCAATCCAGCCATGAAGCATGTTTTGGTTTTGAATTTCTTTGACCTTTACACAACATTATTTTCAACATTATTAAAATACTTTGGTAGTGTACGTGATTCTTCATTCAGAAAATTTATCATTTTAAGTATTGTAACAACTGTTGTAGTGAAATATGAGATATTTTGGAGGTTTTGGGTCTGCATAAATGGGAGGAATATAGAGTAAGACACTGCTGATAATTTATGTTGTTCTGCCTATGCAAAACTCAGATTCATGTTGCTTCGCTCAGGTCTTGTAGCTGTCAGCCTGGCACCTGTAGCTTCTTGAGGCTACAGGTTTAATCTCCATCATTGGGCATGTTCAATCTCCATCTTTCAATTATTAGCATGAAAAATTCAGTGTGCTATTGGTTGTGTTTAGGAAGTATTATGGTTTCTACATTTCCTTATAGCATAGTAAAATAAAAAGTTGAGGCCAATAATCTGATTTTATTTTTTATAGATACTCTTTCTAGTCATGAATATTTTTCATTTTCAACATGCATTTGGCTAGAGTGTTGAAAGTTTAATTTGATCCTTTGTCTTTTGCTAAATTTATGTTTATGAGACCATGTTGATTGTGTAGATCATGGGTGGTGTCGGTACTCGATGGAAGCTGTAAAATCAAAGTTGTTTTTGATTATTATTCTGTGATGAACAATTGGGCATTAGAGATTATTGGTTTTGTTATTTGGAATTTATTCACGAAGTGGTTTTGGAGATGATTGGAGTTCACAGGTGAATCTACAGGATACTGCTGTTATTTCATGTGACCGGTCAGATCGGGCAGTGGTTGCTGGTCAGACCGGCATGTCTCGGGCGCGGTCAGACCGGCCGATGCTGTGTCGGTTTCGGTTCCAGGTTGTGTGTTTGGATATCCATGATTATTTCATGATTATGGCTTCTAGATGGATACTATACGTATGTAATACTATTGTTTGCTGCTAATGAGTCAAGTTGGAGATAGCTTGGTCTCGGAATATGGTTTCTTTGTTTGTTCCATGTGTAGGTGACTCGATGCCTCGGGAGAGTATTTACGGTGATGGACCGGGAGTCGGCTTGGGGATAAGACGACGTCCGTGGTGGTCAGAGATCATGCGGGATACTTAGGCTAGAGTTAATGCACGTGGTTGATGGAGATTCCATATGGCATACGATGGAGTTATTGTGTGCGTATGGGATGCGGAGTTGAATTTGGAAGGAGTCCAAATTTGTTACGATTGGTTATGTAAAGTTTCTTTCTTGTACTAGAGGGTTTCCTAAGGTGTTTAGGACTCCTAGTATGAGTTTGGTTCATGGCTTTAGGCTGCCTACCTCGGGTATAAATAGAGGGGGAGCGTGAGGCTTCTCGGTATCGCGTTTGAGAGCAATTGAGTTGAGTTTTGAGTTAGGGTTTCGAGTTTAGTTGAAATTTTTGTAAGGAGTGCTGTTGGTGCACTTTGTAAACACAGAGAGAAGTAATAAAGTCGTCATCCACTTTTAGAGTTCTTCGATTTGTGTTTCATCGGGTTTCGGCGGTTCAACCGGCGACATACCGGCGGTCAGACCGGCAGGCAGTTGGCGGTCAGACCGGCGGCGGCATTAGGAAGCAGAGGCGATCTCAGAGCGGTCGGACCAGGCAACCTTCATCGGTCAGACCGACGACACAAACTCGGTCATATCGACAGGACTACTCCGGTTAGATTGATTCATCGATTTTGAGGGTAACTTTTATTTCCGCTAAAAGTTTTTGGTTTTTGGTATACCAACCATTCACCCCCTCTGGTTGGCTTAGTTCTTGTTATTCGATCCTATAGAAGCCATAACCAAGGTGCCAGCAATTGAGATTTTATCCCTGGATTTGTCAGATGGAAGGCATGCCTTTTGGAATTGTGTTTTCCATTTGAGGATGTCCGTAGGTATAAGAAAACTGAAGCTTACATCATGGAGACCTCAGGTTAAATATATATTGTCTTGTACTACTTTGGTTGTGGGGAATTGATGGAAGCATTTTAACTTTTGCATGATGGCTTGATCTGGAAACAATCAGGACTCAATGGTAATATGAAATTTCACCATTTGTGGTGTTCATTTGATACTCTGTAATTTATGTATGAGAGGTAAAGATTAAAGAGAACTGAAGATATTTTTTTCTCAATTTGATGTGCATCTCCGTATCTTTATACTAAACCTGATGATTGTAATGATCATATGTTGAATTATCAAAGTGGTTAAATTTTTTTTTGCTGAAACTGAAAGACAGCTAAATGTTTTGGGTCACTATTTTCACCCATGGTCCATCATGCTGCCAAATATATGAACATTTTGATCTGTTATGAGTTTTTGTGATGGTTATGATCTGAATAAGAAATACAGTTCAATTTAGGATTCTGAAACATTCGCAGAACAAAAAACTTGCTAATACAAAACAAAAAATCTATAACTATGTCTTGGTATTAAACTTGTTATTATTATATAGGACTTTGAAATGTGTGGGATTTTGAAATGTAGGTGGCGGCACTCTTTCTTTTCTAGGGGAAATTGGAACCATGCCATTATAATTTTGCAAAATTTAAGATATGTCATCCTGACCCACATGTCATTGACTCATGTAGAATAATGAATATGCAGGCTGGATGTTTATTTTCTTGTATCCTTGGCATGAATCTGTATCTCTGTATGCCTGATTGTCAAAATATAATATCATCATAGTGTTAGGACGGGCATATTAATATATTGGTTTGAAAGAAAATCTATTTTATAATATTTCATTGGTTCACATGGGCTAAGTTCGAAAAGAGGGGCTAGGAACCCCTCCTCTTTAGCATGTAGTAAAACAGAGCACACATTGGTGCATGATTAATTAAACATTAGTTTAAAAAGCATGAAACAAATTAATATGATTTTTTAAAGCAACTTTTCTTTATATTTTTTTTACATAAATTACACTATTTAGCTGATCGGAAACAAGTAAGTATAAGTTAGGAAGATGAAGTAAAAAGCACACCCTTAACCCACTAACCTATGTTTTGCCTCATTGTACCCTTCAACTACTAAAATCGGTTTGCTCGAGCATTTATCTTCTTCGTTTCTTTTTATACGAGTCATATTCTAAAGCTAACATTTTGCAAGGCCATAACACCATTATCAAAGCTCTAAAATATTTTCAAAATTTTCATGACTATTGTTTGAAATGTAAAACCACAATGTTTAAATCATGCTTAGTGCTTGAAATATATGTATACGGTGGTAAAAAAATATGAAAATGCTGGGAGGTAGGTTATAATGTATCTATATATCAATCCTACCAAATTTCATTGCAAAATACGACTTATATAGTTATATATCTTTATCTACTTAAAACATTAATAGTGTTTTTGCCGTCTGTCGTAGAAAAGTGTCACGCCCCGAACTAGCCCCGAACGGAACTAGCCCGTGACGTTCCAAATTAACCTGTTAATCGATACCAGTCCCAGGAAACAGTGCTGGTATCACAGGAAGACAGAATATCACAGCAACAGAGGTCTCTTTATTATAGAGTAGGAGTACAGTCATGTTGGGCTGCGGACAGATCCCGAGCTCACAACTGCATTACAAAAGGGAAGCGGAAGCCATGACTTGGACCAAACATCACAGGCGCGACTTGGGAACTAGGCCGAAACCCTAAAACTCATCGTAGCCGACTTGCTCCTGGAAGATCTCCTCGTCAGCGGGTTCCACTTCATCTTCTTCAGCAACTGGGGGGGATTATTTATATAGAGCAAGGGTGAGTACAGGAATACTCAGCAAGCCATGGGAATTAAGTGTTTAATGCAGGCTTCAACAGGAAGGCGGTTGTTTTTGCAATTTGATTTTATTTAAACTCTTTTCTGAAACAACTAAGTGAGTGCTTCTCAAACGACACGGATGAGACAGTGCGTCTCGTCCGGTCGGAGTATGTGCAAGGTATCAGTCTTTTGAATTGATCAAGGTTGGCATCCGGCCAACAGCTTTCAAACGGCCACCCGGGCTTGGCTGATCCCATCAGCCGCAGATTTTCCAAACATCGAACCCAAACCACAATAGCAAATTTCACAAAGCAGTAGTCAAACAAAGGTACGCTAGGAATCACCTCACATCCGCCCATGACCGTGGGCACGGCTGTTCGAACAGTTTAATAACCTCTACAGAGGGGGTACACTTTACCCACACGACATTACTAACCCGAATCACCCAGCCCGTGCAGAACGGCCACGTCTGGTGACCTAATGGTTTTCATGATAAGGCATTTCGAGAGCAGACACAGGGTTGCCATATGCCGACGAGAGGGGGTCCCAGACCAATAACAGGTTAGGTCCCAAACCATACTATGCTAGGAAGCCTGGGGGTTCTCCCCGACACCACCCCGTTGAATCCACATGTCTCTCGGCATCAAGGCTCTCCCGATTAGCTAGTTACTCAGCCAGGGGTGTCCCATTCCACCCATGTGGTCGCACTTGTCTTATGTTCGGATGAAATTCCAAGGAAACGGTCCTTAAGTGCAAGAGCGGGAAACCGTACACCCGGTACGTTCCCCGGTCCGTGATTTTGGAAATTCATTTAGTTCGCAAACATCGACCCAGGTGTCGGGTTTTTCCAAGTCTTTTGTAAAACCCAAGTTTTACCCATCGTTGGGTATTTTATATTTTGAGGGGGGGGTGTTCAGATGCGCGTACTCGAAGGCCCGTGCATCGAAGCACAACAGTTGACAAAGGAGGTTTAAGTGTTCAATAATTCAGGGAGGGTACTTGCAGCAATTAGGATCCGGGGGGGGGGGGGGGGGCGGCAGGCTATTTCGCAAGCCGCGGCCGAATTACTTGTGTAAATCCTATTCATGCAATATTTGCGGAAAAGAAATACTTAGATTTGAATTATAGGTGCAAGATGATCAAAGGTGACTTGCCTTGCTCGAGATCTTGAGCTTGATCCTTGAAATCCTCGCACTGCGGGTCTTCGGGCTCCGAAACTACACGCGAAACGGGACAACTCAACAAACAGCAAAAAATAAATCCCTATTATTGACCTCTAAGCGTGCCATTAGATAGATCTCGAGATTTGAGGAATTTTGGAAGTTGAACGGAGTCAAACGGGCTTACGGTTGGGAAGATATTGAATTTCTATGATTATTGGATTTTTGGTCTAAAGGAAAAAGGATTTATTTAAATCCTTTTTAAAAAGAAAAGAAGGAGGGAGGGGAAATAGACTTCCCTCGGGCGGCTAGGGCGCGGCCCGAGAGAAAGGGGCGGCTCGGCCGAGCTTAATGGGCCGGCCGGCCCAAGAAGGCGGCCCAAGGCGCGCGCGGGCGGGGAGGAGAGAGAGAGAGAGAGAGCCGGTAGGCCGGGTCCATCCCGCGTGGTCCTGAGTAGGACCCGCTTGTCGGCGACTCGGCTCACCGAGAGCGAGGTGCACGCGGGGCGTGTTAGGGTTTGGGGAGGGAGGCGCGGCGCACGTGCGCGGCTCGTGGGGGACGCGGGTGCGGCGGGCCCACGCGCAGCCTCGTGGCTCACCGTGGACCACGCGCACGGGGAGGACAGAGGGGAGCGGCGGACCGGGGTCGGCTCGACCCGGTCGCGGCCGAGGTGGCACCGACGTGGCGCCTTCGTGGCAGCCACGCGGGCCGGCGAGAGGAAGACGAAGGCGCCGGCCGCGAACGGATGGCGGGCGGCGGCGGTTTCTTCGGGACGTCGTGCGACGACGAGGGGCGACGGGGTGAACACCGGAATGACAAGGGGGGACGAGAGGGAGCGAGCCAACGGCTTGGATTTGCCGGAGGATGCTCGACGGCGGCGAATTGCGGCAGCGGCAACCGGCGGCGAGAAAAGGGGGAAACGGCAACGAGGTCACGAGGGGCTGATTCCCGGCGGTGAGAGCATCTACGCGGCTACGGGAATCCATCCCTTGCGCCGGATTAGGCGGAGCTACGCCGAGCGAGGCCGGCGACGAGAGGCGCTTATCGAGCTCGGGCGGCGACGGCGGCGAGCACACAGCGAGCGGTGGCAGCAGTCGGGGCGGCGCCAGCTATCTACTGGGGTATTACTCGAGCGACTACTCAAAGCTAAGGGGAGGAGGAGGAGCGAGGAGGGAGAACGGGGAGGATGCACTACCGCTGCAAAGGAGGGCGCTGAGACGATGGGCCGACGGCACGGGAGTGATCTCTCCGGCCTCGGGCCGGGGAAGAGGAAGAAGGCGAGCGCCCGGAGTCCCCTTCCGTGTCCTAGCGCGCACCGGCTCCTTCGGCACACGTGGCGGCGGCGGTCAGCGAGACAGAGGGGACGGCAATGGCGCGGTGGAGCGAGGGCGAGTGAGAGAGGGAAAGGAAGGGGGGAGCTTGGGTTTATATGGGCGACAATGTCGGTTTGGGAGAGGGGAACCGACATTGGACGGTCAGCCAGCGAGCTGGCGCTCCGGCTAGCGGCCAAAACGGCGACAGGGAGGAGGGGAATGACGCGGGCGGGAGAGAAAAGGGAGAAAGGAGGAGAGAAAGGGGGCTTGCCCCTTGCCTCTTTGAGGAAAGAAGGAGGGAGAGAGGGCGATGCGGTAGAGGGAGGAGGAGCTCTGCCTCCGTCCCTTGGAGGCTAGCACGCGGCGGGGCCGGGTTGTGATGACGGCGATGACGGCGGGGGCGGTGTGGAGCGGAGCGGCGACACGGGCGGCAGGCGCGGACAGGCGCGGCAGAGGCTGACGGCGGCGGCGACCAGGCGGTCGGCCACCACGGCGTGCGCGCGCGGGAAGCAACGGGCGGCGCGGGCGGAGGGCGCTCGGCTCGGCGCGGCTCACGCGCACGCGCGCGCGGCGCACAGGCAGAGCGGGGGAGAGAGGGAGAGAGAGAGAGAGAGAGAGAGAGATGGGGAGGGAGGGAGAGATGGGCCGAGAGGAATTCGGCCCATCGAACCTGAGGGACACAAAATAGACTTTTGCGGAGGGATTTGATTTGGGAAGGATTTGGATTCGGGATTTGAACTTGACGATAGATCGGGGATTTGAGATCCGGAAAGGCACGGAGACTGACTGCAAGCGAAGAAACAATTTTCGCAATTAGGGTTTTTAGAAATTACATTTTCCCGCTAGGCGCCACGACGAAACGGGCGCTACAAAAAGCGTGTCTCACACAATTTTTCATCCGACATGTGAATTGTTGGTCAGTTTCCATGTCCTCCGCAAACGTCCGACTCTTCCGCTCACGTCAAATGGAAACAATCACTTATAAAAATTCAGTTTCTAATCCGAGCATGACAACATCACGCCCAGGTTCATGAAAAAAGGCCCCCAAATATCCATCATCTAACTCTCCGCCACCGTACATGAAAAAAATAATATATGTAATTTGGATTTCCTATCTCAACGCACGAGCATCTTTACTATTCTTAAAAGAAAGAGAAAAGAGAGAGATGAAAGGAAAAGGTACACTTGAGGTCCCTTATCTTGTCGTCGAGTTTCAAAATTGTCCCTGAACTAAAATACCAGATATAATAGATCCCTAATCTTGCAAAACCAGGTCACATTACGTCTCAAGGCACTATTGCTCCCCGGTTTTAGTGATGTGGTGGCTGAGTCAGCGTGGGGCCCATGTGGGTCCCACATGTCAACCGATAATCTTCTCCCACGTATCTCCCCTTTCTTCCCGTCTCAACCCAAACCTTCAGGGCAGCTGACAAGAGGTGGGGAGAAGAGTGGCGACCGACGGCTGCATCATGGACCTGCATGGTAAAGAGCGCGAAGAAGTGAAGTAGGAAGGGCTCATGACACGTTGTCCCCTCAGGTTACACTGCCACATCGTTGCGTGGCAGCTCGCCGCGCATCTACGCCGCGTCCGTATCGTGGTCATATGTCAGCCACACCGTTGAGATTGGCGAGAGGATCTCCAAGAGTTGGGAGATGGAGTATCGTTGTGACGCCTGAGCATAGTCGCGAGCACCACTGACTCAATGAGTGTTCGTGCATGCACAAGAAGAGGAAGCCAGACGCTAAATCGTGGGAGAGGTGTGTGGTGGCCGGTGATCAGCAGGGAGAAGGGTGGCGGTCGTTGGGCGGCGGCGGTAGGTAGAAGCCCGACGATGGTGCCTGGCGATGGGTGGGGAGAAGGCTGGCAGCCAACAAGAAGCTTAACAGTGGCGAGCGGCGGGGAGAAGGGCGCATCCGTCGGGGACGATGCGACCGCAATGTGGTGTAGATGGAGTTGACCTCAAAGACGATGTGGCGGAACCGCGCGTGCACCTCTGCAGACGAGAGGCGAAGCTCGGGGACACCTAAACACATCAGCTTTTGAGTAGCTCGACGGGGGGCGACTATGAGCTAGGGGATAGGAGCTTGGCCAGTGTGACGAGGCAGAAGCCTCAGCCCTCGTGCATGCAAGTGAAGATGACATTGTAGTTGTAGTTGGGACCCGCGCTGCACCCCCGTGCGCGCAAGTCCATGATGTGAGCGCTCGCGGCCGTTGGGAGCCACGTCAGCCGGCGGCCTCCGCTTTCGAGCTTTTTCCCACCGACCGACACCCTTCTCCCAACCCATTTGGCAGATGCCCTGAAGGTTTGGGTTGAGATGGAAGTAGAGGGGAGTGAGATGGAAGAAGATTGCTGGTTGACTTGTGGAGTCCACGTGGGACTTAGCCGCCATATGAATAAAACCGGAAAAAATACTGCCTTGGGATCAAAAGTGATCCCATTTTAGTACAAGATTAGAGGGTTTTCAAAACTCGACGACAAGATAAGGGACCTTAGATGAACTTTTCTGGGAGATGAAAAAATTGCAGCCTCAGGGGCCTGTGCATATGACCCATCATAGGCACGAGAGCCGACACCGCGGCGGCGCGGCAGCAGAGCGCTGCACGACCTCCGCCTCCGTCTCCTTGCCCGCCGCCCCCCCGACTCCCGTCTCCTCGCCTGCCGCTGGCGCCGATCTCCATCCTGCTAGCAGAGGTGGCGCCGGCGTTCTCCTGCTCCCGCCGCATTCGCTCACCGGTGAGCATCCTAATCCATCCCCATCCGGCTCGGCCTCGAATTTCGTCTCCTCGCCCGCCGCTTGCGCCGATCCCCATCCTGCGAGCAGAGGTGGCGCCCGGCGTCCTCCTGCTTCCACCGCATCGTCTATCGCCGGTGAGCATCCCTCCCTACCCACACCTCACCTCATCAGGTATTCTGCGTTATCCCTCAAAAAAGTTTGGGGGTTCAACCGAAACAGGGTTAGATCTGCCTCTGCCCAGTTCCACCTACTTTCAACTTGTTAATTTTGATTTTTGTTTTTAGCAGATGTAATTTGGTTACTGAATCTCATCCAAACACCCTTAGAATAGTTGCATTAGAACGGAAAATGTAAGCTCACATAATTTGTACTCATCCTAACTCACATAAATTTCTTAAGAAGAATCTATACCACAAACTACTCATAGTCACTCAAAATATCTTTTTGTTAAGGTATATTCTTATAAGAAGTTTTCATTTCATAAAATTTTCTAAAGGACATACTGTGACACTTGGCATTAATCTAATTTAACATTTTTTTATTTATTAGGTTACAAATTTTCTAAAAGACATATTGTGCCACTTGGCATGAATCTAATTTAACATTCTTTCTTTATCAGGTTATCAGGTTAGAAACAATATGAATTCAATATTTTTATAAAGTTTAAGTACGATTCATACATAAAATTAAAGAAAAAATAAATTTATATATAAGTGATAACATAATAAAATACAAGTTAAAATTATTAAAGGAAAAATATTATTAATAAACAATGATATTGATGTATTTCTAAATATTTTCACGTAATATTTATTAAGTATCAATGAGTAAAATGGATGATTTACCATATAATAGATTAATTATTAAAATTGTTTTCATCCGTTACAACACACGGGCATTTTGCTAGTTGAACTCAAACGATCCCTTGTGGCCTTGTGGGCTTGTAGGAGGCGAAAGAAGGAGAATTATTGATCAATCAAGGCTCAGATATTGGGGAGGAAGACACGAAGCGGTCCTATGCATGCTCTCTCCGGCCGCCACCGCCGTAGCCGCCGTCCGTGCCACGGCGGGGTCGCCGGCGGCCGTGCGTGGCATGCACGCGCGCATCCTCAAGGAAGGTCTGGCCCACCACCCTCCGAACCCCGCGGCGCTCGTCTCCGCCTACGCCAAGTCCCACCTCCTCCCCGACGCCCTCCACCTGTTCGACGAAACCCCGCGCCGGGACATCTACATCTACTCCTCGCTCCTCACTGCCGTCTCCCACTCCGCGTCCCCCGAGCTCGCGCTGCCGATCCTCCGCCGCATGCTCTCCGCCGACGCCCTCCACCCCGACCATTTCGTGATCAGCTCCGTTGCCAGCGTCTTCGCCAGGCTCCGTAGCCGCCGCCTCGGCAGGCAGCTGCACGCGCATTTCGTGGCATCCCCATACAACGGGGATGACGTCGTCAAGTCCTCTCTGGTCGACATGTACTGCAAGTGTGGCTACCCGGACGATGGCAGGAAGGTGTTCGACAGTATGAGTGCCAAGAACAGCGTCGTGTGGACTGCCCTGGTTTCTGGGTACGCGTCCAACGGCCACAGTGAGGAGGCGCTGCAGCTATTCCGTAGCATGCCTGGGCGCAATCTGTTTGCATGGACTGCGCTCATCTCGGGGCTTGTGAAGACCGGTGAGAGTGTCGGCGCGGTGGAGCTTTTTGTTGAGATGAGGCGGGATGGTGTCAGGATTGATGATGCATTCGTGCTGTCGATCGTCATTGGCAGTTCTGCAGACCTGGCTGCTTTTGTGCTGGGTAGGCAGTTGCATGGTTCCGCAATGAGGCTTGGGTTCCTGTCCAGCATGATTGTTGGGAATGCGTTGATTGACATGTACTCGAAATGCAGTGATATACTCTCTGCTAGAGAAGTATTTGAGGGGATTACATTCCGTGATGTAATCTCGTGGACGACAATGGTTGTTGGAGAGGCACAGCATGGTCGAGCTGAGGAGGCATTGGCTCTTTATGACAGGATGGTTCTTGCAGGAGCGAAGCCCAACGAGGTGACCTTTGTCGGGTTGATCTATGCTTGTAGCCATGCTGGTCTTGTTCAGAAAGGGCGACAGCTTTTTGAGTCAATGAAGAATGAGTATGGCATCACTCCTGGATTGCAGCACTACACGTGTTATCTGGATCTTCTTAGTCGCTCAGGCCATTTATTGGAAGCTGAAGAGCTAATGACTACAATGCCATATGAGCCTGATGAAGCTACTTGGGGGGCCCTGTTGAGCGCATGTACGAAGTACAAGGATGCTGAAATGTGTATCAGGATTTCCAATAAACTATTAGAGCTACGACCAAAAGATTCTTCCACATATATCTTGTTATCTAATGTTTATGCAGTGAACGGAAAGTGGGATTCCGTAGCCAAGGTTAGAAAGTGCATGATTGGATTGGAGATAAGAAAAGAGCCAGGGTATAGCTGGATTGAAGCTGGAAGAGAATTCCGTTTGTTTCATGCTGGGGAAGTGCCACTTGATATTAGAGAAGAAATTATGGTTTTTCTTGAGGAAATGGTATTGGAGATGCGCAAAAGGGGTTATGTTCCTGATACTAGTTCTGTGATGCATGACTTGGAAGAAAGCGAAAAGGAGCACCATCTCTTCTTGCACAGCGAGAGATTGGCTGTTGCTTTTGGATTAATCAAGTCTCCTCCAGGGTCTGTGATCCGGGTGGTGAAGAACCTTCGGGTCTGTGTGGACTGCCATACAGTAATGAAGTTAATTAGTGAAATAACCCATCGGAAGATCGTTGTGCGAGATTCTAGTCGTTTTCACCATTTTGAAGGTGGAAAATGCTCTTGTAGTGAATTCTGGTAGCAGGTCTGCTGATGTCCAGTTGTGCTTCCAGTCTTCTAGGACTCTAGGTATGACATAAGCTATTGCTTTTGGGGGTCGACTTCTTTGCAATGTCTACTAACTTATTAAGGTCTGCCACAAGTTGGTTATACCAAATGGATAGTCATTTTCCTTTATAACTTATTTGTTGTTTCAGTCCTAGAAAACAATACAGCCATCCTGTTTCGAAGAAAAAGGAATTCATCCATATTCTTCTGTTTTCTCCTTGTACATATCCGCTAAATATAAAGTTACCATGGAATATATGACAACTCACCGGTAGCATTAGTGAGTTAACAAACTAGGATGATCAGCTCAGTTCTTTCAAAGATAATGTTGAAGAACATGTACTTCATTTATTATGTTTGTTCGTAATAGCTCATGGATACAAGGGTTGCAACCCTTTTCGTTTTCATTCTGTTGAAAACTTTGCTTAATAGTATTTGGTGGGAGTTATTCTTAGGTACTTTCAAATTTCTTTATCATGTAAAAATTAAATCACTGATCAAAATATGGATCTTAAATCATAGGACATAAAATTAGACTAATATATAAAGGTAAAGAGCAGGTTGAAGAAAAATCCTTCAATAACTGAGGAGTTTCTACATGATGGTCTGCTCCAACTTCCCTCTCTTGCACACCACACATACACAGCACTGGACTCTCTCTTACTTTGGTTGCATTTTGAAGTTGGTATGTTTCTCCGATAGTATTTAATACACCCTCTCCTAACATGTTGGTTAACTAAAATCTGTATTAATAGAAATGTTGCAGAGGCTACAATGGACAGAGTGTCATCAATACTCTTATCTTGGTGAGCTCTTATTTATATTCCGGCGCACAAGCTTTGGAAGTTGACGCAGTGATATATGACATGATTTGTCATGATTGAATCATGCTTGGAATCTAATTCATTCACACAAACTTAGGATGAAGCGATAACAGCATTTAGCACAGTGATAGGAGCAGCTAATCTTGGTTCTCTCTGTGTCTGTCTCTGCTTTTGAGTTTCAGTAGCCTATAAAGTTGGAACTTATTTTTCCCTATTCATTCTCTAATATTATTTTTTCTGTGCCCTTCTCAAATATGATCCATTTTTCTTGATTGTGCAGGGAAGATCTTTCATCCGGGAGGGAGGACATACTGTTAGTTTATGTTGTTCTGGCATTATGGACTTATGGTAATGCTATTGCTATTCATGCTTAGTTCTATTATTACCTTTCACATTTCCTTGATTATTGCGTTATTAGCTTTATGATTAGGCAATTCCCAGAACTTGATGCTTTGCTTCCAGCCTTTGAGAAAAAACGGATACAATACATATTTATGGTGCCAATTCAAGTTTATGAGGTTCATTCGATCTTGGAGTTTGGACTCCACACTAACCGTATTGAGTATGTTTCTTCTTTTACTTAGTGAGTTAGTGTTTGCTAGGTCTTGGTTAGAAAAAGACTCAGTGTTTGCTAGGATGGTATATGATGATTACACTACATATTCATGCCACATGATCCGATCGGCATAGTAGAATTGGTAGAGCAGCCTCTAGACAACACATATTTTGAATGGTTCCATGACCACAACACAGATACTTCCTCCGTTTCACAATGTAAGTCATTCTAGCATTTTCCATATTCATATTGATGTTAATAAATCTAGATAGATATATATGTGTAGATTCATTCACATCAATATGAATGTGGGAAATACTAGAATGATTTACATTGTGAAACGGAGGAAGTAGCAAATAGAAATAGGCTTCATTATAAATTCTAAATAATGCAAAGCAGTAAACCTAAATACAAAAATCACAAATTACTTATACAACAAAGTTAAAAATGTGAGTTACAAAGGTTCATTTGTGCTATGAGTTGTAGTTGGATTGGGCCAAGCATGGACTACAAATTGTGATGAAAGATAAACATGCATGAGGCTTGAGTGCTTGATAGATGGTTGACATCTAAGTGGCGGTCATATTATTTCCGATGAGAAGGACAAAGAGGAACACCAAGGTTAAGCTTAGGTTAGCAACACCAAATCTAAGAATACAAGGTTGAATATATATCGTACGGGTGGGTGTGATACCAAAATAATTGAAGGTTCTGGTTAATTAGCAGCGTACGCACTAAGGTTTTGTAGTGACTGGCATCAACGATTATCTTACTGACACAAGCAGGAGATGTATTGTCTATCATATTGTTGTATACAAGAGTCAAATGCAGTAAATCAATGTAAGCCATCCATGTCATAAGCATAACACTAGTGTGTCAAATTTCCCATGTATAGGTGCTATTAACTTTGCCAAGTGACAACAAATAGGTTGGATGTATAGGTCAATTTGGCTACAGAAGTTCATGCATGCATGTTTTAATTTTTGTTATGAACTAAGCTAGAAATATATCATATGGTGAAGCGTGCAAATGGAATGATAAGTGATGGCAGAAACAAAGATTAATTGAGCTGTGGACACGCAATGAAATATAAGTTAAATTAATCTGATTGTACATATATTAGTTATTTTAGTCAATGAGGAGAAGCCAATATTTGAGATATGAAGATATTCTCTGTTCAGCCCTGAGTCCGGTTGGAGTTCATTTGTCGTTACAGATGGGTAGTAGATGACAGAACAGCCAGCAACATGCAAAGAAACAAATGGACATGAGAGGCCCAATGATAAGGGAGGTACAATAGACTTGGGGAATGGTAAGTGACTTGGTGCAATTAGTTGTTTTAATCTGAGGGAGGGCCAGACCACGGCAGCTCACATGACCGGTAAGGTGTTCGACGAAATGTTTATCTCCATGCCATTTCAGTTTCCTTTCCTCATCTTTTGCCCTTCGTTAAATCGCATCCATCAACTGCAAAATACTAGATTATAGCACCCTGCCCCAACTTCTCCTTTCTTCTTCTTCCTCCCTTTTATTTCTCTCTCGCAGGCCAAGGTCGCACGCAGCTGCGGGAGGCCAGCACTGATTGGGCCGCGTGCGGCGGTTGGGCGGTGGTCTCCGGTCGCGCTGATGAAATATGCAGTTTGACCAAGGGCAAAAGATGATGGAGGCAAAGTCCCAAAGTTTTCAACTATATGATTTAATTTGTTAAATGTTATATTATAAAAAAATAACCAAGATTCCATGCCATATCAACATTTTCAAACAGCTAGTAACATTTTCTTTTTGCACGTGCAGTATTTTTCGTTGAATTATCCGTGGCTGGACATATCATCAATTGATCAATTTCCTAACCATTGCGATTTTCTCATTTTTCTGAATTTTTTTTTAGCTATTCGGTTGATTAACACGTCGCCGTCTTCTGATTATCGCTCCTCGTGAGCGCGTTTGCAACAGGCAAAACGTGGTTCACCGGTAATCGCACTGTTAATTTCGTGTTTGAGGATGCCGCGTGTCGGGCTTCGTCCACCGCTGGTTTGAAAAAACTCCTTGCCAATGTATAAAATTTTGAACTAACCCTCGCACTGGCTGACAGCCTGTTGTGTTTTTCAAAAAAATAAACTCCTTACCCTTCAAAGAATACAATACGAAGAAAAGAAAATTCTGATTTAGGAGTAGCGCTGTAAACATAATAAACACAAGGGTTTTTATTGAAAAACAACCACACCTACCCCTACCCCCAAGCCCTAAGGCCTCGTTCGGCTGGTGTGTAGTATTTTCCCTGGGAAACCATCACCATGGAGGGAGGGATTGGGTGGATCCCCTCCCACCACCCAATCCCTTTCCAATACCCCTCTAGGGTTTAGCTGGTTTGGCAATTTGGTTTGGATACAGGGGCAGAGCTCAATGGGCCGGGGGGTGCCCAGGAACCCAGCCTAAAATTCTAAATAGCTTGTTACCCCCATATTTTCACCATATAGGCACCCCCAGCCCAAATCAGGGAATCCCCTCACCCCAAAAGCCCAAAATTCTGGCCCAAAACTCTATAACTAGCTCAACTGAGAGGAGGATATGAGAAGTTAGGAACCCCCTTATTTTTCTCTAGCTCCGCCCCTGTTTGGATGGGTAGTGACGGGGATATATCTTTCTCATCTAAAATTCAAAGTTAGGATTTAAATAGCATTTGCAGCAGTTATGAAGTAGCTTTTCCTAAAATATGAAGTAATGTACAGAAAAATTTGGAATTTAAACAGTATGCAAGGTCAAAAAATAAACCTACAGAAAATTCAAAATACTGTAAAAAGATCTGGAGAAAATCAGAAACATTCTGAAAAAGACTAAAAGATCTGAAAACATAACTACAAACTGACTGAAGGACTCGGTTAGTAATCAGGGTAATTGCTCCAATAGAAGAAAACATCAGAAATGTCAAAACAAGTAGAACAAGTAATTAGTACTTGTTACCGCAAATATTTGGCTTGCCCAATCTAACAGCACAGCAAACTGGACTAAATTTGAAGTTGATATCAAACTGGACTAAATCTGAAGTTGACATCAAACTGGACTAAATCTATAGAAGTTGACATCAAATACTAATTGCACATAACACTGCTTTATTGACAATATAGGGTCACAAATATAGATCTTCCTAAAGTTGGCCTTCATGTCATTCCATCTCCACCCAATGAGCACCTTCATCACTGTTAGAGGAAAAAATGTAATTAGCAAAATATGTTCTGAGTAGTGGAGTACAAAAATGCCTAGAAAATTATGAGAATTATAGAAAATAGTAAAATTTTGAAGACTGACTGCAAAAATTCATGCAAGTTGAGTTGAAGTCGATCAGCTATCCTGGCAATTCATTGATGATAGGGATCACGAAGCACATGATCGAATTTCTGAAGCACTACGTGTTTCCAAATGTGTGGCATGCTGACTTAAAAAAAGATCAGTTTTAACTCTACTCTTATAAAGGCCTCTATTATTTTTCAGTCCTTTTTTTTTCTATTCTCGACATTATGTCCAAGCTTAACATACATTTAGAGGTGCTACTGCTAGAACCTGAAAACTATTTCAAAAGAAACCAAGTTTTACTTTATATCCTCTAGCTGTTTCAAGATAAATGTTTTTCAACAATATTCCAAGTTAAATTTTGTACTGTAGTAACAAAAATCAATTGTTAATACAGAAACTATCTCAATCTTTGCATTAGTGTTGCCGTAGTGTTGCTGCAGTGATTTGTTGTTATTGTCCAGTTAAGGCACTTGTGCACATGAAAGGTATGTTTTGTCTTGATAGGGCAACGTCAAAGGATACGATCCGCTAATTCTATCAAATGGGTGATCCAGAAAACATGGCAACCACGCCCAACAATTTTTAGATGCACATGTTATAAAGGCAGCTCTGGACAATATTCTTCCGAGGTCGGTACTAATCAGCAGGATTCCGATAAGCCTAAATTATTATGATTTGGAAGATGATGAGCATATACTCTTTTGACGGAAGTCGTGCTTCTGAAAAAAAAAAAGGCAAGACTGATATGTATAGTGTAGTTGTTACATGTTTTGGTTTTGATGAGGATGATCCTTTCTTTGAGTTCGACTGCAACGGTAATGGGTTTTCAAAGAGGGGTTCAGTAGGGTTTCAACAAGCAACGTAATAGAGATCTTTGGTTTTGATATTTTTCTAGGTTAGGAGAAGATGGTGATTCTTAATTGGGTGCTATTACTAATGGAATGTAGGTGTTGTGAATTCCAATTATTTCCATTATAATCTAGATTAGTGTTGTCCATTGACAAATGCGTCTGCCAAAAGGGCATGCTTTACTTTAATATGTGAAAAATATGTAGAGAATATGTATTGAGTTCTTAAAAATTAGATCCCTTATTACATACCCCTTGGGGTCTATTTATAGGTTTACAATATCAAGGTTACAACCCTATGGTTTCTGCTTACTTGGGAATTAACTTAGTCGCTCTTATGACAAGGATGTTTACATGGGTAATAGTTGTCTTTTGGCCCAACTAACCGGTCTATGGGCCATAAAGGCCCCTAACTGGGCCGCTTGTTGGGCTTCCTGGGGCGAAGGTCTCTGTCAAAGGCACATCCTCCTTTGCCTTATGCTGCTCCTTCATCATATGGTGGCGAAGATCTTTTGCTTCATCGCTCAATGGACGCTTCACCGCTCGAGCATGCCTTGCACTTCGGCGTGGTTTGGTAAGTGTTTTGGCAGTTCGACCGAAGGTCGTCATGACATGCCTCTAACAATTAGTCACTTGAGTTGAGATATTTGTCTCCACTAGATATTCTACCTGATTATTACAATTGATTGTTTTGACAATTGGAAATTGGAATGGCATGTCTACTTGGTTAGTCCAGTTGATTGTTCTGACAATTACAAATTGGAAAGTGTTTGCTGCTAAGGCAGATTTTGGTCATGTGGATTGTCTAACTGTAATCACAATTCACACGTATATTCAAGTATTTGTTTATCGTTTAATAATAGTAATAATCATTTCTTCTGTGATATTTGTGAGTTCTCTGCTTACACAATGGCATGCCTATTTGTTTATCATTCTACTTGGTTATGAATACATGATAATACTAGAAAATTGGCTTGCTTGGTAATTTAACCCATGATAATACTATTTAAATCTTATTTACAATGTAAGATTTTCTTATAGCGATTGGTTCAATATTCATAAATGTCAATAAACATTGTTCATTTTTTAGTTCTATACTTGTAGACTATTGAGAAAAAACAATACCAAAACATGGTAGTAATGCGTGCTACTAACAAACCGGTGAAGATTGTATTTTAAGGATATAAAAGTATATTTTATAAATATTCTATATTACTTTCGTAAATTTAAGGGTATTGAATAAAAGCTTTTATAATTTGTAAAATCGTGAGAAATATTTTTTGTTATGTTTATAGTTGCTATTTATTGTTTCAATTTTTTTTATAGACATGGATATCAACATGGTTAAGTTACCTATTTTGAATTTTAACATAGTCACTTAGAATAATTTTTCACTGACTTTTATTTTTAAAAAAGTAAAGTTTGTGAATTAGAAAAAATATATCTTTTTTCATTTTTCATTCTTAATTGTTTTTAATAATTGCTACTCTTTTGTACATTAATTTTCCTTTAAAACAATAAAATTTGTGGATTAGCCAAAAAATATTTTTTTCATTTTCATTTTTATTTTTAATACTTGCTACTCTTTTTATACAATAAATTTTATTGCTTATATTACTTAAATATACGATTTCTATGTTAAGACTACGGTGTATTAGAATATAAAATGATATTAATCTTGAGTTCTTTCGTAGTATACTATATCAGTAATAACTGAAAAAATAATACGAATCCAACTCTTCTCGTATGTTTAAGATTGCCACATATATAGACTTTGCACTGCATTCCAACTCCTCATGGCTGCATGGATGCAGCCGGTTTAGTTCAGAGTCACAGCTAGCACATCCATGTACTCCATCTAAATAATTTATTCACTGTCAACCATCGGTTAATTAGCGTGGCTAATAGTACGCAAGAGATCCAGAAGGACATGACTAGTTACTCGGCAATTCATCGGATCGCTGCTCAGAACACATCCTTTATCATGTTGCTCCATGTGTCGTTAAATTATATGGCCATTTGGACCAATAAAATGTTGGCTGAACGGCTAGGTTGAGACTAGTAGATTATGTTGGGTATATGAAACATGACTATGACCGTGTTTAGATCCAAATTTTTTTAAACAAACTTCTAACTTTTTCATCACATCAAACTTTCCTACACACATAATCTTTCAACTTTTCACAAAAGAGCTTGTAGCCTAGTGGTTACAAGAGTCTTAGTAGCACCAAGGTCCTGGGTTCGACTCCCCATGGGAGCGACATGGGAGCGAATTTTTCAGGATTTAATGGCGTTGTGCTTTTTCAGGATTTTGTATTGTGTAATTCTAAAAAAAATCTTCCAATTTTTTCTGTCACATCGTTCTAATTTCAACAGACTTCCAATTTTAGCACCAACTAAATACAGCCTATGCTATGAAGGTATAGAGCTGTTGATGAATTTGTTGGGCCGACGCGGTCGCACAACATCCTATGTTTGTGTTAGGTTTGCGTGTGTGCGTTCATAGGGAGTTGTACTGTATAATTCTAAAAAAAAATCTTCCAACTTTTCTGTCACATCGTTCCAATTTCAACCAAACTTCCAATTTTGGCACCAACTAAACACAACCTATGCTACGAAGGCATAGAGCTGTTGATGAATTTGTTGGGCCAACGCGGTCGCATAACATCCTATGTTTGTGTTAGGGTTTGCGTGCGTGTGTTCATAGGGAGTTGTACTGTGTAATTCTCAAAAAAAAAAATCTTCCAACTTTTCTGTCACATCGTTCTAATTTCAACCAAACTTCTAATTTTGGCACCAACTAAACACAGCCTATGCTATGAAGGTATAGAGCTGTTGATGAATTTGTTGGGCCGACGCGATTGCACGACATACTATGTTTGTGTTAATTTCAGGTGACTGATTTTATTGTGAGATTAATTTGCCTAACACGACCAGATATTATGAATCACTGATAAAAATGTGCCGGCTGAGCATAACTCCACCTTTTTGAAGAATAATCACTAGACCTGCCTTTTCCTAATTAATAAAATATATATTCCTCCGTTTCATAATGTAAGTCATTCTAGCATTACCTATATTTATGTAGATGTTAATGAATCTAGACATATATATTAACATCTATATGAATATGAACAATACTAGAATAACTTACAATATAAAACGGGGGAATAGTAGGCATTTAGACAGCTATCAATGACTCGTTTTTGTTTCACGTGCCGATAAGTAGCTCGGCCTAAATGCTCCAGAGAATTCAGCCTTAAGGAGCGTTTAGACTAAGCTACTCAGCGAAAAGAGCTGATGAGGGTTCTGTTGCATAAAAGCATCTATCATTGCTGTAGCAGAGCAATGTTGCACATTAGCATAACACAATGCCCACATAAATTAGCCACAAAATCAACAAGTTAGAACCGCAAGAGTTATTGATAAACATTATCTAAAATTCAAAGAACCGAATAGGGGAACACCTTCTGGCAGGGGATTATGGGAGTAAGGGAGCAATTTTATAGATTCTGTGAAAAAAAGGTGGGGGATGGAAGAATACCCTGTTTTGGGTAGATAATTGGATTGGAGGGAAGCCACTGGCAGAGAAGTTCCCCAGACTGTACAACATTTCCTTTGCCAAAACAAGTAACTGTGGCAAAAGTTATAAATGCCGGCTGGGATGAGGGCAGTAGCAATGCAAGCTGTGCCAATGACTGCCAAATAGGATGAAGCAATTCAGAGCCACGCTCTCCACAGTGCAAGCAACTTGGTGGTGGCACAGTTGTGGCGGGCCCCAGATGACGGCCACGCTTGGCAATCAGTCACTGCGCCAGCCTTTTTGCAGAGTGAGGCGCTGAGGCTATCGTTCCTCTAGTAAGATGCGAAAAACCAATCAGAGATATGGGGCCCACTTGCTTTTTCCTCCACGTAGACGAGGTAACGTGCCACGTACTTGCATTGTGAAAGGCCTGAGAAAGCCTAGTGGCCTGGTGGGGGTGGGGGCCTACTATAACCAAAAAGGTATCTAAAAAAACAATGCAATTCAGTTCCATTAGGATTGGTGTTCTGCTATGATTAATAGAATACACGGTATATTATTTCTGCATGTATGGTTATATTTTGTTCGTGGAGTTCCTCAAGTATTGCTTTTGCAGTCAAATTTTGGTAAGTGTCCTCACTCAACTTCTTCACAATCCCGTGCCAATTGGCAAGAGGCTGTGCTGTCCTGTTTAACAAAAAGAGTATTGGCTTTTGGCAAGGCAAGGGTAGGTTTTATTACCTGTAGTTAAGGTAGTATTCAGCAAACTATTCTGAAACTTTTGATTACTGATGGCAAGTATCCCTGCAACTGCTGTACACATTACACACACACATACATACAAAGAAGATCTGCAGATGTTAGGCCATGGCCAACGCTCCACGCTGGAGCGTGGTCTCACCCCTTCCAAGGGGAATAATCGTGCCACGTCGGAAGGAGCCGCATCCCTGCAGGGTGTGCGAATGCTGCAGGAGGTCCGCGCACCTTGTCCGAGACACCGCTCTGGCACCCGGAGGAATCGATGAGGATGCGCGTTGGGTAGTTGTGTTGCCCCATGCCGTTGCTCCAGCTTGCCACCAACTCGAGCTCCCGCGCGCATTGCCACCATGGTCAAGGTCGAGGTCATCACTGCCGTGCGGATCCGACGAGCTCGAGGCTAGTCAGTGGGGGAGAAGAAGAGCCACCGACGCCTCATTCTGCGCCGATGCCGGCTATTCCACTGTCCCGACCGGCAAATCCGCCGCCGCCACCTCCGCCTCGATCTGCCACCGCCACCTCGATCCTCCACCCACGCCGCCTCGATCTCCATCCCCTCCACCCCGATCCACGCACCGCCGAGGAGACAGGGGTATGGCGGCGAGGTGTGCCCCCGCGTCGTTCCACGCTGCCATTGCCTCGATCCGTCGCCGCCGCATCGATCCCCATCTCCTGCGCCTCTATCCACCGCCACCAGGGAGGGGAGAGGCGGCGATGCCTCCAAGGAAGAGAGCTCGAGCTGGAGAGAGGGAAGAGGGCAGATGAGCTCGGCGGAGCTCGGCTGGTGAAGTGGGACGGCGTAGGGAGGGGATTGGGGTGTCGGTGGGGAAATGAGGGAGAAGAGATTTTATATTAATTTCTGGATTTTGGGGTGTTTAGTGTAAAATTTGAACTTCTATATAAATTGGAAAATTGTGAGGACTACAATGAAAAACACTCGGGACTGAAATAAAAATACGAGACTACCACCTGAAGCAACTTATATGGTGGGAAATTAGCTTTCTGGGGGTGTTGCTGCCCCATCCTAGATGGCACTTGAGGGTACCCCTTGCGTTGGCCATGCCCTTAGTCAGCTCTGTCACATGGGACTGTTTGGTAGATATCCATACTTCTCCACTGGTACTTACTGAAAACAGTTGTCCATATTTCCGAAAGTTTTTACGAAACTAAATGTATACTGTTGGTGCTAACAATCTAATGAGAGGCAAAGGTGACAAAGGTACAGGTACAGTCTTCAGAGAAGATAAAGGAAGCTCTGTAACTGTATCAGACTGAGAAGTAGTGCGTGTAACTTTTTCATGCAAGAATGAGAGAGAAGTGACATAGCAGCTTGAAGTGATTTTGTGCCGTCTTAGCGAAGCACAGAGCAGTCTC
Source organism: Oryza glaberrima (assembly GCF_000147395.1). NCBI lineage: Eukaryota > Viridiplantae > Streptophyta > Magnoliopsida > Poales > Poaceae > Oryza > Oryza glaberrima. Next base: position 24,423,689 of record NC_068336.1, on the reverse strand, counting down.
TCATTCTGAAGGGATTTACTATACAAGTGTTGTCCAGGTTCAGTGAGCTCAGCTAACCATGGGCCTGTTGAGCTTTCATCCAGTCACAAATTCAGATGATGTTTCAGGCTTTCATCTGAATATGGCAAACGTTATTGCTTCTTTTTTTTTTCTTGTAACAAAATAATCTTCTTGATTCTGAAAACGGCACTAGACAAAGCAATCATAGAGCTGACTTGATGCGCCCTATTAGAACTAGTCTGAAGCATCAAGTACTGTGTACATATCAAAAACTGCAAATTGTCAGTAACATCTGCAGCTTAGTAGTATTTCAGTACTGATTTGAACCGAAATGATTACAGCTGAGATGGTCTTAATCAAGCTTATGTCGAACAAGAACATTTCTGAAGATGAATTGATCAAGCCTCTACAAACTACCATGCTTACAACTGAATGACAAAAGGGCAGGAGCCATGCAAGTTGCTTTGACACCTTTATTCCAAAATGCTCACTTTACTGATCTTTGCCCTGAAAATTATGCTCACTTTACTGTGAAAACCATTATATTTTCTTGCATTGGGATTTGGGAGGTCAGGATTATCCGTCCCTATTCTCTGGGCATGGGGGAGCATGGAATCCCACTTTGCATTGTCTCAAACTTTAGCATCTCCCTTTCGGCTCTTCCCTGTCAGTAAAGTAGGATCTACAAATATTTTAGCAATAGCTGATTAGAGAACAATTTCTCTGAATCTGAGGCTGTGTGGACCAAATCTTCAAAATACTGAAAACATATTACTTTGTGGACAATATATTTTCTTTCCATTGCGAATAGTATCTATACATCTTTGAAGACTCAACCCTGGGTCCAGCATGATTTTGAAAACTAGCACAAATCTCAACTGATCAAATACATATGGTCAGTTTATAAGTTATCAATCATCGAACGGAGCTGTTTACAGGAAAAGAAGCATGATTTTGGAAACTACTCCATCCATTTCATAATGTAAGTCGTTCTAGCATTGTCCAATTCATTAACATGTAGATGAATGTGGATAATGTTAGAATGACTTACATTATTAAACAGAGGAAGTAGCACAGATTTCACATATAATTGTCATTGATAAGGTATCAACCATCGAATTGATCTGTTTAACAGCAAAAGAATTCAATTTGTACTCTCCATTTAGATAAGATTCATGATCCTTTAACACTGAATGATGGCGAAAGCGGGAACAAGTCCGAACGATTCCGTGCCGCCCCCGCTGACCTCCGTTCGGCCGCCACAAACGCATCTGAGCCGTCCGCCTCCGAATATCCGTCCCCGATATCCCGATCGGACGGCAGGCAATCAACCACGTACTCCTCCCGGCTTCTCCCCACTCAAAAGCCCAAACCGGCACAGATCGGAGATCTGGGCCGTCCATCGGAAATATTCCCACGGCATCAGCCAGATCGGACGGCCAGAAACGCGGCCCAGATATTTCGGCCCGCTTATAAATACCGGCTGGTCGCCTCCGCCTCAAACCCTCTCTCTCCGTCCGTCCGCGCCGCTACTCCCCCCCTCGCCGAGAGAGCTCTAGGGTTTCCGCTGCCGATTTTTTTTTTTAATTCGGGGGGAGAGATTTGAAGAGGCGGCACCATGTTGGTCTACCAGGATCTGCTTACCGGTGCGTGGATTGATCATCGCGAATTTTCTCTGGTTTTTTTCGGGGGTAATTTTGTTGTTTTTGGAGTCGGGGATGTGGGGATTTTGGGAATTGGAGGTGGCACGGTTAGATCTGGGCGTTTGCGTGTTTGGATCGGATGATCTAGGGTAGTCTTTGGCTTGCGAACCGAGAATTATTACTGGTAGGAGGTTGTGGTTTCTGATTATTTTTTTCTGATCGAATCGTCAGATCTGCGTGTGTGGGTGGTGGATTATGTGTTGTGTGTTTGTTGATGCGATTGGTTGGACTGAATTTGATGTGTTTGATTTGGATGTGTTGCAGGTGACGAGCTCCTGTCGGATTCGTTCCCCTACAGAGAGATCGAGAACGGCATCCTCTGGGAAGTCGATGGCAAGGTATGTCGCGTTCTGTTTAGTAGGCGGATTCACTAGTTGTATGTGCTTTGCTAGCTTTTGATTGATCTGTTGCTGTCCTCGATTAGATTCAGTGTAACATAGTTATGTGAAATTCGATCATTCCGTTTGGTGAACACTTGGATCTTGAGTGGATATGTCTTTGCATGTTAGATTATTCACTGCTTAATTGCTTGTCACAACATATTTGTGCAGAGTTAGCTTAAATGCTTATTTATGAGCCTTTTGGACATTTCGTAAAAAAAGATGAAGTGCTTGTCTATGCTTCTGAGGCTTTGAATATCATGCATACATGTGGTGCTGTGTTAAGTGGCTTTGACCTTATTAATTGTCGCAATGCATGAGGACTAGAAAGATTTGCATCGACGATTCTAGGTTGATTGGTATTTCCAATGTATCGATTTATTTAGTTGTATCAATGAAACATGTTTTTCAAATCAGAGATCATTATAATATGTTCCTAACCAGTGGAACAATCTTGCTTTCGTTTTGAGTACTAATTTGATGTTTGCTTTCCTTTCAAATTTTAATACCAATGGATGTTTTGATCAACTGCATATATGAATTATTGCAACAGAATGCAGCTGTGGATATCTTTTGAGATAACCACGATTTTGTCTATTACCTTGAAGATGTCATTTGATTCTGTTTGGTTACTTAATATTATGTTGTATCCTTGCAGTGGGTCGTTCAAGGAGCTATTGATGTGGACATTGGTGCCAACCCATCTGCTGAGGGTGGTGGTGATGATGAGGGTGTTGATGACCAAGCTGTGAAGGTGGTCGACATTGTGGACACCTTCCGTCTTCAGGTTGCTCTCTCTTCCATTACCTTGGCTCTTGTATATGATACTGTCTGCACTTTATTTTTGTGCTTACATTCCATGTGTGTTTGGCAGGAGCAACCTCCTTTTGACAAGAAGCAGTTTGTGACCTTCATGAAGCGCTACATCAAGAACCTCTCCGCCAAGCTGGATGCGGAAAAGCAAGAGGAATTCAAGAAGAACATTGAGGGTGCCACCAAGTACTTGCTTGGAAAGCTCAAGGACCTTCAGTTGTAAGTTCACTATAATTGCTTGCCACAGGCCCAGGAAATACTAACATATGCGATGCCATGAACATGTCTCACCATTAGTGCCTACAAATTCCAGTTTAAATGATTTGCTATGTTCTATCACATTAAATTCTTGAAGCAAGAACAGGACTCAGCCATATATGATATGACTCGTGCTGCTCTGTTTGCAAGACTTGTATTCAGGTATGCTTCTTATGCTGTCTCTTGTGATCTGTTTCAGCTTTGTTGGTGAGAGCATGCATGATGATGGCGGCTTGGTGTTTGCCTACTACAAGGACGGAGCCACCGACCCAACCTTCCTTTACTTCTCTCATGGGCTGAAGGAGGTCAAGTGCTGAGCGGTTCCTTCTGCTCGACACTGATGTTTTATCTATGCAGTCGGCGGTATTTTTGGTCTAGTCTATGGTTGTCAGTTGACTCGTTATGGTCCAATGTTGGTGTCGGAAACAACTATCGTTTGCTTGTTATGGATGTTGAGATGAGTCCTTTTAAAAAAACCTCCGGATTATTGGATTCATGAGCTCCTTAAATGTTTGGAACGATATTAATTTGCTTTGTGATGGCTGGAGAAAGATAATGATGAAATTGTTGTGGTTATTAGCTACTCCCTTCCAACCTGGTGGGGATAGGACATGTCCTACATGTCCTAGGTGGTGTCTCATCCTCATTTAGGTTGTTTTTTTTTTTGGGGACGGAGGGACTATGTAGCTTAACTTGAATGCATGCCTTTGTTGTGTTCTGTGAGGTCATGAAGGTTTGACATCTATGGATGACGAGCCTGATGCAAACCTTTGAGAAGCAACATCTCCATATGCAGGATATCTATGCATGCGTATCGTCGCCAGGATTTCCTTCTCGCCTGCTACTCAACTGCGTATCGTCGCCAAAGCTGTTACTAGACTGCCTGAGCAATTTCACAACTTATTTGTGTTACAATTGGGATAACCTTTTTTTCTTTCCCCGAAACGTGGGCTATACGAAGGGCAATTGGAATTCTCTACCTGTCGTATCATACGAAAACGTTCCGAAATTCACAACTTATTTGCATCTTCTCTTTTTCTTCTGAAGAAGACTAACCGCACGCAGTATTATTACTATCTCCGTATCTAAATAAAACCTATGATACAGCACGCTAGTCTCGTGTTCTAAAATAGTGCCCAATATAACAGCTAGCACGCTAGTCTCCGGTGTTCTAAAATACAGCGACACATTCTAGTATTAGTGTGCTATTCTAGTTCTAAATTATTATATTTTCAGATGAAGTGAGTAACATTTAAATAAATTCGCTCACTAGCTGTCCGCCTCCACCACTCCTCGCCGCCTGGGAAACCGAGTAGTAAGCCGGGATGGTGGCGACGGGGCCAAAAAAAACAACGACCCTTCATCTCTGGCGCGTGGGGGGGGGGGGGGGGGGGGGACGGGACGACATGGACGTCGCGAAGCCGCTTGCGGCCTCTGGCATGGTGGCAGTGGATCCGGAACCGCCCCGACCGGATCTAGTGACCCCGTGGCCAGATCTGGTGTCCCTACCTAGATCTAGCCAAGGTCAAGCAGTTGACGCAGAGGGTGGTGGGAGGAGGCGACTCCATCGTGGCTGCACGCAGCGAGCGATGCCAGCGGTAGGAGGAGGCGGATGACTGTTGCGGGAGTAGGGAGTGACGGTTGCGGGATGATGGCGTCGGTGACGTCGGCGGCAGCGAGCAGTTGGATGTGGACGACGGCGCGTGGAGTAGGGAGTCAGTGTGTGGTTGGTGGTGGCTTCTAGTTCAGCAGGAGACCTCGACACAATGGATGCAGGAAGATTATGGGAGTAAACTTAGCTTCTTCGGGCCAGCAACGACGACGCCTGCGGGCGCCGTTGTCCCTTTAGAGCTTTGTTGAATGATCTCTCTTGTCCCTTGATGGATTCCTTTAGGCTAAAAGCAGTCATGAACCCCAGGACAGACGGTGGCAGGGGCATCCTTGGTGTCGCTCACTTCCTAAAGGCGTTACTTAGAAGATCATTTTCCTTCGGACGGTGTGTTCTTCTCTCCTTAGTAGCGGGTCTCTGATTGTAAACGTGTGGTATGGTATGGTTGTTTTCTATAGCCACCTCACCCATGCTAGCTGCTTAGCTGAGCACGATCTTATCGACGATGCGTCCGTACGACGTGCAGGACATGGAGAGCAACGACGATGAGCATCGAGAAGAAGCGCATGCAGCCACCGGTCCGTCGCGGTTACGGACTGATCGCGTGGGCGATCATAACCAAAAAAGTGCGAGACCGGCCATCTCCTTCCACCGCGGCACGCTACTCGGTAAGAATAATTGTCACCCACACACCTACGTATCTCCCTCCCTTTGATTCTGCAAAATGAAATGCTATGTTTGAACTGCAATTACACATGTACACAAAAACACTAATGTTATTATTTTCTTTAAAAAAGATTTTTTTGGGTGAACATGATCGGCCGATAATTGATCATATTTATCTTTTAAACTATTCAGTGTCGACATTAATATGACGCAGAAAGAAATTAAAAAAAATTATAAATAGCCAAAAAAGGGTACGGTCGGAATCGGTACCCCTATACGAAACGGCGATCAATCGATCGAGATTTTCTGTGACCGTTTTTATCTCTAGTATGTACTATGTTACAGACTTGGATGAACTTAACCCCCGATTTAAGTAGTCGTTTCCTGCAATTAAAGTGAAATTTTTTATCATGTATAAATATAGTTGTTTATTTTGGGACGAATGAAGTATGTGAATGCAATATATTCTCTCTTGGTTTAAGAAAATAACTTTTAGCTATAAACCTAATTATGATTTATATCCAAATTTATAGTTAAAAAATTGGTTCTTTTCTAGGTCGGCCAGGAGGCTTCAGCAATGTGACCTGCCACATCCAGTCAACCACGAACACCTCACCTCCTCCCCAATCCCCTTATCCCCATGCTACTAGCCATCCACTCTAAATAAAAAAAAAAGAAGAAAGAAAACGGTGTCAAAATGAGAACTAGTTGAACATGAAGCCATAAATATAGCACCTTAGAGAAAATTCTGCAGTAAAAAAGTTCGAACTCTTTAACCTTAGTTTCTGCATGTTCGAAAAAATTCTTTTTTACCGCAGTTAAAGCTTGCTTGTGACTTGAGCATATAGCCTGTCTGGAAACAGATCGTCTGACTTTGTGTAGTCATATCAACATTAGAGGAGTCTCATCCAGCCTGCCTAGCAGAGATGAAGCGTAAGCAGATCAAGTTACCGCGTAACCATGCATATATGCGTGCGTTTGCGCATCCAAACGGCATGGTGAAAAGCTTAGCATCTGTCAGACGACTCATTCGTTTGACTGTCTCGACACTAAAATCATGCAGATAAAAGTGCAGGAGACCGATGGAGCACCCTTGCAGCCAGGCACAGCCTGCAGCAACAGCACTGATCTCCTACAGCAGCAGCCACTCAAAGCAGAGCAGCAGCAGCAAGAAGAGCATGGGTGGATCACGACGCAGTGCTTTCTCACTCAGCTGGTAATTAATCATCAATCACAGTAATATTTTGTACTATATACTGCGTGCATGTTAATAATTACTCCAGTTCTTGCATGCGTCGATAGATCGAGCCAGCCAGTAAAAGTTTACAAATCTTGTTAATTAGTAGTATTAGTAATTTTGTCATGAAAAAGGATGACAGGTTAGTTTTCATCACAAGTGCAGTATAAAATATGCAGCACAAGCAGCTACTACGACAGGTTCACCGCGCGCTTCGCCGAGCAGGCCTTGGCGACGGCGGCGGAAGCTGGCGGCGACGAGTCGCCGCCGACGCCGAGGCCACTGGATCCGTACAGGTACTCCGAGGACAGGGACACTGACCAGAGCAGCACCTGCGCCAGGATGGCCGTCGACTTCTACAACCGCAACCACGTACGTATTTGGTCATTCGAGTGGATGAATGCATGAAAGCTACTTAAATTGGTTATGAACAATTCAAAATTTAACACACACACACACACACACACACACACACACACATATATATATCACTCCATAAAATATTAGGCCCAAATTCAATTTACAAATCGAGATATAAAAACAACATTCATGGTATAAACAGAAGCATATTGTTCACCTCTAAATTTATTTGTTTTAGTTGTGTTGGTTGATTTTAAACTTGATTTTTGATGGACAAATATGAAATAGATGTTACTAATATCTAGTACATTATCAAAGCTTTTTAGAATACTTTATAGCTATCTATATTAGATTTGAAAGAAAACGATACACGATAGTATGCAGCTCGCTCGATCGATCTTGTCGATAATTAATGGCGTCGGTACGCCGTGCAGGGGCATGGAAGCGGTGGCGGAAAGAAGATGGTCCTGCTCGGAGCGGAGGACAGCCACTGCTTCGACGCCGACGAGTCTACTTCCACGTCAACTTCACGGCGGTGTTCCCGGGCAAAGGTGGCCGGCGCCGCTGCTCCGCCGCAGGAGACCCCACCGCCGTGCTGTGCTTCGCCGAGGTGATGGGCACCAGAGACCCAGAGACTGTCACCATCTGCGTCCCTTTCAACTCCAAAGGTAATAGGTTCTTTCAAAAAACTCCAAAGGTAATACTCCCTCTGTTCTGCTTAATTAACAAGGAATTTAACTCTCTAAATATTTAACCAATAATATTTTATTATAAATTAAGATTTATTTGATAAAAAATAATATCATTTAGTTGACGTTTAAATTTATTTTTATATGATTATGGTTTTATTGCTATAAACATCATAATATTTAGATAAATTCAAGTTCAAGAGTAGCTAGTAATTTATTATGCCCACCATTATCCAATAAAAATTTGAGTCTTTTAATTAAATTTGGAACAACTTATACGCCTAATACAGAATTTTTTCCTAACAAATTTAGTTGTAAGGAAATGCTGAGTTTTTAATTGATCCAATAGAAAAAAAGATGTATCCTCTGTTCTACTTGGAAGATTTTTTTTTCCTAAATACAAACCCTTAAGTTCAAGTTTAACTAGGTTGATAGAAAAAACTTAACGATATTTCAGGCACAAATAAAATATATTATAAAATTATATTCAATGGTGAATTTAATAAAATTAATTAATTTGGAGTCATATATATTACTGTGTATTTTTATATACTACCTCCGTCCTAAAATATAACAACTTTTAGCTTTGAAGATTCATAGCTAAAAATATTTATATTTTGAGACGGAGGGAGTACTTGCTCAAAATTGAAAATGTTTGGTTTATGACATAACCAAAATAACTTACAACTTGGAATGGAGGGGGTATAATTTATAATGTATAATGACTATATTTTGTGTCTAATTAATTAGAGGAAACAATGAAGCGGGACAATTGCATGTACTGCACCGGGCTCAGCCACCCCGAGCAAGGTGGCTTCTTTGGCTATCAGGAACCCCTACTTGTGTCAGGCAAGAACTGAACCCCTTTTCTTTTTCTTTTTCTTTTTCTTACACATAATATCCTTTCATCATATCAATGCCATTTGTTCTAAAAAAAAATCATATATACAAGTTTGGTTGTCTTGTGCCATTGTTATCTTAACATATTGCCTGATCTTTGCAGATGAGGGCGACGATAGCGAGGCGGCAACGAGCAGCGAGACGAGTAGCTAAGCTGTGAATTAATGGATTGGGGAGCTAGGCTAGCTAGGGATATGAATAAAATGGGAGAGGTCGCGTTATGCTTCTTAATTTCAAGCTATTTTCAACTGTCACTGAGTCGGATTTTCATCCTAAACTCAGTTCCAAAGCTATTTTTAACTGTACGTTACTGCTCCTGATCTTCGTTTATTCTAGGCTTCGTTCGAGCCAGCGATTTGCTTACGAAACGAGACAAACTATTAATGCACGATTAACCGAATATTAATTATTACAAACATAAAAAATGTATTTATTTGATTTTAAAGGAACTTTTATATAAAAAACATTTACACCAAACATACCATTTAATCGTTAGAGAAACAGCTAATGGAAGTTAGCCATTGGAGTTGCTAAAAAGAACTACTCCCTTCGTCTCAAAATATAAAAAACTTTGGACGGATGAAACACTTCCTGTTACAATCTAGACAAGGAGCCTGTCCAGATTCATTGTCCAGATTCGTAGTAAAAGTGTTTCATCCGTCCAAAATTCTTATATTTTGGGACGGAGGAAGTAGTTGTGATGATTACGGCAACTTTGAACCTATGTTACTTGGAGCTCATGGGCCACATATCCGTATCGGATACGCCATCGGATACGGATATGCTCCGATACATATCCCATAAGTATCCATAATTACCACGATTTTAGAAAAAGAAAATAATTCGGATACTTGCTAGATACGTGCTGATACGCCCCCATCCCGGAACAGCCAAATCCACGCTCCTTCGCATCACATGGAAGCGCTGTCCCGATCCAATCCACCCGTAGCGCTGCCTCCGCCTACTGTCGCCATCGCCAGTTTCCTACATCGTCCCATCGTTGCCAGAAGCATAGGGCCTCCACCAGCCGGGCGCCGGGTTCCGCCGCCGCTCGCCATCCAAGGCATAGGGCCTCGACCGGCAGCCGAATGCTGCGCCGCCGCCCTGGGCGTAGGGCCTCCGCCAGTCGATAGTCGTTGGCTCGCTGCATCTCCGCCACCATGTGTAGCGTTTTGTAACGACCCGCCTCTCCCAGGCCGGGCCCACTTACATCTGGCACCGCCACCATGTGTAGCGTTTTGTAACGACCCGCCTCTCCCAGGCCGGGCCCACTTACATCTGGCAGCTTTCATAGGTCATAGACTGCCCTCACAGACCAACACATGTCTTTTCTGCACACTTTGTCCTCACTCGTGTACACCCGGGAAGAATTTCCCGGTCGGTCACCCATCCCAAATTGCTCCAGGCCAAGCACGCTTAACCTTGGAGTTCTTTGGAGATTGGCTTCCGGAAAAGAAGTTGCAACTTGTTGATATGAGTATTCTATTAATCCTATTAAGCCCTAGGCCGGGATGTTACACCCTCAATCCTATTAATCCTATTCTACACCAGCCATGCGCACCATGCCTGCGCAACTGCGACACACGCGCCCGTGAAACCGCGAGAGTCGGCTCTGATACCATTTTGTAACGACCCGCCTCTCCCAGGCCGGGCCCCATTTTGTAACGACCCGCCTCTCCCAGGCCGGGCCCACTTACATCTGGCAGCTTTCATAGGTCATAGACTGCCCTCACAGACCAACACATGTCTTTTCTGCACACTTTGTCCTCACTCGTGTACACCCGGGAAGAATTTCCCGGTCGGTCACCCATCCCAAATTGCTCCAGGCCAAGCACGCTTAACCTTGGAGTTCTTTGGAGATTGGCTTCCGGAAAAGAAGTTGCAACTTGTTGATATGAGTATTCTATTAATCCTACCTATGACCGAGCTGTTAAAGAAGGAAAAGAAATTTGAATGGTCAGCAGCCTGTGAAGACGGCTTTCGAGAAATGAAGAAAAGGTTGACCACTGCCCCAGTTCTCACCTTGCCAGATATCCGAAAAGATTTCGAGATCTTCTGTGATGCATCAAGACAAGGCTTGGGATGTGTCCTAATGCAAGAACGAAAGGTTGTGGCCTATGCATCCAGGCAGCTCAGGCCTCATGAAGTCAACTATCCCACCCATGATCTCGAGTTGGCAGCCGTGGTTCATGCTCTTAAGATCTGGAGGCACTATTTAATCGGGAACAGATGTGAAGTATACACCGATCACAAAAGTCTAAAGTATATCTTCACGCAGACCGAGTTAAATATGAGGCAGAGAAGATGGTTAGAACTAATCAAGGATTACGATCTTGGAATTCATTACCATCCCGGAAAAGCTAATGTGGTCGCTGATGCGCTAAGTCGCAAGACCTACTGCAATATAGCTCAAATATGGCCAGACCAAGATCGCCTGTGCAGAGAATTGGAGAAGTTAAGGCTGACCATGGTACAGTCAGGTGTCCCTGCCAGCTTGACAGTGCAGCCTACCCTAGAATCGCAAATCCGGGAAGCTCAGAAGGATGATGAAGGGATAAAAGAATTACTAAAAATAATACAGGAAAAGAAGGACACCAATTTTTCCATAGACGATCAAGGCACAGTTTGGTACGGTCCACGCATCTGTGTACCGGCCAAGAAGGAGTTAAGAGACCTCATTTTAAAAGAAGCTCATGAGTCTGCCTACTCCATTCATCCAGGAAGTACGAAGATGTACCAGGATATCAAGGCATATTTCTAGTGGGCTGGGATGAAACGAGATGTCGCAGAATATGTGGCCCTTTGTGACATTTGCCAGAGAGTCAAAGCAGAGCATCAGAGGCCAGCTGGTCTGCTGCAACCCTTACCGATTCCTGAGTGGAAATGGGAAGAAATTGGGATGGATTTCATCACCGGTTTACCAAGAACCCCTAGCGGGTACGACTCCATCTGGGTAATCGTGGACCGACTCACGAAATCAGCTCATTTCGTGCCAGTGAAAACCACCTATGATGGAAAGAAATTAGCAGAACTCTACATGACCCATGTCGTATGTAGATTTGGCTGTCCCAAGAAGATTGTGTCAGACCGAGGCACTCAGTTCACCTCAAGGTTCTAGAAGCAGTTGCATGAAGCTCTCGGAACCAATCTAAATTTTAGCACAGCCTACCATCCGCAGACCGATGGTCAGACAGAAAGAGTAAACCAAATCCTAGAAGACATGCTACGCGCGTGTGCCCTGGACTTTGAAGGCACTTGGGATCGTTGTTTGCCGTATGCTGAGTTCTCATACAACAACAGTTATCAGGCCAGCATCCAGATGTCGCCAAATGAGGCAATGTTTGGAAGAAAGTGCCGCACTCCTTTGTGCTGGAATGAGGTTGGCGAAGCACTGGTGTTCGGTCCTGACGTACTCAAGGCAGCAGAAGAACAAGTTAAGCTGATCCGAGAACGCTTAAAGACAGCTCAGAACCGTCAGAAGAATTACGCTGACAACCGGAGGCGAGATCTTGAGTTCGAAAAAGGAGACCACGTGTACCTGCGGGTATCACCTCTCCGTGGTATGAGGAGGTTTGGGATGTCCGGCAAGTTAGCACCCCGATACATCGGCCCCTACCTCATAACAGCCAGACGTGGCGAAGTGGCTTATCAGCTTGAGTTACCTGAAGGTCTCGCAGATGTGCACAATGTGTTCCATGTATCCCAGTTAAAGAAATGTCTTCGAGTTCCAGAAGAACAAGTTCCCCTGGGTAATATCGAGCTGGAAAAGAACCTGACCTACAAGGAAAGACCGATCAAGGTTCTTGAAGAGGCAGAACGTCAGACCCGAAGGAAGACCATCAAGTTCTACAAGGTCCAATGGAGCAATCATTCTGAAGATGAGGCAACCTGGGAACGAGAAGATCTTCTCCGCGCCGAGTTCCCAGAGCTGCTCCCTTAGGTGCTGAATCTCGGGGTCGAGATTCTTGTTAGGGGGGTTGGTCTGTAGCGCCCGTTCCGTCTTGGCGCCCAGCGGGAAAACTAGCTCTTAAAAATCCTATTTGCGAAATCCGTTTCTTTGCTTGTTGTCTAGTGCCCGTGCCATCTCAGGTCTCAAATCCCCGATCCATCGTCGAGTTCAATCCCGAATCCAAATCCTTCCCAAATCAAATCCCTCCGCAAAAGTCTATTTTGCCTCCCTAGGGTTCGATGGGCCGAATCCCTCTCGGCCCATCTCCCCTCTCTCTCTCTCTCTCTCTCTCTCTCTCTCTCTCTCTCTTTTTCTCCCTCCCTCTCCCCGCTCTGCCCGAGCGCTGCACGCGCGTGCGCGTGAGCCGCGCGGAGCCGAGCCCTCCCCAAACCAATCTTCCCCGTTTTCGCCCTCGCCATTGCCGCGCCCTGCCCTGTTCGCCTCCGCCGTTCGTCGCCAAAGCGCCGGGAGAGCCGGTGCGTGCGAAGGACGCGGAAGGGGACTCCGGGCGCTCGTCTACTTCCTCTTCCCCGGCCCGAGGCCGGAGAGATCGCTCCCGTGCCGTCGGCCTCTCGTCACTGCGCCCCTTCACCCCGCACGGTAGTGTCGCCCTCCGTTCTCCCTCCTCGTTCCATCTCCTCCCCTTAGACTCGGGTAGTAGCACGAGTAGCCTCCCCGTAGCTAGCTGGCGCCGCCCCGACCATTGCCGCCGCCCGCCGTGTGCTCGCCGCCGTCGCCGCCCGAGCTCGGAAGCGCCGCTCGTCGCCGGCCTCGCTCGGCGTAGCTCCGCCCAATCCGACGCTAGCAACGGATTCCCGTAGCCGCGTGGATGCTCTCACCGCCGGGAATCGACCCCTCGTGACCTCATCGCCGTTTCCCCCTTCTCCTGCCGCCGGTTGCCGCCGCCGCAATCCGCCGCCGTCGAGCATCCCCCGGCGAATCCGAGCCGTTGGCTCGTCTCCTCTCGTCCCGTGCAACCTCCCGGTGTGCTCGCTTTCGCCTGTATCGCCGTGGTTCGCTCCGCCGCTCGCCGCCACCGCCCGCCGTCCGTTTCGGCCGACGTCGTCGTCTACCTCCCGCCGGCCCGCGTGGCAGCCACGTAGGCGCCACGTCGGCGCCACCTCGGCTGCGACCGGGTCAAGCAGACCCCGGTCCGCCGCTTCCCTCCGCCCCCTCGCGCGCGCGGTCCACCGCGAGCCGTGAGGCTGCGCGTGGGCCCGCCGCACCGCGTCCTCCGCGAACCGCGCGCATGCGCCGCGCCCCCCTCCCCAAACCCTAGCACGCCCGCGTGCACCTCGCTCACGATGAGCCGAGCCGCCGACAAGCGGGTCCCACTCGGGACCACGCGAGGATGGACCCGGCCCACCGGCTCTCTCTCTCCCCTCCCCGCCCGCGCGCGCCTTGGGCCGCCCTCTTGGGCCGGCCGGCCCATTAAGCTCGGCCGAGCCGCCCCTTTCTCTCGGGCCGCGCCCTAGCCGCGCGAGGGAAGTCTAATTTCCCTCCCTCTTTCTTTTTCTTTTTTTTCTTTTTCAAAAAGGGTTTAAATAAATCCTTTTCCTTTAGACAAAAATCCAATAATCTTAGAAATTCAATATCTTTCCAACCGTAAGTCCGTTTGACTCCGTTCAACTTCCAAAATTCCTCAAATCTCGAGATCTATCTAATGGCACGCTTAGAGGTCAATAATAGGGCTTTATTTTCGCCGTTTGTTGAGTTGTCCCGTTTCGCGTGTAGTTTCGGAGCCCGAAGACCCGCAGTGCGAGGATTTCGAGGATCAAGCTCAAGATCTCGAGCAAGGCAAGCCACCTTTGAACATCTTGAGCCTATATTTGAACTTAATTAATTTGCTTGCAAAATATTATGCATTGATAGGATTGCACTTAATCTGTTTGCCCCGTCTGCAAGGCAGACCGGTGGGCCTACCCAACTTGTTGCATCTGATCCTTCCACTGTTAATTGTTATACCATGTTCCCTTGTAACCACCTAGTTGCGCCTCGATATTCGTGCACTCTGTGCGAGTATCGACGGTCGCCTTCAAACTTAAAATCTGAGTAAGTTCTTGGGTAAAACTTGGGTTTTTACAAAAGACTTGGAAAACCCGACACCTGGGTCGGTGCTTGCGAACTAAATGAATTTCCAAAACCGCGGACTAGGGAACGTACCGGGAGTACGGTTTCCCGCTCTTGCACTTAAGGACCGTTTCCTTGGAATTTCATCCGAACATAAGACAAGTACGACCACATGGGTGGAATGGGACACCCCTGGCTGAGTACTTAGCTAATCGGGGGAGCCTTGATGCCAAGAGACATGTGGATTCGCCGGGGTGGTGTCGGGGAGGACCCCTGGGCTTCCTGGCACAGTATGGTCTGGGACCTAATCTGGTGTTGGTCTGGGACCCCTCTCGTTGGCATATGGTGAACCTGTGTCGGCTTTCGAAATGCCTTGTCATGAAAGCCTTAAGGTCTCTAGTCATGGCCGTTCTGCACGGGCTGGATGATCCGGGTTAGTAATGTCGTGTGGGTAAAGTGTACCCCCTCTGCAGAGGTTATTAAACTGTCCGAACAGCCGTGCCCACGGTCATGGGCGGATGTGAGGTGATTCCTAGCGTAGTTTTGTTTGACTACTGCCTTGTGAAATTTTTGCTGTTGTGAAATGGGTTTGATGTTTGGAAAACCTGCGGCTGATGGGACCAGCCAGGCCCGGGTGGCCGTTTGAAAGCTATTGGCCGGGTGCCAATCTTGATCAATTCAAAAGACTGATACATTGCACAAACTCCGACCGGACGAGACGCACTTTCTCATCCGCGTCGTTTGAGAAGCACTCACTTAGTTGTTTCAGAAAGGAGTTCAAATAAAATCGATTGCAAAAACAACAGCCCTTCTTTGAAGCCTGCATTAAACACTTATTTCCCATGGCTTGTGGAGTACTCTCGTACTCACCCTTGCTCCATATAAATAATTCCCCCCCCAGTTGCTGAAGAAGATGAAGCGGATCCCGCTGACGAGGAGTTCCTTCAGGAGCAAGCCGGCTACGATGAGTTTTAGGGTTTCGGCCTAGTTCCCAAGTCGCGCTTGTGATGTGTGGTCCAAGTCTTGGCTTCCGCGTTCCTTTTGTAATGCAGTTGTGAGCTCGGGATCTGTCCGCAGCCCAACATGACTGTACCCCTACTCTATAATAAAGAGACCTCTGTTGCTGTGATATTCTGTCTTCCTGTTATACCAGCACTGTTTCCTGGGACTGGTATCAATTAACAGGTTAATTTGGAGCGTCACGGGCTAGTTCCGCTCGGGACTAGTTCGGGGTGTGACACGTTTCCACCAGCCACCAAGCCCAACGCCTTCAGTCTGTCAGCATCTGTCGTTCTTTGCTTAAGGGTGTGTTTAGTTCACGCCAAAATTGAAAGTTTGGTTGAAATCGGAACGATGTGACAGAAAAGTTAGAAGTTTGTGTGTGTAGGAAAGTTTTGATGTGATAGAAAAGTTGGAAGTTTGAAAAAAAAGTTTAGAACTAAACTCGGCCTAAGTCTCAATGTGCAGTGAGTTTTGTTATGTGTTTTTCCTTCATATTTTTTTAGTGCAAGTGCCATCTCTTCTCTTAGAACTGATTTTTGGAATTGGAAGCTTAACTGCTTCTGATGAAGACTCATCACGAGCACCAGTGATTAGCCATGGAAGTTACATGGTGAGCATGATCTGCTGAGATACTGCTATTAGATTTTGGTGCATTGGACCTGTCTGATGACATAGGACTTTCAGCCACATCGCTAAGAATGAATGCAAACAACAATTAAATACTCCATCCATCCCTAAATATTTAACGCCGTTGACTTTTTTAAATATGTTTGACCGTTCGTTTTATTCAAGAACTTTTGTGAAATATGTAAAACTGTATGTATACATAAAAGTATATTTAACAATAAATCAAACGATAGGAAAAGAATCAATAATTACTTAAATTTTTTAAATAAGACGAATGGTTAAACATATTTAGAAAAGTCAATAGCGTTAAATATTTAGGGACGGAGGGAGTATATCTTAGCTATTGAGTTGAACTTGATGTCCTGAACAAGTCTTATTCTAATTATCTCTAGTTGATGTCATGTAATTTGGCATTATGTTTTCTCTCTATTTTTTCAATATTTTTATATATATATATATATATATATATATATATATATATATATATATATATATATATATATATATATATATATATATATATATATATATATATATATATATATGTATGTATCCCTGTATCAGGGTTTTAAGGAAAATGTCGTATCACGTATCCGTATCCCTGTAGCTTTGAACTTGAACCAGCAAACAACATCAATATCTTTCTTACTATTGCTGCGTATGTGTTGTGTTGGGACAAAGGGCATGTTCATACCTTCTTCTAACCCTACCAACACTGACTATTTCTACCCTACCAAAATTTGATGTTTTCAAAAAAAAATTCACTTATGAAAACTATCAAAAATTGATAAGGTTACAAACCAAACACATCTAAAGCTAAAAAAAAATTGGCTATGACAAAACTTTTAGCAATATCAAATTTTTGGTAAGATTGATTTTGGCAGCACACTCGACAAGCCCAGGAGGAATGAATTAAATGTGGAATAAGTTCATCTAAGGTCCCTTAACTTTACACTGAATCCGATTTTCGTGCTTGAACCCAAAAACCAGATACAATCGGTCCCTAAATTGTCAAAACCGGTGCAAACTAGATCCCTCAGTGGTTTGGAAGGTGGTTTTGGCTAACGTGGCGCCTACGTGGCTGGTTTGACTAGGTCTTCGTCCTATGTGGCATTGACATGGCAATTCTATCCCATGAAAATAATAAAAACAGTGGGCCCACATGTTAGTTTAAAAAAATAAAAAAATAAAAAAGATGGGGCCCACGTGGATTCCACGTGTCATTCACACCCTATCTTCTTCCTACTCTCTCCCCATCTCCCCTCTTCATCTCTCTCCCTGCGGTAATGGCCGCCGTCGACTTGATGCCTGACGACGACAACAAGCAGTCATCACCGGCCTCCTCCTCCTCCACCACCAGCAGTACCCCGCCGCCATACTACACAATACCAGGTACCTACCTATCTTCAGTCATTTCATTTTGATTCAATTAATTCTACTAATTGATTCTTCATCCATCCTTCGTACGCCTTAGCTTGTTGGCCCTTACTACGTAGCGTTTTGTCATTATTATGCTTCAATCGATCTGCGAGCAATTCATTCTTTAATTTGCAGGCGGCTGGAGGGGAAGGTGGCCATCATCGCCGGAGGCTCGCGTGGCATCGGCGAATTAGCCATCGTATTCGTAAGGGCCTTCGTTCACCACGGCGCTCTCGTCGTCGTTGCCGACATCAACAACGCCGGGGGCCACGCGCTCGGCCCGCACGTCTGCACCTACATCCACTGCGACGTGGCCGAGGAGGCCGACGTACGTCGAACGCGCCGTAGCGAGCACGCTGGAGCAGCATGGCTGCCTGGACGTGCTGTGCAACAACGCCGGGGTGCTGGGCAGGCGGGCAGCCAAACGCGTGCCGCCAAGAGCATCGGTCCCTCGAAGCCGGCGAGTTCGCCCGCGTGCTGCGCGCGTCAACGCGCTGGGCGCCGCCCTCGGCGTGAAGCACACGACCCATGCCATGGTGCCCCGCCGCGCCGAGAGCATTGTGTCTGTGGTGAGCGTGGTGGGCGTGCTCGGCGGCCTCGGCCCGCACGCCCTAGTGGGGCTCACCAAGAACGCCGCCTGCGAGCTCGGGGAGCACGGCATCCGCATACCGCGGATAGAGATGAAGAGAGGGTAGCTGGGGAGAGAGGAGGAAGAAGAGGACGGGGGTGTGAATGATATGTGGGACCCACGTAGCCCCACCATTTTTAAAAAAAATTGGTATAGCTGACATCTGGGGACCACAGTTTTTAATATTTTTCGGGACATAATTGCCACGTAAACGACACGTCAATGTCACGTGGGACAAACACCTAGTCAAACCAGCCACATAGGCGCCACGTCAGCTAAAACCGTCTTTCAAACCGCCGAGGGACCTTATTTGCACCAGTTTTGATAGTTGAGGAACCGGTTATATCTGGTTTTGGGGTTCAAGGACGAAAATCGAACTTGATATAAAGTTAAGGGACCTGAGATGAATTTATTCCATTAAATGTTGAGGTGCGATCGCCGCGCACGTGCGCAATGAATTGAGCCACAAAGGGATTCAATTTCAGGAATAAGTTCACTTTGTGACCCTCAAAGTGATCAAAATCTAATCAGTGACCCTAAACCACAAAACCGGATATCTCGACCCCTCAACTCTTAAAACTGGTATAATTTGACTCCTTCGGCGGTTTTGGAGGGTGATTTCGCTAACATGGCGCCTATGTGACGATGTTGACTTAGTCTTTGGTCCACGTGGGGTTGACGTGGCGCTTATGTGTTCTAGAATTAAAAAAATATGTGCGGGACCCATTTATCATTCGCACCAAAATAAATGTGGGACCCACTAACATATAGGGCTCACATGTCAATCCTATTTCCTTCTTCCTCTTCATCTTCCTCCTCCCTTCTCTCTCTCCTACCTCTCTTCGTCTTCGTCTTCGTCTGCAGGCAGCGGCGGGCGCTCGAGGGTCCAAGCGGCTGCGGCGGCAAGCGGGAGGGGAGGCAGCAACCCGGCGGCAGGAGGCGGCGTGCGGCGGCAGCCCACTCCCACAGCTGGTCGTGCCGCTCCCGCCGGTGCGCACCATCCCGGAGTAGGACGCCCTTGATCTCCTCACCCACCACGACGCGCTCCTTCTGCGCGCGCTCGTCGGGCGGCCACAGGTGCGACACCGCTGAGGTGGTGGCGGTCGCCGCGTCGAGGCTTTCGAACACGGCGGCGTAGTCACCGGTGGAGAAGTGCTTTTTACTCCTGGTTTGTAACCCTCCTATAGTCCCGGTTGGAAAACCGGGACTACGAATCCGGGACTAAAGATCTTCAGTCCCAGCTAAAGATCCCTCTTTTTAGTAACACCAACCGGGAGTAAAGAGAGAATAGCGGCAGTCCCATATGGTCCCCTTTTCTTTTTTTTTTATTTTCTCCCAAATCAAGTGGGAAGCATATCCCCAAATCAAAGTAACATCCAAAATCCACATCACAAATAAAGTAACATCACAAATCTTAAAGTTACATATACACACAAATCAAATACATCACAAATCCTAAAAAATTACACACAAATCAAATACGTCACAGGTCATCTCAGATCCATCCAATAAATCACAAAATTATACATGTGAATCATAAATTAAAAAAAATAGAGAAAACAACGCCGTTGCCGCCGCCCGCCATGGCCGCCCGCCCGCCGTCGCCTGCCACGGCCGCCAGCCCGCCACCGGGCACGGCCCCGCCGGCCGCCGGCTACCGGTTGGGAAGGGGAGGATGGGCAGGAAAGGGGAGAGAAGGAGGTGAAGGAGAGGGGAGGGGGTGAGGAAGGGGAGGAGGTGGAGGGGAAGGGGAGGATGGGCAGGAAGGGGAGAGGAGGAGGTGGAGGAGAGGGGAGGGGATCGGATGAGGAAGGGGAGGAGGTGGAGGGGATGGATCGGGATGAGAATGTAGGAAGCGGAGGAGAAAGGGAAAGAAGGGGAGATATTCGATCTGTAGAGAAGAGGATAAGGGATAGAGATTATATACTGCTTCGAATTTTAGTTCCGGTTGGTGTTCCCAACCGGGACTAAAGATCAAACCGGTTAGGAACACCAACCGGAATACCAACCGGGACTAAAGATCCTCGGCCCCCTGACATCAATCTGACAAGGGATGAACCGGGACTAAAGATCATATAATGCCTTTGGGGTTTTCAACCGGGACTAAAGATCATTTTTAGTCCCGGTTCTTTTTGGAACCGGGATTATTATGATTTTGGGTCGACCCTCCACCAGTGAGTGGTAGAGCGCCTCGCAGAAGCGCTTCCGGAAGGAGACGCCGTTGTGGTCCGTGTCCTGCTCTGCCACCACCACGATCTTGGGTGACAGCGCACGCACCGCGGACAGCGCCGCCGGCATTTGGAAGCGGCGTGGCCGGGCTTCGGTAAGAGTCGTCGTCGTCTTTGTACTACACACTGCCGCCGCAGTTGCTCAGCAGGAGGCGGCGTGACGCTTAGTACCAACAGCTTAAGTGATTTCTTACTTGTTATACATGGTATATTGGTATGCATCAATGCATCATCCACAAAGGCACACAACACAGTAGCGACATATAGTAAATACTCGGTCTTCGTCTGCAGGCGAGCGGGAGGGGAGGCGGCAGCTCGGCGGCGGCAGCGGCGTAGACAGAAGAGGGAGCCATGAAGGACTCGAGGAAGGAGAAGAGCAAGACCAATTCGTCCTCCAA
Organism: Oryza glaberrima; assembly: GCF_000147395.1. Classification (NCBI taxonomy): domain Eukaryota; kingdom Viridiplantae; phylum Streptophyta; class Magnoliopsida; order Poales; family Poaceae; genus Oryza; species Oryza glaberrima. The sequence goes on along the minus strand of NC_068336.1, from coordinate 24,402,753 downwards.
GGGCTCACCGCCGCCACCGCCGTCCCCGACGCGACAGCGAGGCCCACTATCGTGGTCACGGTCGCCACTGCTACCGCCGAGTCGCCGCCTCCCTTCCCGCTCGCCGCCGCGGCCGCTCGGACCCTCGAACGCCTGCCACCGCCTGCAGAAGAAGAGAGATGGGAGAGAGAGAAGGGAGAGGAAGGGAGGAGGAAGAGGAAGAAGGAAATAGGACTCACATGTGGGCCCCACATGTCAGTGGGTCCCACATTATTTTGGTGTGAATGATAAATGGGTCTCGCACATATTTTTTTAATTCCGGAACACATAAGCGCCACGTCAACTCCACGTGGACCGAAGACTGAGTCAACATCGCCACGTAGGCGCCATGTTAGCGAAACCGCCCTCTAAAACCGCCGAGGGAGTCAAATTGTACTGGTTTTAAGAGTTTGGGGGTCGAGATATCCGGTTTTGTGGTTTAGGGTTACGGATTAGATTTTGATCACTTTTAAGGGTCATAAAGTGAACTTATTCCTCAATTTCAATGGTCCATGTGGTTAATTGGGCCGGAAACGGATCTTGGGCAGGGATGTAATATGTCAAAAATGTTTTGACACAGTGGTTTTGCGGGGCAATAAGTTCACTTTAGGTTTCTTAATTAATCATCGAGTCTAAAATTTATTTCTAAACCGAAACATAAGATATAATAGGTCTCTCAATTTACAAAATCAGATCATCCGAAGTCCTAAATAGTATTATATCTAGTTTTAATTAATGTGACAATTTGAGTCGGCATGTTATCCACGCGACCAACATTTTTAGTTGCTAGCACATTCTTCTTTCTCTTCTCCTCTCTCACCAATCCCCTTCATACGTGCTAACCCACTGGCATTTTGCGAAGAGAGGGGGAGACGAGGAGAGAGAAGGAAGAAAGTGCTAGCCACTGTCATATGGGGCAGTGTGAGTCTCACGATGCCCGTCAGCTAAACCCAGGCGTAATGCTATCTAGGATCTCATTAGGTGATCTGGTTTCGTGAATTGAGCGATTTTTTATATCCAGTATTTTGATCGATTTAGGGAGAAATTTTATACCCGACGATAAATCTAGGGATCTGAAGTAAACTTATTCCTTTGGCAGGTTAGCCACTTTATACTAACTCTTAATTAATTTCAGACCCTAACCCGACGCGGTTACGGGTTGATCCAAGCGCATCGGCGACGTTGGCGTCCGATCCAACGGCCGTAGTGGGGGTTAAGCTTGGCCCAGGGACCCAGGCGTCGCCTAATAAATTATAAGGGCGACACGTCACCGTCTCCGACCGATTCGCCAACCTCGCAACTCAAACCGACCGACCGGCGATGGCGGCGGCGACGTCGAGGCTCCCCATGGCGGCGGCGGCGGCGGCCCCGTTCCTGCACCAGCCGTCGCAGCCGGCGGCGGAGGGGATCGCCGAATCCATTCGGGAGCTGGAGGAGATCATACGGCGGCAACAGCAGCAGCACTGCGGGTTAGGGTTCGTGCTGGCCGGCGGTGATCTCGCTCCGTCGTCTACCCCCACCACGTCCGGCTTCGACGTCGTCGCCGCTCCTCCTCCGCCGCCCCCGTCCCCGCCCGCACTCTCCGGTTCCGGTCCTCTCCCTCAACTGCCGCTCAACATCGAGCATCTCCTCCCACCGCAGCGAGCTACTCGGTAAGAATAATCGTCACCACTTATCTTATTTCCTCCTCGCTTTGATGAACCTATAATTTCTGATGATAAAATGCTACTCCCTATGACGCCGTTGACTTTTTCTCACATATTTGACCATTTGTCTTATTCAAAAATTTTATGCAAATGTATAAGATATAAATCACACTTAAAATACTATGAGTGATAAAACAACTCATAACAAAATAAATTATAATTACGTAAATTTTTTGAATAAGACGAATGGTCAAACATGTAGAAAAAGTCACGACGTCATCTATTAAAAAATGGAGGGAGTATGATATTGTAGTCTTTTCAGTTGACTTGAATGCGAGTATTGTGCAATCATAATTTTTTTTTCCGGAGATACGCAGAAGATCTGTATATCATTGTATTAGGTTGCTTAAACATAGAACCTTCCTTTCTTAGTACAACAATTAGTACGATTTCGCGACTGTACACGCCTTATGTGCGGCATCCCCTGATCCCGTTAGAACTGCAAATCTGCAACACAAGTACTCAAGTACACTACACTAGGTTTGTGTTAGGATTTACATTGAGACGAGACCCACACTTGGTTATGCCTGTCACTTGCATCAATTGACTTATTTTGACGATTTGTGTTAATCCCTCCCTTGGAAAACATAAGGCACGCTGTATTTGCAAAAATCAACATTTGTAGTTTTTGACTAGCAGGAAGCTAACAAACATATATGCCCTTCTGTTCCTAGTTTTGCAAAAAAACAAGCTTTGGATATTCCTAGTTACTATGGCTACCTCTACATAGCCTGCATTGTGTAACCCAACATTTTCTTTACCTCCTACTATATTGACTGATTGTCATGAAAGCCTTTTGCGTGTTTTCAAAAGAGAAAAAGAAAAATATTTATGTTTAATGCAATGCAAGTGGTATTATGGATTCACATTTAAAAATACTTCCATGTGATAGTTGTAAATAATATATATGAAAGAAAGTATTGGCCAAAGTTCAACATTGAAGACCATGTCAAAAACTAATACACCCTATATTTATCAACAGAGGGAGTATGATGTATTTCCTTTTTGGTGATTGTACTGTGACAAAAACCAACTGTAACTTCTTCTCCAAACAAGTTTAACGTCTTTTGGAATGTTATGGGTTTTTGTATCTACACTAATTAATTGCTGATTTATGGCGTTTGATTCATTGATACTGTTAATATGAAATGAACTTGATATTTTGAAGCTGTTTTATCTGCGTTTAAAGTTGAGATGATCTTGTTCATTCTGGGATTCGTATCATACAATTCAACATGTATTTTTCTCTTAAGTGAACATCTCTTCTATAATACCTTATTTCAGGTTTAACTGTGCTTCTGGAGTTGATTTTTGCATATATCATGTCAAAACTTTTGGATCTAGGGGTCAGGCATTTTTTTTAAAAAAAAATGTTGTCTTACAGTCTCAAGCTGCTACTTTTGAGATAGAGTTTGACTTTTGAACCTCCAAGCATTATTATATAGTAAATGGTTATTCATCCTTTGTTTTTTTAAAGAACTTCACTGCCATACTGTCATAATTGAAACAATTGAGATAGCATTTTTAGGTATCTTCATGTGTGCATGTCCTGCATTCTCTTAAAAACTGGCATATTAGGATCGTCACATTTGAGAAACAAGAAAAAACTCCTGTGTGCATGTCCTGCATGTATTAAAACTAGCATACTAATCCTCACGTTTGAGAAACACTAAAAAACTGACATTCTCAAACCCTCCTGACAGTTTAGTTGTTAGACTATATTGTGTTGGTTTTGCCTTTTTCCCTAATTGACATGTTTATCTCCACGTTTATTGAATTCAAGCACCTGAAACTCTAAACTTGTTTATCTTGTTTATCTATTTGCAGGAACATACCACTTTATGCGGATAAAATGAAGGGTTGTCGAACTGTTGCCCAGCAGGCTAAGAGTTTTGCAGAGATAGCACTTGAGCACTACAACAAAACCAAAAAGGTACACATCTCCTGTATGCCGCCGTCCTCTCAATAATAAATGGAAAAATGTTAAACACCATCCTTTTTGTCTGTTTGCCCACAGATCAAGTATGAGCTTGTAGAGGCTACACGGGGCAACTTCATTCAAGGTCTAGACAGAAGGGGTTATGGCCATGTCAACTTCACTGCAAGGCGTAATAGAGAGGGTTCGGTGGAGCAGATATTCTTTGCAGAGCTTTACTATTGTGGTAGAAAGCGGACAAAAACTGGTTTCACTGTGATCTGTTGTGTGCCCTCGGGACTTGATTTCACTGGTATGTGTTTCTTTCCTTTCTCTTGCCTACAATGAAACTGTACTATCTGTTGCATTTATGATTCATGTAATCGTGATATAATTATGTGCCAGATTAATCCCACGTGATTGTCTGATGACCTTTTGTAATGATTTCTACGTTAATAATCAGTTTATTAGCTAATAACAAAATGCTTTTGTTTTCTTTTTATCGGAACACTTTTTTAATACAAAAGACTGAAATGGTTTGATTTATTTTGCAGTTGGACAGCGTGGTGTACAGTGATCCTATGTCAAGCCACTGAGAAAAGACCGTGATTTCAGTTATTGTTACGCTTGTGGCGAGACAATGAAGCATCCAAGAGGTGACTTGTTCGTGGCTGGACATTCTGCAATCCGATGCGCTTATGCCCTTACCTAGGTCATAAACTTATTGCGACTGCTAACTTATAATGCCTTTTGTTTATATGCAATTTCACGAACGTATTTGCCTTACCTGTGAGCAATCAAAACTGCTCGCTGTGAGTGAATCATGTAAAGCAGCATTTTTGAAAAAGATCAAAGCCTCGGTAAGCTTCATTTCTGGGCAAGTATGTTTTTTTTTTTTTCTGAATGTGGCGAGGCTTTTGTGCTACTGAGTATGGTTTTGGGGAGCATATGCTTCTCTTCGTCTCCTCGCTGTATGTGATACCTCAAATGCAGTTTGTTGGTTTGTTGGATTTGGTACAGTACGGCCTGTATTTCTGACCCATGACGGTGTATGGGCCATGAAACTGAGACAATTTTTCAGCACATCCACGGGATTATGCCGGGATTGCATGAACTTTTTCTCGTGTAACGTACTGAGTCTCTTCCAGCTATTTATATGGTTGCCAATTGTCATTACCCTAGTGTTACAACCTTTCAGTGCAGCCCTGCTTGTCTTACTGGCCTCGTGCTAATCAGGTGTTCTCACTCTAATCTTGGTGTTCCCCTGTTCTATTCTTTGAGACGTTTTCTCTAATAATCCTTGTGCTTCTGTTGATTTCGTGGCCAATTTCTGTGGGCATTGTGTTGCAATATGATCAGGTCATTTTATGCCGTACAGTACAGACCCTCATGAGCTATTCTTTGTATGTCCACTGGTAGCTGTATTTATATGCCTTATCATGTCTTGTGAATGATTTTCTAAGGTGTGGTGTTTATACCCAGCAGGCAGATTTTACCAATAATTCATCTTGGCATAATATCCGGTCGTGTACGTTGTTATGCAAAGTGATCACAAGATACATAAAGTCACTTGGAAAAAAATAAAATTAACACAAACAGAGGATATTGACACAAACAGTCACTTGGAAATTAACACCAGAGCCACATGGAAAAAATAAAATTAACACAAACATATGATATTGTTGTGTGACCGCGGCGGCCAACAAACTCATGAACAGCCCTGAGAAACATCAATCCCTTCGTAGTGCAGCCATGATTCATCTACCCAACATGATATTATCATGCATTCCTACGTAATCTTTCCGTATTCAACGATCATCAAATCATGATAAAGAACCATGTGAATATACGTGTGAATCGTAATTACAGTTAGACATTACCACATAACCAAAATCTGCCGTAGCAGCAAACATGTACAGGCCATTCCAATTTCCAATTGTCAAAACAATCACTGGAGTAATTTAAGCCGTTCCCATTGGAGGGAGTAATCAAGTAGTAACTAATATAGATTCTAGAGTACTATGAAATTCAAAACACCTACATTGCACTAATAATAGCATCCAATGAACTATTCAGCTACACCTAATCTAGACAAATGTCAAACCCAAACAACTCTATTACACTTATTGGTGAAACCCTACCGAACCCCTCTTTTGAAAAACCATTTCCATTGCAATCTATGAACTCGAAGAAAGGGACATCCTCATCAAAACCAAAGCCTATCACAGCTATTGAGTGAGTCTCAACCAAGCCTTCCACTAGAGCAGCAGACCTCCCGTCAAAATAATAAATGTGCTCACCATCTTCCAGATCATAGTAATTTAAGCTTGTTGGTATCCTACCAATCAGCACCGACTTTTTGAGAAAATTATCCAGGGCTGCTTTTATAATGTGTTTATCTAAAGTGCTCTGAGGAGTGATTGCAACATTTTCTGGATTACCCATTTGATAAAATTGGTGAATCTTATACCTTCTTGCATTGACAATTCCCTGCCAAAATAAAACCAAACTTCATGTCATTATGTGCACGTGGGCATCAACTGAATGTGGCAACAACAAATCACTACAACAGAATCAATTTAGATACCGGGATAGTTTCTGTATTACCGATTGTTTTTTCCGTTTCCACAATACAACAATTATCTTAGAATATTGTTAAAAGAAATATTTATGTTCGAATGGCTACAGGCGTAAAGGGGAGATTTTACTTCTTTTGGAGTAGTTTCTCTTTCTATGTTCTATCAATGAACACAATGTCAATAATAACATAAATCAACTGGAAAAAAATAGAGGCCTTGATAAGAGCAGAGTTAAAACTAACCCTTTTGAAGTCATCATGCATCATAATTCCATGGTATTTAACAACACGCAACGCCTCAAATATTCGATCCTGTGCATCTTCCCTAATCATTTCACCAATGTATTGCCAAGATAGTTGTCTGACTTTGATTCCACTGGCGCGAAATGCTGCTTCAACTGCGGTTCCAACAGAAAACAAAACACAACTCCCTGGAAAAAAAATAGAATAAACTGATGTTTATAGCAATCATACTATTAACTTGAACTTAATAGGGGTATACCAATCATGCTATTAACTTGAACTTAATAGGGGTTTACCAGGGGTGTCCGTATCCCGTAAACGGGGAGGGGGTAGGATTTTGTGCCGCTTTTTGATATCTTTGTGTGGATATAGCACATCTTTCCAGGTCCAGCGTTCATAACGACGATCATAATTGTCAGATTGTACCATTGTTCCTGTCAATGTTTGTAAACATACTTTCAGCCAAAACGAACACATCTAGCACTTACTAAATAATGCAAATTGAAGCTCACATCACCAATTCACCCATTCCATTACCACAAAAAACTTTCTTTTAACGTCTATGCCTACTTGTTCTCTAAAAAAGGACTACAAATACTACAACCTTGAGCACCTGTTGCTCCAATAATTTATCCTAAACCATTCACAATTGGCTCTTGTAAGTTATAAGAGCTAAACATACCACAGCGAATGCCTTCTCGACAGTTCCTGTGAACAGTAGAGAGAGGTGAATTTCTCTCCCTTCCAGGGGGGGGTCCATTTCTTCAAGTGGATTCCAATCCTGGGGGAGATTGAAGCGCAGCCAATCTTCTAGTGTGCTGCTTTGGTTTTTGAAGGGAACTGTCAGCTATTCTCGTTGGTTCTCTCTCTCTTTTTTCTTGTTGGTGCTGAAGCTGCGACTCGGGACAATTTAGGGGTGAAATCTCGATTCACTGCCCATCCTTGGTCTGCACTTCGAGAGCCTGCAGAGGGGTGAGGGAGCGATTTGGGAGAAAGGATGCCGCGAAAATGAAAAGGAAAGGAGAACTTGAAGATTGTTTCCACGAAGAACACAGACTCGGAAGAAAATAGAATGTGAGAGACAGAGCTTGTGTCAGAGCTATTTGGGAAGATGAACCTGACTTCAAAGGAGACTAAAACCTAGGTTTTTAGAAGACACCAATGAAGCTGATTTGGCCATGGCAAGACATGCAGTTATCGGTAGGGTTCTTGCTCCTACTGTGTTGCATATCCAAATTATCATGTCTGCTATGAGGCCTGCATGGGGTAATCCTAGGGGTTTGGTGGCGAGATCTGTGGGAGACAACCAGTTTATTGCAGAATTTGAATCTGAATTTGATAAAGCTAGAGTTTTGGAAGGGTCACCGTGCTCAGTTGGTCGTCTTTCGGTGGGAAGGCAGTCAATGATACTTCAAGATTTCAATTATGATTTGAGACCATCTGATGTGGTGTTTGAGGAAATGAAAAAATGGGTTAGAATTTCAAATCTCCCTTTTGGCCTTATGAATGTCTTGGGAGACTTAGAGCATCGCGTTGAGAAAATTAATAAAGAGATTGATATGTGTTGAAGACAACCTATATCCCAGTCTAGAATTGATAGGGAGAAAGTTCTAAGGTACAGGCTGCAAAAGCTTGAAATACAGAAAGATATTTACTGGAAACAAAGAAGCCATGTCAATTGGTTGAGACATGGGGATAAAAATACGAAGTATTATCATGCTTTTGCATCTGAAAGAAGAAGAATCAACATGATAAAGAGAATTAGAAATGATGAGGGGAGTTGGGTGGAAGGTGATACTGATCTGAAGAAGTTAATTTTTAGCTATTATTCTGAGTGTTCAAGTCCCAAAGAAATGTGTCAAGTCCAGCTTTCATGAATCAAGTGAAGTGAAAAGTTACTCCACGGATGAATTGCTTCTTATTAGCAGAGTTCACGACAGATGAAATTCAGAAAGCTCTTTGCAGTTTTCTACAAAAAGTTTTGGCACATTGTGGGTGATAAAGTAATGCAGGAAATCTTAAAAGTTCTTAATGGGGGTGAGATGCCAGTAGGATGGAATGATACAAACATTGTTCTAATCCCAAAAGTTAAAAGTCCATCTGTTCTCAAAGATTTGCGTCCAATCAGCCTTTGTAATGTGGTGTATAAAATTATCTCTAAGGTTCTAGCTAACCGGCTGAAATCAATCCTCCCAGAAATCATCTCAGACACGCAAAGTGCTTTTGTTCCTGGAAGGCTAATCACTGATAATGTCCTTATTGCATATGACGCAACACCATTTCTTGCAGAATAAGAGAAATGGAAAAGATGGTTATGCTGCCATCAAATTGGATATGTCTAAAGCCTACAATAGAGTTGAATGGCCTTTTCTACTCCATATGCTGTGAAGACTTGGCTTTGATGAAAAATGGAATAGGTTGATAATAAATTGTGTTACAACAGTAAATTATAAAATAAAAGTCAATGGTGACTATACGGAAGTGATAAAGACAGAGAGGGGTCTACGTCAAGGTGATCCTCTATCACCATATTTGTTTGTTATCTGTGCAGAAGCATTTTCAGCAGCAATTCAGGAAGCAGAAGGTTGAAAAAGAATAGGTGGTTTACGCATTTGTCGAGGTGCTCCTATTCTAACACACCTCTTTTTTGTTAGAATTTCAATGGTTACTCTCATTGAGAAGAGGATGGCACTCGAGATGGGGCAATTTTCTGGTTTTCTTCATTCACAAAACACAAAAGCCATACCTACCCGAGGGAGGTTGGATACATATATATAGCCATAGCTGGCTGCTAGCCTATTGCTGCACCCTCTTAGTTTAAAATTCGAAATTTGAATGGGATGCTGTCCTAGAGGGCATCCAAACTGAATAAAGCATAAAGGAGGCATAAAGGAGATGCTAATTGCTGCTGTCCTACTAACCGCAGCTGTCCTAGCAACTGAAAAATATGCTAAAGGGTAGATGCTGTCTTGAAAAAGGTGAAACTACCCAAAAGCAAAAAGAAGAATCACGACCAAGGACCACAAAGACTTATCCAACATTCTCCCCCTAAGTCTTGTGCGTCGTCTTGTGGGGAAGTTGGGCCATCCCGATCCTGGAGCAGAGCTCGAGGAACTTGATCCTCCCAAGAGGCTTGGTGAGCAAGTCCGCAAGCTGGTCCTTGGTGTTGATGTAGCTCGCCTTGATGCTCCCTTCCTCCAAGTAGTTTCGGATGAAGTGGTACCTCACCCGGATGTGCTTGCTCCGTTCGTGAAAAACGGGGTTCTTTGCCAGGGCCAGAGCGGACTTGCTATCCACCCTGAGCTCCACCGTTCCAGTGTCTCTGCCGAGGAGATCACTAAGCAGTCGAGCAAGCCAGAGCGCCTGGGTCGAAGCGGCGGAGGCCGCCATGTACTCGGCCTCGCAGCTGGACAGGGCCACCACCTGCTGCTTGACCGACTGCCAGCTAACGAGGCACTTGCCGAGGAAGAAGAGAATCCCGTTCGTGCTCTTGCTGGTGTCGATGTCACCGGCGTGGTCGCTGTCGCTGTATCCGACGAAGTGTGCCTTGCCAGGACACCTCGGGTAGTAGAGACCGTGGTCGAGAGTCCCCGCAACGTAGCGGATGATCCTCTTCACAACCTGCTGGTGCTCCGTCGTCGGTCGCTGCATGAACCGACTGACGTAGCCGACGGAGAAGGCCAAGTCCGGCCGTGTGTGGGTGAGGTAGCGAAGGCTCCCCACAAGACGTCGGTACTGTGTAGCATCCACCTCCTCCGCTGTGCTGTCGCGGCTCAGCTTCAGTCTCTTCTCCATCGGAGTGAGAGCTGGGTTGCAATCGGTGAGCCCAGCCAGCTCAACGACGTGCTTGGCGTAGTCGGTCTGTCGAAGCGTGATCCCGGAGTCGTCCTGGTGCACTTCGATCCCCAGGTAGAAGGAGAGAGGCCCCAAATCACTCATCTGGAAGGTGGCCTTCATCTCCTCCTTGAACGCCGCGACCTCCGCATCCTTGGTGCCGGTGATCACCAAGTTGTCGACGTAGACACCCACCATCAAGGCATTTCCTCCATTGCCCCGCCGGTAGATGGCCGCCTCGTGCGGGCTTTGCTCGAAGCCCATCCCCTTGAGCGTGGAATCCAACTTGGCATTCCACTCCCTCGGTGCCTGCCGCAAGCCGTAGAGGGCCTTGTGCAGGCGTAGCACCTTGCCCTCCTTGCCGGGGATCACAAATCCCAGCGGCTGGTGCACGTAGACCTCCTTCTTCAAGTAGCCGTTCAGAAACGCCAACTTGACGTCCATGTGATGGACGCCCCAGCCTTCCTGAGCAGCCAGCGCAAGAAGGAGTCGCACGGACTCCATCCGTGCCACGGGAGCGAAGGCATCGTCGTAGTCGATCCCCTCCTGCTGCACGAAACCGCGTGCCACCAAGCGAGCCTTGTGCTTGACGATGGCTCCGGCTTCATTCCTCTTCAGCTTGAACACCCACTTAAGGGTGATCGCGCGGTGACCACGAGGGAGGTCAGCAAGTTCCCAGGTGCGGTTCTCCTGAACCGCGTCCATCTCCGACTGCATCGCGGCACGCCATGCCGCGTGTTTCTCGGCCTCTGCAAAAGACCGAGGCTCACCGTCGTCGCACGCAAGGTGCAACTGCGCCTCTAGGTCGCGAGGCACCAGTCCCGGCACCGGTTGGTCGCCAAGAAGATCCTCCATCATACGGTACCGTAGCTGCTCGTCGTCGTGGTACGCGTCGATGCGCTCCCCGTCATGGGAGAGCGGAGTAGCGAACTCCACCGGGCTGCGCTCAACACGAGCTGGCGTCGGAGTAGACGTGCTTGGAGGAGTGGCTGTTGGTGCTAGAGCATGTGGAGTCACTGGCTGGGGTGGTGTCGACGAAGAGCTCGTCGTAGTCGAAGTCGTGGCCCGAGGGTGTGTTGGTGTCGGAGTCGGTGGAGATTCGGGGGCTAGGGTAGACACGCTCGGTGAAGAAGAGCTGCCTACTCCCCCAGCTCCCTCGAAGTGGACGTACTCGACAGTGAAGTCGTCGTACGTCGGAGTCGAACCATCGTCCACCGCCTTGTCCCATACCCACCCTCGCCCTTCGTCGAACACAACGTCGCGCGCAGTGCGCACACGCTGTGTCTTCGGGTCGAGGATGCGGTAGGCCTTCGAGCCCTCCGCGTAGCCGATGAACACCCCTGGGGTGCTCCTGTCGTTGAGCTTGCCGATGTGGCCAAGCTCCTTGGCGAACGCGAGGCAACCGAAGACCCGCAGGTGGGAGACCGCCGGCTTGCGCCCATGCCAAGCCTCGTACGGTGTCCTGCCATCGAGGGCCATGGTAGGCGAGTGGTTGAGGATGTAGGCGGCCGTCACCACCACCTCCCCCCAGAAGATGGCCGGCATCCCCCTCTGCTTGAGGAGGGCCCGAGCCATCCCCACAACCATCTGGTTGCGCTGCTCGACGACGCCGTTCTGCTGCGGGCTGTACGGCGTGGTGTAGTGGCGCTGAATGCCCTCATCAGCGCAGTACGACACGAATTCAGCCGCTGTGAATTCGCCGCCGTTGTCGGTGCGCAGCACGCACAGCTTGCGGCCGCACTCCGCCTCTGCAGCAGCCTGCGCATGCCTGATGGCGTCCGCAGCCTCTCCCTTGCTGCCGAGGACCATCACCCACATGTAGCAGGAGAGGTCGTCGCCAAGCAGCAGGAAGTAACGTCGTCCTCCTGGTGTGGCCGGTGTCACTGGGCCACACAAGTCCCCGTGCACGAGCTCGAGCCGCTCCTTGGCTCGGAAGCTCGTCTGCTGGGGAAAGGGGAGCCGCCGCTGCTTCGTCACCACGCAGATGTCGCAGAGCTGCTCCACGTGGTCAAGGCACGGCATGCCTCGCACCATCTCCTTGGCACCGAGCTGCTTCAGGGCCTCGAAGTGGAGGTGCCCGAAGCGTTCGTGCCACTGCCACGCCTCGTCGTCCAGACGAGCGGCGAGGCAAACTGGTTGTGCGACCTGCGCGCTGAGGATGTAGAGTCGATTAGTGCCTCTGGTTACCTTGGCAAGAAGGCGACGACGGCGATCCCAAATCCTCATGAGTCCGTCCTCGACCAACACGCGTGAGCCGTTCTCATCCAGCTGTCCCACGCTGATGATAGAATTCCTCAACGCGTGGATGTAGTAGACTCCGGTGAGCAGCTTGTGCTCACCGGACTTGGCGGTGAAGGTGACGGAGCCAACACCCTTGATCTCCACGCTGGAGGCGTCCCCGAACTTGACGGAGCCTCGGACGCTGGAGTCGAACTCGGTGAAGAACTCCCGTCGGCCGGTCATGTGATGGGTGGCGCTGGTGTCGAGGTACCACCCATCAGCCTTGTCGTTGCTAGAGCCGTTGCAGAGGGAGACGAGTACCTTCGGCTCATCAAGGTGGAGGAAAGCCGCTGCGGCCGGTGCCGCTGGAGGTAGCTCGATGCTTGCGTGAGCCAGGAGTAGAGCCGGCTCTTCCTCCTCCACCCGTGCGACGTGGGCCTGGCCGCGTCGTGGCTATCGACAGTCTTTGGCCCAATGGCCAAGCTTGCCACAGTTGCGGCAGGCGTCGTCTCGTGCCGGCTTGTGGTTGCCGGTGGCAACGCCATGGGCGCCTCTGCGGGCGCCACCCTCGGCACGTCTTCGCGCCCACCGTAGCTGGACACCTCCCCGCGCCTTGCGCAGCTTACGGCCGCCTGTCGGGGAAGATGACTCCCCCTTCCTCCCGTCACCCTAAGAGGCCTCCCACTGCTCCCGAGTGAGATGGAGCTTCCCGCCGATGGTGATGGGCCCCGAGAGAGGCTGTGGCTCATCACCATCGACGACCTTGAGGCGACCTAACGCCTCCTCGATCGACATCGTGGAGAGGTCCAGCAGAGATTCGATCGAGCGAGCGATCTGCCTGTACTTCTCAGGGACGCAGCGGAAGAGCTTCTCGACAGCTCTCTCCTCGTCGTAGGTGTCGTCGCCGTACTGCACCATTTTCTGCAAGAGTGTTGAGACGGAGAGCAAAGTCATCAACATCCTCACCTGGCTTGAAGGCCAGGTTCTCCCACTCCTTGCGGAGTGCCTGCAGTGTGGACTTGCGGGCGCGGTCGCTGCCGATGCGTGCCGCAGCGATGGCGTCCCAGGCCTCCTTGGCAGTCCGCTTCTGGGAAAGCGAGAACTGCATCTCGGGCGGGACTGCAGCAATGAGGGCATCCAGTGCCCGCCGATCCTCGTCGTAGTCGACGTCGCCGTACCGGACTGCCTCCCACATGTGCCGCACCTGGAGCCTCACCCTTATCACCGCGGCCCACTCGATGTAGTTGGTTTTGGTGAGGGTAGGCCACCCACCGCCGGGACCAAAGTCCCTGACCACCGTCTGGACGCCGTGGTGACCATGGCGCCGGTCAGGGGAGAAAGAGCCGCGCTGCCTGCGAGGGCCGCGTGCGGGCTCCGGGCTGCCGCCGGCAAGCCCGCGCCCATCTGGGTTCCCGTCGGCGGGCGCGCGGTCCCTTGGGCTGCCGCCGCCGCCGTGGAGGTGGGCTGCTGCCCACCGCTCTGCCCGCTCCCGTGCCCTTCCTCTTGCCAGCTCCTCAAGCTCCCTGTCGGCGGTGATGTCGCCGGCGATGGAGCCGTTGATGTTGCTGCGCAACGTCTCAACCTCTACCTCCGCCGCACGTGCCGCATCTTCCGCCGCCTCCGCCTCTGCCTCCGCCCTGGCTGCTGCCAACTCCGCTGCCGCCAGTCTGGCCGCCCTCGCTGCTGCTGCAGCGGTCTAAGCCGTTGCTCGCCTGCGCTCTTCTGCTGCGGCGAGCTCGGCGTCCTGCTGACGCCGAGTGCTCGAGGCGACCGAACGCCGAGACGGAGCGTCGGACATGGCGCACCTCCGGGGGGCTGCTGCGTGGAGAGGGGGAAGGGAAAGGGGAAGGAGGAGCAACCGGTGCTGCTGCTGCTGCTGGCTGAGAGCTCAACCGAGCTTGGGAAGGGGTGGAACAAGAGATGTTTAACCTACAGGAAAGTGTTGCTCTGATACCAGATGTTAGAATTTCAATGGTTACTCTCATTGAGAAGAGGATGGCACTCGAGATGGGGCAATTTTCTGGTTTTCTTCATTCACAAAACACAAAAGCCATACCTACCCGAGGTTGGATACATATATATAGCCATAGCTGGCTGCTAGCCTATTGCTGCACCCTCCTAGTCTAAAATTCGAAATTTGAATGGGATGTTGTCCTAGAGGGCATCCAAACTGAATAAAGCATAAAGGAGGCATAAAGGAGATGCTAACTGCTGTTGTCCTACTAACCGCAGCTGTCCTAGCAACTGAAAAATATGCTAAAGGATAGATGCTGTCCTGAAAAAGGTGAAACTACCCAAAAGCAAAAAGAAGAATCACGACCAAGGACCACAAAGACTTATCCAACATTTTTCGCAGATGACTCTCTTTTACTTTTAAAAGCTACTGAATCTGTAGCTAAGGAGATGAAGCAAATTATTCTGGACTATGAGAGGTGCTCAGGCCAGATTGTTAATAGAGATAAATCTGTAGTGATGTTCAGTTCAAACATCGATGAGGAAGGAAAAAAAGGCATTTTCACATACCTTGGGTATAAACTGTATAGCTCGTAATGATAGATATCTTGGGTTACCGGTATTTATTGGTAGATCCAAAGCGAAAACCTTTGAATACTTAAAGGAGAAAATCTGGAGATGCATTCAGGGATGAAGGAAAAAAAATTATCCAAGGCAGGAAAAGAATTTTTAATTAAAGCAGTTGCACAAGCTATTCCAACATACGCAGTGTCTTGTTTTTATTTAACAAAATCTTTTTGTGATGAGTTAACTTCTATGATTTTGCGCTTCTGGTGGGCTCAACATGATAATGACAAAAAGATTCATTGGTTGGGAAAGGATAAAGTCATGAAGCCAAAGAGTCAAGGAGGTTTGGGTTTTAGAGATCTAAATTCCTTCAATATTGCTATGTTGGCTCGGCAAGGTTGGCACCTTATCAAGGCTGCTAAAGGCCAAATATTTTCCTAACTGTAATATTCTTTATGAACAATCAAGGAAACAGATGTCATATTCCTGGAGAAGTATTCTAAAGGGAATACAATTACTAAGAAAAGGCGTAATATGGCGGTTTGGAAATGGAGAGCACATAAACATCTGGTCAGACCCATGGCTGCCAAGAGATATGAGATTTGTCACAACAAGAAGAGGGGCGTCTTTACTTACAAGGGTGTGCGAGCTCATTGATCCAACAACAGGGCAGTGGGATATTGAATTAATCCAGCGGTCTTTCAATGAGAACGATGCCAAATCATAACAAGAATACCACTAAGGGAAGGTCAGGAAGATTTTATTGCTTGGCAACCGGATACTAAAGGAATTTTCTCGGTAAAATCAGCATACAAGCTACATTTGAAGATCCTGAATGAACTGCGAGGACAGGTAGGTAATTCCTGTGGTAAAACCTCTTTTTTTTAAATTGGGAACGTATTTGGAGATATAACATTCCTAATAAGATAAAACACTTTGTATGGAGATTTGCACATAATAGTCTGCCTTTGAGGCTAAACATTAAAAGAAAAGGAGTTGATATTGAAACTTTGTGCCCAGTTTGTAAGCGTTTTGACGAGGATGGAGGCCACTGTTTTCTCAGATGCAAAATGGTAAGAAAAGTGTGGTGTAAATTATTTTTGGAGGCACGCCTCGAGCTTTCGTACTGCCCTTCACCATTGCATGTGCTAGAGGAGATCTGGACAATGGATGATAGCAAACAAATTAAAATCTTAACTATGTTTTGGCTGTGGTGGTCTGCTCTAAACAAATTGGTTGAAGGGGAAGATTATTCAGTTCTGCATGAAGTGCCTTTTCTTACTAACCGATTTATTTCAGATTTTGAAAATTTTCTACAATCTGAACAAAATAAATGTCTTACAAACTGTGCGAACTCATGGAAACCACCTAGAGCTGGAATGATAAAGCTAAATATTGATGGATCTTTTTTCCAACATACAGGAGAAGGTGGTTGGGGTGTAGTGGCCAGAGATACAGATGGATGTCCTCTCATGATGGCTGCTGGGAATTTACAAAATTTGCATAATGCTAACCAAGCAGAAGCTTTAGCATGCATCCAAGCTTTGAAATTAGCTAATGATATGGGAATGGGCCACATTATTGTTTGAAACTGATGCTCAAGAACTGAAAGCGGCTTTGTTGGATGAAACACAGGATAGAAGTGTAAGCGCTCTTATCATTAGAGAGGCCAAATTTTTTACTTACAATGAATTTTGATGTCCATCAAGTTATGTATTGTCCTAGAGAATGTAATCGTGCTGCGCATGAGCTTGCTAAAATTGGCGATTCTCTGGGTCCACTAAGCCACTTTGTTTGGCTTGAAGGATTCCCAGATGTTGTTTGTAATTTGGTACTAGCTAGTGATTCAGCTGGACTACTGTTTAATGGAGTTGTCTTCTTCTTCAAAAAAAAAAAGCGCTAAACATACCATGAAAATGAAAATTGTGAGGACACCTTACCAGTCGTGTGAGCTGCAGTGGTCTGGCCCTCGCTGTCGGAAGACGATGAGACAAACGCAAAACCCTGGTTCCAAATCAAACGCGCGAAGGAATCGGCGACGACGCTCGACGGGGATCGGCCGAGCGGTGGATCGCCGCACCCTCCCGCTCCGACGAAAGCGCAGATGCAGCGGCGCGAGCGCACGACCGAAGCCTGGGGCCGCCGCCGCGTTGAGGTCTCCGTCTCGCAGTACGGCGGCGCGAGCGCGACGGAGAAGAAGGGTGGGCGAGATAGTCACAGCCCCGCACATAGAGAGAGAGAGGTGGGCTTCGATGGGCCTAGAAGGCCTTGGCACGGGCTCTTTCTATTCTGGCCCAACTCGAGATGGGACTCGCTCGTGGAAAGGGGTAAGTCTATGATTGCTCCCTAATCTTTTGCCTTCGTCAAATCGCATCCAAAGCAAAATAGGCTATAGCACCTTCCCCCAACTTCTCCTCTTCTTCTTCTTCGGTTCTTCCTCCCTTCTAATTCTCTCTCTCTCGCAAGCAAAAGGTCACACGCGGTTGCGGGAGGCCAGCGCCGATTGGGCCACGTGCGGTGGCTGGGCAGTGGTCTCGGATTGCGCCGATGAAATATACAATTCAGCGTGTGTTTAGTTCATGTCAAAATTAGAAGTTTGGTTGAAATTAAAACGATGTGACGGAAAAGTTGAAAGTTTGTGTGTATAGAAAAGTTTTGTGTGATGGAAAACTTGGAAGTTTGAAGAAAAGATTTGGAACTAAACTCGGCCTCAATCAAGGGCAAAAGATGATGAAGGTAAAGTCCCAAAGTTCTCAACTGTATGATTTAATTTGTTAAATGTTATTATATTAAAGAAAATAACCAAGATTCAATGACATATCAACATTTGCAAAACAGCTAGTAACATTTTCCTTTTGCACGTGTAGCATTTTTCGTTGAATTATCCGTGGCTGGACGTACATTAGCAAAAGTGCAACATCTTCCTTGAACAAGATTGAATCGTGTCTTGTGATTCTTCACTTTGAAAAATTGAAGCATTTCTATAGCGCATTTCTATGTTTACCTTCAGATACACTGAGGCGTCTAAAAGTTAGGCAAAACTCATAGGCACATATTCACATTATGACTGTGAAAAGAGATTAGAAATTCCAGTGACAAAAGCACTTAATCGGGCTAGAATTGAAGAGATATTTACTTCAAACTGACACAACTTGAGATCACTTGCAAAAGAACAATAAGGAGCGGGCTTGCAACTCTTAGGCCAATAGTGGAAATAAACGCACTCTACTTGCAACTCATGAGCTTAATTAGGATTGTACAACAGGTTTTTTTTTCCAATGCAAGTCACTGGTTGGAAACAGCTGACTACAATGAAGTTGCAGGTTGAAGTGTTAAAACTATGAGTAATCGTACAGGGTGATGCTCTTGTCATCTGACACGCTGGCAAGCCGGCCTGCGCGGACTCCTGTCCCACCCGGTGGTCGGAAGGCGACAGCCCAGACCTGATCATTGTGGTTGCTCATGGTCTGCACCGACGCCCTCGTGTTGATGTCCCAAAGCCGGACCGTGCGGTCACTGGAGCCTGTCGCTACCGCCATGCCGTCTGGGCTCACGTCGATGCTCAGCACCCAGCTCGCATGCCCTGACATGGCCCCAATGAGGCTCTTCTCCTTGGCGTCGTATATGTGGATGTGGCAATCGTCGGAGGCAGTGAAGAGCACGTGCGGGTCCACTGGAGAGAACACCATTGATCTCACTGGCATGTGATGGCCCTCAAGGTGGTGGAGGAACTTCATGCGAACTGCGTCATACACAGCGATGGTGCCATCCATGGAACCACAAGCTAAGAGCTTGCCATCAGGACTCCATGCGACTGAAAGGACAAACTTGCCGCTTCCTGTTTTATCAGGGCGAGCTCCCTCTGGACGCGGAACAGCAAGGCTGGTAATTGGCTTCCACTTCTCTGTGTCCCAGAGCTTCACTGATCCACTGCCACCACCAGCTGCAGCCAGAGCACTACCCTGTGAAGGAAAGCATTTGTGGGTGAGGTAATAATGTCAGCAGCTAGAACAAGTGAAGACCTTCAGTAAAGTGAGGCTACCATAAAAGGAGGTTAATTCCTGGTACTGCAGGTTTTAGAAAAATTAGTATATGTTGTCAACAAAGGTGTATAGAGATAGCACAGTGGAAAACACTGAATGTCCAATCAGTATGCGTAACTCTCAACTGCAAGTGAGAAGACAAGCTTGAACAAGCATCTCCGATTCTCATTGAATTAGACATAATTGTATCAACACGTTTATGGAAGAAAATAATAATGTCTTAAGGCCATAGGTCAATTCTAGCAAGGTTTAGTACACAGCAAAATATCATTTGAGAAAAATAGTATGTTCTGGAAATTAGCAAGATGAATCACGACAAGGCAATATGAAAATGGATTGACCACAGATACGCTACTTTGACAAATCATTTCTGGCAGTGGTTGCAATAGGCGTAGTGATGTTTAGTCATCTTGCACAGAAAGGTGGGTTACCCAAATAGATAGTTATCTTGCATATTGTGAAAAACATGAATACAAATCAATTTTCAAAATACAAAGGAAGCATGAAAACAGGACCTATGCAAAACCCGTAACTATGATAAAAATATGTCCAATGAGTTTGGATACACAATTAATTGTCGCTTAATTTACTGAGTCTGAAAGAGGATCGAAAAGGTAGGATTCAACATTATTCTCAGAGTCTAAGCAACTATGCAGCAAATGTTACACACACTATGCCAGCAATGCATGAAACACCATACTTCACATGATGATCCTCTTCAAATCGATTACTAAATTTGTTGCAGTGCTGAGATGAAGGAGCGCTATTCCACAAAAGTGAGGTACTGTGGTCAATGATAATAAGCAGCAACAACTGAATATACTGTCAGACTTGCCCACCGAATTTAACAACCAAACCTCAGTCATCAATTGCGTATTTGAACTGCTCGAAAATTGAAATGATCACTTTGCATATATTCCTTAACTTTGCGAAAACATTCTTTTAGATTCCTTTATTTTCTTTGAAATCTAATAAAACTACCACAAATTGCCAATCAAGGCCACACTTTTGTCATGAAGTTTCAGTTAAAATGATACTAAAATCTAATAAAACATCTGAGAAAAGCTCACACATTACACTAGTAATAAAAAAAAACCACACTAGACATATTCCAAACTATACAAACCCATTAAACAGATGGGAAATGATGCTCGAATCAACTGTAATTACCACATTATCTCACTGAAATCCCACGCCTCTCACATCTCCCCCCACACAACGAATCTAGTCAAGCAACCTCAGAATGTGAACCGCAAAGCAAAGATGGTGGGGTTGGGGGTAGGATCATCACCCCCATCAACCTACCTTGGGGTGGAACTGGATGCCCCAGACCTCGGAGGGCGGGGCCTCGAGCGTGGCGACGGAGGAGCCCGAGTCCACATCGAAGACGCGGACGTAGCTGTCGAGGGAGACGGCGGCGGCGAGGGCGCCCGCGGGGTGGGCGGCGAGCGACACCACCCCGAGCGCGTGGCCCCGCGAGGGGGAGGCGGCGGCGGAGGCGAGGTCGTCGGGGGCCCAGAGGCGGACGGTCTCGTCGAGGGCGCCCGTCAGGAGCAGCGCCGCGGGGCGGTGGTCCGCCGCGGGCACCCACGCCGCCGCCCAGATGGACTCCTCGTGTGCCCCGTCCACCGACTTGAGCCCCGCGAGCTTCATCTCTGCTGCTGCTGCTGCTGCTGCTCGAGGAGGAAGACGAAGTCGAAGTCGAGGAAACCCTAGCGTTTGATCTGGTTGGGGAGGGGAGTGAGAGAGACGAGGGGTTCGTGGGTTTTAGAGAGGAGGAAGATGATACGAGTACTAGTAAATTTCCTACTTTTTTTTTCTTTTCTTTTCAGATGATTTTAAAATAAAAAAACTAGAAAAAAAATGTCCGTGTGTTGCAACATGTGAAGGCTAATTTAATCTTATTATTATTATATGGTTTAATTTAAGTGAAATTCACTGTAAAAATTTGCTTGGATGTATTTTTTTTAAAAAAAAATCATGTGTTGTAGTGAAGAGTCCGATCGTCTCAAATTAACATGCGAGTTTTTCTAAAAAGAATTTTCTTATATGACTCCATCAGTATTTTCAAAAACAAACAAACTTGAAAATCGAAAGAGAAGATAATAGAATTGGGCATTGAGGAGTAATTGGGCCTGCATTTTTACTGGGCCTTTCAGGATGGGCTGAACTGGGCTGATTTGGCATGCCCATTTGATATGGGTAAAGGCCCATACTATTATCCCTAACCCCCCCCCCCCCCCCTTCTCGAATAACAAGTCCATTTTCATATATTACTGTTTTTGATTTTTTTTAAGCCAAACTTATTTAGGTTTCATCAAGTTTGTATAAAAATTTAATAATAACATCTATACACCGGATTAGTTTTATTAAACCTAACTCTTAATATATTATGATAGTGTGTTTGTTTTGGGTCAAAAATGTTGATATATTTTTGGGTTAAAAGTTTGATTAGAAAAAAGATCAAAGGGTGTTATATATGAAACGAAGAAAGTAGTACAAAGGTATGTTTGTTTTGTTATCACTTTTGAACCCTATCAAATTTTGACATTACCAAACATATTAGACGTGTTTGGTTGTGTTTGCTGCCTATGGCTGCGATAGCATTGGAAACGGCTGCAGACAACAGCGGCCAGCGTATCCGGTCAGCCCCATTGTTACTACCGCTACCCAATCAAATTTAAGTGGTTTCAGAAATTTTCGTTCTTAAAAGCTATACTAAAATTTGGTAAGGTTGCAAACCAAATGCATTCAAGACTATTAGAATTTGCAAACCAAATGCAAACCAAAAGTGTTAAATTTTGGTAGGATTAGTTGAACAGCAAACCAAACATGTCATAGATTCCATTTTTGAATGAAAAGAAAATGAATTGCAAGATTAAACTCCCATTCCAGGGAGAACAAGTTCAAATCCAAGGAAAAGGTATAAATATATCACGTGGAAATAATCCCGCATTCTTGGGACCAATGACAATGATGCAAGAAAATGAAAAGAGGAATAATGCCCACCACCAAACACTGCTATACACTTTCTCTTTCAAATGACGGTGATGGTGATGTGTACTCCTGTTACTCTCTCCGTCCCATAATACTCCTATATGCATGCAACAGTGATTTGGTGAATTTCGGCAATGAGAACTTTTATGATGTTACCTCATTAGTTAAATCCACCTAGACACCTCAAGCACCCCTTAATAATAATCATCATCATTATGGGCTTGTTTAGATACTCCAAAATGATAAAAGTTTTACTGTTTTAGACCACTTTTTAATAAAATGGATCTAAACACTAGCAGCAAAAAGTAGGCATGTTGGCATTTGTCATTTGGGAGTCCATAGTAGCAAATTTAGCCAAGAAAAAAGCATCGGGTCCCGTGCATAAGAGAGGCAGCAACAATTTGGTAAAACTTTACCATGCATCTAAACACCAATTTGTAAAATTGCAATGCCAAATCTTTTATCACCAAAACTTTTAAAAAAAATTGCCGCAGCAAATTGATATAAACAGGCACTATATATTTAGTCTCACCATGCGAACGCAACATCTATTATATTATTAAGACAGCTCGAAAAGGAGGCACCACGTTCGCTGTGGAGGCTAGAAATTTCCACATTAATCAGAGAAAAAGAAAAAAAGAAAAGGAAAGTCCAAGTAGTAATACAATCTAAAAATAGCTGAAATCTATTATATTATTAAGACACCTCGAAAAGGAGGCACCACGTTCGCTGTGGAGGCTAGAAATTCCCACATTAATCGGAGAAAAAGAAAAAAAAGAAAAGTCCAAGTAGGAATACAATCTAAAAATAGCTGAAATTCGGAATTAAAAATAAGCAATATTGAAAGAAGTTTCCATATAAGAACCCAATACGAGATTAATCAAAATTCGAAATAAAAATAAAACAAAATCAAAAATTAGAAAAGGAAACGAGAGTCCAAGTAGGAATATAATCTAAAAATAGCTGAAATTCGGAATTAAAAATAAGCAATATTAAAAGAAGTTTCCATATAAGAACCCAATACGAGAATAATCAAAATTCGAAATAAAAATAAAATAAAATACAAAATTAGAAAAGGAAACGAGAGTCCAAGTAGGAATATAATCTAAAAATAGCTGAAATTCAGAATTAAAAATAAAGAATATTAAATGAAGAGTCCATATAAGAA
This sequence comes from Oryza glaberrima, assembly GCF_000147395.1. NCBI lineage: Eukaryota > Viridiplantae > Streptophyta > Magnoliopsida > Poales > Poaceae > Oryza > Oryza glaberrima. The sequence goes on along the minus strand of NC_068336.1, from coordinate 24,379,511 downwards.
CCCAATACGAGATTAATTAAAATTCAGAATAAAAATAAAAATAAATCCGACACTAGAAAAATAAAATAAAAGAAGAGTTCAAGTAGGAATACAATTTAAAATTAGCTGAAATTCGGAATTAAAAATAAGCAATATTGAAAGAAGAATCCATATAAGAACCCAATACAAATTAATTAAAATTTCGAATAAAAAGTAAAATAATATCCAAAATTAGAAAAATTAAAAGAGAGTTCAAGTAGGAATACAATTTTGAAACAACTGAAATTGAAAATAAAAAATAAAAACATTAAAAGAACACAATACGGTATTGAATAAATTTTTTTAAAAAAATAAATTCTGAAATTAGAAAAAGAAAAATAAGATTTTAATTAGGAATACAATTTATAAATAACTAAAGTTTGTGATAAAAATAAAGACTATTGAAAGAAAATACCATCTAAAACACATGACGAGATAAATTAAGTAACATGCCTATAAAGGAGTAGAGTGGTGGCGGTTGATACGACATATAAAAATTGTTAATAAAACACCAAATAGAATCCTAATGACGATTGAAAGGAGGGACGCCAGGCAGGCCGTGAAGCAAACAAGTAAAGCAGTTGCTGGGACTTCTAGAAAGTAAAAAAAAAAACCCTATTGATAATCATATTCGATTTTTAAAATTTCAATGACAATAAAAAGGAGAAGCAGCGGGCGGGTGTATAAGAGTATAGTTGCAGAGCCGCTGACGATTGACGGGACTTCTAGAAAATAAAAAATGAATTCCAACAATAGTTATGTTCGATTTTTAGAATCATAATGACAATAAAGAGTAGGCGATGGACGAGCTGTAGAGAGGCATAGTGGCATCGTTTGATGGAACTTCTAAAAATTATAAAAAAATAAAACTACAAGTCCAGTTTTTAAAGGTTTGGAACTTCCAAAAAGTAAAAAAAAAACCAATGATAATCAGGTTCGATTTTAAAATCTCAATGACAATAAAGAAGGGAGGCAGCGGGCAAGCCGTAGAGGAGTACAATGGCAAAGCCGCTGATGATTTGGCGGGACTTCTAGAAAGTAAAAATGAACCCAAATGATAATTATGTTCAATTTTTAAAATCTCAATGACAATAAAGAGAAGAAACACTGGACGGGCCGTAGAAGAGTATAATGGCAACATTTGACGGGACATCTAGAAATTATAAAAACGAAACCCAACGTGACAATAAACTCTAAAACTATAAAATCCAATTTTTTAAAGGTTCCAAGAAGAATGAATAAAAATAGTGGTAGATTGAGCAAGCAAATAAAGAAGGAGATGACATAAGGGGTAGCAACTGGTGTGAGTTTTAAAAACTATATAATTAGAAACACGAGGATGATAAGGTTTGGTCTTTTAAAGTCTTAAAACAATGAGATAGCTATTTAATAAATTTTAAGTAAAATCATACTAAAAAGTATATGATTTTGTTTAGGTGCTAGCCGTGCAATTGCGTGGGCCACCTAGCTAGTTATTTTAAAGAAAATGATCACTGCTTTCGCCTACCATATACTACTCCATCCATCCTTTAATAAGTGCCCTTCTAATATTCCAATTAAATTTTATCTTAAGTTATTAACAGTGTATATCTAGAATACTTCTTTCTCCAACAATCCATCATTTAATTTTATTTTCATCTTATTATCTCCAACTCCCCTTTCACTCTCAACACGTCCAATTTGGTCAATTATTTGCTCTTCAGCTTATCCGTTAGTCAAAATTTAAATTTTGAATCTTTAACTTTTGATTTTGACTCATTTTATTCATAGTTTGTTTTTAGCATTAGCTTATACTAAATCGTTAGCAACACACATACTCCCTCTGTACTCGTAAAGGAAGTCGTTTAGGACAGCGACACGGTCTTCAAAACATAACTTTGACTTCTTGTTTCTATAAAAATATTTATTGAAAAGTGATTTATGTATACTTTTATGAAAGTATTTTTCAAGACAAATCTATTCATATAATTTTTATATTTTCAAACTCAACTACTTGAGAATTATTCATGATTTATATTCTCAAGGTTTGACTTAAACATTATTCTAAATGACTTTTTTTACGAGTGCAGAGGGAGTATAAAAGTTTACCTATAAATTAAGAGGCCAATAAACACTTTAAGTCTTATAGTCAATTGCAGCCGAACCAACATGACACTCAATAATTGTGGCTGTCACTGTCTTTACTGTTCTTGTAATAAGGAAAGATCTCCTAAAAATATGGAGTAGTACTAATAAAAATATGGAATAGTACTAACATGGAGTGTTGACCTGTTGCTTCTTCACAGGTCACTCACTAAATTAAGAAAAATAAAGATAAAACAAAATGGCACGATGGCCACGCGATGATGCGACATCAAACAAGTCACGGAGTAGGTGTCATCGTCAATTGCAAATTTGTAATACTCCGTCCGTGCCGCCATGGTTTTCAGCGTTCAACTTTGATCGTCCATTTTATTTAAAACTTTTTTAAAAAAATTTAAAAATATAAGTCGCGAGTAAAGTACTATTCATATTTTATCATCTCATAACAACAAAAATACTAATTATAAAATTTTTTTACAAAAATACTAATTATAAAAAAATTTTAAATAAGACGAACGATCAAAATGGAACACGGAATCTTATGATAGCATTTAAAATGGAACGAAAGGAGTAGTACGGGAGAAAACTACGGGTTTTGATTTGACACAGCAATTTACATTCGCACGAACACGAAACACACGGCTCTTCCCTTCACATGAATGAATTATTTGTGATGTGTGTGTGTTTGTGTGTGTGGAAGGCCTGAACTTGAGCAAAATTTCGTTGGCTATAGCTTTCATATCTCCATCTCGACAAAATTTCTCTAAAACGAAATTAAGCAGGGTAAGTGATCATTTGGTGTGTGCCGTTCTGGTTCTTCCACGTTGTTGCTGTAGAAAATTAGAGGCGTGCTGGACAGTTTGGAGCCAAGAGAAAGTTGGAGGTGACCATGCATGGACAGATTAGTTGTACATGACACTAATTGTGGGTCATGTGTCTGATAATGATGCCTTCCCTTCACAAATCACATGATATGATTTCAAACATCGACTTAACTTTTTCTTTCTTTCTTTCTTTTTAAAGCACGCACACCTCTAGGAGGGTTTAGCTATTCTTTAAGAAAAAAATTATTTTTTAAAAACATACAGTACAAACCTAAGCAATCACAGCACGCGCATACTTACCCATATAAACGTACACACTCTTATGAGCAATTCTAAAAGACTAGACTGATATATTTTAAGATTGATGAAATCAACGTCTCACCGTCGACGGGTAAGTCGTTTATCACTGAAAAAATAGCCACAAATACGAGCACCCATATCAACTCAAGTGAGCTAGTTCCACTGCTATTATCATTAAGTTTGCTTATGTACTACTTCTTCGTTCGGAAATATAAGGAACACATAATTTAAAAGAAGTCAACGATGTTACCTTCTACTAATAACTAAACTGATAATAGTATATGTACATTAATTCCATAACCGCTGAGGATATACGAGAGTAAAACCAACGGTATAATGTTAGAGACTATGTTACCAATACACACGCAATATATTTTAGGTGGGAGGGTAAGAAAAACATTTTTTTTTCAATCCTTAAATTTTCGCCACTGATTTTCCATTAATTTTTTTCACACAATTAATATTTTCATTGCCTTTATTATTATTATTATTATTATTATTATTATTTTGGCATGTTGGCCAAACTGGATCACTGGAAGGAACAGAGCAAGAAGCATGAAAAGGAAAGAGGGATGATGGACAGTGTGAGAAGCATGGGCTCACAGAAAGGAACCATCTGGCTTTTAATAAATAAATGCAGTAGCAAAGGTGGGCTTCTGCTTCCTTCATCCACACCAAAAGCAAGAACCCCAAGAACCGCAGATAAAAAGGGGAGCAAGAAGAACTTTGCTCCGATCCGCCGCCGCCATCTGCTCCCTCCACCCCGGTAATCTGCCACTCCTCACGACTTGGTTTTGTTCATTCATCTTGGCTTCCAAGTTTCAACATCCAACTCTCTTGGGGAAGGGGGGAAAAAATCCCTCCTTTGTTTCCTCTCTCCAAGAAGTTTGGGAGGGATCCCCTTCGATCTTAAACAAATGCCCAAGTTCGTCGCATTCAACCTTTCCGGATCTCTGTAGGGGTATTGATAAAAAAGGGGGAGAGGATTTTTAGGGAGTGGCAAAAAGGAGTGTTTTTTTATATATTTTGATTAACTTATTGGGATTAGTGTTGTTTAACATCGATGAGGTGGCATCTAGCAATTTTGTGGTTACTCGATCCAGTGCTTCAGTTGTTCGAATCAGTTCCTTGTGATATCCTCGTTTTTTTTTATCCTCTCATTTGCTGTTGTAATTCAGGATTTTTTTATCACTTGATATATATCTAAATTTATTCCCCTGTTACCAATCTCTCTCCATGAATCGTTCGGCAACGAGATCATTGGAATAATTCAGTTTTTCTTCACGAGGTCTTTTACCTTTGCACTGTTTGCTAGCCTGCCAGACTACTCCTGTTTGGTTTGGTGGTGAAGTGGTGAACACCTTTTCATCAAAAAGCCAAAAAAGTTCTTTTAAGCTTGACAATTTATTAGTTGCTGAACTAGGTAGGTTGATATTGTACTGTAGTAGCCATTATTTTCTCCTGTTCATAACCTAACATTTTCTTGATGTTAGTATTTCTGATGGAAACTGGCATTTGTGTTGTAACAGGAACTGGGAATACTGCAGTTCTCGTCTTATAGCACTCATCTGATCTGATGGACAACATTAACATGGCAGATACTGCTCCTTCCTGTGATACTTACCTGTTGTTCAATGGAGAAACACTGCTTCCAAATGGTGTCCGTGCGTTTATTTATACCGTTGTCCTCGCGTACTGTTTTATTGGTCTATCCGCGATCACTGGCCGGTTCTTCAAATCGATGGAGAGCATCATGAGACACTCCCGGGAGGTTGTCACAGTAGACCCACACACAAATGCTACTATTGTCAAGCATGAGAAGGTGTGGAACTACACTATAGCGGACGTTGCTCTCCTCGCATTTGGTACTAGCTTCCCTCAAATTTCACTAGCAACGATTGACGCAATCCGAAATCTGGGTCAGCTGACAGCAGGAGGTATACTTTGATCACCTCGTGCAAATGTTTGTTCCAAAGCATCCGCAATTGTATCTAATTCGGTTTCTTGTGATTTGCAGGTTTAGGGCCAGGTACCCTTGTGGGTTCTGCTGCATTTGATCTGTTCCCCATACATGCTGTTTGTGTGGTTATGCCAAGGGCAGGCTCTAAGAAAAAGATATCTGATCTCGGTGTTTGGTTAGTCGAGCTGTTCTGGTCATTCTGGGCATACATTTGGCTGTATATTATATTAGAGGTAAGCCATACATTCTCATCCTGCTATCTAACTATAAGCACTAAATCCAGCATTAGGTCATATTAGTACTTTTCGCTGTATACAGGTGTGGACACCTAGAGTGATCACCCTCTGGGAGGCCTTGCTGACAGTACTGCAATATGGACTGCTTCTGCTTCATGCATATGCGCAGGATAAGCGCTGGCCATATGTGTCAATCCCTTTGTATGGTCCTAATCCCTTAAATAATCGTTCCTTTTATCTAATCTTTCCTGTGGCCATGTACAAATTAAGGATGCACTTTCCTGATGCTTCTAGTTTTATTTGCTGAAAACAGGGCAAGAGGTGAGAGACCTGAAGATTGGGTTCCGGCGGAAGATGCTTCAGTTGATTATGATGATAACTATGATGGGATTGGGGATATACTCCCTGGCCAGAATGAGGATATTGTGGATATATTCTCAGCGCATTCTTACAGTAATGAAGGTAATCAATTTCTGGTTTTTTTTTTCACTCACTATTTTCTTTACTTCGTGTAACGATTCTTCGGGGTTCGAATTATTCTGAAAGTAGTTTCTTATTGCCTTTCAGGGTATCACCATGTTGCAGAAAAGGATGTGGAAGAATCTTCAACAGGTCTTACATTAAAGAACAAATGGGAGGATACTCACTGGTTCTCTATTTGGTGGCAACAATTTGTTGATGCTGCAACGGTAATTTAATTCACTATCACTCTATATTATACCTTGCCAATGCCATTTCCTGTTTAAATTAGAATTAATGCGCAGTTATTAGATCAATGTAGTTTGTGAGGGGGTACTTGTAAAACTTAATTTTGCAAGCCAACAAGGACATAACAATGACAAGATATTTTTTTAATGAGAGATAAATTGGTGGATTGAGAAGGATGTTCTAGACTTTATAAGACAACTGCAAAACTTATTTCTAGTTACGCATTCAGTGGAACTACAGGGGTGTACGACTTGGATAACTTATACAGTCAGGAGAACTTTATCTGTTGCATATCATCACACCAAATCAAATTTTATGCCCCTCTTGTGCTGTATTCTTGTGTTATTGGTTTACCATTTCTAATATATCACCAAAGGCAAAATAGAATAGTAAGCGTATTCTTTTATCTTTGTTTAAGAGTGTTTACCACAAGCCTAACAGTGTACAGCCTTCAGTTGATGAATCCTTCTTAGCAGACTTTAACATTGAATTGAAACCTAAGTTGCACTCATTTTTAAGTCTTTGAAGTACATTGATTTGAACTGAAATTAACAAAAATTGCTACAGCATTCCCATTGGTCATAAGTGATTTTGTTATTATGTGAGCAGTTGGAGAGTTCAGTGTCAAGGAAGATGGATTCTACCTGTTTGAGAGTCATCAGAATCTCGTGGAACTTAATCATTGCACCTTGGAAAATGCTATTTGCTTTCGTTCCCCCATATGAAATTGCACATGGCTGGATCGCTTTTATTTGCTCACTAATCTTCATAAGTGGTATTGCTTATGGGGTTACTAAGATTACAGATCAGATAAGCTGTGTCACAGGTTGGAACATGCTCCTGTACAAGTTCAATTTATCATCTGTCAAGGGTTTAGCTGCTTGCTTGCTGATACAAAATCTACTATCCTGTGTAGGAGTAAGCCCATATGTCATAGCATTCACAGCACTGGCTGCTGGAACATCATGGCCTGATCTAGTTGCAAGCAAGATAGCTGCTGAGCGTCAAATCACCGCCGACTCCGCAATTGCCAACATCACTTGCAGGTACATATCTGCACATCTCCTCTCCAGTTAGTTGTTCATGCCTACTTTCAACCTTCTGTAAATATATCTTATCGAGGCGGGATAAATGGTATATCTTATTTCCTCAGCAATTCAGTGAACATATATGTTGGCATTGGTGTTCCATGGTTAGTGGACACAATGTACAACTATTTTGTCTACCAGAAGCCCCTGTACATAGACAATGCTGCTGGCCTCAGCTTCTCCCTTCTGGTCTTCTTCGCGACGTCGTTCGGCTGCATCACGGTTTTGGTTCTTCGTCGCGTCATACTTGGCGCCGAGCTTGGTGGCCCTAGGAAGTGGGCTTGGGCAACATCAGTGTACTTCATGATCCTTTGGGTTGTTTTTATTGTACTTTCATCCTTAAGAATCTCTGGAGTAATATAGACTACCTACAAAGTGTATATATAGTTGCAGTTCTTCATTCTTTTCTTTATCTATCTCTTATGGTTTTCTTTTTATATATTCATGGCCATTTTTACACACAATAAATATAGAAGGCCGGCCAAAGTTAGTCATCCTATAGGTACTGTACATATATACATTACATGTGCTTGATCGATGTATTATTTTTGTAAGCTACTGCATATTCATATAATGAAAAGCTTTTCTGCCTGAGAAAAAAAAAAGAGAGATGTGCCACTGATTACAATATTATGCTCTTTTAGAGAGTATTTTCACCTCGGAAGAGATTTTGTTTTTCTTCTTAATCTTCCTGACAACTGTATGCCTTGTTTCAAGAAGGCCGACCAATCGAGCTTGATGGAAGTCTCGGAACATCTTTTGTGGTTTTGCTAGATTCAAGACCTGGAGTCAATTGAACCATTGAATTCAGCGTGCTCCTCATCAGAGATACTCCGTACTCGTAAAGGAAGTTGTTTTGGATAGCGACATGGTCCCCAAAACATAAATTTGACTTCTTGTTTCTATAAAAATATTTGTTGAAAAGTGATATATGTATACTTTTATGAAAATATTTTTCAAGACAAATCTATTCATATAATTTTTATGTTTTCAAACTCAACAACTTGAGAGTTATTCATGATTTATATTCCCAAGGTTTGACTTAAACATTGTCCTAAACGACTTTCTTTACGAGTATGGAGAAAGTATGCTGTTATTGCAAAGCTAAACAAAAGCATGACATTTCCAAGATTTGTCATCCGATATGTGCAGCATAAAAGGAAAATCAGCCCTGTTTGACATGGCTCCAATGCTTAAATTCTTTAGAGAAAAAACAGAGTTTGTAGATTAAATTAAAGTGGCATAATCTTTTTATTTTGATAAAAATATTAGCAAATATCATACCCTAATATTCTTAGCATAGTACTCCATCCGTCTCACTTATTAAGGTACGATCAAACTTGGCATAGTCTTTAAAAGCTACTTTTGGACTTTAAATTTGTCATACATTATAATGTTTCTAGCAACAAAACCATAGTCATATGAAAGTAAATTTAAATGATAATCCAATGATATTATTTTCATCAAATAAAATTTAATTTATAATAAACTATTTATTGATCAAATATTCAAAGAGTTGAATATTAAAATACATGTGTGGCTTAGCAAGTGGGCCAAATTAATTAATGGAGTAGTAACAGCTTTAACCAAAGAAATTTCAACAATTTCCCAAGCTAGAAAAAACCCAACTCTAAAATAAACTTGAGTTAGAACTGTGTTAAACACCTAAGTTGTAATACCTGTTACTCTCTCCGTTCTCATTCTATATTTGTCCTAAGTTAAATATATCTACCTTTTCTATCTGTCCTAAGTTAACTATGCGTGAAAATGTCTATCTATTCTACTACTCACTTCGTTTCACGTTATAAGATGTTTTGACTTTGGTCAAAGTCAAACTGCTTCAAGTTTGACTAAGTCTGTAAAAAAAATAATAGTTTCAACCCAAGACAAATTTATTATGAAAATATATTCAATTATTGATTTAATGAAACTAATTTGGTATTATAAATATTATTATATTTATATATAAACTTAGTTAAATTTGAAGTAGTTTAACTTTGACCAAAGTCAAAACGTCTTATAACCTAAAACAGAGGGAGTAAGTAATTTGAAATGAAGAGAGCAGACAAATAATAAACTAGTAAAGCCTGTGACTTGGGTTCTAGTCATTGACCGTGTACATGTAGGCCTTGTTTAGATCTCAAAAAATTTTGGCTAAAAACGTCACATCAAATGTTTGAACACATGCATAGGGCATTAAATATGGGAAAAAAATAAAACCAATTGCACAGTTTGCATGTAAATTGCAAGACGAATCTTTTAATCCTAATTATGCTATGATTTGATAATGTGATGCTACAGTAAACATTTGTAAATGACGTATTAATTAGGCTTAATAAATTCGCCTCGCAGTTTACAGGTGGAATCTGTAATTTGTTTTATTATTAGTCTACATTTAATACTTGAAAAACTTTACACTCAAAGAAGTAACCACACCCCTAGGTTGGATTTGGATGTTTGAATCCATTTTCTTAAAGGAAAAAAAAGGGAAGAGGAAGCTAGCACTGCTCTGGTCCAACAACAAGATTAGACAGATCGACCAAAAATAGCGGCCATGCATGCACACTACACATGAATATATATAAATATATGCATGAATTGAAGAAGGAAGCTCGATCGATGAGAAGAGATCATCATTTATATATATATACTATCGACGAGTTATATATCGATCCATCCATTATAAATAAATATTGATGATGACGACGAGGAAATCGGTGCTGTTCCTGCAGCTGGTGCTGCTGGTGGCGGCGTCGCTGCCGCCGGCGTCGAAGCAGATGGAGGTGTCGCTGAAGAAGTGGCTGGCCGACAACCAGCTGCTCTACACCACCCCGGACGCGGAGGACACGGCGATGGACGCCGGCGTCGTCGCCGCCAGCAAGGCCCAGGTCCACGTGGGCGTCGACCCCGCCGGCGGCACCATCGCCGACGCGCTCGCCGGCGTCCCAGACGGCGGCGGCGGAGGCGAGCCCAAGAGCTACGTGCTGAGCCTGAAGCCGGGGCAGGTGTTCCGCGAGAAGGTGGTGGTCGGCAAGGGCAAGCCGTTCGTCACCCTCAAGTCCGACCCGGCCAACCCCGCCGTCATCGTCTGGAACGACACCGCCGCCACCCTCGGCAAGGACGGCGAGCCCCTCGGCCACGTCCGCAGCGCCACCCTCACCGTCGAAGCCGACAACTTCGTCGCCTCTGGTGTCGTCATCAAGGTCGTCTTCTTGCTTTGACATTTTTTCTAAACAAACTTTTTTAAAAGTTTATGGATAAATTAATATAACAATATTTTTTAAAAAATAAACATATTATATCCAATGCTATACATATATATAAAATTGTAGTTGCGGATGTTGCTAAATTTTCTGTAAATTTAATCAAACCTAATAAATTAAGTTTGACTAATCGACTTATAATACTTCCTCCTTCCCTAAATGTTTAACGCCGTTGACTTTTTTAAACATTCGTCTTATTTAAAAACTTTTGTGAAATATGTAAAACTATATGCATACATAAAAGTATATTTAACAATTAATCAAATGGTAGAAAAAGAATTAATAATTGCTTAAATTTTTTGAATAAGATGAACAGTCAAACATGTTTAAAAAAGTCAACGGTGTCAAACATTTAGGGACGGAGGGAGCATGAAACAGAAATGATCGGGGAGAGAGTATTCCTTAATCATATATATTCCCCTCTCTCTCTCTCTGTATATATATATTTTGGAATTTTAAAATTATTATTTATTTTATTTGTGACTTACTTTATTATTCAGAGTATTTTAAGTACAACTTTTTGTTTTTTATATTTTCACATTTTTTTTAATAAGATAAGTGGTCAAACAGTGCAACCAAAAAGTCAAAATACTTTATATTATAAGACGGATGGAGTATATATATATATATATATACATATATATATATATATAGAATTAAGGTTGTACTCTTAATTATATATATTTGCATTGTAGAATGATGCGCCATCGGGGGTGGAGGGAGGAAAGACAGTTGCGCTGCGTGTGGCAGGAACAAAAGCATCCTTCTTCAAATGCACGATCGAGGCCGGCGGGCAAGGCGCGGTGTACGACGACGACGGGCAGCACTACTTCAAGGAGTGCACCATCAACGGCGGCGCCGACGCCATCTTCGGCTTCGGGAGGTCCTGGTACGACGGCTGCCGCGTCGTCTCCAAGAAAGACCCTGCCACCGTCGTGTCGACCACGACGGCGCAGACGCAGAGGGCGCCCAAGTATGAAGGGCTCGATGGGACCACCAACCCCGCCTTCCTCGGCTTCTCGTTCCACAACTGCACCATCGAGGTCGGCGCCGGCGGCGGCGCCGACGACAAGGTCTACCTCGGCAGGGCATGGGACGATTCGTCCTTCGTCGTCTTCTCCAATACCATGATGGCCAATTAGGTTGTGCCTATTGGCTTCCAAGGCCAAAAAATGGAAAAGCCAGCAGAAGGGTATGTAACTAATTAACGATCCTCAATTTACATACATATATTGTCCTCAAATTTACTAAATTTCTAGGTCATCCATAGAAGTGCACTAGGATATATTGTGCCCAATCCAAACAACACCTCACAATGAGGTCCCTTATGGCCTTATAAAAATTATGGGATTTGCTAGATTTCAATTTCCTAGACTTGCATATTACTAAGCCTAAAATTGTAGTGCTACACAAATGAAAATTTATTTCATTTTAACTATAATTTTGTTGTTATTTATTTTTCTACTTTATTTTTTTATCTAGCTTTGATTTTTTAATGTAAATTTGTAAATGTTATGAGTTATTAAGTTTATTTTATGTAATTTTTTTGTAGGTTAGAATAATTTTCCAACCATTGATTTAAAGAAGAACTTAAGTTATTTAAATAAGTAATAGGGGTAATAAGTAACAGTTATAAGAAAAGTGACTGAAACTTTTGAAAATATCACGTGCCTAAAATCTAGATATTCCCAAAATATCTTACAAAAATATTAGAAGGCAGGTAGCTAGAGATATAAGTTCTCTATCGGTTGACCACGAGTTGATTATAAGCCAAAAAGGCTTATTAGAAATAAAAAAAATAATATACGAATAAAACTTTTATATATGTGTGCTTTAGCAGCTAAAAGTCTAGTGTTGAAAAAGAAATCATGTTAAAAATATCCTAGAATCAACTCTAAAATTTTAAAATTCAAAAATTGGCAATGGCTTATTCCACGGAGGACAAACGATGAGGCCTATATATTTCATTGGTTAGTCACAAGACTCTCCATAATATTACAAATGCTTGTTCTTTAATAATGGAATAACATCCGGCCTTTATTAGCTACAATCGCTTATTAAAAATGTTATTTGCTCAATATAGAACTGCTAAAAAGTCCATGGATGACGAGGCAATAAGTCTAAAAATTACTCAACGCAAAGGGAGAAATACGTCTTACCCAATTCGATATTACAAATGCTTATAGCTTTAAAATATTGTATTATTTAACTTATAGTTTTGTTCCCACAAAGAACTAGAATATTGGCCTTAAACCCTTTTCATCTTAAAAAAAGCCTTGAAAATCAATTAACTATACATGTTTGTTGCATATATGTATGCAGGAGCGGGGCCTATTATGGCGTGTACAAGTGCTCTGGGCCTGGTTTGGAAGCAAGCAAGAAGATGGGCTGGGCCAAAGAGCTCACTGATGGCTTCCCCTATGCCAACCAAGAATTTATCTCGGGTGAAACGTGGATCCTGCCCCCACCCACACCCACGGACTGATCTAGGATGCTTTGAGATCACTTTGAGAAATTTGCTGCAATTTTAGTGTTTTGAATTTAACAGCCAAATAAATATCGAGATGAGGGACAAAACTTAGGGCTTATTTGGTTGGGCTCTTACTCTTAATGAGAAGTCTGGAGTAAAGTTGTAAAGTGGTCCAAAGCCCGCTTTGTCCCTCTTGTTTATTTTTTCGGATCATTTCTCCACTCTTTTTGTGTGGAGCTAAAATTTTTTGGTTGGGCTTTAACTCTAAGAAAAGTAGTGCTGAGATTAAGCTCCACTAAATATGCCTAAGTATAACTATTTCATCTGTACCTTTAGATAATGGATGAGTAAAATTGCATCATTAGCCTCTTTTCATCAATTCATAAATGTTGGTATCCTTGGTACCTACTAAGGGGCATTTACTCCTATAAAGCAAGTCATGTAAAAAACCACATCATCAAAGCCATCAAAGATAACAACTATTGGATCAAGAAGCTAGTCCGAGGCTAGCGAGGCGGTGCTCCCCGAGGCGGATCTGTGCGACCCTCTCCTCCTCCACGATCTGTGCGATGCGGATCTATACAATGTGCGATGTGTGGATGAATTTGTGGATAATTTTGTTATTGTGTTGTAGATTTTGTTGATGTTTTTATGATTTTGTGAATGATTTGATGTATTTGGGGATATAGAGAAAATGCAGCTTGATGTATTTGGGGATTTTGTGAATGATTTGTGTTGCTTGAAGATTTGTGGATGATTTTATGAATGATTGATGGCGCTAAATCATGCAAGCAGAACAAAAGAAGAGAAAAAAATATTAGTCCCGGTTGGTAATATCAATCGGGACTAAAGATGCACATCTTTAGTCCCGGATTCGTAGTCCTGGGACTACGGGGGTTCCCAACCGGGACTACAAAGCCTTTCTCCAGTAGTGGATGTTACTTTTGTTTTAGAAACACTGTTCATGAACTGAATATATATAGGCGATGTTGAAGTTAGCATCACAAATGGACTAAGAGAAAGGGGCGTAAGAATCAAGAGATGGACCGAAATAAGCTAATACATATGTATCGTATGAGTTAGCAAACTTAGCATCACAAATGGACTAAGAGAAAGGGGTATAAGAATAAAGAGATGGATCGAAATAAGCTAATACATATATATCGGGTTAGGCATGGGTTACTTATGGATAAAAAATGAGACCCGCCTATTGCCCAGGATGTCGATCTTCGGGTCTCGGGTGAGCGTGCCCGCGGGTAAAAAATCACACCCACATTTATACCCATCGGGCCGGGTATCCGCGGATACCCGGACTCATCCCTATAATCCCGTAGCTAGAAAAAACCCAACTCCAAAATAAACCTAGGCTGAGTTCGTTTGTTATTTTTGATGACACGCAAAATGAGATAAACCATTAATGCATGATTGACCGAGTATTGTTTTACTATAAACTTAAAAAAATAGATTTATTTGATTTTCTTTTGTTAAAAAAGTTTTTGTATAGAAAATTTCTGCACAAAATGTAATAGTCCGGGAGGACTGCTTACGGACAAGGACGAAGTTGCCGTAGCTAAGTTGCTCAACCGAACTCAACCTTAGAGTTAGAACTATATAATAAACAAAACCTAAATTGCTATTGGAAAAATGGCAACTCGTGAAATCTCTGACCTATTCTCTGGTCATTGGCCGTGTACGTCTTTGTTTGAAGGTAGATCGAGGCTGGGTTTTGATCCATTTTGTAATTAAGAAGAATTGCTCTCGTCCAAGAGGAAATTAGACAGACCAAAAATACTCCCACTATTTTTTAACAGATGACACCGTTGACTTTTAAACATATGTTTGACTATTCGTCTTATTCAAAAAATTTATGTAAATGTATAGATATAAATCGTGCTTAAAGTACTTTGAGTGATAAAATAACTCACAACAAAATAAATTATAATTACGTAAATTTTTTGAATAAGACGAATGATCAAACGTATGATAAAAAGTCATCGGTGTCATCTATTTAAAAAACGGAGATAGTAGCAGTGAGACACATGAATTAGTACATATATTATGTGCACATATTGAAGAAGAAGCTAACACGATCGATGAGATCATCATATATTATCGGGTGATAATAAACGAATTGAAATCGATATATCGATAATGGCGACGACGACGCAGCTGCTCCTGAAGCTGGGGCTACTGCTGCTGGCGCTGGCGTCGCGGCCGTCGCCGTCGCAGCAGTCGCAGGCGTTCTTCGAGATCTGGCTGGGGCAGAACTCGATCGATGCAGTACGGCACGCCGACGATGGACACGCCGCCGATCGCCGGCGACATCGTCGCCGCCAACGCGACGGCGGTCCACGCGGCCATCGACCCCGCCGGCGGCGGCGACGGCAAGCAGTACCGCACCATCGCCGACGCGCTCGCCGCCGTCCCCGACGCCAACAACACCAGGCGCTACGTGTTCAGGCTCAAGCCGGGCCACGTGTTCCGCGAGAAGGTGGCCGTCGGCGAGGGCAAGCGGTACGTCCCCTTCGAGTCCGACCCGGCCAACCCCGCCGTCGTCGTCTGGAACGACACCGCCGCCACCCCGGGCAAGGACGGCGAGCCCCTCGGCGCCGCCGGCAGCGCCACCGTGGCAATCGAAGCCTCCAACTTCATCGCCAATGGTGTCGTCTTCAAGGTCCTCTCTTCACCTTCTCTTCCGTTCCATAGCTCTTAACCTTTTGAATAAGATTCTTTTATACTACTCCCTCCTTCCCTAAATGTTTAACGCCGTTGACTTTTTTAAATATGTTTGACCGTTCGTCTTATTCAAAAACTTTCGTGAGATGTGTAAAACTATATGTATACATAAAAGTATATTTAACAATAAATCAAATGATAGAAAAAAATTAATAATTACTTAAATTTTTTGAATAAGACGAACGGTCAAACATTTTTAAAAAAGTCAACGGCGTGAAATATTTTAGGATGGAGGGAGTAAATTTGACTATTATTATGTTTATGGCAAATTTTGCTACAGAACATCCGAAAAACATGTAATTAGCTGGTGGAGACCGCAAGAACACGTATCTGCTGTAGGACACCGTAAAAAACAGATAATTAGCCGTAGGACACTCGCGACATTATTTTATTATTTTTGGAAAAATTAGAAAGAGAAACTAATGTGGAAGTACGATTCTACCCCTGCTCTTCATGATACGATCCCTTGTGTCCCCAGTGACACGATCGCGGCACCGGCCGATCACCCGACAAACGAGAGCGGCCGAGCACGTAAATGACACATTCGGGCTCGCGCGGTCATGGAGCGGCGCGCACGCCGTGTCGTCGGTGTCGTCGTCGTCGCCGTGCACATGCGGTCGTGCACGCCGCGGCCCAAGCAGCCAAAGGCATCGTCGCCGCGCATGCCACCGTTAACGACAGCACCCGTCTCATCCCACACGATGGTCTCGCCATATACGCCAAGCAGCATGGCAATTGGCATGCCACGACATGCAGCAGGCATGGCGTGTGCGCGCCGCGCCACACACGGACGCAAATAGGGCCGTGCCTGGCACGTTCCTGACGGGGTCAAGCGAACAGGAGATTCCGCATACAGAGAAAATCTCTAGCTCGTCTCCTCCGCCTGCGCCATTACTGTCTTTGGCTGCTTCTTCCTCCTGGATCCTGCACTGCGACGATGCTCCTGCTGTTATAATCTACTCAGATGCTAGTTGGTCTATGGCACCAGGAAATATGTCACCAAAGGACAACTTGATTAGTTAATTAACTGACGGTGCAGAGAACTTGTCCTCCATTTGGCAACTGAGCTCCGCCGCTATCGGTTTGAAACCGCCGCGCGGCGCACTTGCTCGCCAGGACTCGTCGGGTTTGCTACAGGGATCGATTTATTGCGAAAAGCCTTATGGCTGGTTTGAACCGGACCCAGTCGGATTGAAATAAGTTCGGTCAGGGGCAAACTTGTCTTTAATTACTGTTTCTCTCTCCAATTTCCTCGGAAATAATAAAATAATGTCGTAAGCGTCCAGCAGCTAATTACTAGTTTTTTGCGGTGTCCTACAACAAATATGCGTTCTTGCGGTGTTCACTAACTAATTACATGATTTTTGGATGCCCTATAGCAAATTTTGCCAAGAATCAAATACATGCTCAAGTAACACGGATTGAGTGCCACGGGAACAGGGAAGCTGCGTCCAAACCCACACCCACAGACTGATCTAGGATGCTTTTTGAGATTAATTTGATAAATTTACCTCAATTTTAGTGTTTTGAATTTGACATCCAAATAAAGTTTAAGATCAGTGATGAAATTTAGAGTCTGTTTGGCTGTGTTCCAACGGTGGAGGGCCCGCGAACTCCACTCCATCACTTTAGGCTTTAGCCCGCTTCACCTATGCCTTGATCACCTGGTGCGGAATTTTTGAAGCACCAATCAAAATATCCTGTATGCCTTTTTCATAGGAAACTTAGCCCATCTATTAATTCCAATAGAAAAATCTTACTGCTAATGCTGATTTATGAAAATACGAGGTCGGCAATTTTTACTGCTAGAAGAGCCCATCTGTTTCTAACATATCACTTATCCCATATTCTATTCCATATTATTTTCTTCGAATTTGATTCAGGAATGAATATTTATTTGTCTCTAATTCATAGATATTTAATAGGAGAATAGCCAAGATGGTCCCTAAAGTTTCGCTCCTGGGTCATTTTAGTCCTTAATATCTCATATTGTCTAAACAAGTCCTTTAAATTTATCACATGGGCTGATATAGTCCTTGGTCCCACCAAAATCGCCACATGGACATGCCATGTCACCCTCCTATGCAAAATCTATATGATTTGTCCAATTTACCCTTACATATATCATAGGAAAATAAAAAACAAAAGGAAAAAGTTAAAAAAATATATGGTATATGTAAGAGCAAAAATATACGTCAAAAGGGTGAAAAAAAGGAAAAGTATTTTTTTTCCTATGGTTATGTCTAATTCACCCTTACATTTATTCTATGATATACGTAAGGGTAAACTGGACAATTTATCATAGATTTTGCATGAAAGATGACATGGTATATCATATGACGATTTTGGTGGACCCAAGGCCTAGAAAGTTTAAGGATTTCTTTGAACTATTTAAAAGGTTAGGGACTATGCTGATCCTACCTATAAACTTTAGGGACTACAGTAGCTATTCTCCCATATTTAATATAAAAAGACAATTAAAGTGCTAAAAGAGAAATTATATAATATTACATGTGAGCTCATAAATATAGTGATTAACTACTTTTTATCATGTTTCTAGGTGAATTTATAATTGATTTTCATATGTGTTCTATAATACGAGACATACGAGTGGATGCAACATTTCTCGTATCCTAGCCCATATATTTTTTACGGATTCGGGTTCAAGCTCGCATAATATCGGGTATTCAATTTTCTCTCGCATATTCTTCCTGCAAGCCTCGGGTTGAGTGAACGATTGGAAAATACCTGCCCCATTTTCACCCCTACCAGTGGGTGGGGGCATTGCATGAACAAAACATGGAAAAGGAATCGACTTGAGAGGTTAGACCTGCTAGCTCTACTGGGTCTGGATGGTCATGCATTTATTTAGAAAAAAACATGCCACAAGCTCGACAACCCCAACCTCAACGGTAACCACAACAACAATATGCATGACAATGGGGGAGGAGAAAAGACATGTGATAACTAGAGAAGGAACGATGGTGGCTCAAAAAGAAAGAGCGTGGAGCGACACTAAAGTTAGTGGTTGCTGGTGGTCTCACATAATTCCTAATCGAAATATTTATTTTTTTCTCTTAGTATTGCTGATCCGTGGGCCACCAGCCAATCATAAAGAAAAATGTTGAGATAAAAGGTGGAGTATCTTCCCCTTCCTTCCCTTTTTTGGCTAAAAAAAAGAGCATCGGTGGCGGCCGTGCGCGCGTAGCAACACTAAAGTTAGTGGTTGTAGGTTGTCTGACATAATCCCTAATCAAGTTTGATAATAATATTTATTTTTCTCTTCGTATTGCTGATACGTGGGCCACCAACCAATCATAAAGAAAAAAAATGTTGAGATAAAAGGTGGATAGTATCTTCCCCCTTCCTTCCCTTTTTTGGCGTAAAAGAAAGAAAAAGAGAAATCTCCCGTCGTCTCCTTCCTTGCGCCAAGAAAGACGAGCCGCGGCTCAACAGCGGAGGGGAGGGGCGCCGATCTCCATCGCCGAGGAGAGCAGAGCAGGGAGGGGAGGGGAGGGGATCCTGGTGAGCCTCCTCTTCCTGATTCATCTCTCTCCCATTCTAGCTTCGGGGGACTACTTTTGCCTCGAATTTGCTCGCGTTCGTTCGTTAACCCTAGCTTCTTCTCTTCTAGATCTGGAGGGAGCTCTTCTCCTCCTTAATTTCAGAGCCTTAATACAAGTAGTAACAGTTGGATCCGCCCCTGCTTCCGATATTGGGTCTTCCCAATTCTCAATGCCATTTTGTTCATCGGGGGGCATATGGTTCATTTCTGCCTGCATTGATTCAAATGTGGTTTCGAATCGTTTGGGAAATTCGCGGGTGTACTTGTTTATGATACATGAGGCCTTTTTTTTCCCCATGAGGAGGCAAACTTTTTAGTGGGTGGATCCACTAGTTCATGCCTCAATTTTTTTTCTCCTCTTTTAAGTTTTCCAAAGAGCTACATTGTTGTAAAGTGTCTAATACAATTGATTGTTTATTCAGGTTAGCGCTTTTGGCGTGTGATTGATTTCTAAACGAATTTTGGGTCGTGAAGGGAAGTTCAATCATGGCAGGGTCTCTTGCCGCCTCAGCATTCTTCTCAGGTCCAGGCTCATCTCCTGCAGCATCAGCTAGAAGCTCCAAGAATGCTGCTGCCACCGGCGAATTGCCGGAGAATTTGAGTGTCCGTGGCATTGTCGCAAAGCCTAACCCACCTCCTGCAGCCATGCAAGTAAAGGCACAGGCTCAAACCCTTCCCAAGGTTAATGGTACGAAGGTTAACCTCAAGACGGTGAAGCCAGACATGGAGGAAACGGTGCCTCACAGTGCTCCAAAGACGTTCTATAACCAACTGCCGGATTGGAGCATGCTTCTTGCGGCTATTACAACCATCTTCCTCGCCGCAGAGAAGCAGTGGACACTGCTTGATTGGAAGCCGAAGAAACCTGACATGCTTGTTGACACATTTGGCTTTGGTAGGATTATCCAGGATGGTATGGTGTTTAGGCAGAACTTCATGATTCGGTCCTACGAGATTGGTGCTGATCGTACTGCTTCTATAGAGACATTGATGAATCATTTACAGGTAAGCAGTTGCACATATTTTTTTTAGTTTCATTTCTCATTTCAGCATTTTGTTATAGATTCATATGTCTCTTTCAAGCTGGCAATTATTTAAAATTTTGCAGGAAACGGCTCTTAACCATGTGAGGACTGCTGGTCTTCTTGGAGATGGTTTTGGGGCTACACCGGAGATGAGCAAACGGAACTTGATATGGGTTGTCAGCAAAATCCAGCTTCTTGTTGAGCAATACCCCGCATGGTACTTCTTTGCAAACCTTTGCTCCTCTTAATATATGTATCTTTGGTTGCTTTCTATCAATTCCTTACTGTAAGTTGTCATTTTTGTCACATTTTAAATTACTTCATATTTGTTTTGCTTCTTTTACAGATATCGTTTTATGTACTACTTTATAGTTGTGTGTCCTTGGCATATTTGTTTCTATTTGTTTAAAGAAGATTCTACTCAGGCAACAGTAGTATTTAGTTCAATATTTACTTTAACATGGTTTATCATAATGTTGTGTGGATCTCTGGTCTGATTTCTCCATACACTGGTTGGTTGATGAAAATCAAGTGAATCTTTTACTTGGTCGTAAATTTCGCTGCTGCTGGTTTGCAAGAATATGGGTTGAAATTTTTACTGCTATAGAAGGCCATGTTTTTCTTTGATTTCCTGTGATAGGCCTCATGTTTAGGAGGTGCTGTTATTCCTCCTTGGTTGACTAAGAAATGTGTAGTAATATCAGCTCCAGTTTTGTTGGATTAAGGATAGAGTTTGTGGCAAACTAAATTTTCCAATTAGGAAGAAATGAATATATTCCTACTTAACTGGGGAGGAGCATGCAGTTTGTTTCCAATTGTCGAGCCCTGATTGTAACACGAACTATCAAGTTATTTCTTTGCATTTAGAAACAGGATTTGCATCTTGGGTAATCCTCATTAAAGACATAATCTAGCTTTAGTACATGCAACATAAAAGTTCTGATGCCCCAAGGCCTTTTTGGTACAGCACTGTAAGTCTGTAGCTCTCCTTGCTCTATGTTGTCCTCAAAAGACACAACATCAGTTAAAAGAACAGTAATCTCTCCTTTAGACGTCAATTATTAGTGGAGTAGTAATTTAGATCCAAGGGCAACTTCATTTGTTACGCCTTATTCATTGCCCAAAGCTGCCTCATTAAATGATGTCTTCTCTGTGCTTCCTTGGATCTTGAATTATGTTGAGTGGGAATGCCAGAACGGGCATGTACTTACATTTTCCAGCGATAAGCTCCGTTTTAAAAATAAATTAGCAAGTGATTTATTTGCATTTACAAACAAAAATTTACCACTCGGGTAGTTCACATTAAAGTTATTGTCTAGCTTTATTACAAGCAGCATGAAAGTTTCGATACCCCAAGGCCTGAGTTTGGCAGCACTGTAATTCTGTTGCCCTGTTTTGTCTTGAAAAGTATAACATCACTTAACAGGACAATGCTCTCCCGAAAACATAACTGATTAGTGGATAGAGAGAGTGGTTTAGTCCCAATAGATAATTGACTGGTTACTTCATATTCATTGCCCAGAGCTGCCTCATTAAATGTTGTCTGTTCTGTGCTTTCTTGGATCTTGAATTAAAAGACGTCTGTACAGGGTACCACACCTCAAGGGATCACAATTCAGAAAGTTTCCCTTTATTGGGCTGCAGTAAATGATTCCATCGTGTGGAAAAGAACAAAAGCAATTAATGCTGTGCCATATCATGGGAGAAGCTAAGGACCGATCTAGAACAGTGAACTTTTGTTGAACAGCATCTGTCAGTTTAAATTTCTAGGTGCTCATCATTCATCAAATAAGTGGTGTAGTACTACTATTCACACGTTATGTTTAAATCCTCTTGTCAACTGTGTCAACAAGTGGTTGAAAACTTCTTTTTTGGGGTTTTGAGTTAGAAAAATGGAAGTGCAATTTCAAACTGTTTTTTTAGTTCAGATACAATTGCCGATGTCTTTCTGTGGATCAAAAAGAATGACAGATGTATTGTACCAACCTGCTATGGTTTTAGGGGAGATATGGTTCAAGTTGACACATGGGTCGCTGCTGCTGGCAAAAATGGCATGCGTCGAGACTGGCATGTTCGTGACTACAACTCTGGGCGAACAATCTTGAGAGCTACAAGGTTTGGGCTTCAACTGTATTCTATTGCAAGAATCATCTGTATCATTTTTTTTTATGAGGACATCCAATCTTGGTATTTCTGCTTGGTCACATCATTGATAATCGCTAATTGTGCTCCTTTTCCAATCCTTTTGTTGCAGTGTTTGGGTGATGATGCACAAGAAAACTAGAAGACTTTCAAAAATGCCAGATGAAGTTAGAGCTGAAATAGGCCCATATTTCAATGACCGTTCAGCTATAACAGAGGAGCAGAGTGAAAAGTTAGCCAAGACAGGAAATAAAGTTGGTGATGATGCTACAGAGCAATTCATAAGAAAGGGGCTCACTGTAAGTCAGCTAGACATGGTTACATACTGAATTATCATTATGCCTCAACTGCTATCATTTATCTAAGAAAAACAGTAATAATTGATCTCACCCCTCATTTATTTTAAATGATATTTGATGGACTCTTGTTTACTGCAACAGCCTAGATGGGGTGACCTCGATGTCAATCAGCATGTGAACAATGTTAAATATATTGGGTGGATCCTTGAGGTGGTTATTCTTGTCCCTTAAATTCATTGTTTAGAGAAAAATAATTTGGCTTTATCCTTTTATATGGTAGTTGTTAGGGAACCATTTTATGTAGTACTTGCAATTATTTTCTAGAGATTCTGATCTGACCATCTGTATTATTGATATTGTCATTAGTCTTACATCTGGTCAGTCAGAAGGCTTTCAAACATGTTTTCTGAGTTCTTTCTATTTTTTCCCCCCAGAGTGCTCCAATTTCAGTACTGGAGAAGCATGAGCTTGCAAGCATGAACCTGGATTACAGGAAGGAGTGTGGCCGAGACAGCGTGCTGCAATCACTTACCACCGTGTCAGGGGAATGCACCAGCATTGGCGCCGACAAGCAGGCTTCTGCCATCCAGTGCGACCATCTTCTTCAGCTTGAGTCAGGAGCTGATATTGTGAAGGCACACACAGAGTGGCGACCAAAGCGATCGCACGCAGCAGCTGAGAACGCGTAAACAAACCGACGAAAATCTGTGGGAGGGAGAATATCAAATTTCCCTTGCCTCTGTTGCCCTGAAGCTGATCTTGAAGTGTGAGTTGTATTCTGTAAAAAAATAGTAGTTTCCATAGTGTGAGGTTGGAGGGGAGGTGTTGGTGCTTGCCTACTGTACCTGCTACATCTATTATTTCTTGATTCTTTGTTCGTTTTTTTTTTCCTTTTTTGGTTTTAAACCCTGTGGAGATAAGACAGGTTTTGAAGTGTGGAAGAGGTTGTTTCAATCGTCTAATTGATTCAACTATTCAGCAAGTAAACTGCTCCATGGAAATTTCATCGTTTGGTTGGAGCCTGAGAAATGTTGCTAGTTGTTTAGCTTCATCTGATTGCATACAAGTTGATTTTTCATGGAAAATCATTTTTTTGTGTGTCAACCTGTTTAGATTCAGATGACTTGCATAGAGCGACTCTGTGACTTGCTTCTGGTTGAAATTCAGCAAGAACAGTGGTTGCTCAGGCTGTAGTATATTCGAAGGTGGACTGATTGATCTGCAGTCTGTCCTAACACTCCTTTGCCTGGAAATGATTTCAATCAGCGTGATCTCAACAGCCACATGTAATATTCAGTTCAAGTAATATTCAAATTCTCCAAATTTGCACAACCAGGGAATTGGTAGGGCTGTATGGGCCACACAAAAGAATGCAAATAATAGCCTAGCATTCCTGAAAAGGAGGAACATCTTAACCATCAAATATAATATATCCTACAATAATTTATAATACGCACTATAATTTTCTACAACCATAGCTTTATATACATGAAAGATACAGCTGCCATCTACACGCAAGCCCCCAAAACTAGGGATTTTGAAACAAAAGAGAAGCTAGAGAACCATACATTTCATTGAACACTTGAATGAGAAAAAAAACGAGCCTAGTTAATCAATCCAAGGCATATAGCTAAACATTCTAATCTTGTTGGTACAAATCGTAATTACACATAAACAGCAAACTTCAAGATCGATTTTGGTTGAAAAAACTACATCAAAAACTACATAGATTCAACACTAGACCTAGGGTAATGAGGATTCCCATAGCTTATAACCTGCAGTGATCAAGGGACTTACAAGTTATAACCCGGCCAAAAGTAAAATAAATACTTCTGCGTCACCCGTTGCTTCATCATTGTTCTTCAGCCACAAGTCGTTTTGCCAGCAGGATGCTTTGTTTTCCTCTTTTCATTGTGCTGCCATTGTGACAGGTACTTCTTAAGGAATTATGGCTTCCAATGTAGACGGAATTAGAACCAATTATCCCTAAGGATAAT
The DNA here is from genome assembly GCF_000147395.1 of Oryza glaberrima. Taxonomy (NCBI): domain Eukaryota; kingdom Viridiplantae; phylum Streptophyta; class Magnoliopsida; order Poales; family Poaceae; genus Oryza; species Oryza glaberrima. The sequence goes on along the minus strand of NC_068336.1, from coordinate 24,354,798 downwards.
CGATTAATTAAAGACTCTTTGGTGAACTCCTGCATGGCAAAAATAACAGCGGTCAACTTCTGTTTTCTCGTAGCCATTAACTTACTTTATAAAAAGAACTGTAACAAGCTTTAATCAAATTTCGAACTGAAGTTGACATCTGTCTTGTAAATCTGTTTTGATTTGACCTACATTGAACTGAGACTGTGCATTGAACATTGATGACATTATTTCTGCTACACCAACACTGATGGCATCAAAGGTCGAATTTGCTGGCAAAGAGGCACCTAATTTTCTGCTACACTAACTAGAATTTTCTCCTAGACAATTGCTGTCAGTAAAGGACTTATGATTTGCAACATTCCATCTGCATACAGGTTATCTGTTACGGATGTTATGGGATCAAATACCATAGGTGCAGGGAAGCATTGGCTGGGTGCGTTAGATATGTTCATAATTCTAGTCCTAGCTTGATTTATGTTTTCTATTTGATATTCCTAGTTTGTGTCAGATTCCCTAATTATTAGATGCCACCTAGTACATAAAGGTTGTATACACTTTGGAAACTTAAACAATAAGGATATTAGAGAAGGGCTTTGCCCACCAAAGTCGCCAATCAGAGCCTCGACCACGTGGAGAAACCAGAAACTTAAGGGCAATCCGCTCCATTGTTCCTTTGTTTTTAATAGAGCACAACATTACTATACAGCTAAACATACTTGCTATATCCATTATGCTAGAAGGCAATAGTAACAATCTAACAAGACACACTAAATCATCAGTAACAAGAAAAAACAAGCAAAACCATGAGGGAAGATTATCCGATTCTACATTTCATGAAAAAAAATGTATTCCTTCACAACTCACTAGTTATCCACAACAGAACTGAAACCTTACCACATCTTAAACTTTCAGAGACTGAGCAGCTAATGCTTTCCAGAATTCCAGGCAGGCAAAAAATCTTCAGGTGGAAGATTTGTAGGTTCCATGAATTAATTCAATACAACAGGGAATCGAAGTTTGACATTAACCTGGATACAAGCAAAGTCTGTTACCTTCTGAAGGAAAAGAAAAGGTTAAAAATTTGGACACTCAGAAAAACATGATGAGATAAGACAATTACTAGTGCCGTTCCAAATTTGACAAATCACATCTCTACTTGCACAGAGAGTCACAACCTTAAGTGGAATTTGGACCTAGAGAACACAACATAAAAAGGAATGAATAAAATTAGGAATGGCAACATGAAAAAGCACTATATTCAACGTATCTTTTAGTGGATACTTCATCAATTAGTACCTGTGTTCTTGAGGAACAGTATCTGGAACTGGAATTGAAGAGAGTTCCTATTTTGAATGTCTAGGAGGTAAAATCAGAGCCTGTGCTGACAAAAGAGATCAAACCCCCAGTAAAAAAGGAGACCATGACAAGTGCGCTGCTCTGCTTTTAAACCAACAAAATAAGGCCAAGTAGGAAAAAGAAATCCATGAAGCAGGTTTAGGCAGGAATATATAGAATATATACTAATAAAATAATGTGAGTGGATACATTTAATGAAGCAAAAGTACAATCTATGCAACCTGAATGAGCGTCCTCCTCTATTTTGTGAGCACGCTTAAAACTTCTCAATATTGAAAATTGGCTGAATAGTGCAGAATTGACAGAGTATACCATATCCCCTACCCTAAAAAATAATACCTCTTAAGGAACAAATACTGTAACAAAATACACTAGTACCTGAACTGAGTTCAACTGTCCTCAAGGGTTGCTAGGGTCAAGTCACCTACTAGACGTTGATTGGCCTCCAATCCTTTAACAAGGCCATCTATTGCATGAGGACTCAAAGAGATTTGCAGGGAGGTCTGCTTGAAAAGCAGACTGAGATATAGGATGCACAACCTCTTAATGTTGGTATCTGAAATGTTCTTGACTTTTCTCTCAACAACAGGAGCCTCATTTTCTTTGCGAATTTTTACAGAAAGTTCTTCATCAGCAATGTTGACCTCCTGAAAATCATAAATTACTTGATCAGACTCACAAGCTATGCCCAGTATATTTCACAATTGTTGGTACTTAGTTCCCTGTCAAGTGTAGAAACACTTGCAGAGAATTGTATATACTGCTGATAAGATTATACTTGTGACCAATTTTATAAGCAGAGAAGAGAAAAATCCAATTAACTAATGATTGATAAAAGCATCACCTTGCTGTTGACATAGGTGTCCTCAGTAGAAAGAATTTACTAAACATGGTACCACAGAGGGAATCATGCACAGAACTGAATCTTCCTAGACCTCAAGGAACTCTGATTTAATACTGAAAAGGTCAATTCATCTGGTTCTATTCCCTTGTCAATCATTTCTTGCAAAAGATCTTCAGCCTTTGATATTTCCCCTTGGCTATAATATCCATTTATAAGAGCTGTGTAAGCATAAGCATCAGGGTTAAGTCCTTTCTGCAACATCTCATCAAATAGTTCCCGGGCTTCCACTAGATATTCAGCTTTGCACTTTCCATCAATCAACACCGTGTAACAGGGTACATCAGGTTCAATTTGCATGTCTTTCATGGAGCTTAATAACTTGTTATGATTCGCTCTAAGAAGAAAGCTCCTTCTCTCTTTAGCAATCCCCTCCCAACCTTGCTGAAGGGTCTCCTTTAAGTGACCATCCAGTAGAACTGTATATGCAATCACATCAGGCTTTATGCCCAAGTTTGTCATTTGAACAAACAATTGACAAGCTTCTTGCAGACGACCAGCCTTGCAGTAACCATTCATCAGTATAGTGTATACAATAACATCAACAGAAAGTCCTCGCTGAACCATATCATGGAACCATAAGTGAGCTTTGTCCATATCTCCATTCTGACAATAGATTGATATGAGTTTGCTATATGAAATCACATCAGGTACAACATCATGTTCTAACATAATCTTACAAACATTTGAAGCCCCCTGGACATTTCCAACTCTACAGAGGTCATTTATCAACTTAGAACATGAAAAATGATCCACAAGATTTCCTTGTCGAGCAACCCTTACAAAAAGCATGTAAGCATGATCAGTCCAGCCTGAAAGCAAATAGCCACAAACCATCGAACTGTACATCACTTCGATATGATCAATTCCTTTTTCTTCTACTACATTAAATAGAACCTCTGCTTCACTAAGGTTGCCTCCTCTACAAAATCCAACAATTGCTATACCGTAGGTGAGTGAATTAGGCTCCAAACCTTGATCTGCCATACGGTCTAGAAGATCAAACACCTCCATAACAAGACCGCTCTTGCAAAACCCACTAGCCAATATGTTATATGTAACTATATCTGGCTCAATATTGGCCTTCAGCATTTCCTCAAATACCTGCTGTGCATTTTGCATTTCTCCCTTCAAACAGTAACCATTGATTAGGCATGTGTAGTGAATTTTGTCAGGTGTCAAACCCCCATACTTCATTTCATTCAGTAGCTTAACTGCCTCGTTCATGTTCCCATTCTTGCAATAAGTATCCATAGCAATGTTATAAATCACCTTGTCAAGATGAAGCCCTGAATCTTTAAATTTCAGGAAATACGCAATTACTTCAGATGTCATGCCTAACTTCCTGAAGCATTGCAGAAGGTAACTCACAATGTGGCAATTTGTCTCAATACCATGAGAAACCATGGCTTCATAATGATCCACAGCCTTTATTAGGTTGCCCATTTTGCAATAACTCCGAATCAGATAGCTATAACCATATACATCAGGGTTGGATCCTTGTCTGGCCTTGTTTTCCAAGAGCTTTTCCGCCTCATCCAATCTCATTTCTTTGCATAGTCCATCCATTACCATGTTATAAGCCATGGACTCGACAGGAACCTTCTCCCTATTAATCTCTTGTAGAATAACATAAGCTAAATCATATTTTCCGCAATCACACAGACCAATTAGAAATGACGAGTACCCACGTGCATCTGGTTTCACTCCCATTTCAGTCATCTCGGCCCAAACTTGCAAAGCCTCGTCCACTTTCTTTGCTTGAAAAAGTGACCTAGTGACTATGGCAAATGTATAAACATCGGGAGTCAGCTGAAAGCACTTCATTTCATTATAAGCTGCGAGAACCATCTCATATTCACCAGTCTCAGCTATAAATTTGAGAAGCAGGTTCCAAGTCCAAACAGATGGGACAACTCCAAGCCTGCAAATGCCACTAAATAAGCATATGGTTGCTTGTACATCATAGCAAGTGATGCATGCCTTGATCAAGCAATCAACCATGAACGAGAGTGAACATGGAGTAGCACATGTTCTTCTGTGGTGATCAACAAGGGGCAAAATTTCAGGACCACTAGCATTACTACTTGAAACAAGCTCAGAGAACAATGAAACTAACATCTTCCCCTGGCGTGAGTGGGATAGAATCTGAATCATCTCTGAGTAGGTTGAAAAGTCATGATTAAACCCAATGCTCTGTGTATCTTTAAAGTAGGCAAATGCAATGGCAGGTCGTCTCTTTAGGCAGTGGAGAGTCTGTACAACACTATCAGAGCACAAAGGGCGGGATCTTTTCCGGGCATGTTGAGACGGAGCACAATTCAGTTTTTCATCATCACTAGAGCAGTCTGATTGAACTGAAGCTGAAGCTGTCAGTACAGAGAAGGGGCAGGAAGAGAGTCCCAGGGGGGGAATTCTCAGGTGTCTGCACCATTGGAATACATATTTGGGCTGCCGGCACAGAACCATGTGAAATATGGAGAAGTATACAACTTTACATAGGGCTCATCATTGAGAAATGAATTCGGCTATTGCCACCTGCACCCATAAGATTAATCTATCAGACCTTGAATATATGCTAATGATACGAGCTTAAAACTATGCAATATGTGTACCTCAAAATAATTATAAAAATAGATAGAAGAAGCAAAACGTTCTGTTCAATACCTAGAAGGAATAGTTGGCGAAAAGGAAATTTGAGGGGCTGTAAATAACTCACTGCAAATTTGCAATTTAAGGAATCATAAGTGTAAGAAAATCAGTTTTAATTCCTCATGAGAAAATTTTGCTCTTTTTTTCAACGAACACTGAAAAAGCTTTTGTGCGTTGATATATCAAGAAGAAGAAAAATACTTCCTCGGTTTCATAACGTAAGACTTTCTAGCATTGCCCACATTCATATATATGTTAATGAATCTAGACACACATATATGTTTAGATTCATTGACATCTATATGAATGTGGGCAATGCTAGAAAGTCTTACATTATGAAACAGAGGGAGTACCCAGCAATATCGCAAGAGGAGAGCAAGAAAACCAGGAGCCACTTCTTGAAGGAGCTAAAATGTATGTTATGAGAGGATTTTAGCAAACTAAAGAACATATAAGTCAGTGGCGGAGGACAAAAAAAAAATTTCGTATATGAACTAGCGCATATAAGGTCAGTGGCGGAGGACAGAAAAAAATTAGGTGTGGCACATGAACTAGCGCGCGAGAATTAGAACAGAATAAGAAGGGGAAAAAAAGCAATATCAATTCACGATATTATACGACGCAACATTATCCATCACGTCTACATTAAGCATAGCAACAAGCACTAGTCATATGAGTTCACAATCCATCATCCAGTTGCAAAAGGGTAAATAGAAGAGACTCAACAATACCTCAACATTCCTAATCTCTCCTCTTCCTCTCCTCCTCTGTAGCTTGTTACCTCTGCCTGCCTTCAGTCCCTGGTTGGTGGCTGCCTCTGCCTTGCTCCCTGCGCTGCGCTGTGCTGCCAGTGCCGGCTGCCGCGCCGCCGACCCGCGCGCGCACCGCTCTACGCCCTACCGCGCCCCTCCTCGCGCACGGCACAGGTTGGGGATTGGAGAACTGGACAAAGGGGAAATTTGGGTTTAGGGTTTCCTAGTCAAAAGCCCCATTTACACAAAAAAAAGAAAAAAAAAGCCCAATGGGCCTAATAGCTTGGTCTGCTTCGCTCCTCTCGCGCGCCCGCGCGCTCTCTCGTCGCCGGGGTGTCCTGCTCTCTGTCGGAGGTGCTGAGCAGCAAAATGATGACAGTTTCGCTATAATTGTGTCGTCATATTTCTAGTTAGATTTCAGTCAGATTTTTGTGCGTTGGATTTGTGTTAAGATCCGTGCTTGAGGTTGGAAGGCCGTTGGATCTGTGTTGATGTAGGCCGGTTGGGGCTGATGTTACGGGACATTACGAAGTTGAATTGGCAAAATTTATTAGACACTTAAAAAAAAGTGTAATTGGCTGAGAGACACCGCAAAAACGTGACACAGGTGATGAACACTACAAAAAAATATGTAATTTCCTATAGGACACTTTCGTGGAGCTGAGCTGTATCCTCTGTCCGGGAGAAGCTCACTGCTGATTTCAACCACATCCTCCCAAACTTCACCTCGGCAAACCTCGTCGTGGGAGGAAATTCACCAGGTGACGCCAAAACTTTTACTTGCTCTTCTGAGATCCAAGATGGTTATCACCACCATGGGCTGCCGCTTCGGCCAGATTTGGCATGACCTTGGCAGCATCGACCTTGCCTCTGTTGGGATAGGAGACGGTGACGACTGCTAGGAGGATGTGGGGGTGGGGGTGGGAAGCATGGTGAAGGCAGAGGTGGTGTAGTGGGAGAGGATCCTCTGACGTCACTGTTCACCGTGACTGACATGTGGGCCCTATCATTCTTGGGCCCACATGTCAGCCACCAAATCAGTGGAAGTTACGTTAGAGGATCTCAATCCGGTGCAGTAGCGGCGACCAGCATGCGGTGGCAAGTAGCGACACGGCCACACAGGATGACGGGAGCGCGCTGATGCATGAGCTGCTAATGTTGGCGGCTAGGGTTAGGATGGGGTGGGGAGTGTATAGCGGATGGGCTAAGTTCTGCTTCCTGGACATGTGATGGGCTACTGGGTCAAATTTCCCAAACTCAGTGTTCGGTCAGATCGGATACCCGACAAAGACCGAAGCACCGGAAAAAATATCGTTCTCAAACGTATGACCGAACTAAGAACCGATGACCGACCTCTCGGGTACTTCGGTCTCGATTTCGGGTTTTTGGGGCTCGGTATTTTCTGCCCACCCCTAGCTGTCACGTGACGCTATAATAAATTAGAGAAAATCCTAGAAAAAACAAAACATTCATACATTGATTTTCACTTAAATTGATGGGTCAAATATTATAAACTTTTAAACTAGATTAATCATAAAGCAAACCGGACACTACAACTATATGGTACCACCGACCCCTCCTCCCCCCCCCTCTCCCCCAAGGTACGTACATATCGCAAAAAAAAAAACATGTCGTTCTCCTTCCTTTTCTATCCCCTCTCCTTTTTCCATTATATAGTTTATGTGAAATACAAATGCATGCATGTGTCTTATTTTTGGCTTGGTACTTTGTAAAGGGGAGAAGGGTTAATGCAAAATATAAGTACCCTGTGACCATGTGACAGATAATTGGATTAGTAGTCTTGATGGTTCCCTAGTTTCTTGGCCCTCCAGTACCTTTACCTTCTCATTTTAATTTATTACTGCACAAAACATATCTTCTTTAATTTTCCTCTTCATCCAAATTGTTTGTGCATCTCTCTCTCTCACACACAATCTGGGGTACATATACATTGCTATTTTCTTGGGTCATGAACACATTCAAATAATTAATTCAGTTCAAACAATTAGAAATTTTTTAGGACCAAGAAGATATTTCGACAATTAGATTGTCATGTTCAAAAAAAAAATGGATTATCCGACGGCTAAAAACATCTGAATGAAGAACCGGAGGGACCATATTTATTTGATAATTAACGTGACCATGGCAACTTTGTGAGAGATTATTCCTTTCACTACTTCAGATTAGATATATACTCACGTCAGTACGTTGAGTCTCCAGTATGTTACCACACATCAATCCCTCCTTTGCAAATTAAGGAGCATGCATATCAATCACCACCCATTATATTTTCTCATCACCTAATTATTACTCCCTCCGTCCTATAATATAAAAAGGATTTTAAGTTTTTATTTGTAGTGTTTGACCACTTATCTTATTAAAAAAATTTTAGAATTATTATTTACTTTTTTTGACTTACTTTATTATCCAAAGTACTTTACGCACAGCTTTTCGTTTTTTATATTTGCATAAATTTTTTTAATAAGACGAGTGATTAAACACTATAAGTAAAAACTCAAAATCTCTTATATTATGGGACAGAGAGAGTAGTCGAGTAGCAAAAGGCTAATATATATACTAGTACATATATATACTTATAATGGTAACCCCAAATAGTAAATACAGAGATAGAAAATACAAAAAAATTGAATAAAATCCCTCAAAAAGGACATATGAGCACTCTCTACCTTTACCAAAGCACATTTCACACGCTCAAAAAACTCCAAACTTAAGCCTTCTCTATCCTGTAAATAAACCATTTCATACAATCATACTTACTATACTATACTATACCAAAATATAACTCATATATATATAGGAAAACCAGGGTAAAATCAAAAGCTAATCCCAAGATAAGTACTACATATTTTAGCATTAATTTCGCATGCTAATATAGGCACGCTTGCAGATGAACTCAACTCTTCTCCCACCTTTAACTATACTATTCACGGCGATCTAGCTCGCCGCCGGCGACTAACTTAGTACGCAAAAAATCCGCGGCCGCCGCCGCCGGCGACGGCCCGCCGGTTGCGAGAGCGGCGGCGAGTTGGCGCCGCCACCGCGGCGTCCTTGGCACGGCAGCTCATGTCGCCGTCCTCCTCCTCCTCCTCCGTCAAGATGTGCCTGAACCGGCAGTCTTCGCTGCAGAACGCCCTGTCCCCTCTGCACCATGGCCGGATCGATCAGCTTATCATCAACGATGGAGAGACGAGATCGAGGGAGAGATGACTGACCTGTAGATGTATATGTCGTCGCCGCCGGCGAGCTCCCGGCGGCAGAGGAAGCACCGGTGCAAGAACGACGCCGTCGTCGCCGCCACCACTGGAGCGCGAGAAGAGGAGGAAGAAGAGGAGTAGCAACCGTGGATCTTGCTGCCGCCGCCGCCGGCGGTGCTCAGGACGGCGGTCTTGCTTATGACTTGAGCCGTTCTCGCCGCCGCCGCCGTCGCCGTCGTCATCGCGGCGGCGTGTTGCTTCTCGAGGAGGACGCAGAGGCCGGCCATGGCATACACGTACGTGTGGCGATCGTTAACACGTACGGATGCTGATTGATTAGTTAATTACCTCGGAGGAGATTAATTAGCGGGATGATTAAACGCTGGAGGCCATGGTAGGACAAGTACATGTGTGTGCAAGGTCTCTCTAGAGTCGTCTATGGCGAAGAAGAAGAAGGCGATGGAGTAATGGAGTTTGCCTCCCTCGCCTCGCTCGCTCGATTGGGTTGGTTGCTTATAAAGACGGGAGGATGGCGTAGGGGGAAAATATGTGCTGAAAAACTTTAAAAACATGTAACGTAAACCTGAAAACTTATTATCATTAGATTATAAATGGATGTATCAGGGCGTCCATAATGTATGAAAAATCAGGTAAGAAGCATGAAAAAGACTCCTACTATCCGGTAAGAAACATTGTGAAAGTGATAAACAATAATAACTAGATCATAGTGCTACTACCGGCAATAAAAAATATATTATGATTTTGGTACAGTACAGGGTCATATAAAATTTAAGAATATATGGTTTTTTTTTAAGTGAGTCCACCTTATAACCTAATGCTAACACATATATATTGTGGAGCCTACCATATACTACTACCATCTTATCTTGGTCCACTCTTTCCCACACTACTATCAAGTTTGCCAGCATACATTGGGGCTGTCCTAAGATAATTATTGTTTTCAAGTTTTCGTGATTTGCGATGTATATTTTTCCGGAGTACGGTGTAGTCGTGGAAAGTGCATATGGTATAGCTTAATCAGCGTGCCTTAATTAATGGACACGCATGCAAGCATGTACACGCTCGCAAAGTAGTTTTAATTAACACACTTCCATTGCTGTACCGTAGCACATCCACGTTCGTTATAAAAGGGTCTGTTCACTTTGATGTCATTTTCAACCATACTATTTTTTAACAAAATTATCAAAAAAAATGTCTACGTTTAGTTTGTTGCTAAATTTGGTCAATACATAAAAAATCCTGTTAAAATTGTAACATTACTAAAACTTTGTAAGGCTTATTTTAGCTACAAAGTGAATAGGCTAGAAAAAAGAACAAGCTAAAAGGACGTTGATATGTTTATATTAGTTAGTAGTTAGTACTACTGGTGGTTACTACTCGTAGTTGTAACGTGAAATAACTTATAATGTGATCTGATATAATGTGAAGTAGCCTGTTTAATAAGGCTCTAACAGTCTAACTTGTGAAGTGAAGTACTTTCTCAAAATAAAAAGAGTGAAGCTGAATTTAAGCTACTTTACAATTTTATTTAAACTCTGTATTAAACCTTACAGAGTTAAATTTAAAAGTTAGCGACTTATGGAACAGGTCGGAGTCTCGGAGAGGTATCGTTTGTGTCGCCCAGTTGTTGAGTACGATCGATCGAGTAGGACACTGTAGGACAACCGAATCATGGGTGACATGTACTGTAGACGCAAACCCATGTACTCCCCCCGAGAGCTGTAGAGGCTTCTCGTCAGGGACAGGTGGCTCTGCATGTGGGCCCCCACACCGGGCACATCTCACACTGCAGTATCCTCAGCTCATAATATATGGAGCTATCCGCCTATGCCACACAGACAGATCACAGATCGATCATTCGATCGCTTCAAATTTCATGACTGTTGAGTTTCTAAACAGAAACTTTTTGCTATATCACATTAAATATTTGAACACATACATCAAATATTAAATATAAATAAAAAAATTAATTATACACATTACATGTAAATTACGAGACGAATGTTTTTAAGCATAATTACTCCATAATTTAATAATATAATGCTATAGTAAATATTTACTAATGACGAATTAATTATGTTTAACAAATTTGTATCGTAATTTACAGACGAAATTTATAATTTATTTTATTATTAATTTATATTTAATATGTTATATGTATATACATAAATTCGATGTGACACGACAAAACTTAACTAAACACGGCCTCAATCGAAGGATTCCATGGACGAGCTAGTGTAGCTAGGCCAGCTGCACACAGTGACACAGGCACACAGCTGTGTCACCCAGATGCAGGGAACTAGCTAGTGTACGTGTGCGGCCAAGCTGAGAGCGAGATGCGTACGGCCAGCTACGACGCGTGGCATCGGAGGCTGCTGTCTGGGGGCCCACCGCGCAGAAGGGAGGAAAAAAAGGAGCAGCAAAAGGACCAGCTCGGTGGGACCCACATGTGCATACGTGTACCTTACCTCCTGTCTTTTCACGTCGATCGGTCATATTTCTTCCGTCCCAAAATAAAAAAACCTATAAAACATCGAGAGATATAAAGTTTGGTTCTCAATTATAATAGAGTGCGTAGCTGTTCGATCCTCGACAAAACCACGCGATCTGGTGATGACGAGCCCTTCATAACGCGCTAATGTTCATGAGACTTGCACCCTCGTGAAGACCCGCGTGTCCCTTCGTCTTTCATTCTTTCTAACCCAATCCAACCTAACTCTGATAAAAAAAGGTAGAGGGTGAGATCGCCGAAGAGACAATAGGTGATGGGAGGAAAAGAGCGTACATATGATAATGACCTCCATTCACCGCTGGAAAGAAGACAACGTGTGATGCCACGTCGCCATGGGGTGAGAGATGGTGTGGAGGGGAGAAGAATCGAGTCGGGAAAGGAGAGTTTTATTTTTCTCTCTCTGAAATCTTAGGGTGTTTGGTACAAAATTTTGAAGTATAGTATATAAACTGAAAAATATAAGAAACTGAAATGTATAATATTTGTAGGTTTTAGCACAACTAACATGCATGGTGGAGGGTGTGGCTTTAAAGTGCTTCATCCTACATGGCACACTTTAAAATTCCTTTGTGTCTCGCACGGTGAATGGCCTGAAGTCAATCATTATTTTTGATATTTTGATCCTTCTAAAAAGTTTATTTAATAGTTGTACCCTCGAAACTATAACTAAAAGTGGACCTCAATCCTTTACACTGACATTCAACGTCTCAGTGCAACGGGCTTTGCTGTGGTGCAGGCTAAGGCAAGATCAAGCGAGGAAAGAACCGGAAGGAGGTGAAGCAGAGGGCAATGGTGGCTTTTCCGACATTGCCAAAGTTTGCAAATTAAGGACTATCTAAAGAGGCACCACGTTCGCTGTGGAGGCTAAAAATTCTCACATTAATCAGAGAAAAAGAAAAAAAAGGAAAGTCCAAGTAGTAATACAATCTAAAAATAGCTGAAATCTATTATATTATTAAGACAGTTCGAAAAGGAGGCACCACGTTCGCTGTGGAGGATAGAAATTCCCACATTAATCGGAGAAAAAGAAAAAAAAGAAAAGAAAAGTCCAAGTAGGAATACAATCTAAAAATAGCTGAAATTCGGAATTAAAAATAAGCAATATTGAAAAAAGTTTCCATATAAGAACCCAATACAAGATTAATCAAAATTTGAAATAAAAATAAAATAAAATCCAAAATTAGAAAAGGAAAGGAGAATCCAAGTAGGAATACAATCTAAAAATAGCTGAAATTCGGAATTAAAAATAAGCAATATTGAAAGAAGTTTCCATATAAGAACCCAATACGAGATTAATCAAAATTCGAAATAAAAATAAAATAAAATCCAAAATTAGAAAAGGAAACGAGAGTCCAAGTAGGAATATAATCTAAAAATAGCTGAAATTCGGAATTAAAAATAAACAATATTGAAAGAAGTTTCCATATAAGAACCCAATACAAGAATAATCAAAATTCGAAATAAAAATAAAATAAAATACAAAATTAGAAAAGGAAACGAGAGTCCAAGTAGGAATATAATCTAAAAATAGCTGAAATTCAGAATTAAAAATAAAGAATATTAAATGAAGAGTCCATATAAGAACCCAATACGAGATTAATTAAAATTCAGAATAAAAATAAAAATAAATCCGAAATTAGAAAAATAAAATAAAAGAAGAGTTCAAGTAGGAATACAATTTAAAATTAGCTGAAATTCGGAATTAAAAATAAGCAATATTGAAAGAAGAATCCATATAAGAACCCAATACAAATTAATTAAAATTTCGAATAAAAAATAAAATAATATCCAAAATTAGAAAAATTAAAAGAGAGTTCAAGTAGGAATACAATTATGAAACAACTGAAATTGAAAATAAAAAAAATAAAAACATTAAAAAAACACAATACGGTATTAACTAAATTTTTTTTAAAAAATAAATTCTGAAATTAGAAAAAGAAAAATAAGATTTCAATTAGGAATACAATTTATAAATAACTAAAGTTTGTGATAAAAATAAAGACTATTGAAAGAAAAGACCATCTAAAACACATGACGAGATAAATTAAGTAACATGCCTATAAAGGAGTAGAGTGGTGGCGGTTGATACGACATATAAAAATTGTTAATAAAACACAAAATAGAATCGTAATGACGATTAAAAAGAGGGACGCCAGGCAGGCCGTGAAGCAAACAAGTAAAGCAGTTGCTGGGACTTCTAGAAAGTAAAAAAAAACCCTATTGATAATCATATTCGATTTTTAAAATCTTAATGACAATAAAAAGGAGAAGCAGCGACGGGGTGTATAAGAGTATAGTTGCAGAGCCGCTGACGATTGACGGGACTTCTAGAAAATAAAAAATGAATTCCAACAATAGTTATGTTCGATTTTTAGAATCATAATGACAATAAAGAGTAGGCGATGGACGAGCTGTAGAGAGGTATAGTGGCATCGTTTGATGGAACTTCTAAAAATTATAAAAAAAATAAAATTACAAGTCCAATTTTTAAAGGTTTGGAACTTCCAAAAAGTAAAAAAAAAACCTAATGATAATCAGGATTGATTTTAAAATCTCAATGACAATAAAGAAGAGAGGCAAAGGGCAAGTCGTAGAGGAGTACAATGGCAAAGCCGCTGATGATTTGGCGGGACTTCTAGAAAGTAAAAATGAACCCAAACGATAATTATGTTCAATTTTTAAAATCACAATGACAATAAAGAGAAGAAACACTGGACGGGCCGTAGAGGAGTATAATGGCAACATTTGACGGGACATCTAGAAATTATAAAAACGAAACCCAACGTGACAATAAACTCTAAAACTATAAAATCCAATTTTTAAAGGTTCCAAGAAGAATGAAAAAAATAGTGGTAGATCGAGCAAGCAAATAAAGAAGGAGATGATATGAGGGGTAGCAACTGGTGTGACTTTTAAAAACTATATAATTAGAAACACGAGGATGATAAGGTTTGGTCTTTTAAAGTCTTAAAACAATGAGATAGCTATTTAATAAATTTTAAGTAAAATCATACTAAAAAATATATGATTTTGTTTGGGTGCTAGCCGCGCAATTGCGTGGGCCACCCAGCTAGTTATATTATTAAAGGAATAGAAAAAAGAGCCTCCACATTTGCTCTCATGGTCTAGAAATTCTCACATTAATCGGAGAAAAAGAAAAGGCAGAGTTCATATAGAAATATAATTTAGAAATAGCTGAAATTTGGAATTAAAAAAAGGATTATTAGAAGAGAAGACTAGAGTCCATATAGAAATACAATTTAGAAATAGTTGAAATTCGGAATTAAAAATTAAGGAATATTATAAGAGGAGACTAGAGTCCATATAGAAATACAATTAGGAAATAACTGAAATTCGGAATTAAAAATAAGGAATATTAGAAGTAGAGTATAGAGTCCATATAGAAATACAATTAGGAAATAATAGAAATTCGGAATTAAAAATAAGGAATATTAGAAGTAGAATATAGAGTCTATATAGAAATACAATTAAGAAAAAAAAGAAATTCGGAATTAAAAAATAAGGAATATTAGAAGTAGAGTATAGAGTCCATATAGAAAGACAATTAAGAAAAAAAAAACAAATTCAGAATTAAAAAATAAGGAATATTAGAAGTAGAGTATAGAGTCCATATATAAATTTAAAACTAACTAAAATTCGGAATAAACATAATAAAATTAAAAGTAGAGTTTAGAGTCTGTATAAAAATACAATTTACAAATAACTAAAATTCGAGATTAAGAAAAACATGGGAAGAAGAGTTTAAAGTCAATATAGGAATGCAATTTAGATATAACTGAAATTCGAAATTAAAAATTAAAGAATATTGAAAGATGAGTTTAGAGTCCACATAGAAATACAATTAAAAATAATAAAAATTCAGAAATAAAAATAAATAATATTGGAAGCAGAGCATAGAGTCTATATAGAAATACAATTTATAGAAAATTCGGACTTTAAAAAAAGAAATATTAAAAGACGAGTCTAGAGTCCATATAGGAATATATATAATTTACAAATAATTAAAACTTGATATTAAAAATAATTAATAACTAACACGTATATAAAATACAATATGAATATGACCCACTAGTAGTTTCGTAAAGTTATTGCAAAATTTAAAATTATGTTGTCATTTTAATATATTTGAATAATATATTGAGAAAACATATATGCTATTATATGAGAGAAAGTATAATGATGTTAGTCGCGCAAACTGCGCGGGCCACCATGCTAGTTATATTATTAAAGGAATAGAAAAAAGAAGCCTCCGCGTTCGCTCTCATGGCCTAGAAATTCTCACATTAATCGGAGAAAAAGAAAAAACAGAGTTCATATAGAAATACAATTTAGAAATAGCTGAAATTGGGAATTAAAAAATAAGGAATATTAGAAGAGGAGACTAGAGTCCATATAGAAATACAATTAGGAAATAACTGAAATCTGGAATTAAAAATAAGGAATATTAGAAATAGAATATAGAGTCTATATAGAAATACAATTAAGAAAAAAAGAAATTCGGAATTAAAAAATAAGGAATATTAGAAGTAGAGTATAGAGTCCATATAGAAATATAGAAAGACAATTAAGAAAAAAAAATACAAATTCAGAATTAAAAAATAAGGAATATTAGAAGTAGAGTATAGAGTCCATATATAAATTTAAAACTAACTAAAATTAGGAATAAACATAATAAAATTAAAAGTAGAGTTTGGAGTCTGTATAAAAATACAATATACAAATAACTAAAATTCGAGATTAAGAAAAACATGGGAAGAAGAGTTTAAAGTCAATATAGGAATGCAATTTAGATATAACTGAAATTCGAAATTAAAAATTAAAGAGTATTGAAAGATGAGTTTAGAGTCCACATAGAAATACAATTAAAAATAATAAAAATTCAGAAATAAAAATAAATAATATTGGAAGCAGAGCATAGAGTCTATATAGAAATACAATTTATAGAAAATTCGGACTTTAAAAAAAGAAATATTAAAAGACGAGTCTAGAGTCCATATAGGAATATATATAATTTACAAATAATTAAAACTTGATATTAAAAATAATTAATAACTAACACGTATATAAAATACAATATGAATATGACCCACTAGTAGTTTCATAAAGTTATTGCAAAATTTAAAATTATGTTGTCATTTTAATATATTTGAATAATATATTGAGAAAACATATATGCTATTATATGAGAGAAAATATAATGATGTTAGCCGTGCAAACTGCGCGGGCCACCATGCTAGTTATATTATTAAAGGAATAGAAAAAAGAAGCCTCCGCGTTCGCTTTCATGGCCTAGAAATTCTCACATTAATCGGAGAAAAAGGAAAAACAGAGTTCATATAGAAATACAATTTAGAAATAGCTGAAATTGGGAATTAAAAAATAAGGAATATTAGAAGAGGAGACTAGAGTCCATATAGAAATACAATTAGGAAATAACTGAAATCCGGAATTAAAAATAAAGAATATTAGAAGTAGAGTATAGAGTCCATATAGAAATACAATTAGCAAATAATAGAAATTCGGAATTAAAAATAAGGAATATTAGAAGTAGAGTTTAGAGTCCATATAGAAATACAATTAAGAAAAAAATAGAAACTCGGAATTAAAAAATAAGAAATATTAGAAGAGGATACTAGAGTCCATATAGAAATACAATTAGGAAATAATAGAAATTCGGAATTAAAAATAAGGAATATTAGAAGTAAATTATAGAGTCCATATAGAAATGCAATGAAGAAAAAAAATAGAAATTCGGAATTAAAAAAAGAAATATTAGAAATTAGAGTATAGAGTCCATATAGGAATTTAAAACTAACTAAAATTCGGAATAAAAAGGAGCCTCCACGTTCGCTGTCATGACCTAGAAATTCTCATATCAATAAGAGAAAAAGAAAAAGCAGAGTCCATATAGAAATACAATTTAGAAATAGCTGAAATTCAAAATTAAAAAATAAGGAATATTAGAAGAGGAGACTAGAGTCCGTATAAAAATACAATTAGAAAATAACTAAAATTCAGAATTAAAAATAAGAAATATTAGAAGTAGAAAAAAATTTATGGTGTAGTAGGAAGAGAAGAAGGGGAGGAGAGAGGAGGAGAGGAGCGTATAGGGGTGGATGGGGTTGATCGCCTGAGCGATCGATCGGTCATTAGCGTTACCCGCCCGTGTGTGCTCAGCGACTCAGCGCGTTCTGGAAGTGGAGGTGTACGTGCATGCACGCCGGCTAGCTGCCTGGTGGTGCGCTGGTGATAGATGAAGAGAGTCTAGGTCAAATTTGAACTGAAAAAGGACTCGATGCGGAAGAAAATTTCGTAGGACTGCAGTCCGCATATCCGAAGGACCTAGCCCTCCGTACATGCCTACTTGTCCACTTATACAATATCAAAGCAAATCTCCCTCAATTCCCCTGGCCGACGTCGTTAGTGTCGTCGTCGTCCCACGCAGGAGATCGATGAACAGGCACTGCGCGGCCAGCAACACTGCAGATGTGCGGGAGATGAACGGGTGCTTCCGTCTTTCTGCTCGGCATGTAGCAAACCCGTGACTCCATGAGACAGCGGTAATTCAGTCCACGCTTCTAAGGCTGTGTTTAGATCTAAACTTCTAACTTTTTCCATCACATCAACCTGTCATACACACATAACTTTTTCAGTCACATCGTACCAATTTCAACCCAAACTTTCAACTTTGAAAGGAACTAAACACAGCCTAAACAGAATTTGCAAACATGTACTCTACGCTCACACTACATCTGTAGCTTCTCAATGTCTATAGATCAGTTTTTTTCCCAAGACAATACAACTAATCTATGGCCATAAATCATACTCCCTCTGTTTCGAAATGTTTGACACCGTTGACTTTTTAGTACATGTTTGGCCGTTCGTCTTATTCAAAAACTTTTGTGAAATATGTAAAATTATATGCCTACATAAAAATATATTTAACAATATGAATCAAATGATAGAAAAAAATGTAATAATTACTTAAATTTTTTGAATAAGATGAACGGTCAAACATGTTTAAAAAAGTCAACGACGTCAAACATTTCGAAACAGAGAGAGTATAACATTAACGCTCATCACCTCACCTCACACCGCCACCGCCGCGGCCGTCGATGTAGCCATGGGCACGGCCATAGGCGCCGCTTCACGCCTCCAGCAAGTCAGGGAGGGAGAACTTGACGGCGTGGGGACTAGGACTATAGATGAAGGTTTGCTTTGAGATTGTGACTGGCCTAACACGTGTTGCACAAGGAGCAAGTCCTACGGACGAGTGAAGGACTG
Organism: Oryza glaberrima; assembly: GCF_000147395.1. Lineage (NCBI taxonomy): Eukaryota > Viridiplantae > Streptophyta > Magnoliopsida > Poales > Poaceae > Oryza > Oryza glaberrima. The sequence goes on along the minus strand of NC_068336.1, from coordinate 24,336,102 downwards.
CTGTCCTACGAAATTTTCTTCCGATGGAGATGCTACCAATGAAAACACATAGACCAGCTCGGATTGCATTAGCTAGCATGACAATCTGGTCCTCATGCATTGAATCTACAAAGCAACATGCTCTCCATAAACATGAGTAATTAGAGTATGAGGGACTGACCTAGACAGCCGTACGTCTTTAATTAAGAACGGTAATATTTTAAAGATCTACTAGCTATATTTGCAATTTGAACATATAAGATTGAAAAAAAAAAAGAGGAAGCAATGATATCCAATTGTATATATAAGTTTGACTCTGCCATTTAAGACTGAAGCTATATTATTCAATATACTATTTCACTAAAAGCATTCAATATCCAGTACACAATTATATGTATAATGTACTACTATTAGTTGGTAACCAATGCATGGGCTTTTTGGTTATCTACTTGCATCTAAATTTTATTGAAAATTATGTATAAACTTTGTTTAAAATACAAGAGCAAAATGATTTCCTTTTGTTAATAGTTCTAAAAAATTATATGTACGTAGAATTCATCCAAGTATATTCCATCACTTTAGTTTTTTTTAATTTAATGTTTTTACATTTCATAATTAATACTTATATAGTTGTATTGGTATACCGGAGTCTCAATTTAGTATGCTTCTAATACTTTTAAATTTTATAAAGTTCAATAAATTTGCTGAGTTGTACTTGATTTGCAGTCTCAATTATATGTGGTAGTCTTTTTTTCATGATCAATAATTTTTAAAATTTGAAAATGATAACTACTAGTGGGTTGTGTTGACATGATGGGGACTTTGAGGGTTACGATGTAGGTCTACTTTTTTTTTGGGGGGGGGGGGGGGGGGGGTTTAATTTTCCTTTTAAGTAGTGGGAGACGATTGAGAGGGTAGGATAAGAACCCTTTAGCTACATATGGTATATATACGTAGGAGGGAAGGATGGCTTACATAGGTATAGGGTACATTGCCTCCAGAACCTAAAGAGAGGAAATATTGATCAATTCTCGAAAGCGTTGATCAAATCTCTCAGATGCTCCTCGATCACCACCTAGAGAACCCCTGCAGATGGACGACCACCCCAAGCTAAGCTAGCCGATTAAATTTGGTCTCAATTGCTGCATCTAATTCTATCGTCAGCGGCTGGGGGAACGAGAGAGATAGCTAGGTCATGGATGACCCTCACTTGGCACCCGCTGGAGGCGCCGTGAACTCTCTCCTGGGTCGCCTCGGCGATGTCCTTGTCGAGGAGACGAAGCTGCTGCGCGGCGTCCGCCGTGACGTGCAGTTCATCAGGGACGAAATAGAGAGCATGAACGCCTCGCTCATCCGCTACGGTCAGTCCAACGACCCCCAGGTCCGTGCCTGGATGAACCAGGTGCACGACGTGGCCTTCGACTCCGAGTACTACGTCGACCGGTACGTTCACTGCCTCGACCGCCGCCACCAGAGTTCTTCTGCTGCTGCAGGGTGCGGAATCCTGGGGCATATCCCTCGGTTCGTAGGCAACGTCGTGACCCGTCACAAGCTTGCCACCCATATCCGAGACCTCAAGGTCCGCACACACGAGGTTCGCAAGCGGCTGGAGAGGTATATTCCTCCCCCCAATATGCCACCCAATCCCACTACCACTACGCCAATAATGCCAGCATCGCAACATAGACCTCTGGATCATCATGAGGCCCTCAAGAGGCGTTGCATACTTGCCGGAGATGACTCTGGTCTCTTCACCGAGGCAGCGGAGGAGATCATCGGCTGGATGTCGGCGGAGGAGATCATCGGCTGGATGTGTGCGGAGGACGTCGTGAAGCAACACGTGACGGGCGGAGGCAGGGATGTACCAAGGCTGTGGCTCGACCATGTACTTTTAGAGGTTTTGTTCAAATTCTATCTAAAGTTTAGTGTTTTTCCGTCGAAATTCTTGGCCATGTGTGGGGCTCGACCGCAAGCTGCCGCCCCGCACGTGACCATCATCTCCATCTTAGGCCTGCGCGGTGCAGGCAAGACTACCCTTGCAAAGAAAATGCACGACATGTTTGATGGCACCTCCACCTCCACGACCACCCACAAGGCCGTCTGGATGTCTCTTGCCCAAGACCAGTCTTGGAGAGCGGTACTCAAGGCCATGCTTCAAGCCATCGAGCCCCGTAGAATGGATGGAATTGACAACTTCGATCGCTGGGAGGAGCACATAGTCCTGGGAATGATTACAACGCGTCTGAGAGGCAAAAGGTTCTTGATTGTTGTCGACAATGTTACAAACTCGGAGCTACCCTGGAGCAAAATTACGGAAGCTTTCAAAGTCGGCACTCATGCTGGTAGTGCCATACTGTTGGTCACAAGCGTACCTCAAGTGGCTCATATCTGCACCCCGCAAAGAATTTTTGATTTTGATTATCTTCCTACAGTACAGCGCCACCGAGAACATATGGTCAATTTCCTCTTGGAGAAGGCTGTCTCCTTGGTTGCGACCACCAATGCTGAAGAAGATGTGCAGGAAGTCCTAAGGTACATCTTAACAAAGTGCTCCCATTCCCTCTTTAGCATGAAGATGTTCCTTCGCAGCTTGTGCGTCAACCCTGACAGAAACATAGCAGAGCTGAGGGACCTATGCAACAGGTTGGATGACTCCTCGGAGTCGACCATCGTTGACAGGATGCTTGCATTCTGCTACCACAGCTTTCCTAGTCATTACAGAAATTGCTTGGCATATCTAGCTATTTTCCCAGAGGATTATGCCTTCAAGAGGACAACTTTAGTAAGACGATGGCTGGGCGAAGGTCTGATCAGTAGAACAAATGTGTCAGGTGATTCAGATTTAACAGAAGTTGCCAACCGCTGCTTTGATGCTCTATGTGCCCATAAATTCCTCCTTCCGGCTGGGGACATCGAAGCTGATACTACCGGTGGACGAGGAAGATTCAAGAAATGTACAGTACATGGTGGCATAGTCCGCGACTTCCTTTCCTGTATAGTGGGAGATGAACACGTTGTGGACGCAGAGTTGTTACCCCACATGGATCGCCGTATCTCAATTCAGAATTATTTGCTGCAACAATCTCGTCGAAACAACCCCTCAGGTGCCATAATGAATCATCTGGAAACATTGGACACATCTAGTCTACAGCTACTGAATGTGCTTGATCTAGAAGGCTGCAGCGGCTTTACTGAAGAAAAAGAAAGCAGATACCTGAGGATCATTTGCGCCAAGGCGACTCACCTCAGATATTTGAGCCTCCGGAACACGGGTGTCTCCCAGTTGCCTAGGCAGATCCAAAATCTCCAGCAACTAGAGACATTGGACATCCGTGGAACCGATGTGCGTGAGCTAGACGACATCATGCTTCCAATGCTGAAGAATCTGCATGCTGGCAAAAGGGAATCGTCCAACAGATCAATTTCCACCATATGGTTACCTCGAAATATTAGGATGATGGCAAAAATAGTGGTGCTATCCCATGTCAAGGTTTCAGACAGATCTGACGAGCTAATCAGTCTTGGTCGGCTTCTCAAGTTGAGGACGCTGGGTGTAGTCCTTACTACTAACAGTAACGGAGATCAAGATCAGCTGATGAAGTACTTGTTAAGCCAGATTGAGAGGCTGCACAACTCCCTTCGCTCACTGTCAATCAGGACAGACGGCGGTGCTCATTGCACAGCGGACTACAATCCGGCAGGTTCAGACATGCTTTCACCTCCAGTGCTGCTTCAAAACCTAACCATCAGCGGCATCAGAGGTGAGTTGCCTAATTGGATCGGACACCTCCGTCATCTTGCCAAGATCTCACTGCAAGAGACTTACCTGCCAGATGACATGCTGCGTGTCCTGGGTAGCCTACATAGCCTGCAGTCTCTCAAGTTGCTGCGCAAAGCATTGGCAGAATTGACTTTCGATTTCAGAGCCGGGGAATTTATGAACCTAGTTGATCTTCTCTTCGAAGAAGATGGCTGGAACAGAATCAGATCCGTCATATTTGATCATGGAACTGCTCCTATGCTCGAGAGGGTTGTTTTGAGAGTCAAAAAAATAACTTCCATCCATGGAATCCGGCATCTCCCAAGTCTGAAAGACCTCCATGTCATTGGGGACCTATATGAGGTAAGACAAGTGATGCGCGACGTGAAACAGCATCCCAACTGCCCTCGTTTTCAGTATTGACAACTGATGCAGACATCCAATAAGATGGCAAAATATCATTTTCCTTGTGTGTTCTTGTAATCATTGTTGCATACTTGCATGTAATCCTTCACTTGGTCAGGTTGTGCTCTGTTCTGACCGAGTTTTGCGTGTGTTTTGTTTCAATTATTGCATGGTGAGTTGTGCGCAGTGGCAGATCGTGGGATTGCACGATACCTTGTCCTCTGCCAAAATTCGTGTAAGCATTCCAATCAAATGTTGCTTCATTTGTAAGCTGCTGTTTTTCTTAAGAGAATAAAACAAAATTGACCCCGTTTGTTTTGTGTTCTTTTAATTCCTTCCAGTTGACAGGTGTCTGCAATTGAGAATAGACGAACTTTTACAAATGCATAGCAAATCAATTCATAGCATATCATAGCATGTATGGGCAGTGATTCAATCCCATGTCAACAGCTATGGTTACTCCACATCTATAGTTGGTGATTATACAGACAGGATCACTAATTAGTTGCAAATTATTTTAAAATTTGCTATGTCAAATCTGCGAGCACAGATGTACATACCAAGATATAATTGAGCTTGATCATACTTAAGAAGAAAGAATAACCTTGACTGCTGTTAAATTGCCTGTTTTTTTCACGCAGCAGATTCATAATATAAATCAAGGAGAATTTCAAGAGAAAAGGATTATCCGTTAGACAGAATGTATCAATATGAAAGTTAGCTACTGTACACAAGGTAAAAGGAGTTAAACCAGCTGGTGCTTTGTACTGAACTAATCATTTGAAGTGACATGAAACTCTGCTCTGATTTTGGAATATTCAGGAGATGCATGATCACAGTTATAATAAGTAATTACTTCCTCCGTCCCAAAATGAAGCCATTTTTGAGGTTGGCACGGGTATTAAGAAAGTATGTGAGAATGATTGGAGGAAGTGTGTGATTGGTTGAAAAGAGAAAGTAGGTGAAGAAAAATGGTTGTGATTGGTTGAGAGGAGGAGGTAGGTGAAGAAATAGCTTCATTTTGGGACAAGACACTGTGCTAGAAATAGCTACATTTTGAGACGGAGGGAGTACTTTTTTTAGTAACTCATGTTAATTAAAGTGGCATGTAACATAGAAATCCCTTTCTTCAAGCTAATAAAAGTAAAAGCATGTCACCACAGTGATGGAAATCAGAGCCACTAATCCTACCATCTGAACTTGCTATTATAACAGGATGGCAGGAATAAAGAAGTCATTCAAGCAATTTTACGGTTTTTGAGGAGGTACCACTTTTTCTACTGTAGATTTGTTATCTCAAGAGGTACCAAATTTTACACTAAATTTTTGGATCTCATGGTACCTACTTAAGGACCGTAGAATTGCTCTTCTTTCATATACCAGAGAAACTTTACCCTTTCTGAAAACTGGACATGAGAAGGTAAGTAAATCATTGTACAAACTCTCAGGAAGCCGTCTACGTCTACTCTAAGAAGAAAAGCTTCCTCATCATGGCCTGTTCCGACGGATGGGAGTTGTAACCTCCGTCCACGGCGGCGTCGAAAGGGAGACGAGGAGAGGGAAAAGCAGCGGTGGAGGGGATTAGCTAGTAGGAGGAGACGGCGAAGGGGGCGAGCAGGAAGAGGCGGCAGTGGGGAAAAGGGAGGATGGGGAGGCGGCCGAGAGATCCGACAGATGTATTGGTATGGGCAGTGTGATTCTATCTCATATCAACAGCTATGCATATTTACTCCACATTATTTATAGTTGGTAATTTATAGATGGGATCAGTAATTAGTTGCAAATAATTTTGCACTTTGCTAGAATTTCCCCTGTGGTAGCATCCTGAATCCTTGGATGATAATGTGCTATTGCTGCCAAAAAAAATCTATAGACATTTCTTCTTGAGGACTTTTACGATACAATATGCTAGTAGTATCTACTACCAGTATAAATGATCTAATGGTGTAGATTAATTTGATCTTCCACTCAATTAACTTAATATAAATTGAAAAGGGAATATTTGTCTTTTAATCGGGGGGATTTTTTTCCTTTGACGGATCCCGCTCGAGCGAAATCCCAGTCAAAAGAAAGGGGTTTGATGACATAGATCCCATTGTAATTCTTTCATTTTTAATTGAGCACTCGCTGACATGTGGGTTCCATGGGTTTTTTTTTTACTTTGATAATGCCACGTAGACGTCATGTTAGCCCAAACCGCAATTCAAACCGCCTTAAGACCTTATTGCAAGTTGAGGACGCGTCACATCTGGTATTGCGGTTTAGGGACGAATTTCAGACTCAGCAACAAATTAAGGGACCTAAAGTGAACTTATTTCAGAAGGAGTTAGGAAGATTCCGGAAGGATTTTTTATGGTTTTTATTGTGGATTTGAATTTAAATTTTACATTTCAACTCTTAACAAATATGGGGAGACCAAGGAACATAATTCAAGAGGAATTCTTTATGGACTTTAAGAATTTAAGGAGAACTTTTGCGGAGGATTTTGGAGGAATTTTGAATTCCAAGATTTGAATTTGGATTGGGACTTTTAGGTTTGAGATTTTGGGAGCTCTCAAGGAGAGATTTAAATTAAGATCTCGGCACTTTAATCCTTAATCACATGTAAAGATTCAAAATTTTTGTAATTAAGGATTTTATAAATAGTTTTTTAACTGACCAAAAATCGGGACGTTACAGGTAGCTTGGATCCTACAATTGACCGTTGAAATGAAATGTTCAACGATGATGTAGTTACAACATTTGTCAAGGAAGAATGTTTCTTTAGAACCACATTGTAAAGAGAAGGATATTGATCCTTAGAGTGGTTGTGACCCACATATATCTTCCTAAAATTTTATCTCCATCCCATTGCTATGCTTAAAGGATCCATATTGGAAAAAGTAGCGCCATACCAATCTATCTACTGGTCGCAATTGATGCACCCAAGTGGGTGATCAAAAGTATTGATAAGGTACGGCGTGGTTTTCTTTGGGCGGGTAAGGCGCAAGCGAATGGTGGATGCTGCCGGGTAGCCTGGACTAAAGTATGCTCCCCCAAGGATTATGGAGATCTTGGTGTGCCAAACTTGGAGCTCATGGGCATTGCACTACGTTCCCGCTGGACGTGGATGCAAAGGACCTCTCTGGCCAAGCCTTGGCAGGGATTGGAAATCCCCTGCACACAGAAAGAACTTCACCTTGTTGCCGCCTCCACCGTCTATCAACTAGGTAACGAGCAAACAATCCTTTTCTGGGAGGACAATTGGTTGCAAGGAGGAACCATCCGAGCTATTGCACCCTCCATCTACGATCATGTCTCTACTCGTATCCGGAAGCGCCGGACGGTGGCTGAAGCGTTGTCTAACCATAGATGGATCAAGGACATAAGTGGCGCGCTTGGGACTCAGGCAATACTTGAATACCTCAAACTTTGGTCGTTGATTCAGTCAGTTGATTGTTCTTCCGGAGAGCCCGACTCACTCTCCTGGAAGTGGGAAAGCTCAGGCAAATACACTTCAAAATCTGCCTACCGAGCTTTGTTCCTCGGGCGAATTGCCTTTGAATCCACGTCGATCTAGAACTCGTTGGCACCACCTTGCTGTCGTTTCTTCCTCTGGCTGGTCGTGTTGAACAGATGCTGGACAGCCGACCGACTGCGAAGTCGGGGATTGCCGCATCCCGACCGCTGCATTCTCTGTGATTAGCAAGATGAGAGCATTGATCATATCCTAGTCGGCTGCCCAGAATCAAGGCAGCTTTGGTGGTGGACTTTGAGAGCAATCGTTCACCCCAACTGCCTGCCGGTGAATGAAGCTTCTTTTCACCAATGGATGTGCGATAGCAAAATGGTGCTAAGTGAGTCACATCGTCGAGGCTTCGACACGGTAGTGACATTTGTAGCATGGACAATATGGAAGGAACGGAACGGTCGGATCTTCAATCAGCAGTGTAGATCTTGGGTGGATGTGGCCAGAGGGATGGTGGACGAAGCCTCTCTTTGGCGTAAAGCAAACTCGGCGATCCCTGCGCTGCAATTCAGGAGGGAGTCTGGTCGCCAAAATCAGCGCGAGAGATAGGCCTAGGATTGTCTGTTATTGTCCTGTATCAGTCCCGTGCTTTTTTTTTTCTTTCAAATGTAAATAACTTTTATTTCTCTTAATAGAAAAAATACGCTCCTTGCGTATTCCTGAAATATTGGAAAAAGTGATCATTTACTTTCATTAAACCACATAACTTGTGTGGCTAAAATTTTCATTGCATGGTGTGCATGTTACGCTATGTGTTTCCCACACAACCAGTTGAACGCATGAAAAGTTGAGTTGATTTCACACACAAGCGCAGAAATTTTATTCATATCCCTCAATCCAGATGCATAGCCGTAACGTGTGCACACACCGACACACGCACGGATGGAAACATATATATAAGCGTAGAACCAGCTGGAACAGCACACAAAATCCAAACAAAGCAGCAGCTGCAGCAAAAGAAGCACGTACACACTCAAAATCCAAGTCCTTAGGAAGATGCAGAAAGTAGTGGGGGAATTAACACACAAGTCACACAATTACGCATTTTACTGATGCATGAAAAAGAGAAGGGATGAGCTTCAATTCCTTGAATGATCTTCAGCAGCAGATGCAGCAAAGGACGAAAAGGCCTGGTGAGTACCTGTACCTATCCTTTCCTTGGATTTTGCTCTCGTAATCAGGACTGTTTGGATGATCTGCAATTGCTTGTTGGACGGCTTGCTCTCCTCTCAGTTCGCCTTTAATCTGGAGATCTTTCAGGCTTGGGAGGTTGCGGATGCCATGGAGGGAAGTTATTATCTTGACGTCGAAAACAACTGTCTCCAGCCTAGGAGCAGTTTCGTGATCAAATATGACTGAGATGATGTAGTCTTCTTGGAAGAAAAGATGGACGAGATTGCTGAATTCGCCGGCGCTGAATTTGATGATCCCTTCTGCTAATGCTTTGGGCAGGAATCTGAGACACCGTAGGCTACGTAGGTTGCCCAGGACGTAAAGAGCGTCCCCTGTCAGGTAAGTCTCGCGCAGGGTGATCTTGACAAGCTGATGAAGTCCTGCAACCCAATGAGGCAGGCCTTTGGAGCCGCTGATGCTGAGGGTTTGAAGCATGTATGAATCCGCGAGATTGTAGCTGCTGCATCTCTTGATTCTACCATCGACGACCTTAAGACCTCCCGCCTCCGATCGTCTTCTTCGGCGTTGGCGGCAGCAGCAGTAGTCTTCGTGGCAAGCAGGGAGACAGCTCTCTTCAAGAAAAACTTGACCAGGTATTCTCGGTGGCGCTCAGGAAGGTCACCGAAATCAAAAATTCTTTGCGGACTGCACGATTTGGCCACTTGAGGTGCACTTGTGACCAGCAGGATGCTACCTCTTCTAGCAGCGGAATCGCCAAAGCGGAAAGTATCACTTAGTATTTGGCTCCAGGGTAGCTCGGAGGGAACGTTGTGGAGGACAAGCAAGAACCTCGCAAGTCCCAGGCGGCCTCTAATCGTCTCCAAGATTGCAGTGTCTTCCCAGCTGCTGAAGTTTGAAGCAGTCTTGGAAATATCAGGTGCGATGGTTGCAACCATGGCCTCCAGTGCCTCTCTGCGGGACCGGTGGTTTTCGAGAGAGACCCAGAAGGCGTCGGGGGGCGTGTTCGTGGCGGAGCTAGGAGACTTGTTGCGGTACATGTCGTACACCTTCCGTGCAAGTGTAGTCTTGCCCGTACCGCGTGGCCCTAGGATGGAGATAACCTCGATCTGCTTCGCTTGTTCTTCATCTTCCTTTTCGTTTAGGGTGATTTCCCCTTTTATCATCATCATCATCTCCTTCTTCCCTCAACCAGCCGATGAGCTCCTCTGCTGCTTCGGTGAAGAGGTCTGCGTCATCGTCGATCATCCGCCGCCTCTCGAGGTCTGGCTGCTGCTGCTGATCATCCAAGCGATGCTTGTTCATCTGGCTGCTGATGATGGCCGGCGCCGGCGCCGGCAGAGCGGTGACGCCGTACCTCCCCTGCCGCTCGGCCACCTCTCGTGCCTGGGCCTTGAGGTCGTGGATACGGGTGGCGATCCTGTGACAAGGGCACCGTAGGCGCGACTCAGTAAGGAGGTCACGGCTCCGTGGGTATCCGCCAGCTCGTCCATCTTGTGCTCCTCTTTCCCTCTCCACCTCAGCTGCTCTGATGAGCGCTGCAATTATACGGGCGAAATCGATCTCGGTTAATTAGGATTCGATCGGAGGAGTGGTGTGCTTTGTGTGTAAGAGGATATATATGGACTTATATAGGAACTAGTAGCTATATTCATCACGTTATACTATATGACAAAAGAAATCAAATTATTTTTACACGGTAGATTACATACATTTATACATTTATATTGTAATTACACTCTGAATTTCAATACGTATGTTCCAATATTTACATTGTAATTTTTCTAATACATAATATTTAATAAAATTAGTATTAAATTTAATTTATTATATACTTTCTCCGTTCCAAAATATAGCAATTTAGTATTGGAGATTACACACGATAATCTAAATATTTTAGGACGATGAGTACTTGCAAGAGGAAATAAGAGAAATAAAAACATATTTTTACATATAGGAGAGAACAGTCACATATGAAAAAAAAAAATGACCGACGTCAAGTGAAAAATGTTACGTCATATTTTTTAGTAAACCCGAATATATATCTATCGAGAGATAGATTAGAATAATTTGTGATTTGACAACAATTTTGTCGTTGTACTTTTATTATAGACAAAAACCTAGTACTCATACATGTCTATCAGGTCAATATATATAATTCAACTCATTGTCCCACATCGCATATTCCCGTCTCAATTATTTCTAACTATACTCTAGACATTTGCAACCTCGCAGGTGGTGACCCTGCCGATCAACAAGCAAGCTTAGGTCAATAATAACGCAAATTAAGACCAAAGCTGATCGATCAGCTATATCTTCAAATTCCAAAGTAAGGACCCTTCAATTTGTAGAAAAACATAAAAAAAATTGGAAGATTACAATCCTATAAGAAAAAAAAAATCATGTGAAGACCTTTAAATTAAAAGATTAAATACTATTCTTTCCTTTGAAATTATTATGGATTGTCTTGACAATCCTGTAAAGATTTGGTAGAAAAATTACTAAAAGCTCTAACCTCTTAAAAATTTTCCTTTGAATCTCTCTCTTTTGATTTGTTTGTCTTTTTTGTGGTCTATACAAATGGTCATTAATTATTGTCCTATGTTTGCAATTCTCTATTTTGCATTTGCACACTTATGAAAAATAGTATGTTTTCCTATTTCTCTATTTCTTTAATCCTGTTATTCAAATTAGTGAGCCCTAATTTGGCCCGTAATTTTCTTCTAAATGTGTATACGATCGAGTTTGAGCTTAATTTCTGGTAGAGTAATAGATGCTATAATTATTTGCATTGCATTTTGAGAAAAAGATGTACGATGAAATATCCTTTTGAGAGATTATGGACCTATTTGGGGGAGCTTAAGATTATGAGAATTTGCTGGTTGGTAGCCAGCTTCTTAGAACCTGAGGAAGCTGGGTTTTCCAGCTTCTGAGTTCTAGTTTATTTTTTGGATTCTACAATTGCTTCTCAGAATTTGGGTAACAATCTGAACTATTTGGGGGAGCTGGAGATTCAGGGAGAAGCTGCAACTAGAAACTCCCCCAATGCCCTACTCCCTCTGGTTCTATAAAAATTGATGTTTCGGACAAGGTTGAGGTCAAACTTTTATAACATTGACCATCACTAACTTTAAAAATATTTAGTTTAAAAAAACTAGAACAACATATATAAATTTGTCTTTTAAAGTGCTATATATTTTGTAGACCGTATTATTGTCCAAAACATCAATTAAAATAAAATCGAAGAAGTAACTCATTGCCTGCTGATCGATCAGTGCGCTAGCCTCATATTCCAAAAGTAAAATAGTTCACTTCTCAGGAAAAAGGTTACCTGCTTTGAGCCTTCATTGCAAGAAGATTAAATTAATCGTCAAAGTTCGTTCTTCGGGCCCGGTAGGAAAGCATTGATTCCTCCTGGGTTTAGCTTTCATCCTTTCCACTAGCATGCATGACAAATTAACAATCTAAACTAATAATTGACTTATATGTACTACTCAAAAGATTGGGTCATTCTTAAATATAAACGTGTGATGTTATATAGTACCATTACGAGGTTTGTTATCACACACTGATCTAGTATTTCTGCAGGCTGTACCTTTTCCTTTCTCGAATAAAAAAGATAGTAGGCACTACAGATAATTAATACTATCTTTATCCTAAAATATAGCTATCTAGTACATGATATGTTATTAGTTAGTACTACAAATCTGCCTATACATCATGTATTTTGGGACGGAGAAATAGGAAGGGTCAACGGTGAGATCACAGCTCCATGTCATGCATGGCGTATGTCCTTTAATTAGCTTTTAAACTGAAATAGAAATTAACTTCCATTCTTGAGCTCCAACTTAAAAGCCAAGAAAAAAATGAATGAAGTAATAAAAAATTAATCTTAGGGTAATACTTTTATACTTCTTTTGTGATAAAAATATGGTTGCAAAAAGAAAGGGACGAAAACCCCTCCCTAATTAATTCCAAAATTCAAATTTGGTTGTGACATATAATAGTTGAAGATCTGAAAATGGATTACTGGTTTTTATATTATTCTTTTTTGAAAAAAAATCAACTTTGAACTTGTAATTCCTCCTAAACAAGTAAAAAAAATGGCATCATGCAAAAGAATCCCCTAATTAACCAGAACAACAGACATACAGCTCGTGGATGCTTTACTAATTCATTCTTTTGCATGATGCCATTTTTTTTACTTGTTTTCAGATGACTAGTTCATTCTTTCAATAATAATAGAAATATTGTTGAGTTAGGATGTTTTCAATAATAGAGACTCTTAACTAATAAACGTATATGTATTATGCCACCATGGTAGAATAAAAGATCCCTACTACCAAATTCAGAGTGTAGAGTTATTGCATAAAATATTCAGATCCTTTTGTCATAATATCATAAACCAATATTATAGCTAATTATTCCATCCGTCCCATAATATAGCAACCTAAAATTAGATGGAACATATCGTAAAACTATAAATCTGAACATACCATTATCCAAATTCATAGTTCTAGTATATATCACATCCGATCATAATATATAGACCAATATTATGCTAGCTAGCTACTCCATCCGTCCCATAATATATCAATCTAGAATCAGATATGGGACATATAGTAGGACTACAAATCTAGACATACTTTTGTCCAGATTTATAGTCATATGGTATGTCACATCCGATTCTAGATTATTATATTTTAGAATGGAGGGAGTAGAAAACATTAAGATAGCCTATGTGCGTTTAGATTTAGTTATTGAAAACTTCATCACTTCGGGAACGCTGAATTACCCAACATAGGCTGTTTAGTTTGTGCGCCAAATTTTTTTTGAAGTATACAGACACACATTTGAAGTATAAATGTAAACTAATAACAAAACAAATTACAGATTCCGCCTGTAAACTGCGAGACGAATCTATTAAGCCTAATTAATCCGTCATTAGCAAATGTTTAATGTAGCACCACATTGTCAAATCATGGCGTAATTAGGCTCAAAAGATTCATCTCGCGATTTACATGCAAACTGTGCATTTAGTTTTCTTTTATCCACATTTAATGCTCCATGCATATGTTCAAACATTTGATGTGACGCAAAAGTTGAAAGTTTGAATAAAAAATTTTGAATCTAAACACGGACATAGTGTGCTATAGTACCAAATAAATTATTTTTAGCATCTAGGCACTCCTCCGAGCTGGTTATCAAGAATATTTTGGTTCTTTGGAGAGAGGGATATGCAAAGAGAACAAACGTCCAGGAACAAACTATAGTAACATGGCAATTAAAAAAACATGTATTGAATTGTCTCTTACACATTGGAGAGATAATATTGCTTGTCTCTCTGTTTTTAGCAAGGTTATTTTCAATTTTTCATATGAATTAAGAGAATGCACTGTCGAAATATATCTTGTAGGGCCTCTCAGGCTCTCAGCAACGGACCAATCAAATCACAAACACAATCTAAAAATTAAGCAAACCTAAATGATGATTTTTTTTTAGAAACACATTACAAACGCTCCGAAAGACCAGGGCATGTGTCGAGTCTAATACTTAACCTGGATATAGACTGATTCCCCCACAAGAAACCTAACCAGTTGAGAGATACACTCATTTCACAATTTAGATGTGATTGTACACACAAAGATCACACCGGCGAGAACAAATGTGATTCCAATCCCAGCAGAAATTTGTGTGCGCGTGATGATCCCCCTCGCCTGGATGCACTATTCCAGCAGAAAATTGCCCGTTACCACCGAAATGGCTGCTAGTGCTTCTCAGATAAATTTCACTATTTGCCATCATCGGCCCTCACATGATTTACCACTCAATTCGAACATCTTTCAGATTTTACCATCGAAACTGTGAATTTCTTCGTTCCATACCACTCTCGTCAGTCCAGTCATCCATCCGGCAAGACACGAACGAATGGACTGATGGGAGGGGTAAGTCGGGAGTGGCATAGAATGAAAGAAATTTTCAGTTTTGGGTGGTAAAATCTGAAATGCTTACGGATTGAGTGGTAAATTGTGATAGGGTTGTGAATTAGATGGCAAATAGTGAAATTTCCAAGCCACTTCTGGTTTCCTCCAGTTATTAGTCGTCGCGCGCACACCGAGGTAGTCCAGCCTACCGAGGCCACGAGGCCGATCTCATTGCCGACGACCCACCAAGTGTTCTGCAAAGTGCAAATAATCATCACCATTCATCTACGATGAAGACCCACATGTACCTCCCGGCTTCCCCTGCCAAAAGTCAGTACATCCTTATAAGAACATTTTTGTTACAAGAGTTAATACATCCTTTATATACCTAGTTATTGTACAAGATTACCATAGGCTTAGACCTAGTTACAGACAAAAACAATATCAACCATTGCCAAAATTCTAAGCGACAATTGATGCAGAGTTTCACCTCTTCCTGAATTCCTATGATGTTGGCTGCCGCGCCGCCAACTCAAGTCTCTAACTTCATGATCCCACCAAGCATGGGGTTCCAAATATCTAAATTATGCTTCTCTTATTCTGTATACGGTGTTGTGTCCTGTAGAATTACAGTTTTATCCTATAATCATTCTTTTCAGTGAAGTGCAAATGCGAAATTAGTCATGTATGACTGTCTTCTTCTTCAAACTTATCGATCAGCATCTCCATTGTCTCAATGTACCTAGGCATGTAATGATCTCTTATCATAGATCTCGCAAGCCGAATCTTACTATACATGCTGCGAGGAGTCTCATAGAGGGCAACACACTCATCCTGACTGCATTGATCAATGCTGCTAGGCTCTTTTGGAGATGGCAGCACAACCATGTGCATGATTCTTCCAGGAGGGTAGAACTGGAGAGGCTCCTGCGAGGCGCTTGGCGATGATCGCAACGCTTCTAAAAACCGCTCCAAATTCTTCTCTGCATCTGCTTCTTTGTCTTGCCTGTAGAGTTCTTTGGTGTCTGAATTCTGATTCTTGTGTTCTTCAGTGTCTTTGTCAGTTCCAACATAGGTGGACATCAGTGCTGCAATGCTCTGTGTTGGGTTCATCAAAGATGACTCGAGAGTTTTCCTGTTTGAAGGAGCACTTGACCAGAAGGATAATGTAGAATGTTTCTTGATTGCGGCGCGCGCATCTACTGAAAGTATCGTCTCAGCCTGAAACTCACAAGATGAATCAAGTCAGTGCATGATGACTGAAAAAAAATGAAGATCTGATTGTAGCTGTCAGTAACAACACATTTTTGTGCATGGTACATGATCTTTTCATGAGTTGTTTGTACCTCGGATGTGCCAGATAGCATCAGATCAACATCTGCAACTTTAGACCTTGGATTGGATATGAAAGGGAACTGGGATTGCATGAAGGTCACAGAACGGTTAACAAAACCCAAGATCCTTGTCTGTTGAATTTGCTCCAGGAGATCATGTGCCCAAGATGACCCTATTACCTGAAAATATTTGATCAGGGGAGAAAATGTCTTATGCTACTTGTTCAAAAATATTGCTTGCAATAACAAAATACATTACATCTGAAAACCAGTATTTGCTATTTGTTCAAAGTTAACATGGGTAACCAAATGCATGTTAGCCACAGAATGCAAAAACACATTTAATTGTTCTTACTGATAGACATGACTACACGAGGATAGGTGGCTTTGAGGCGTGTGGTACCTCGGTGTGAAGGTTGGCAGCTGACACTTTACCAAATGATGGAACCAGGTCATTTCTGTTGACAACAGTGGTCACAAACTCTTTGCCTGACTCAGCCAAATCCCAGGTCATGCAAGCAGCTGGACAGTAGCAGTTCCAAATGTTAATCTATTATTAGTAGTACTATAAAGTAGAAAACAAGGCAATCAAAAAGTAAAATGTTGAAACAAACAAGGGGATAGTGAAATTGTTCACATATATATTAGTTCCTTAATGTCAGACTAATGATTCTTTTGCGTGCCAATTATATAGCAGTCTGGCATTTCTATTGCTTGGGATCACTTTGCCAATGTTGTTTTTGAACATATATACTTATTCTCAATTTCTTCTCTGAACAATAGAACATTACATGCAAGCCTTTCCAAAAACGAATATGATCAAATACAATCTTCTAACAGAGAATTGTTTCTATTTTTGTCTTCCTATACAGCAATACTAGAGACTTTATGTCAGTGTAAGGACTTTGCCAACAATACAAGAAAGTCAATTCTATTATTATTGGAAATTGACGTCAATGATTTTTTTTCTTGGTATCAGTATGTTAGACAGTCAAATGTAGTACTAGACTCCTATTCCCCCCAAAAAAAAAAATGTAGCACTAGACTACTACTAGTACCTGGTCCAAAGGCAATACATGAGGATGATGACAATTTCTTGTTCTCACGTAGCATATATGTTAAGATTGCTGCAATACCGGCACCCATTGAATGCCCAATGATCTGAAATGATAAAATTTGAGTTAGAGAGGAAACTTTGGATGATTCAGTGAACTGTAACTGTTACAAAGATCAAGAAAAGGATAGTTCATGTAATCTGCAGTACTTGTCAGTGTTGCATCTTTGCCAATTCTATATTAAGTTGCGCAAACTAAATCATTCATCCTGTTGCAGGAAACGGAAAACACATCCATGGAGGTTCAGAAAAGGTTGATTAATCACCTTAATTCTGTAGTCTGGAAATTGCTCAACTGCTCTGCTGAGACAGGGAATGGCCTGATCTGCAATCCACCTAGCTGCTGCAACCATTCCGCAATGTACATGGCCAACAACTACATTAGAAACACGGCCTTCTTTTAACACCACATGATGAAATGGAACCTCTGCAGCAGTCGCTGCCGTCAGGCGATCCTTAACACTTGTAGCGCCCCGAATGAAAAGGATGAAGGATTTAGTATTTTTATCGCGGACAATTGTGAATGAGGGCTTCATAACCTGCATGACAACACTGAGTTTCCACTAAAATGCATGTCTCCATTCATAACCTGAGCTAGAAAAGAAAAACAACAATTTGAATCAGATTGATACATACCCTTGCCTTTGATTTCCTTATGAGGATATCACTCTGGCCATATCCACCAAATTCCAGGAACACTTCGTATGGCTTCTTCGCGAAAAACATGCAGAGTCTCAGATATCTAAGAATTCCAATCAGCTCCTGCCTTGTTACAGGGCCTTCTAGGGGCACACAACTGCGACCAGTGTACTCGTGCTGCAGATTGCCCTGAAAAGAATTGTTCACAAGAGAAATATGTCAATCAAAAAAGTAATGAACCGATTGCAGTTTTTCAAATTTCAGGATATATATAAGTATATGACATGTGAGCTAAACACCTTTCACAAATAATCCACTAAAAGTTTAAATGGACATTCAGACAACAAAATGGGATATTTCATAATTCTACTACAGTTACTGCAGCTTAAACATAACAGAGTTGCTGATGCAGCAGCATTATCTAGTTCTGCATGAGAACATAGGGACAGAGATTGAGATGTTCAACAGAATTGATATGTCCATAAGAGGCATCACAACCTGAACTAACTGCAGTTACTTCACCTGAAGTTCAACAGAGCTATTTATGCAACAGCAATTTATCTAGTTCTGGGTTGCCATCGAGTAAATAGCCATCAATTTGGACATAAGGGAGATGGCCATTCAGGAACAGTTACTCCTTAATCAAACATACATCAGCTTTATGACCAGTTAAGCAATTTGCATTAATCCATCATGCATGAATTGATCCCAGAAATCAGGAACACACAACTTCCCAAACCCCCAATCAGCCACCTTTTCATCTTTATTACTTTCAACCACAATGGATTCCTCAAGACTAACAGGCAGCCCCCACACCAATCATCAGTTCATCACCATGAAAAACAAGGACTTCATGCATGATTGAAACATAAACATAATCTCAAATCGAACCAGACTTAATGATAATCAAGCAGGTAAGAGCAAATGCAACTGCAGAGTCTGCAACTGCATTTGCAGAAAAAATCAAAATGCGCACCTGGATTCGCATGTAGTGCCTGATCCCGAACGCGATGTCCCCGAGTGGCCACCTCCCCAGCGTCTCCCGGTACGTGAACCCCACCGTCCTCGCCGCCACCGCCGCCGCCTCCCTCCAGCTCGCCGGCGCCCTCTCCGGCCACCGCTTCTTGGATTCCTCTTCATCTTCCTCCTCCGGCCTCCGCAGCCTCGCCGCCTCCCCGCCGCCGCCGGAGGAGGAGAGCGCGACGTACACTAGCACCGCCGCGGCCGCCGCCGCCGCCGATGCCACCCCGTTGGCACCCATTGGCCGTTAAGCACGTCGGAGATGGTGGCGCCTAAAAATGGGGAGGGCGTGCGTTTTGGGTGGATGGACGAATTTACCCCTACCATTTCATGTTTACCTTTTGTGTTTTTTTTTTAATTTTTTTTTTTTTGCATAGTCAATTTTTTTGAAATTTGTCATGGTGAAATCTAATATTCCGTAAACTTCATATTTCAGCTAGATGATGCATGCAGAACATTGGATTAGATATTGACATATGATTTCAGCTTAATCTTTTCTTTTTCAGCCAGTGGCCGAGCTAGCGCTTATTAATTTGCTAGTCGATGGCTCCCGGGCTCTATGGTTAGCGATCCTATTGTTCTCCCATTGCCAATACATGTAAAAAGTCCTTGATCACTAATTCACTAGCAATAGCAAATGTTCTTCGTTGATCGGGGCTTAACAATGTCGTTGGGTCCACCACTTGTTTCAGGCTTTTAATTAGCGGGATTATTTTCATATAGATCATCATAATTCAAAGAAGATTCCGAGGTTCGAAAATTTTCAATTTGTATGCGCAACGTTGTATTTTGGATGCAAGGAAGATTTGCAGTGCATCAGTGGTTTCAAGGGAGACTGAACTGACAATCAATCTAGTACTAATTACTTTCGAAAAAAAATGTCATCCTACAAAAAAAATTAAGCAGGGGGCAATTCTGTCAATCCCAGTGCCATGGCAGGGGTATATTCGGGATGCTAGTCTATTATGCTGGCAATTAAGCTTGGATATTCCACTGGTGCAAGCCAAAAGATACCTGCTTGGCTTGGTTGCTGCCTTTTTCAGACTGCTGTGCTGTGCATGCCTGAATCCACCCGATGTGTTTGAAAGGTTCGATCTGTACAAGCAAACAGTTGCGTGTCTAGCTCGGAAGCAAATTCTGTCTCATCAAACCATCTATAATTGTTCTTTCCTTTGATTTCTGACACTCTTTTGGCCAAATTCAGAGTTAATTTCTCACCTCACGCTGAACTGAACTTGTGTATGTATGAACCGAAAATTTGTGCTTGGAAAAGAAGCCGTTAGTGAAAGTACATCTCAGAGTAATTTGATAAGTTTGCATATACAGTCCAGTTGAAAGTTCAGAACATGTAACTATTTAAGAGAAAAGTTCAGAGTTCAGTTGTATTTTGCCTCATTTTCACATTTTTTTTTCAGTACATGGTTGATCTGATGGGCCGGTCCTTGAACAGATATTTGGGCTTTGGGCTGAAGCACTGAAAGATTTGCACGGGCCTTTTTCTGCCATGGCATGGTTCGACACAAATAGCTGCTACTCTGAAAGCTGTAATGCTTTTCAGTCATGCATAATGCATTGACCCTTCTTCTCTGAAAAATGAAAGTGAAAAAATGGTTGAGTATATTGAACATGGTGCGTCAGATGATCGATCTAACTATGAAGTCTCAATCAGACAGTAGCTATAGCTTACTACACATGTCAGTTGTTCCTTGTCATTTCTCTGGAAACATTAACATGCGAAAAAGGATCATCCATCCATCTGCAGCGGCTCGCAAGTTCTGCAGAAAAGAAAAGACGAGATTCACCAGTAGTACATTCAGTCAACTGCTCTTGGGTCTTCCTGCATGTAGATGCAGTTCCCTAATAACTTGCTGCAGCCTTATATATCGTCCTAGCTACAGTTTCACTGATTGAAACAAATGCATGTAATTGGCAGCCTCTGCCTGCCGGTGTAGGGTGTGTTTAGTACTTATAGTGTAAAGTTTTTTAAGTATACGGACACACATTTGAAGTATTAAACGTAGGCTAATAACAAAACAAATTATAGATTCCGCCTGTAAACTGCGAGACAAATTTATTAAGCCTAATTAATCAGTCATTAGCAAATGTTTACTGTAGCATCACATTGCCAAATCATGGCGTAATTAGGCTCAAAAGATTCGTCTCACAATTTACATGCAAATTGTGCAATTGGTATTTTTTCCTACATGTTATACCCCATGCACATGTCCAAACATTTGATGTAATGTTTTGGGCCAATTTTTTTTTTATCTAGATAAGGCCTTAGTTTTAAAAAAAAAACAAATGCATGTACTATTGCTGCGACCCTGCTACTACTTACTCCATCCGTCCTAAATTAGATGTCGTTTTGACTTTTTCTTGCAACGTTTAACCATTCGTCTTATTTAAAAATTATTGCAAATATAAAAAAGATAAGTCATATTTAGAGTACTTTTGATAATAAAGTAAGTAAAATAAATAAATAATAATTTCATAATCTTTTGAATAAGATGAATGGTCAAACGTTACAGATAAAAGCTTAAAACTACGAGTATTTTGGGAAAGATATAGTAGTAATCTCGCGTACACTTCATACAGGACCCCTCTCCATTTGTAAATTTTAAAACTTAATTTTGAGTTGATTTTGGTGTTTTTTCATTGTAGTTTATTTTCAAGGGTTGAATTTTAAGTCGCTAATTAAGAGCATACAAGTTTTACTTGTAAATTATATTTTTATATCGCCAATAAGTGTTACAGCTTATGATCGGTTGTAAGTGAAACGATGGGACTATTTTAGAAACACAAAAGTTTTGCTTGGAACAGTATTCTGAAACTTGCATAGTAGTAAGGGGGTGTCTAGATCTAGGGATGTAAAGTTTTATCGTGTCACATCGGGTATTATATAGAGTATCGCATGGGATGTTCGGGCACTAAAAAAATAAATACATAATCCTTCAGTAAACCGCGAGACAAATTTATTAAGCCTAATTAATCCATCGTTAGCAAAGTTTTACTGTAGCACTACATTGTTAAATCATGGAGCAATTAGGCTTAAAAGATTCGCTTCACAAATTAGTCACAATCTGTGCAATTAGTTATTTTTTTATATTATATTTAATACTTCATGCAGGTGTTCAAACATTCGATGTGATATATAGGGTGTAAAATTTTTGTATGGGA
Organism: Oryza glaberrima; assembly: GCF_000147395.1. Taxonomy (NCBI): domain Eukaryota; kingdom Viridiplantae; phylum Streptophyta; class Magnoliopsida; order Poales; family Poaceae; genus Oryza; species Oryza glaberrima. Next base: position 24,314,111 of record NC_068336.1, on the reverse strand, counting down.
ACTAAATAGGGCCTACAGTCCAGGGCAACAGAGAGTTCTGAAGTCTGAAATCTTTGTGCAATTTTTGTGTGGGAACTAAAGCTCTGAAGTCTGAACAGAGAGTTCTGAAACTTTGCCTACTCTCTGAGTGATCATCAGACATGTAAACGCAGGAGGTGGGGAAGAGATCGATCGATGGATCGATGGACATGTGAATGATTTGTACATCAAAAGGTACAACACGATTTGCAGCAGGTAGCACTTAAATGAGAGGTTGTACGTTGTTGGCAGCAATTCAGCATCCATCCATATGTACACCAATTACACTGTATACTGTAGACATGTAGCAGAATACAGTATTTATGATCATAATATTGTTCCCGACGCATGCGATGCAGTCGAATGTACATGGCGCGCTGGCCGAAACCTAGCTGGATTCGATTGGAGGGGCCTCATCGGTTGTCTATGAACTGATTATAAGCTAAGGGGGTGTTTAGATCTAAAGTTTTGGCGTGTCACATTAGTATTATATAGGGTGTCGTATGGGATGTTCGGGCACTAATAAAAAAAACTAATTATAGAACCCGTCAGTAAACTGCGGGACGAATTTATTAAGCCTAATTAATCCGTTATTAGTAAATGTTTACTGTAGCACCACATTGTCAAATCATAGAGTCAATTGGGCTTAAAAGATTCGTCTCGCAAATTAGTCGCAATCTATGCAATTAATTATTTTTAGCCTATATTTAATACTTTATATAGGTATTCAAATGTTTGATGTGACATGGTGTAAAATTTTAAGTGGGTCGAAACACCCCCTAAAACGGTTTATTAGTGATAAAACATAATTTATAAAAAAATTATATATGTTCTTGACAATATAAAAGTTAATAACAAAATTTACCAGGTCAAAAATATTCTAAAATTAACTCTAAAATTTAAAATTTAAATTTAAATATTGGGTAGACGATGAAGCCAGTGGATGGACAAAGAGACAGAGCTAGCTAGCTCGCTATAGTCAATGCATTCATATGCATGGACAGGGGATTTTAGCGGCTAAATCAGTCAAACCTTCCGGTTGAATTTGTCTCGGCTCTGTTCATATGTGTGAGCCTGCCAGCTTTGGTTTCAGGAGCTAATGGCTACTAGTGGTTGGCTTTGCTGCCTGAATTTGTCTCAACTCTGTCCATATGTGTGAGCTTGCCAGCTAAGCTCTTGTTTCAGGAGCTAATGGCTAGCTGGCAAAGCTTACTGGCAGCAAAGCCAACAGGTCATGAAATATGCAACCAATATTAGCATATTTGAAACAGATTAAATGGATTATCTACCTGATTATATGTGGATAGATTAAATATTTCGAGAAATAAACTTGACTGATACAGTCCGTTAGAACAAATGCTATGTGTAGAAGATGGTATTTTCTAAATACATATTTTTGGAGGTGTGGAGCAAATAATCCATCGCATAAAATCCCAAGCTGATTGATTGAGTTGTTAACTTGTTATGGTCCGAAGCTCATTTTGATCTTTACAATTATTTTTTTAGTTTTTGTTTACTTTTGTTGCCTGGCTCTCTTTTTATTATTATAAGAAGACTAGTAAAAAAAACTACTTGAAACTATTATTAAAGTTAAACTTCAAAGTCCAAAATGGTTTTGGGATTAAAATCCAAAGCTAAAACAAGCATAGATATACCAACATCCATTTCTAAATATTTACTTACCATTTATCTTTTACTTTTTTATATGATAAAATCGTGTTGTAATTTGACATCTTGTTTTTCTGTGAGGAATTTTACCTCTATTTGTTTCCTCTGTCCTCCTCTACATATTTTCTGCGTATTCTCAAAATCAGATGTCAACTATATATATGGATCATGGAAGCAATCCTGATATTTTCGAGGAAAAAAATATAAATTGGAAGAGGAAAATCCGCAAAACACACAAGTAGAGACAAAATTTTATTAATCATCATATCTTATCTCCCAACTAAGTGATAAATTGACTACTAACAACCAGCTGCATCCATCCATCATGCATCATCATCTTGCATGTGTTTGATTGTCTATGGGAAGATCGACAGGGATGTGTAGGTTGCATTGACTGCCCTGCTGTTCTCAACCAATTACTTACCAGTTATCAAAGTCTTTTTCACCTAATTGGAACCTTGTTTGGATGAAAGTTACTACATGATCACCGCGTATATTTGGCACATGCGAAAATTTTATACCTATCATTCATATGCTATTTATTGCTACTTATTTATGTATATATTAATATATTTTTTCAGTACATGTGCTCACAGATATATTTAACTTTCTTTAATGTAGTAGGCAATGTATCCATTGACCAAATTTCTCGAAAATACCCGCAAGGTAGAGTGTGTGCAACATTAGAGCCATAAAGTTCTAGAACCCATGCAAATATAACTAAAGTGAGTGTTTATTATAAAAAAATCTATTTTTATTTCTACAATAATAATATAAAATTTACTGCACGTTCAACAATGAGTATCGTCACCGAGCAGTGGCTCATCGCTGCATATGCAACTACGAGTTTACAGGGGTAAGTGTGTGTGCGTATATGAGCGCTTTACACATCAGGATTTCAGTTTTTTTTTTCTTAACAGACGGAGTATGTTTTAGAAAAAACAAATCTTCCATTTATTTATTTACATATTAATATCTCATCACAAAATAATAATACCCTTCTACTCCAATCTCTTGTGACTGATGATGAACGGTAAAGAGAAGGAACACGTAGGATTGAAAGTTTGAAACAATCAGGGAGGCAGGGCCCGTGGGTCCCGTGCCACGTGTCAGCACATGCATTCAGCATAGCTGTCGGATGGTGGGCCCAGCCTCACACTCCGGGTGGGACCCACAGCATGAGTGACGTGACCTCCCGGGCCGGGGGGCTCAGCCACGCCGCCTACCACCCACAGGCCGACACGTGGGCCCGTGGCATACGAGGAGCAGGGTGAGCCCGGGGAGTCAGTGGCGGGTGGGTGCGTGTCTGGCGGCGTGTGGTGGATTTTTTTTTAATTTTTTTTGGCTAGCCTGGCTTCGCTCACCTCCCATTGTTTGCTTCTTCCTCTCTTCATCATATTCTCTCTATAAAACCAAGTTGGTTAACAGTATTTACTGTATATAATCTAGCTAAAAATAGCAAAATTAAGTACTTGTATAATTTTTTTCTCGATTGATTGAAACAAGACCAAACAAGACCTTTTATCCTAAAGAAAAACAAAAATATCATACTTAAAAATTAAAGAGTTGCAGCCTATATAGTACGGATGACTCACCTAAATCATAATATCATGACAGTGGTGGTGGTGATGATAGACTTGTCACCACCACTACTGTCTTTTAATAGTAAAGTATAGATACACACTTAAGTAGGAGTAATCGAGAAATTTACATGTGCGTTGTACTAACTTATAAATATGTTAACTTTGTAAGCTTCCATTTGATTTTTTTATATATTTATTTATTGCAAGAGAATATATATGATTCGAAAGAAATATAAATCTATAAACACTCATTTCAAGCACACTACAAAAGTGGATGCTCATATATACGCGCGCATACTTACTCCTGCAAATGCATGTGCGTACCCTACACCTATGATCGAACAAAGATTGAGCAGGTGTATCTTGATATTGATGAAGTCGATATCACCTATATATGGTTAGATAATCTTTTTCTGTATTTATATTTACATATCTATACAAAATATCTAGTGAGTTTAAAATATAATTGTGGGATGACACGGTCATGATCAAAGTTCCGCTGTCAAGCGGATTGGCGTGTGTTTCATGTTCTATATATACGTATATACTTCAGAGTTGAAGATAAACATATGTCATTGGCTATTACTGTCTTTTTAATATATGGTGTAATTAACTTTTGTAATATGTTTGCCTATTCGTCTTTTTTTTATATTTATGCAAATAGACAAACTTGTAAGGTATACTTAAAGTACTTTACATGTGGCGAATCTGGTGTTGTTTTTTTTTCATTTTACTTAATTAATTATTAATTGAATACATTTTGTTGGTTAAAGTTCGATGCAAAGTAAAGTATCATCTGACAGGAACACTGCATATGTGTAATTCGTTCTTGCAGTCCAAGAGCAAATATATGCTTGCATGTTCTGATGTTCTGTTTGTACCCTTCAGAAGAGTGTCTAAATTCCAACATGTACCGTCATATATGGCGTGATGAACATCAGGCACATTAAATAGCCACCGAAATATATATGGGGGTAACTACTACTTCAGTACTTCTACTGTTCCACATGCCTAGCAAAATTTGATATTACCTCTACCTTATAATATATACTCCTAGTGAGTCAAATGTATAATATACCATATTGCATTATTCAAATTCCACTTGCATAAGTAGACACTGATCAGTCACAAATGTTTGTTATTAATTATCGGCATGATAAATATTTACTAGAATGGCAAATATTTGTTTCTGCATGGAGCAATCAATAAAAATTACAAAAGAAAATTGAAAAAAAGGGGTAAATGTGTGATCACAAAGAAGTAAATTTTCAAGTATAAATCTAACTGCATCATTCTTTACAATTTTTGTGAGAAGCACTCGTCACCAGTCTAGGGTTACCTAAGGCTAAGGCTGTGTTCGGCATGTGATGTCGGGAACTAATCTCACACACACGCAAAACATAGTGACTCATTAACACATAATTAATTAAGTATTAGCTATTTTAAAAAATAAATTAATATAATTTTTAAAACAACTTTCGTATAGAAGAACACAGCCTAAGTAGAGGACCAGCCGACCAGGGGTGCACTTCCTTTATCCCTCCTTATAACTTGGTAATTTTGGGTGGTAAAGCGTCTCTCCCAATTTTTACCTTAGGCCTTTTCCTTGGTTTAGTGCTTTGATAGTTGTACAAAAAGATTTTATACTACTTCTCTGTTTAATGAAATTGTCACCTTCTTATGCCGGTTTGCTCAAAAACAATTCTTTACAATTTTGAATCTTAAATATACTTGTCTTGTAAAAATAAACAGATCCACTAAGTTCGTTTTGTTAAAAAAAATAAACTAATTAAGTTTGGTACACACCTTTATTTTTTATAACTTTATATGAAGATACAATAAATAAAACTATAAATTCTGTTGACAAAACTAGAAATGTTGTTATAAAAACAAATCTAGATAGTTAACAGTGATATTATTGATTAAAATGTAGAAATATTGGCCGTGCACATTGCAGTAATAGCTTCAAAAACAGATCCAAGTTCTGATAAAAAAAAAACAGATCCAAGTTTTTACCCGTGCAACTCCTATTTGTCTGGCTATTTTTTCGTACTACGTCAGACATGTCATGCCCTAATCAAGGAACATTCTTTGCAACAATTATGGCTCACCAACTATGCTCATCCCACCGTATTCTGTACATGTTGCAGTTGGCAAACGTAGCTGGATCATGTGTCCATGTAGGTCACTCGATCACTAGCCTTTCTTTCTCCACCTTAAAAAAATTCAATAAATGCAGAATACAGAATGCAGCACAGGCCGATTGCAGTCATCAATTAATTTAAGTTTAAGGCTCACTTTAATTGAAAATCCCCTCACATTCTCACACAAACTTATGGTGTTAATTAACTGACAGTTTGGGGGTCAATTAGAAGGGCATGATGATGATGTCTCTCTGGATTACTCATCGTAAATTAAAGTTCCCTATTGTCCTTTCTTCTTCTCTCATTTCTTTTCATTGATCAGTAGCCAGTATTGCCTCTGGTCACAAAAGAATATTATAATTTTGACTATAATCATTTTTTATGATATGTGCGTATGTACGGATATGATTTTTTTTAGCCACAAGCCTTAAAAATATTATATATACTTGTGTAATTAAAAAATGATTATACAAAAGAATTAGGCTGTTCAAGTCATGCCGTGTCAACTGACCTTGAAAAGTCTAAACCAACATGCTTTTGTCGCTGCAGAGAGCATTAGACAAAAACATAAAAATATTGGCCGGATTAAGTTAATGTGATGAACTCCAAACTCCAAAGCATCCAAGGAAGGTATTGGATAGTCCAATTCTCAGATGTAGCACATGGACTCACACACTGACCACAGCCCCACCTGTCACCATGATTGGCCCAGCTGCCATGTGGGTCCACTTCAAGCTTAGAGGCCTTCACTGGGCCCTACTGAATTGTTTGGGTACATTTGTGAAAATTTACACCTTTTGTACCTATACTTTGAGTAATAGTAAAAATTATAACCAAAGTAGGAGTATGACAAAGCTGAATCTTTACTGAAAATTAAACAACATTGTAGGAATTTTTACATATCAAGTATATATTTATGTTAATAAGACTTTGTGGAATTTATGCCCTTTATTGGTGTTTATTAGAAAAAACTAGAAAATGGACAATTCTAGTTGCAATATTCGGTTGTATTTTCTCCTTCTTCTTAAATACAATCCACATTATTACATCATCACAAAGTCAAAAAATGAATAGTATTATCCTACCTAGGTGGTCAAGGTGCAAAAAGCCCCCACACATTAAGATACATGGCTTGTTCACTTTGCTACTATTTTCAATCTTAACAAGTTTTGGCATTGCCAAATTTTGATAATGTTGCTAAAATTTTGGCAAGGTTGCTAAATTTTAGCAAGATTTCATATATACTTACTAAAATTTGGCAACAAACTAAACGTAGTTAAAATTTTGATAACTTTACTTAAAAAATGGTATGGTTAAAAAGGCATCAAAGTGAACAAGCCCATACTCTCACTTCTCTCACCTCCCTATCAAATGCCAACTCAGCAAACAACCATACTAACCAAAAAAAAAGGGGAAACAAATAATTGGGCTCATTTCATCCCTTCCAAATTCTACCTCCCAAATCCCAATTGAATATTTGCACACATTTGTTTCTTTCCTTTGAAAACCTCTCTCCTCCACTGGAAGCAGTCAAGTCATCCATCCATCCCTCCCTCCCTCCCTCCCTGAAAATGCCAGCTCATTCCAATACAGAGAGGCAGTGTGTATGAGTGTGATGAGCTTTGTACACCAAATACACAATCTTTTCTCATCACACCCTTCCATTTTTTTCCCCTGTGCCACCCCAATTCAATTTTGATTTTTTTTTTAAAAAAAAGTTTCTGTTTTTGAATGATTATTCTGCCCAATAATAGGAGAGGAGGAGGCGCAGAGACTCGATCAAAAACCAAGTGCTACTAGTAAAAAAAAAACCAACTCTGCGTCGCCTTCTCTTCTCTTCTCTCTTCTCTCTGCTGCTGCTGCGGCGCTGCAGCTTCTCCTCCTCTTCTTCCGCCGCGGATTTTGGCCGGAATTTCGCCGGAAAAATCTGGTTTTTTCAAGTCTCTTCTTTGCCTGCGGCGGAGGCGCGTGGATTTTTTTCTTCTCTGCTGCTTCGTATTCTCCCATCCCTCTCCCTCTCTTGCCGCGAGGAGGGGAGAGGGGGACTTGATGAAGAGAAGACTGGTAATATGCTGCGACGATTTCATCTGTTTTTTCTGTGATGGGTTTTGGTTGCTTCTTGTTTTTCCGAGAAAAGAGGGGGGTTTTGATGTTGCTGCTAATCTTCTTTTTTCTATCCTTATATGCGTGACTGATGGGTTTGGGTTTTGATTCTCCATGTGATCTGTAACCAATTGGGGATCTTTCTCTCAGAGAAAATGGTATATATTTTCTTTGCTTCTGGTTGATAGTTTGTTTTTCTTTAAGATTGTCGCGAGTTGTATTACTTCCGAATTTTGGAGGTTTTGATCTGGAAGGAAATGTTGTGATTTGTTGCCCAATGGTTGCTAATTGTTGTTCATGGCGTTGTTCAGGTGGTCGTAGCATTGGTGTTGCTGTCCGTTGTTGAGTTGGTTCATGGCGATGGGTGGCGATGGGCGCCGGGGTCGCGGCCTCACAGCGTGACCATCACCGAGTTCGGCGCCGTCGGCGATGGCAAGACGCTCAACACCCTGCCCTTCCAGAACGCCGTCTTCTACGCTCGGTCCTTCACCGACAAGGGCGGCGCGCAGCTGTACGTGCCCAAGGGACGGTGGCTCACTGGCAGCTTCAACCTCACCAGCCACCTCACCCTCTTCCTCGAGGAAGAGGCCGTCATCATCGGCACAAAGGTAATTGTGAATGGATCGATAAATGGATGGCACTAATTTTTGTTACAACTTTTGTTCCTGTTCATGGATTTGTTAAGGTAGTAGGATTTGATAAGGTAGTAGTAGTTACAGATTGTACAGATTGATGTGGTTTGCGTTCGCGATTCGGGATGTAGGATTATATGTTGTGAGATGTGGGTTCTGGTGGCATGAATGCGAGGATATGCACATCATTTTCAGCTGCATTTGCATTGAATTGTTAGTGGTTAGGATAGGTATATCGCCGCGATCAGATCATCTTAGTTTGTTTGGATATGGTTGGTGGACATACCTGATGGAGTAGTGATTTTGACATGTGTAAGGTGAGGTCACAAGCCATGGGGGAAGTCTAATTTTGGGGTCTGGTTCATGTTCTTTGTAGTTGCTTTGGATGGATAGGAGGAAAAATCTTGTAAAGATATCCCGATCAGTAGGGTTCAAGTTAGCTCTGGCTTTTAGTTGTTTCGTTCCAAAATTCATGCAGACATGGAGTATTTGGAAGGTGAAACTTAGCTATTGGTGTCAGGGGCAGTAGATAAGAAGAGACAATTTCCTTTTGCATTGTTTTGAAGTCAAGGTGTGCTCTTTAATTATATATGAACAAAACATGGACACACTGCTTCAATGCAGCCACATGGATTGCGATTGCTTATCTGTTATATATAAATTCATTGCATGTCGCCTGACCATATTTTTTAACTTGTGCATAATTCAATAGAAAAGAATGGCATTTTTCGTTTTACTTATAATGTATTTCAGATGGTAGAAAACAATGCCCTGTTCTTATGTTAAGGTTTCATCGTTGTTTTGTTCTTATGTCAAGGTTTCTTCGTCTTTAAATATTAAGAATGCCTAATTCTTTATGCAATTTTTTTCACTGTAGGATCCATCACAGTGGCCGATTGTGGAACCTTTGCCATCTTATGGGCAAGGATTAGATCTTCCAGGTCCTAGACACCGCAGTTTAATAAATGGATATAATTTAAGTGATGTTGTCATTACTGGTAACTTCTTTTCTGCTTCAGATTTGAGCTGCAGTATACTTGTTTTGCAGTTTAATAATAGTTCCATCACTTATTTCAGGGAATAATGGAGTTATTGATGGTCAGGGCTCGGTATGGTGGGATTGGCTTCACTCCCATGAGCTTAACCATAGCCGACCTCATATTGTGGAGTTTCTGCATTCTGAAGAAGTTGTAATCTCAAACTTAACATTTTTAAATTCTCCAGCCTGGAGCATACATCCAGTGTATTGCAGGTGAATTGGCATTTATTAACTTGTTACATGAGGTGTGATTTGGGGGATCTATTTGCATGTGCACTAATGCTGTAATGCATATTGTTTTTTTTCCCCAGCAATGTAAAGGTCCACAATGTCACAATCAAGACCTCATTGGATGCTCCACTCACTGATGGCATAGTTCCAGGTATGATTGTATCTACTGCTGATATATTGTTTCATATTCATACATTGTAATTTGTTGATGCTATGAAGTGGTAGAGGCAATATGAGAAAACCAACAGACCTTTCAACTTCCGTGGTGCGTTTGCCAATTTGCAAACTAGGAGCACATGCTCAAAAGAAAGATTGAGATCTCATAGAAACATGAGTTGTCTTAAACTGCATGCAAAATGTTCTGACTTCTGCTATCAAATCATGGGTTTAAGTAGTATTGTTGTTCAAACCATTTTTGTTTTACGGAAAAGATCCTTCCAGAGCCATGAACTATATAATCTTTATTCTTTTTTCCATGATTAGATTGATATCTACTACTTTACTGCCATGGGAATATTTTCTTTATAATTTACTAATGGCCATACTTTTACTCCAGATTCATGTTCCAACGTGTGCATTGAGGATAGCAGCATTAGTGTTGGTCATGATGCCATATCACTCAAAAGCGGGTGGGACAATTACGGAATTTCTTTTGGAAGGCCAACCTCAGACATTCACATCAGTAGGGTTGATCTGCAAGCATCGTCTGGAGCTGCTCTTGCAATTGGTAGTGAAATGTCTGGTGGAATTTCAGATATTCATGTTGATCACATTCGAATCGGCAGTTCCAGTAAAGGCATCTCCTTCAGGACTACTCCGGGACGTGGAGGTTACATAGCGGAAGTTGTCGTCGCAGATGTAGTAATGGATAGTGTCCATCTCGCCATTGAGTTTACCGGTAACTGGTCAAGCCACCCAGATGACCATTTTGATCCATCTTTTCTTCCGGTGATAGATAAAATCACCCTTAAGAATATGGAGGGGACAAACATCTCTGTTGCTGGAGTTCTATCAGGAATCGAGGGTGATCCATTTAGTGCTATATGCCTTTCTAATCTCAATTTCTCTATAGCCGATTCGGCTCCTTCCAGTGCCTGGACTTGTTCAAATGTGCATGGATATTCTGAATTAGTACTCCCCAAGCCTTGTTCAGAACTCCATGACACCTCTACAAACTCCTCCATCTGTTTCTCCCTCTCTAGTTACAGTGCCCTCGCAGTACTGTAAATATACAGAGTAATCTTGTGTCCATCCTTCCCCTGTCTTGTTCCAGTCCTTGTACAATTCAGAAATTGAGCATCCATCACCATCTTTCCAATTCTTTACCACCAATAAATTCATCACAAGAATGAAACAGTACCCCTCTTATGGTCCTAAGGCTCAGATTATAAGCTGCATAATGATCTTGAGGAGGAAGAATCTAAGTGGGGTTGTGGATAGCTAGGTGCATGCCTGTACAGCTACATTTCTTCATTCAATCTGTAAGAAAAAAATTTTCTTTTTTGGTAGGGTTGAGTGCAGGATATTTTCTTCATACAATTGTCATTTGGTTATAAATTATCACATCATGATTAAATTATCTCTGTATATTCTATCTCTGTGAGCAACATTCTAATAGAGCAGATCACATGTTATCCTGGAACTTTAACAGGCTGGTTTTTTTGTATGTAGAGCCAGAGGTGTATCCTTGAGTATAAATAAGCATCTGGTCTCAATCAAGTTGTTAAGACTGATGTTAATTGGTCTCTTTGTCCTCTCCTGGGCATCATTATTTGCTTGGCCTTGTTGTTATAATGCTCTCTAATGAGTTCATATTAGCACTGATGGTGTTCATGTTAGGTTGTCAAATTGGTGCAAGAGCTTCAACTGCCACCTGCTTGTGATGAACTGATAAATATAATTAAGTTATGGAGAAGTGGTGTTGATGTTGAGCTTAGCTGGCCATGCTGGCCGTTGTTATGCACACTTTGCTGGAATCTCTTGGTGCTCAAAAGGTTGTTGGCACTTTATTATGTCATGCTGGGCTTCACAAAAAAAATGTTCTACTACCAACTGAAACCTAATATATTATCCTCAACAAAAGGCAAAAAGACACTACCAGATATTCTACAAAAGTAGAATGTGGGGCCAGCCTAGCCCTTAGGGCGTCACAAAATGTGTATGAAACATAGAAAGATGTGGCCATAGGAATATACTGTTTCCATAGAATATTTGGAACAATCTTGTCCCATAATGCCCCTAGTTTAGATAGAATAAGCAGGGGTAAGACGGAAATTTCTCCTCTTCATCTCTATGTACGGTGGCCCCAAAGGCACTATTGTAGACTTTTTACTGTGTTAATTTGTTTTTCATCAAAAGTCAAAAATATATTTTTTATATATAATAGAATAATATCTTGCTTTTGCTTCGAAGAAGTTACAACCATAATTATTGCTCGCTCAACAAGATGCTAAAAAGAATCAAATACGATGAGGCAATAAGTCTAAGTAAAACAAAAATCAAATACGATGAGGCAATAAGTCTAAGTAAAACTCCAACACAAAAAGGAGAAACAATTTTTTATTCTCTATTTGTAAATATCTATTTGAAGTTGGGCAAAGACAAAGGATTAGTTTCTACTCACACTGTAGCATTAGATACTTAGATTCCACTTGGCCTAGAGAGTAATGATAACATGTAGTATTCGACCTCTCATGAATATGATAGTACATTTTCTAAATAATAATCTGAGAAATATTTTATACAATCCTCTGTATTTTTTTACCTAATAAGATTGAAAGTACACAACAGTTTTAGACTGACCTCAATGCTGCCATTTTATATAAGCAGAGAAGAAATACACAATTCAAATCATGTCACACGCCATCCGTTCGAATTTACATTAGGCATTCCCTAAATCATTTCATTCCAATTAATTATGTTTTTTTTTGTGAAAGTACTTTGGAATGACGTGGTTTAGCGCAGCTATATTATATATATGCCACAAACAGAAGAACAAAAAAAAGGGTGCTATTCTCAAACTAATCATACAACCTTCAATAATTCGAGGCATATTGCACTGAACTTTAAGTTTCATTCAGTACTCCTCTTTATGAATGCACAATACAATACACAATATAAGCATGTATAATGCTGTTCTATTACTCACATTTTGTAGATTTACATCATGACAACATGTAAGGTGGCTATTTTGTTATTCTTGTGCCAGATCACAAACCAAACACTGAATTATTTTTTCAGGGGTCATAAATAAAATGATAATGTTCTTTGTCTTTTTTCTTCCTAACTCATAACATACTTTTATGCAACAATGATAGCAATAGCATATGCCCATTTCTTTTTTCATGGCAAATTGTAACATTCTTTACAGGAGAGGTAATAACTCATCACATTTTACAATTTTAATTGGCTACAGTCAGTTAATACTTTACACTGACAAAATCCAATTTCCTCTATACACCATATCTCTTCCCTTTCCAAGACGCACTGCTGAGATGACAAGTTTCTGAATTGAGTGTTATCGAAAAATTTAGCAGCAATGATAATGTCTTTCGATGTAGCGAAAAAGAGCTCTCCAATTTCACTAGAGGATCATCAAATCATGAGCTGCCGGTGTGGTGAGGGATGATTGAATGAAGGTGCTTCTACAGTTGCTGCTGCAGGGAGCTGATGGGGGTCAGAGATTCAGTCATAATCTGAACAACGAACTACAAGATTAAGAGCTAAAGAAAACATTGCCTTGCATTTTGTTGCTGAAAAGAAGATTAGCTACACAAGTTTCTTCATAACTATATTTTTCTTAAAATAAAAAAAATGTTTTTTTTACATAATCAGAAAATCTTTGAAGTTGCTCAAGTTCATATCATAGATATTCTGAAAAGATATCTTCACTGTTGCTACTCTGATCTCTGACACAATAATTTTTCATGGTTATATAATATTCACCATTTTGCAAAATACTCCCTCCGTTTTATATTATAAGTCGCTCTGACTTTTTTCTAGTCAAACTTTTTAAAGTTTGATCAAGTTTATTGAAAAATATAGCAACATTTTCAACCCAAAACAAACATATCCTCACAATATATTCAATGTTACATTTAATTTAATAAAACTAATTTGGTGTTGTAGATGTTGCTAATTTTCTCCATAAACTTAATCAAACCTCAAAAAATTGACTAGGAAAAAAGTCAAAGCAATTATAATATGAAACATAGGGAGTATACTTAAATTTATAAAATTGATGAAAGCCACTCCGTCCGTTTCTCATGTTGACTTTTTTTAAGTCAAATTTCTTTAAGTTTAACCAAGTTTAAAGAGAAACATAGTGATTTTTTATTAAATCTAATGCTAAATATATTTTGATAGGATGTTTGTCTGGTATTGAAAAATATTGCTATATTTTTTCTATAAACTTGATTATACTTTTAAAAAAAATTAACTTGGAAAAAAGTAAAATGACTTATAATATCAAACGTTGAGAGAGTAACTTTTTTTATATAAAAAATGTGAGGAAAGTTAACATGAAACAGAAGCTAGAGTAAAAAAGAAAAGAAAAGAAAAATGATACTAGTCCAGTTTGGAACTCACTTGGGCAGGCTGCTGCTGCTGCTGATGATCATACATGGTGGCGCCGCAGGCCGCCGACGCCCAGTTCTGGAAGCTGGCCTCGTCGCCGGGCCTCGGCAGGTCGTAGTGGCCGCCGAAGTCCATCGCCGCCGCCGCCGCCGCCGCGTTGTCGAACAGCCGGTCGCTAAGCAGCCCGGCGTTGTCGAACGCCGACGGGTACGGGAACTGCACGCCGAGCTGCAGCGACGTCAGGCAGTCGGCCTGGCTGAACTCCGGCTGCTGCTGCACCGCCGCGTGGTGGTGCTGCTCGCCGCCGCCGGCGTTGTCGGTGGACTGCTTGCCCATGCTGAAGTAGCCCGGGTAGCTCTGCAACGACGTGCTCGCTGAGCACCCGATGTCTCTGCAACAACAACATTTTCTTGTGTCAGTTCATCACAGCTTGTCAGGTATCTGAATCTTTCTGAATTCAGAATATGCATTTGTCAGTAAATTCTTCTGAATTCCACTACCAATTTTCTCGTTAGTGCAGGTTTCTGAATTTTCTGAAGTCAATATATGCATTTGTCAGTAAATTCAGTTCATGGTAGCTTCTGAATTCTTCTACTTATTTTTTTTTCCTTCTTAATACGAATATACACAAGCCTTTTGCACATTAGTTCAGTAAGTTGAATTCATGGTAGTTTGTGAGGTTTCTGAGCTGTTCATATGCATCTTGAACTCGATCTCACCTCTGATGGAGCAAGCTGGGGTCTTCAGGTAGCATCATTGGCTGCTGCGCCTCTGCGCCGCCGCCGCCATGGAACCACGATGAAGTGTTCGGGTCACCTGTTAGTCCTAGTGGGAGCTGCATGTCGTTCTGGAACTGAATTTGGCAAAGAACAATGCTTTGATCAGATGTCTGAGCCCGAAACCCGCTAGTGCACATCTGAATTCTGAAACTCTGAAGCTGAAACTTCTTACCTGAGCAGCTGCACACTGTAGGCTCATCAGATGCTGCTTTGCAAAGTTCTCCTATAGAGATACATACAAGTCACAAAATGGAATCATTTGGAGTAATAAGTATTTGTATTACTGAAAATAATTAATTGACATTAACATTGCAGATATTATTATATAGTGAATCAGGCAACAGGATCAGCTGAAGTTAATTAGAAGGTTAACGAATATTATGTACCTTATGAATCCGGATGCGATTCAGAGATTCTTTGAGAGATTGCTCCATCGCTCTTATATGGTCAATATTCTCAACCTTCTCGGGATCGCTCCAATAACTGAAGAACAACATGCAACATTGTTATTCATGTCCCTTAATCCCCTTTTCTGCCCATTATCTGTCAGAATCCACAACGATTTCTGCCATCAATGCAATATTTGTCTAAAGAAGGGGCCCTTTTAAGATCATATGCCACCAAACCACTATTGAATTCAGCACTCAATGGAAAAGATTTAGACACATTATGCGTACTTATTGCATTTTTATCCTATGGGGAGTAGATAATTTGTGGAACATCTCAAGTTATTCGAAGAATCGAAGCTATTTACCTGAGGCGCTTTTCGACATCTGCCATTTGACATTGCAAAGCACCAAGATGGCTCGATAATTCCTGCCAAACAATTGACTTAATCAGCATCTGAACACAAAGGCACAGGAAGCAGGAAACAAGAAATTGCATAAGCTGCTATATCATCCTTTTGAATCGAAATGTGTACCTCAACAGTCTGACCCCTGCAATAGATTCAAAAGCATTACAGAGTGAGAATCTTTCTTTGAAATAGACATTTGTGCTGTTGTATATTTCAATTTCTTGATATAACATATAAGATGGCAGAATTTACCCTGAGCCTAAAAAGTCCTGAATATTGACATCATGATCTAGTTTCTTGAATGTCTTCTTTAGGGCCTTTTGAGAACAAAAGGAAACTAGTCAGATAATTCTTAACCTTAATATACTAAGTAAAGAGAAATGACATTTTTAAAAAATATTAGTTAGTATGGCATACTTCTAAGCTCTCCAACTTCCTGTTCAGCAAAAGAAAGAATGCCAGTTAGTATATTTCTATCATGTAGAGTTTCTGCTAATTAGGTAGGTAATAAATAGTAAAAATACTGAACTCAGGTACCTTTTAGCCCTTTCCTGAGGAGTTTGCTGTGCATACTTTGTTATGACATCCTCTATGCTGCTGCGATTGAAAAAACATTGAGTAAATATGAAAATCTGATTAACCTCTGGGATTCTGGATGTTCTAAGAGCTTTCATTTCTATCTGGAAACTTTCCTGACATATGGACAAATATGCAAAGCATTGAAAATACTACAGAGAAGGAGCATAAAGAACAGAGAATAATTTGTGGAATTGGGTTCGTTCAGAAGCAGCATGAATTAGATTGAGAATAGAGAAAAATGCAAAAGGAAAAAAAAATCATATGCATTACATGCATGGTGATCAAAATGTTCAATTCCAAACAGAAAGTTCAGACTGTTCAGTGCAGAAGTGTATGATATTCAGAAAGCAATGCATTTCATATCGATGACACTGACAGAATTCTGTAACAATAAACTAATAACTAATCAAACAAGAGGAAAATGAATTTGGCACCTGTGATCGCCAACGCAAATCGTGGGCTTGTCGTTGGGTGAAAACATCAGCAGGATGAGAGGGATGTCGCACAAAATGGAGAGCTCCTTGGCTTTCTTGAGGATCCCGGACCTCCGTTTCGAGTACGTGACATGTCGGCCGCTGCTGTTCTCCAGCTTCTTTATCTTGAGCTTGACCCTTCCCATGGCGGAGGCAGAATCCCCTCTGCGAAGAGATGGCGACGAATCTGCAGTCCAATTCGTCGAAACCCTCGACGCAGAGATCACTGCCCTGCCCAACGATCGAATCCCCGGCGCACAGAGCGAGCATGAATAGATCCAAAAGAAAATCCGAACAACCAATCGATAATCCCAGGTGTAATTCCTTCTCCTCTTCTTGCCTGTGACGACGACGACGACGACGATGATTCAGGATGAAATCATCTGGGAGCTGGGTCGAACCAAGAACCGATGAGAGAGACAGAGAGAGGAATGAGAGAATTAGCTTGTTCTGATCGATCGAACGATCTCCCGCGAGGCAGCGGGGTCGGGGTGGGGATCGAGCCGGCGAAATCGGCAGTTCTTGGGTGGATCGGGCGGGAGAGGGAGAAGGAGAAGGAGGAGGAGGAGAGAGAGAGGAGATCAAGGAAGGAGAGAGAAAAGAGGAGAGAAACGCGCGGGAGGGAGCGAGAAAGGTTCAGACACATTTTCTTTCCTGTTTTTTTATTTTCAAAAACAATTTCAGCTTGCTTTTTGCGTGATATATTTTTTTTAATTATTGTTATCGTCGATAATGCTTTGCACCGAGCGCCCGATGCGATGCGAGCCGATGACGGGTACGTAGAGGCGGATCCAGAAACAAAAATTGAGGGGGCTTAGTTACACAGTTTCTTCAATCTCAATCAAGGGAATACTTCGGGGTATCCATAGAAGAACTTTATCTCCAGAATTTAGAACAAGTGATCACAAACCAAGACATAAGAAACACGTCATAGCTAATCTCACTGAGTTGAACACCGGTTAGGATGCCACGTATGCTTGCATATCAAGACGATGCGACATACATATGCATGTGCTCAATTAAACGCAGAATAAGCCATGCTCATTGCACATATAAAAATGTATAAATACATAGAAGAAGATGCAACGGAAAAAAACAATGGAAGGAAAAAATAAGTGCCATGTGTGTATATATAAAGGTTGTTTGCAAATATGACATGTTTCTTACCCCCTCACGTGTGCGTTTGACATACTAATCATGATTTAACTCAACATAATTAGTCATAATACGTTGTTTTCGACTTGGTTTACACATCCTAGACAAATTTATTCACTATAACGAACGTTTTATAAACTCATGTACTAAATTGCAAGCGTCTAATAAGTTTATATACCAACAACATAATTTATCCTATATCTATGAATTTGTTACTAGGAACACCCACGTATCAGCGTGATATTAGTGGCAAATTCTATATTTTTGTCAATTTGCAGTGGGGGCATGGCGCAATTGCCTGAGGTTAACAATAAAATGATATTATCTGTTTAGGTAAAACCTCATCGGTAATGGGTTACAACATAACCCCGTCACAAGTGAACAACATCATTGTTGAGTTGTAATTAGGCCCCATCACCGATGAGTCGTCCGGGATGGCTTGTTATCTAATTTGCTCTGGATGAACCATATCGGTGACTGGTTGTTTTTTTAAAACCCGTTTAAAATATATGCCTGACGGTCGCTCGTCCGATGCAGACGAGTTTTTCACATTAGTGACCTCTTCTCTGTGACCAGGTTCTCCACCAACACACATAAGGGTGGCACCCAACACAAATGAACCGATTTCGTACCAGTGAATATTATATATCTATACCTAATTAATAAAAGCAAGAATTCTTTATTTTTTTCGTAAGTCATCTGATCCGCTACACGCGCAGCGTGTGCCTCCAGCCACCGCTGAGCCAAACCCTAGCGCCGCTGCCATGTCAATCTGCCTCCCCGTGCATTTGTTCCTCCAATTGATTGCAAAAATCGATTCCCCACTCCTCTCTCATCATTTCAACATGATTTTTTTCCTTTAGTTTAGCATTAATTCGCTGGATTTAATCTCCGTTTAACGGTCGCCAATGATGGCTAGCCGGTGAGTTCCCCCGGTCGTTTTTATCTCGAGTTTTGCAGGTTTGCTCTGATTTTTGGGGAAAACATAAAGATGAGATCAAGTGCATCAAAAGCTCTCAACTAATTTTGGAAGATCGAGAAGATTTGGCCCTATTTGATTTGGAGGATCGGCTCCGATATTTTACGGGCATGTGACTATCTTTCGGAGGTTGAACATGCTACTGAAGAGGGTAGCTTCACTTGTGGGCTGTGCCGAAAAGAGGCAGGTCGAGGGAAGGGTGATAGGAGGCAGCGAGGCTCCAATGTGGCTGTGCCGAAAAGAGGCAGGCCGATAGAAGGGTGGTAGGAGGCAGCGAAATGGACTTGGCTGAAAAGGATGGAAGGAATGTGCTTTGGGCCCAAACAAAGGAAGGATTTTAATTAACTTTTTCAATTATAATTTATAGCGATCACAGTGTTTCAATTTATTACTCAGCTTCTAATAAGTGTTTATCACTGAATAAAAATACCTTTACCCGTTGTAATGCACGTGTATTTTTTTTCTAGTAAGAGGTACAAATAGATATTATCCTTGAATCTTATTATAAAAGGAGAAAAATTTAGGATAAGATAGGAGATACTCTTTCAAAAATTATTAGTCAAAAATATACTCTTTCCTTCCACAAATCGACATTGATAATTTTTGACTAATAATTAAACAAAATATATGTATCCAGTGTCATGCATGATGCATGCATTATCATTTGTTTAAAAATATTTGCATAGGCCAATATCTATTTTATAGTTTTGATAATATGTTATGAACGAAGAGATATATAAGTTGTCCGGTACTGTTGGTATTTTGCTTCGAAGAAAAAAATATACAGGATAGGATATAAATATTTTCATCTGTAGTATGTAGCTGACCCGACCTGATGTTTAGGACTATCTACAAGTCTACTACGGTGTACTATAGAGTAATAGAGTTCGATCCCATTTTATGAATAAAGGATCGACATTAGTCCGGCCACCGTCTGCCCAGACTTATAAATTAATACTCAGATCTAAATTATAATTCAACTGTAATTCGTTTTGATCTCTGCATCCCTCGTCTAAATTTAAACATATATACGACACACATAATAATGTATTTAAAACCCGAAACGTAAACAGAGGTTAATTACACGCATGCCGATCAGACATATCATAGATTTTCTCGAACGCACAGAAGAATTGCACGTTAATATATTAGAAGAAAAGTCTTATAGTTACATGACGCAATCAGTCAGACCGGCTTCTGCCAAGGGAAAGGAGAAAAAACAAACTAAAAATGCTGAGCCAAGAAAAAAACTGCGGCGGCTAAATATAAACTCCAAGCAGCGGAAAGGGGCTAAGCCATGCTACACTCCCAACAAATCTCCAAAAAGGCAATGCCAGCTAAAGACCACAGATGACCCTCCGAGTGGATGGACTCTAGAACCACAGATATAGAAGAGAGCACAGAGTCGAAAACCCTAGATTTCCGTTCCTTCCACAGCTGCCAGGAGACCAAGAGGATCAGGGAGTCGAAGCCAGCACGGAGATGCTCTGGTAAGCAGGCCCTGGAGGACGGTCACCAGTCCTGGAACCAGCTGCCATGGGGAGGGGGAGGGGGAGGGCAGCCCATCCAGGAGGCGACAGCACACGGAGCCAGACCTGCCGAGCAAACACGCAGTCGAGGAGGATGTGGTTCGCCGTCTCAAGATCCTGACTGCAAAAGGGGCAGGCCAAGTGACTATTGATGCCGCGCTTCTGGAGGAGATCAGTCGTCCAGCAGTGCCGCTGGAAAGCAAACCAAAGGAAGAATCTGCATTTAGCACGTGCCAAAGAAGATCAGCACAGGTGAAGGAATGCTGGCCATGGAAGAAAGCCTGGTACACTGAACGCGCTGAGTAGCGATGGCCAGACGTCCAACACCAAATGAGACGATCCTCGATACCTGGTGAGAGCTGAATGTGAAGTACCGCATCCCAAATAAAGAGAAATTGGGAGATGACCGGGGCAGTGAGGGCACCGCGGATGTCAGAGACCCAGGAGTTGTTCACCAGGCCAGAAGCAACCGTGCGTGAACCGTGGAGACGCTGGGGAACAACGAAGAGGAGATCTGGAGCCAAGGATGCCTCCGAACGGCAGATTGATCGATCATAGATCATAGATGATGGCGACTCATCTTAACAATGTCTTAGTCGATCTCGAGAGGCACGGCGATAGTAGCACCGGCGGCCAAGATGAAGATCATGTTGCCTAACAAGACGACGACGACGACGACGAACAACATGACGGAGCTAAAGGAGGGGACAGACGACGGTGGCAGCTCCATCAACGGACACATCATGAGTATATCGAATTAGTTAATTTATTTTCTTCCGTTTCTTATTCTCGTACGTGCACCTGATTTGATTATGTTAACTAGCTGGATGGCCCGCGCAACTGCGCGGCTAGCTTCCATTCAAAATTATTTTTTTACACACGTTTTTCATTAAAATTTACTAAATAGTCATCTCGTTATCTTACATATTTTGAAAATGAACCTTATCATCATCGAGTTCTAAATTTTATAGTAGTAATTCTTAAAAGTCACACTAATCGCCACCCCACACTCCTTAACCTCCCCTTTATTTTCTTATCATGTTTATCACGACTTCTATTCATCACCCTTTGTAACCTTTAAAAACTTGTCTCGTCAGGCTTTCTTTTTCATAGTTTTTAGAAGTCCTATCAAACTTAACCACTATACTTCTTTACGGCACACCCATTGTACTCCTCTTAATTATCATTGGAATTATAAAAATTAAACTTGATTATCATTAGTTCTTTTTTTTTACTTTTTAGAAGTCTTGTCAACCGTCGCGACAATACTCCTTCAAGGCCTCCCCGTCGCCCCTCCTCTTAATCGCCATTAGGATTCTAAAAATTAAACCTAATCATCATTTAGGTGTTGTTTCATAGTATTTAGATGTCCCATCAATTGTTATCATCCTACCCCTTTACAGCTTGCTTGATGTCCCGTTCCCTATAGTCATTTTCCATAATGTCCTATTCTTTATCGTCATTTGCCACCCTTTATCATAGATAGACTTTTTTTAATATTCTTTATTTTCTATTTTGTATATGTGCTATTTATAAATTATATTCTTACTCTTATTTTCCTTTTTCTTATTCCTAATTTTATTTTTATTTTTATTCCAAATGTTAATTAATTTTGTGCTCCTATTTTCTACATGGACTTTTTAAATTATTTTTTATTCCAAATTTTAATTGTCTCCCTAGTTGAACTAATATTTTTATTTTTATAATTACTGAATTTATTTATTTTTATATTTAATTATACTTAATCTCGTGTTTATCTTCGAGATGGTCTTTTATTTTAATATTATTTATTTTTTATTCTGAAATTTAGTTTTTTTTTAGATTTTATTTCTACTTGAACTCTTATTTCTCCTTTTTCCATTTTCGAATTGATTGTATTTTTTTCCTAATTTTAATTAATCTTGTATTGTATTATACATGGACTATCTTTAATTTTAAACTCTTATATTTTTCTCTGATCAATGTCAAAATTTCTAGCTTCCACATATGAAGGGCCTCATCTTTTCGTTTATCCTTATGCTTATCAGCCAAAATTTAAATTTTCAACCTTAAATTTAGAGCTGATTTTGAGGTTTGCTTTTAGATCGCTAAGAAGACCTATATAAAAGTTTTATTCATAAATTACTTTTCGTTTACAAATATGTCGCGAAACGATGGCTCTGGAAATTTCTAAATTGTAATAGCTAGGTGGTCCTCACATTATGTTGCTAGAACCCATATAAAATTATCTAACTTTTTTACGCATGATTTTCTTTAAGTTTTGTTAATTGTTGTCTTAGGATTTGAAAAAATCGATTATGTTTTCCAGCCGTGTATGTTGAGCATGGAACACACTCCGTGCGTGTGCTCACCACGACTAACGGTTGATACATATATACATGCATGTGGTTTCTAGATGCCAACTTGAGATTTAAGCTGATCGTCTGATTTTGATAAATGCAAACAAAGTTGGTTATGCTTTTCCCGTTCCAGAATTAATGTCGATTGGTTTTTTTACCATAAATGGTTACTTTATCGTGACTATCGGCGAAGGCAACGATATGATGCTGGTTAGGGTTAACAACCGACACCTATAATGCTCGAGCTATAGGTGACGATTGTAAGCTTCAATGCCTCGCGAGCACGACCTCGCGTAGGAAATTCGCTATAGACTGGGTAATGCGAGATGGAAATCTAAACCTGCTATGTCTTAATGATGTAAATATTTTAGTGTTTCAATAATATTTTGAGTCAACGATTTATTTAGGGATACAAAGGGAGTAAATGTTTGTAGTTGTATATATACATGCAAGGCTATAATTTACATGCAATGAGCAATCCAGATGATATTGAATCCAATTTAAATGGTACCCAGGCTACATAAACATGTATGGGTCAACAGCTTGCTATTTGCTCCATCGCTTGTTTCATTTGTAGGTCCACTGGTATGTTGTGAAATGCATGAGAATGCTTATGTGGACAGCACATGTACGGCAGCATGTTAATCCGGCTGCAAACATATATGCAATCCAACTCTGCTTCGGCTTGTTTTATCCGATTCATTCTCCAGTAAAAGTGTGGGGATATTTGCTGTGTATGATTCTTTCTCTAACTCTTTATCCGTTTGTAGAAAGACAGTAATATTTCTATATATTCATAGCTCGATCTGAATCATTATAATCTAGACCCACTACGATCTAATGGTATAGATATTTCTTTTTATCTTCGATTAATATGGGAATTTCTAGCCTCCACAGCGAATATGGTGACTTCTTTTCGAGCTGTCTTAATAATATAATATAATATAATAGATTGTTAGGTTCATGATAGCTACATGTAGATCGGATAAATATTTCTATTTGCTTAATGCGAGATAGTTCATTAGCTTAAAAGTTGTCAGGTTCTGAGAGATAGATATAGACAGACTACCTGCATGCAGTACATATAATAATTCATTCATAAAACTAGAAATTCTTTAATTAACAAACTACTAGTATTACTTTTTTCCAGAGCAGATATAAAGGTCCCCATCGTTTAGCATATTCATATGTTTATCAGTCAAAATTTAAATTTTCAATGTTAAATTTGGAGCTGATTTTGGGGTTTTTCATCGAAGTTTATTTTTCAGCCTTTGCTTTTGGCTCGCTAAGAACACATATATACAAGTTTTATTCACAAATTAATTTTCGTTTGTAAATATGCCATTTGGCATATTCATATAATATACCATCCGATGAGGCCGAAATACACGTACACTCATCCCCATAAATGTACACCCGCATATCTTATACCCCATGAAACATCTTTAAGGACTGAGCCTGAATTACATTTGCGGTTGATTAATTAAGCAAGCTTAAGCTTGTATATGATTGTTTTTTAATGAAATCTACTCTAATTATTGGTAAATATACCCACGTACACTTACCTTTAGTTGCAGCTAGAAAAGGTTATGTTTTACTAGCATATTATATTATACCTCAGTTATTGTCCCATGCATCTTACACCATAGTTTACTTACTAATTAGTAATTATTACTTCATACTTTTTTCTAAATAGATCACTCCATTGACATTCGGACTTTCTTTTTACCATTAGTCCTATTTCTTTCAAATATGAAAAATCAAGTCGTGCTTAAAACAACTTTGACTGACAAAGCAAGTTACAATAAAATAATAATATATAATTTTTAATTAAGATGATGATTAAGGCTATGTTCAAAATTAGAAAACACCATCTATTGAAAAGGGCAAATTAAAGCGGTAATTTCTACTAGTTGTTCGCTGATATCCCTGCTACTGTTTTGTGCAATCATGCAAATGCAGGGCATGGCGTTGTTGGGGCTCTATCTCTACTACATTTTCTTCGTGTTTTATATGGTCGCCACCTGTGAAAAATGGTGGCATGCTGCGTTGGCCATTGGGATCGCCACGGCCTTCCTTGTGCTCTCATTCTGCTTGGCGGCAATGCAGTCCAACAAAAAACCTAGCTTCTTCTTCTTCTTCCCGGAAGATTCAGCCTCAGGACACTACTCAAACTGATCTTGGCAGGAGACTACTAGAATCTTCTTATCAATATATGCGTTGTTGGAATTAACGATCTCCAAGCTATACGCTTTATTTAACCGTACGTAATTTGTAGTACTATCCAATATATGTATGCAAGGATGCAAGTGTACAGCAGTATATACGTACAGTTTATTTAATACTACTACTCCCTTTATTTCACAATGTAAGTCATTCTAGCATTTCTCATATTTTACATATATGTCTAGACTATAAAAAATGCCCGTACGTTGCAACGGGTAAAAATATTTTTTATCCTATGCACTATACTCCCTTTAATGCCCGTGCGTTTTAGACCAAACGAACGCACATTCCTTCCGTCCCTTTCAGCTCTAGTCTTAATACAATCCGCTATCTCCTTCTGCTCGGTCTACCTCTCTTTGGCTCAGTCCACAAATGGAGTTGTAGGCCCAAGTCGAACAGTATCGTGTCCGTACCATTACAAAGCCGATCCTCCCATCAAATCCAGTAATCCGCTCGAGCTCCCATAGTCTTATACCATGACGGAGCCGATCCTCCCATCAAATACGGTAATCCGCTCGAGCTCGCATAGTTCCGTACCTGTACGATGACTAACGAAGCCGATCCTCTCCATCAAATTCGGTCGAATCTTTCTCCATATCCAAAATTATTGAGGGATTTTTATCCACTTGATCTCCCTTTTCCCTTTTTTTATCAAAATTAAAGCAATCAGCAAAACTCGGGATAAAAAATGACAACGATTAAATGGTTCATCAAAATCGAAGCAATCTGCAAAACTTGGGATAAAAAATAACGATGATTAAATATGGAGATTCAATCTGGTGAATTAAAGCTGAATCGAAAGGGGAATTCATGGAGAAAAGGAGAGAGTAGTGGGGAATCGGTTATTGCAGTAAATAGGAGGAGGAAGCATATGAGGATGAAAAAACCGCAAAAAAATATAGCGATAAAAGAAATAAACAGAAAAATTGGTGAAAGAAAAAACAGCGAAAAGAAAATACGCAAAAAGGGGGAAAAGAAAACGGACAAAGAAAACCGGAAAAAAGGTGAAAGAAAAAAAAGAAACGGGAAAAGAAAATAAAACGGAAAAAAACAGAAAAAAAAAGAAAACGAACAAAATTAGATGGGAATCGGATACGGTAGTTTTTTTTTTATTTTCACCACTTTCTTATGGGGAATCGGACTTTTTTATTTTAGGTTTTTCTTTCTATTTTTTTATTTAGACGGACGATGAAAGCACCTCTTAATTAATTAAGTAGTAGTAGATAGATTCATTAACATCAATATGAATGTGGAAAATGTTAGAATGACTTATATTGTGAAACGGAGGAAGTAGTTATTATCAAGAGTACCTTACGATCGTTCAGTAATAATTTTGGTTCCGTACAGTGGAAGATTTGTGGTTTAGAAAATACTCATATTTCAAGCAAATATATAGCTCTCTATCTTTATCTATTATAAAAATTAAAAATGATTCCATACTCACCCTATCGTTTTATCCATTGTCCGACGCTTCCGCACCACCACCATATCATTTTCCACTCTGCTAAGATTGATAATTTTCCCTTCAATCGAATCCGACCCCTTAGCTGATAAGCCACTATTAGGGCGTTCACAGTGCTCCAACGTGTCGTTCGGCAAACCGTCGACACGTCAGAGATTCCCATCCAGCTAGGTATCAGGCGTGATCAAACGAGGAATGGGTAGCAAACTTTAGGCATGCGTTCTTGGGGTCGAGCGGCGTGGGGGAGAACAGCATCGCCGCATTGTGGAGGTTGTGGCCTCTTAGCTTGGTGCCTTCGCCGCGTGTTGCCCTCTTCATCCCCCAAGCCGGCAGCGAAAGAGGAAGAGGCGGCGAAGGAGGAAGAGGAGACAGCAGATCTGGTGCGTACCTTGGTGTTGCCCATCGTCGTCCTCCGATCCGAAGAGAGAGAAGAAAGCGGGCTACAGATTTGTAGCTGGCTGCAACACGGACTCCAAGACGTTGCGTATGTATGAGAGGTGGGACCGTATATTAATGATGTAGTATATTTTTATAGTTAACTATTGTATGAATGGACTATTACATTAGCTATAAATGATTTGGAGCCAACAGTTTGCTATACTATTAAACTTGCTCTAAGTTCGTTTGCTTTTGGAAATACATATCCGTATTTGAGTTGGTTTTTAAGATCATTCACTTTTGGTAATACAGAATGAAATCATATAAGAAATCTGTTTAAAAAAACTCGCATGATAACTTGAGACGATCGGATTCCTAACTGCAGCTCAAGATTTTCTAAAAATTTACTCCCACGGTGAATTTTATCTTAACTAAACCATATAACAATTATAAGATCAAAATATACTTTTAACCGTTGCAACGCGCGGGCATTTTTTCTAGTAAACCAAAAATTTCAGTTTTTATAGTACGTACACCCTCCGTTTCAGGTTATAAGATGTTTTTGACTCTGGTTAAAGTCAAACTGCTTTAAGTTTAACCAAATTTATAAAAAAAAAGTAGTAACATTTTCAACCCAAGACAAATTTATTATGAAAATATATTCAATTATTGATTTGATGAAACTAATTTAGTATTATAATATATTTGTTCATAAACTTAGTTAAATTTAAATTAGTTTGAATTTAACCAAAGTTAAAACGTCTTATAACCTAAGTAGTAGATATAAGTTAGATCCTGTTACGACTTATACGAATAAGAAATCATCGGTTTAATCCGGCCACTGCCCGTCATATATATGCCAAACTTCTAATCTGATTAATAGATGGAACTACCTCTATATATATAGCTAATAATCTGATTAATATACACGTACGCCTACGCCCCTTGAGCACGTACGCGGGGAGATGATATATACCGGCAAGATAGATAGACAGAAAGATAGATGGCGACTTCTAGCCTCAACCCCAACAGCATCGTTGATCTCGAGAAAGGCACAGCGGCGGCGAAGAAGAAAAGGACGGCGTGCAGGGATGAGGATGAGGACGACGACGGCTCCACCTCCACGGACGCGCATACCGTGAGTAATTTACTTCTTTCGCTTTCTCTTTTTTTTTTCCCCTACTGTTCCTCCCTGCTAGCTTTGATCGATCGATTTTGTTTAGTGCCTCCTTCATCCCGTGTTTAATCAGTTGACTAAAAATATTTAATTTGTTTCAAAATACAGCAATCATATTTCGTACTATTTTTTTTCCAATTTTAACTAATTTTACAATATTATAATCTCGCCAGATACTATTGTTATTTTCTTATAGAATTTAGTGGGCAAAGTTGCACATAAAAAACCAAATAAGTCCGCAATGTCATATCTATTTAAACACTTGACACAGTTTTCAAAAATCATCTTTGACTTTATTTTTTTTTCATATATGACTATAATGTATGTTTGTATCAACAAAATCACAACCACATGAAAGTAAATTAAATGATAATCAAAAGATATTATTTTCATCAAATAAAATTTAATTTATAATAAATAATTTATTGGCCAAAAAGTTAAATCTTAAAATACGTCCGCGCCTTAGCGAGTATGACATAGGAAGTACCCCGTCTCAAAATATAAGGTGCAACTACCCCAGAAAATGACTAAGAAATAATTATTATAATCGATCTAATAATTTGGATCAACCGAATAAATACAAATGCATGCATGCAACCCCAATAAGATTAGGATTTTAAGGTGGATGATTTAAAAAAACAAATTAAAAGGAAGGAGATGTGCTAGTTATTTACCTTGTTAATTATGAAACATCAAAAAAATGATAGTGTCATATATTTTGGGGAGAAGAGAATACTTGTTAGTTGTAATTGACTTGTTTTGTAATCAATCTCCGGTTGGATATATATAATTCATAAAAATACAAATTCCTTGACAAAACTGCTAATTGTTTTCTGAATTACAAATCCAGTTAACTAGTTAGAGGTGATATACAATGCTAATAGTTTATGAAACGCGGTTTTGCTATAAAATTATTGCCACATTTGTTGAGTGATCTATTTCAGTCAAATTTTTGGGAGTCCGTGCATGCTGGCCACACCAAAATTTTTACAAATTGAACCTTTGCAGAAAACTTATTTTAAAATTAATCCATGCCAAAAACTGACCGCAAAAAAAAAAAAAAAACGGGTACATGCCACGTGGCATGCACCACGAAGTCATATAGATCTTAGCGCCAACGTTACCGGCGCTGAGACGTTATATATCTGCGCCAATTTTAATAGCGTTGTCGATAGCTCATTTTTACAATTAGTTTTTAGCATGGATCAATCTTAAAATAAGTTTTCTTAAAAGGTCAATTTGTCAAAATTTCGGCTGGCCACACGCTGTTGCTTGCTCACGAGTGATCTATGTCGTACGTTTCTACTCCGTATCTCTTTAGGCTTTCCTCTTACTATGTGATGTTTAATTTACGTTATAAATATTAAGAAATAATCTAATATCAAATAAATAAAAGGGGTGAGGTTTCAAACCTAAACCAGCTAGCCCACCATTTTATATGGAGCTAGCCAGAAAATCCCCAGTGTTTCTCAGATGTTTAATTTACATTATATCTTTTTCCAAGGATTCAAAGTATTGCTATATTACTCCCTTTGTTCTAAATTATTCGGCCTATATTTTTTTACACGGTCTTCAACGACAAACTAGTTTGACTAGTATTTTATTTCATCCATTGATCCCAATAAATATAAAATTAGCATCATGTGAAAGTACTTTAAAATATGAATCCAGTGATATAACATGCATAATACTTAGTATAGATATAGTTAGTATGATTATTAGTCAAAAGCTACCGAGTTCGATTTTTCTTAAAAAGGGGCACCCTATTATTTGGGATGGAGAGAGTACATAGCTAATAAAAAGTACTCCATAGTTATCTAAGTAATATTGACGTTGGTTTAATCGACCTTTAATTTTGGAAGTATGGTATGAATAATTCGTGTATAATCCATCAACTACCCTAATGGTACAAAGGAATCAACATGGCCATTTGCAGCCGAGGCCACTTGTCATGTTAAGTTTATATAATAATATAAAAAATTTAATTTAGCCCTATAAACAAACAGACAATCCATCATATTCTATCCTTATCAATATCCATATTAATTAGTGCGTGCTTGCTAATCTTACATGTTTGTGTGCATGCAGGGTATGGCGGTGATGATGCTCTTGATGTACTATGCTTTCTTCATGTTCTACATGATCGGTACTTGCGAAAAATGGTGGCACGCTGCGTTGGCCATTGGAATCGCCTCCGTTTTCGTTCTGCTGTCAGTCTGCTGCATGTTGCCCAGGAATAATACGGATTCACCAGCTGATTCCCAGCAGAATACTCAAAGTGATCACATTGGCACCAGACTACTGGCAGCTCATCAATAGTTATTTGTAGGAAATTAAGTGGTAAATCGTACGGCTTATCAGCAAAAGAAAAAAAAAGAAATATTATCTAGAAAAAGTATTATCTGTGCGTTGTACTGGATGGGAGAATTTTATCAGTATGAAAAGATGCTCATGAGTAATAACAGGTGTCTAAATTAAAGTATTTGATGAGTACTGTTCATACTCATTGCGGATTTTTTTTCATGTAATAAGTGCTGCTGCATATGATAAGCGATGGGGTCTGGGTTTATTTTTTTTCCAGATATTGGGTGGGTTTTGTTCGTGCGATGGGGAATCGAGTCGACTCCATATCCCACATTGACTGTACTCCCTCCGTTTTATATTATACGTTGCTTTAGATTTTTTTTTTTTGTCAAACCTTCTTAAGTTAGCTTATAGAAAATATAGTAACATTTTCAATACAAAACAAAACTTGCTATGAAAATATATTCAATATTGTATGTACTGAACTAACTAGTGCGGTAGATATTACTAATTTTTTCTATTAACTTGATCAAACCTAAAGAAATTTGAGTAGAAAAAGTATCTTAATAGAAGAGAACGGAGCATTAATCCTCAAGGATAAAGTTTCCTTAACTCTGGCGCATAGGCCCAACATGAGTAACTCTAAGGCCATGCACAATGGGTGCCCCTGGAGAGTGTCCCTACTCACGCCGACCATTGACCGGGGCGTTGCTTTTCCGGCCGGGGCCGTCTCCCAGCAAAGGGGCATGACTCCTCTGCGAGGGACACGTCTCCCTCCACTCCTTGCACCCTTTTCGTCGAGCCACGGAGCTAGGCTTCATGTTGGGCGACGTCGTGGCTCATGGACATGGCTTCCTCACCAAAAATTTTTCCTTTCACCCTTGACCTCTTCGATGGGAGGAGGCGGGAGGCCCACGGTGATGGGGAGGAGATGAAGGCGGCGAGATGGTGGTGGAGCCGGTGGATCTGCAACGGTGGGGATGGCGGAGGGAGAGGGACGAGCCTCGTGCGCTGACAAGTTGGGGAAGAGGCCGACCGGATCTGGATGCGGATGATGGCCGCGACGACGGAGCAGAGCACGTCGGCGTAGGATGACATCTCAGAGTTCACCTGTACAATTGTACCCTTTCTTTAAATTGTGATAATGTCTCTCTGCTTGTGGAGATTTGTGATTGAAGTGTTGAACTATGAGTCTATGACGGGAAAACGGATATGCTCGCGGGCACATGGCGCCCTTGGGAAACGGGCATGGGCATTCCTTGCCCTTCATGTAGTAACGGATATGAATTACCTCGTGGGCATAGGCATGGGTAATCACTACCCGTGCCCATCGTGCCCGACTGGCATCCCTAGTTGAGGGACTCGTTGTATTTAGTTTTCTGGTTGAAGGACGAAAATTAGATTAGTTGACAAGTAAAGGGACCTCAGACGAACTTATTCCTTCGGCCTAATTTAATTTAAGGGAGTCAAGGTGGACCTTTTTGATTACACAGTGCAACTGTGGCCCAAGATATAGTTGGCCCGGCCCGCAAGAGAGCCAACATATATTAAAGCTTCCGAAAACCCAGCTCTCCTGTCCAGTCCTTCTCCGCCGCCGGCCAAGGAAGCCTGCGCCGCCGGACCGATCGGCGTGAGCTCCGCCTCTCCACCGCCGACGGCGACGTGAGGAAGAAGAAGGCGGAGGACGACGAGAGGAAGAAGAAGGAGGAGGAGGCGCACATCGCAGCAGCCAGCAGTAGTGCAGTACCGCAAGTTGTTCCCGATTCCGATACCGACTTCTTCTTTTATTTGGATCCCGTTAATTACGACCGAGTAGGAACAGATTCGAAGTCGGACGATGATCGAGATTGATTATAAAATAACGAGATTATGTGTTACTAGCTAGTAATACACTAATACGTACGTGAGGAGAGGACGCCGCTTAGATAGGTAGATGGCGACTCCCAATCTCAACAACATTGACGATCTAGAGAATCCCAACGCAGACGACATCCTCGATCTCGAGAAAGGTCTCAACGCTCATGTCGATGAAGGCACCTCGACGAGAGGCACAAATCAGGCGCCACCGCACAAAAAGAGAAAGAAGAAGAAGAAAAACGACAATGACGATGATGATGACTCCGCAGATGCACAATCCGTGAGTAAATTTGATTTAGTTAATTTTTCTTTGGTTTGTTTTTACCTATCTTGTTTATTGCTTCCTCCCTCCCAGAATATCCATGGTAAGGATGAAATGTATCCTACATACATTCAATCCGATTCTAAGTTTCAATATTCTGAGCCGGATGGAGTACCTTTGTCCTTATAGAATATATTATTTTTGACAACTATATATTTGTTTTGAACTTTTAAAAGACCTTAATTATGTGACGATACTTTATGCAATTAAACTTTCGAAACTTTGGCCCTCAACAATATCTGCGGTCAAATTGACATGTTAATTGTTAAACAAAGATGGTAGGTGGACAAAAATTCCAGAACCCATCCAAGCAAAAATACATTCACTAAGGCAACCCAAGTAGTCCATTAGATTTCCATTTTCTTGCTGGTTAGGTTCAAAACTTCAAATTATAAAGGCAATCGTGAGTAGACTTTCCAAACAATGTGTACAAAGAAAAAAAATAAAAAGGGGGCAAAATTTAGCATTTTTAGGGTCCAGAATTACAAAAAAAAAAGGCATGCAAGGTATTTTGTGTCACCAAATCGCAGGTTTCGGTCCTTTATTTTAGAAAGACATCTCTTGAATTCTTGATAACATAGGCCAGCAAAAAGCTCGGAAGCATATCCATCATATTCTCCAAGTAATAAATTTAGCCCTGCTTTGCCCAAAAAAATAACCTAGAAATTAACGTGGCAATTAACCAATATATAAACTCATTTAAAAGCCTCGAGTGGTGGTGGCAATGAATCTGCCACCCCGCTATTGCTTTAGCAGTTTTTACAAATTGTTCCATGATATTTTCTAATATTATGGAATAGTCCAATATTTGGTCCAATCAAGTAAATCTCTACTATTATAAAAATTGATATCTTCTTTGGAAAAACATATTGTTCGTTAAATACTAGTATTGCAAAGCTAAAAAATCAAGTTATCTAATATATTAACGTAAATATTTTTTCCTTAGAAAACTACACTGATGATTATGCATTTCACACCTAAGATGATGGTTGGGAACCTACAAACTCGATACCAAAAAAAGGAACGACAAATTAACACATGATTGATTAATTAAGTATTAGCTTAAAAGTTTTTAAAATAATATATTAATATGATTATTCAAACAACTTTCTATAGAATTTTTTAAAACACCATTTAATAATTCGGAAAACGTACATATATAAAACGAGACATAGAAATTGGGAAAGATGAGAAAGTTGTGCTCTCCGCTACACTTTCCTAACTTCTACTTTTCATGCATGTACGCTTCCTATATTGCTAAACAATATGTTTTTTTTTTAAAAATGATAGTTGTTTTAAAATATTACATTAATATATTTAAATTTTTTTAAGCTACTACTTTATTAATTATATGCTAATTAACTACTTTGTTTTACGTGCCGAGAGAAAAAGGTTCCCAACCCACGTAAACGAACACAGCCTAAGACCACTTGGTTATATTTATATTATGTAATAATATTTTTATCTCTGTAGAAGCAAGGGGTTTATCTATTACTAGCCTTCATCTGTATATACTTTATCCATATGATACGGGCCACAAATAGTTAATTAATTAATGCGTGCTTGCTAATCTTGGGAGTGTGTGTTTTTGGTGCGTGCATGCAGGCCATGGGATTGATGATGCTCTTCCTTTACTACGTTTTCTACGTGCTTTATATGATGGCCACCTGTGAAAAATGGTGGCATGCTGCTTTGGGCATTGGAATCGCCACGGCATTCCTTCTGCTGTCATTCTGCTGCTTGATGCCCAGGAACACTAACAATAATAAACCTGCTAATTCTAAGAAGAAGAAGATGACGCCGCCTCTGCCGGACACTACTAGTACTACTCAAACTGATCTTAGGGCATCCACAATGTGCATATAAAGTGGGTAGTAAGAAATAAAATACTACTACTATCAGGTTGTATACATTGTGGAAGTAGTAAGTAACAAATACTAGGTAATATGTTTACTACCTAACTATAAGCAGTACAATATCTATAGATACGGTTTGTATAATTGTATTACGACTGTTCTGAATAAAGACATCAAAAGATTTGGTCTACGATATTCTACTCTACCAAGTAACAACTCGTGGAAATTTGAATCCATTTGTCCCGTGATTTTTTTTTCATGTTTAATATAGTATAGCTAACTACGTACTCCATTGGCTATTAGCTTTAAAGCTCACAATTATAAGAGATTAAATATAAGATTGGCTCTATATTTTTTTTCTCTACTATCTTTTTCTCTCATTATAGATTTGTAAATGTCTTGGAGCAAGTGTATAGCTAAGCATGATAGCTAACACTCCTCTTATTTTAATCTCTTTTGATTTTAAACTTATAATAGTTGAATTATAATCCACTATTATCCTTACTCTTAATTATTGCAAGCCCAACCTCTCTCTCTCTCCTGTCCCTTTGTCGTGTGCATAGGCGGTGAATCTCAAGGACATATGTTAGCTTCCTCGTCAATGCTGATATTTGCCTGAAAATTTTATTTAAGCGATATAATTTTCAATGCTTTCGATGTTCATACCAGTCTTATAATTTGCTTCGATGTGGATGCATGAAAAAGAGTTGGCTATGATGCGTTTGAAAGGTGGGGAAAGAAGAATATTGAGAAAATATGCAAAACGAAATAAGCCATTAGCGCGTTAATTAAATGTTGGTTATTCCAAACTAAAAAATAGGTTAGAATTAATTTTTAAAACAATTTTTTATAAAAATATACACAGTTTAGCAGCGCGTACAAAACCAATGAATTTTTCTCCCTATTGTGCTGTAATTAACGAATGCAGCAAGTCTCTAAATCGCCATGGATGTTTTGTGCATGCAAATATAACGAATTTTATATCGTGTGAATGCAAAGTCTATGAATTTGCTGTAGTATTTTTGAGCAAGCACACAAAGCAACCAATAGCGACATTTTGGGGTTAGTCCCCCTTTTTTTTTACCTCGAAACATTGCAAAAGTCCCTCCTTTTTTTCTCTACCTTGAATCCAGCCATTTGATACGGTTTCAAAACTTAGAGCCAATTCAGTGCGGTCTCTAATGTAAATGGTTTTGAGAGGCACATAAATAAGTATTCTTATAAATAAGGAATAATTCCACTTTAACTCATTTAAATACATGTTCAATCTGATTCGTACCCCTCAACTATAATATTAGATATTTTGATCCCAATTATTAAAACCTGTATAATCTAACTCCTACGACAGTATATTGATAGTAGTATTTGTTAGTGTGGCGTCCATGTGTCATCTCAGCATTAAAGAAAATAAAGGACTCACTTATCATACTCTCCTCTCTTTCCTTTCTTCTCTAACCCCGTCTCTCTCCCCTATGTTTTCTGGGTCGTAGCAGGGAGGCATGACAGCGGATGATAGCAGGCACTACTAAAAAAATAATTTTCCCAGTAGGTCGAAAGTAGTTTTTTCTAGGCGGGGGAAAAGACCACCTGTAAGCAAAGGCCTACGAAAATAGATGATTTTTTTCGCAGGCGGTATATCCATCTTCGCGGGCGTTGGATCCACCTGCCTGCTAAAATTTTTTTAGTGCAAAAAGAAAATCCCACCTCTGGTGCAGCCGCCGACCTCCCCATCCGGCCCCTTCCCGTCCGGCCAACAGCTCTCCACCTCCGTTCGGCGGCGTTGCCTAAGGGGAACGCTGCCTCCGCTGAGGGAGGAGCTGCAACAAGGTTTCCCTCTCGCTGTGAGCAGTAGAGGATAAAGATAAACGTGGTCGAAGCGACATGTCCAGTCCTGCATGATTTGTCTTACCGAAGCGTCTGGCTGGATAGAGTGAGAGAAGTGTGCCTCAAATTGAGAGCACAATGGTGATTGTCCAATCCACACATGTTGTGCAGATTGAATAGTCTCTTGACGAGTAGAGCTTCGCTTTGTCTGCTGAGGTCCTTTACTCCGAGTTCTCCCTATTCTTTTGGGAGGCAAACTTTGTCCCAGGACACAAGACATTTCGCTCCCGAGCATGTGTCTTCCCCAGTCGAGAGGAATGCTCGTAGTTTCTTATCAATGGCTTCATTTGTACCTTTTGAGAGCTTGAGGGCGAAAATGGCATAGACCGATAGGCTGCTCAGAACTGCATTGACAAGAACGATGCGCTTTTCATGCGAGAGCAGGCTTGCTTCCTACTCCATCCCACAAAAAATACATTCCTAGCATCCCGAGGTGGTATTAGTGGAAATGGAGAATGACTAAAATGCCCTTAATCATTGAAAAAAGTAGTAAGAGCGATAAGTAGGCAAAAAGTATTCAAGGGATAAAACTTCTCATTTTACGTGTTGATGGTAGGTAGGATGGTAGAAATTGATTTTTTATGGGATAAAATTCAAATTTAGTAGCCAGCAAGAAACTTGTCTACTTTAGCAATAGTCGGAGTGAAGTCTTTGAGTTTCAACTTGTGAGCTGACAGTGGTAAGCCCAGGTATCCCATCGGAAACTGCTCTCGTGTGCAGCCCAAAGCTTGCTGGATTTCAATCTCTTCTTCTTCTTCAGGGACGTGAATTGTAACTATGGAATTTCTTCTTCAGGATCAACTTAAGTCTGGGTACATAAAGGTTTGCACATCTGACAAATTCTGGTTGGTGTGGTATATTCACCAAGGTGGAGTTTGTTTGAGTTTGTGTCGAATATGTGTACTTAGTCGGTTACAGTTTAGGACTTAGAGTTGTAATAGATATTAGGACTAGAGTAAGAGTCAGACTCTATCATAGAATCTCTTTTAAATAGAGGAGCAGACCTATTGTAACCACATGGCGACTCAGCATAGCGAGAGGGAGCGGCCACCGGCGGCATCCGGCCGTAAGTCATTGTAGCTCTGATACGCTGTAATATGCTGGAACAGGGAGGAGCGCTCGCAATCAGTGCCCTGGAGATGTAGACCTCGGCTGAACTCTGTTATCAAATATCGTGCCTCCGTGTCATCATTGTGTTTGGATCTCCTATGGCGTTTCTTCTGCGTTTGGTTTCCGATGTGATTTCGGAGCTGGTTTTATAACAAAATTTTGGACCTTTGCAATGATCAATTTTTCAGATGAAAACTAGAAATGATCTAAAATACTCAAAAGATGAAAGCTAGCAGTAACCAAATCTTTAGATGAAAATTTCAGAGTAAATGTTGTCATCTCTTTCAGCCTCAGCTAATTTTTTTAGAATAGCAAAGTTGTGGGTGCTACATGATGAACACAGATTGCTACATGGTGAAAGCCAAAACACTGACCAAGATTCATTTGGCTGAATAAATTGACAAAGCTTACACAATCTCGGTAGAAAATTGAGCAGAGTCTGAGCCTCCGAGGCCTCAAGATTCACTAGCTATATATTCTCCTCAGGAACAACATCTCAAAGATTAAAAATTCGCAATCACAAACATCAGTATTCAGTTAATCTCCAAGGCTCACGCGGCGAACCTGGAAGATAGAGGAGATGAAGATTAAACCGCGTGACTATGGCGGAGAAGCTAGAGGGGTGGTCAAGGACGATGCCGTGGCCTCTGAAGATCATCCATGGCCGGCGCTCCACGCCCACTCACCCTGCCCTCCTCCATGGCTGCGTAGCCGCCGGGGAAGAGGATGTGAACTCGATCTTGCGAGGAGGGAGGGGAACAACCGCGTGGCCTCCGACGAAATACATGTACGCCTTGCATGCGGCCAGCACACAAACTGGCAATAGAAGTGATGTTGGCTCCCAGCGATTGTCAGCTGGAAGATGTAAGCCAGTGGGCAGCATCCTCAACCTAATTAATCAAGCGTTCGGCATCTTGCATCAACATTTATGCATTCCAGATGACTGCCAAGCCTAGCTAGCTAGCTAGGTTTCTCTATCGATTGAGGAGGAGTATATGTTTGAGTTGGGGGACGATAACCGAGTATGATGATATCATTCATCATTGGACCTAGATATATCGACATACAATATGCCCGTAGAGAATGGAGGAAATGATTGTAGGATGAGTTGTGGGTTTTTTGTGTGTGTGTGTGTGTGTGGGGGGGGGGGGGGGGGGGGGGGGGGGTGGGGGTTGTAGTATATATAATAGGAAATGGCTTTGGTTGAGTAATATATTGTTGTAGGTTACCAAAGGGTACTCCATAAAATGTTTCACTTTGCAATATGGCTACATAGTTAAGTTATTCACTTCACTGACTCGGAGACCAAAAGCAGTCTCCTGCCAAGGAGTTATTATTATTATTATTTTTTGAATGATGTTATGTGAGTTATCGAACATAAAGCCTCTTAGAGCAAGTTTAATAGTATAGCTAGCTACTAGCTCCAATTCATCTATAGCCAATCTAATAGTTCATTCATATAATAGATACATACTACACTATTAATACCTGGTCCCACCTGTCATACGCACACTGCGTCTTGGAGTCCATACTACAGCTGGCTATAAATCTGTAGCTCGCTACTCTTTTCTCTTCTTATTTATCTTCTTAAAATATGTTTGCAGTTGGCTTATAGCCTGCTATTGTACCTGCTCTTAGGCTGTATTCTTTTGGAGGGGTTGGGAGGGAATCGCTCCTCTCTGCACGAAAAACGGAGCGATAGATTAACAAGTGATTAATTAAGTACTCCCTCATTTCCAAATTGATCATCATATATGTTTGTGCATCAAATCAATAGTAATTTAAATCACATCAATCAAGACACCATGCACATATTCTCACACATTGCATGTATCGATTAAAACATCATGCCAATTACACCTTAACATCCACACATTCTCCCATACTGCATTATTTGTATTATGATGAAATCTGTGTCCATGCGGTTATATTTTGATCAATTTGAGAAATTTTGAATTCCGTTATGTGATGATCAATTCGGGGAGGATGAAGTATTAGCTATAAAAAACTTAAAAAAGGTTTAATATGATATTTTAAAGCAAATTTCCTATATAATTTTTTTATAAAATGCGTACTGTTTAGTAGTTAGAAAAGTGTGCACGCAAAAAACAAGGGAGGTGAGTAGGGTTGGACGAAAAGCTCGTTACTTGTTAGCTCGCTTGACTTATGACTGGCTTGGCTAGGCTCGGCTCGTTGGGAATTACTAACGACGAGCCCGGTATTTAGCTCGTTAGACATAACGAGCCAGCTCGAGCTAACTCGCGAGCTGCTCACGAGCCAAACGAGCTGGAGCCCAAAGTCTTTATAGATGAATTTTACATGTATTTTTAATAAAATGAAAAACTAAAAAGAAAATATATGAACTTTTTATTGGACCAAAAGCAGGGCCATGCAGGTATCTGCATAAAATTTTTGATCTATACGTACACACGTCTCGTTGGAAAAAAAAAAGGAAAATGAGAAACGCTAACTTGGTTCCACCAAAATCGGTAACAGCAAAAAAGGAAAAGGAAAAATAACCAAAAACAAAATTCGGAGCAATTTCTAACAGAAAATTAGCGGTAAAAAAGGAAAAATGAGTTCTTTCTACTCATCTGATCCGCACAATGCACTGAAGGCAATATCGCAAAGTTCCTGGCCGGAGATACAACACAATAGCTTGCATCATATACCTGATGTTAACTGGCCTAGTCGAAACCACTCTACTGCTAGTTAGCCGCTTGGTGTATTTCCATATGATGTACGCATCGCTCAGAACGGGCGCACCGCAGAGGCTAGTTAGCTGCTGATTGCAGAGAGTTGCCAGGGCTGTGTAGAAACTATGAAGAGCACCAGCAACGCGATGACCTGCACGCATGATCATATAATTATGGAGCTTGCCTATGGCCGTGGACACCATGATTCCCAGTGGCTTCCAATCCCAAAATCATATTGGGATTGAGGGAGTAATATATAGGCAGAACACATGCTTTGCCATGGATTGGTGTTACTCTGTCATACTGGTACACACATATATATATATACTTCCACTTGGAAGTATATATATACTTGGAAGTAACGGTGGTAACAGACGAAAACCTAGCTTTAAGCTTGAAACAGGCCTGGTTTAGTTCCAAACTATAAACTTCTAACTTTTCAGTCACATTGTTCCAATTTTAACCAAACTTTCAATTTTGGCGTGAACTAAACACACCCACAGTTGAATTTTGGGGAATAATAAATAAAGGAAACTTTTGTAAAACTGTTGATTGACAAGCATAGGAGGGAAGATAGTTGAAGAGCTTTTACTCTTAGAGTAAAACTTATTCAATGCATCCTTTCATCCTGGAGGACCTGGTCCCTACCTAATCTTTAAAATTGTAGATTTAGACCCCTAATCTTGCTAAATATAACACGAAAGGTCCAAATTTGCCACAACCACAACTTAGAACTGACATAGAATGCCATGCATAGCCACATTTCAAGGAAACCCTTCGATCAAAATCTTCTACACAAGCCGGCCATAACCTTCTATTATATTCTATTATATATTAAAAGTCCATTAAAATCATAAAAAACTCTTGAGCTTGGATCACGGATAGGGCTAAATAGTTTAGCAAAAAAATATATTTAAAGCTAATATTTTTCCTTTTCCTTTCAGATGTGGAGCTGGGCTACCGGAGGGCTGGCTGAGCTTAGCGTCCGATCTCAAATGGGATCGGACGTTCGGCTTACTCCTTTAATTACGCCAGAAGGTTAGGTGGCGTTGTTTCCTAATTTTTGAAAATTCG
This sequence comes from Oryza glaberrima, assembly GCF_000147395.1. Classification (NCBI taxonomy): domain Eukaryota; kingdom Viridiplantae; phylum Streptophyta; class Magnoliopsida; order Poales; family Poaceae; genus Oryza; species Oryza glaberrima. The sequence continues at coordinate 24,273,143 of NC_068336.1, read as the reverse complement.
CCGGTTCCTTTCTTTCTATATCTCCTAGAACATCAGGAGGATCAGACTGCGCATACCTCTCTTAGGCACATATTTTTTTGTTGCTAAACATCTCCCACCAGGTTTGGATGTCCTGACAAGGATCCCAGTGGTTCGGATCTAGCTGCTAGCAAGCCACACAAGAAGCTTGAAGACTCCAAATCCTTCCGGTGTATCTGCATTGAGTAAGGAGGTGATAGGCGGACTCATTTGTTGTTCGACATAGGGTACAATGGACGTTGTTGGTGATCTCGTCTCCCCAACCTCCCGAATCCTCCAACTCCGCCGCTGCCGCGAAGCGAAGCAGACATGGGCTTGTACACCTTCGCGTGCCGGAGCTCCAACAACGATCGAGTGGACGGCCAAGCAGCTCAAGGGCGAGCTGGAGGCCTCTGCCGCCACACCCTATCAGCTGTAAATGCCGCCTCGTTGCCGCCGTGTCCGCCACTGACTTGGTTGCCGGAGCCCAGTCCTCATTATTCGCCGTGGTCTCGCCCAGCTCCGTCGTCTTCCTGGTGATCATTGGTGCCGTTGGTGGTGGTGTTGCGATTGGTGGAGATGCTACTGCTAAGGTCCACAAGGTCGAGGAGAAGGAATAAAGTGAGGAAGACCTTGGATTCTCCTTCTTCGACTAGATATCGCTTTGCTTGTATCTCACATACTCCCTCCGTCCCTAAATATTTGACGCCATTGACTTTTTTAAAAATGTTTGACAGTACGTCTTATTCAAAAACTTTTTTAAAATATGTAAAACTATATTTAGACATAAAAGTATATTTAACAATGAATCAAATGATAGAAAAATAATTAATAATTACTTAAATTTTTAAATAAGACAAACAGTCAAACATGTTTAAAAAAGTCAACGGCGCCAATATTTAGGGATGGAGGGAGTATTTGTCATTGCGTTCTGGCAGTAGTTTTTTTTTGTTCTATGCACATAAACCAAAGGCTTGTGAACCTGAAAATTTTCTTAAGAAAAATTGTGTTCTGATACCATATTAAATAGTATAGAGAGAGAGATATTACAAATATTGGATATATTGTATTTAGCCTCAGGGAGTCGGTATATATAAGAGAATACGTGGGTAGAGATAAGGAAGAAATCCATGCAAATCAATCCTATTGTAGTATGACTCTTAACATTTGGGCCATCCTCTTGTTGCAAGTCTATCTGCGGTCCAGACTTTGTATCACTAGCCAGGTATAGAATTTACATTTTGCAGGTGCCCAGACTTTCTTGAATAAGGCGTTAAAATTAGTGCATGTTGTTCTGAGGCATTGGGCCTTGTATGCCGAAGAGGTCGAGTAGGCAAGTACTGGCCATGGCTGGTGAGTTTCCTGGTAATATGGTCAGGCTCAGTCTGCTCCAGGTGGATGTTTTGGGTTGCCTCCCATAGTGAGATGAGCTAGAAACCTTTATCTAAATTTTATAACTTTCAACTTAAAATTTGAAACTCTCAAACTCAAAATTTCAAAACTTTCGACTCAACAGATTTTGTACATTTTTTTTATTAAAAAATGCTAAATGATAGGATTAGCGAAGGGATTAGCACCCGATTTTTTTGGTATATAAGCACATGCAACCTGTTAATTACAAATGTGAGCACACGATATTTGAATTTCTATTTCTAAACAACATGCCCATATAATCAAGTCAATCTGAGTAATCTTATGATGAACAGAATAGTTTGTTTACTTAAATGTCCACGATAGATGAATGGGCCTTTTCTGCCTTGTTACTAGCAGAAACATGCAGAAATCAGGAGCCTCGGTAACTCTCTTCTTCGTGACTATCGTGTTGGTACCTTACTTAGCTTTATTTATTCAGATTACACTGAAAAATTTATATGCATGCTACAATGATCTGAAAAAACTGATATGTAAAACTGCTTTGCAAAACAAATGAAGATTATTAGCACAAATTACGTTTTTGATGATGATTCTCGTGGATGAATTAGATCTGAACAGTACAAAAATGTTACACCTACTATGTTGATCCCATATCTAAATCAAACGCTAACTGGCTAATAGGAGGTGGGCTGTTGGTCTATAAGTGCACGTACTCACTCAATTTAGCATCCAATTAGCTTGTTGACATTCGGTTGAATAGAATCACTGTTGCATCTTGCCTATAAATAAAAATGTGGGTTTGGCGTGCTCACATTTGGAAATATTGTGTTGCATGTGCTTGGATAAAAAAAAATTCGGGATTAGCACTAAGCACGTAAGCGCCAGGATAGGACCGTTCCAACTCCGACGCATGCGCTACTTGCTGTTCGGGTGCACTCCTACTCGTTAAATCCAGCGCGCGATCGTGACTGTCAGCTTAGCTTGCTCAGCAGAATCGCGAACACACAATCAGCATCGCGTCAATCCCAAGCGGAAGGAACATAGCGGGAAGTGGCATCACCAGCACCTTGAGCCACAATTCTACCAGAGCTTCCGCCAAGAACAGGTTCAGCTTGGCTGCTGGGCAGGGTGATGCCCACAAGGGCTGGCCTAGCAGCAACCCCCATCACTCTCGGTGGCTTCCAATCCCAAAACATGCATGCCTGTGGTATAGAACGAAGCTATTTTCATTTGGAAGCTTTGGCACTTTGGTCGTATAATTAGCTAAGTAGGGAAAACAGAGTATATCTATGAGTATGTGTATATATATAGGCACTCTCTGTAGCTTTTAGGTTTGTGGGACACCTATTCCTCCGACATTAAAAACAGTGAAGAATTAATGGTAAACCAACTTTAGCATTAAACCTCCACTACTACCTCTGTCTAAAAAAAACCCACTCCTAATATTTTAAATGCAAATTTTGTACTAACGTGGAATGACCAAAATGCCCTTCTTAAAATAACACTTTTCCAGAAAAAATTCCGTCACTGCTCTCATCCAAGCTGCATTGGCCCCACACTAGACGCATGCAAGCCTCCACCGGCCACCGCCGCCCACTTATGTGTTTGCTACTATCAATATAAAAAAATTGACCCACTACAATGCTCTATTCTGGTAGTAGAAAGTAATCTGAACCGTTAACCTATTTGTGATTGGATGAGTAGTGGAGGTAGGTGGGAAGAGTGAATTAATGGTGAACGGTTATGATTGGTTGGGAAGAGAATTAATGTTGGTGGAGAAGTTGTTATATTTGGGACAAATTCTGAGGGCTAAAAGTTGTTTTATTTTGGGACGGTGGGAGTAGCTAGTTAATCTGGGTTATCATGCATCTTGCACAATGTAAGTTATCCGTAAAATGAGCAACACGATCAAATCAAACAAAGCATCTATGGAATTGGACGTCTCAACGAACAACATGCATGCAAACTGAGCTAATAGCATTATATGAGTTCGTCAATTTATTGGTCTTTTTTTCTTTTTTGTACTCTCTTCTTAATTACTCTTTCTGCTCTCTATGAAGTGACAATAATGCAGCTTGTTGGTTCATGAGCTGATAGGCTAATTAAATCTTCACCAGGTAGAGGTCCAAGCTCATGAAAATAATAGGTTTAACTACCGGAAAAACTGGTAGTGTCTAATTTCTAATCCATAGTAATACAGGAAGAGAGGCCTCATTGCAAAATGTTCCATGGACAAGAACCTGAATGCCTTCCCTGTGCCTTCCAAGCCTAGCAAAGATCTAAGGTGCCTTCCCTGTACAATTAATTAATGGTGAAACAATAAGTCATCGGTACACATGTGTTTTACATATGGGTGAGAACTTAGGGAAACCGGCAGACTATGAGATATAGAAGTGGTAGAGTTCTGAACTATACGTGCCAATTATATATGCAGAAAAACTAGTCCACACTATCCTGTGGGGACAGGATAGCTTTCTCATCCTTATCCACCCGATCGCTCTGCCTCCATCGCCATCCTTCTTCTCGCGGGCGCCGGGTAAGCGCCTTGCGCTTCGACCATGCCGGCGTGACGCCGCCCTGTCTGATCTTTGACGTCGTCGTCGTCATCCCCACCTCCGCCGCTTCCTCCTCCTCCATCGACGCCCGCGCCGCCAGCGGTGGCGACGACGCACAAGCGCTCATGCCACCTCACTCCCCTCTGTCTCCCTCTCCCCTCCACACTCTCTCTCTCTCTCTCTCTCTCTCTCGGGAAAAGTCCAAGAAGGCGGAGATGAAGCCGGCCAAGAGGAAGGGGTCGTCGTCGTCGTCTCCGGCGGCCAAGGAGGATGACGACGGCGCGGCCTTGGCGAGGTCGCCCTCAAGCTCGCCTTGCCTCTCTGGCTCGCTGCCCTCGTTGGTCTTCTAATCGGCTGGGCATGGCGCCCGCGCTGGGCTATCGCCGTCGTCGGGGACAGCGAACAGCCACTGCCGGTAACCCCTGTTCTGCCTCCACCGCACGTCGCCGAGGACTTCCGACCGGACATCACCACCTTCTGCGTCTGTGCTTTGAAGCAATTATCGATTTACTACCATTTCTAATGAACATGCAGAAATGCAAAGATAATCTCTTCCATTGTCGTCTAAATAAAAAGTAGTGCTTATATACATGAATCCTTTCTTTCTAGAAAGTTAAGACCATTAGCTGTGATTAGAAGAAGCCACGTCATCAATTTTTTTTCGCACCGTAGGATTGATTTTTGATGTCACAGATTGCCATGTATCCTTTATATCTCACCGAGCCGACGGGCTAAGCAGTAATGTATGATGGCTAAGCAGTAGTACTATGTAATGTATGATGGCAGAGGTTGTTCGACCAATTGTCTCCCACTAAGGATATTTAAGATTTTCTATCTCCCTCCACAATCAGCCATGTCATCATACAATAAGTGATTGTCCTCGGTTAATACACCCACCATCTCATAGTTCTGCATAAATCATTTCTTAAAATCCATACATCAATTGGAATCGTTTTACCTTATCTGTTTACATGTAATTCCCATTAACTAAATCTCTTCTTTTTATAAAGTTAAGACCATTAGCTGCTTCCACAAGCTTTCACGTCATCAGCTGATTGGAGCAGTTAGATTAGTTCATATCAGCTAATACCAACCGTTCGATTGATAAGGGGTATTAAGAGGGCAAATTGGGATAGTTAAGGTCATCATTACTGATTCTTGAAAAGAAAGGATCATCGCTTCTTAGCCGTTGGATGAAACACAACAACCTATCAATCACCGGGTGAGTCTTTTTGCCTTACCAACTGTTAGATTCGATATAGAAAAACCATCGCAAACATATTAAACAATGGGAAGGCAAAAGGTTGCCCCTTCAGTCCTTTATATTTTTTCAATAAAATTATACAAAATATAGTTATTTTACATGTTATTTCTACTAATATCACATAAAACTCCTGCGGCAACGCGCGGGGTATTAATATCTAGTATCCGAAATGACAGAGGCCTGTCCATCCTCTAGTTAATTAAGCTCAAGCAGTCAAACTAGCTAGCACTAACCATTCTGGAAAGTCAGGAAGGAAAGCAGTCAATTTTTTGAGTAGGACTTCCCGGTTTGTGAAAATAGCTCTTCCAAAATGAAACTCTAGATCTAGAAACATCTCAGTTGGGATGCTCAGCCTCCACAATCACAACTAACATAACTGGATGGAAAATACCCGACATTTGTTTCGTCATGTGTATCTTTGACACTACGAAACCAAGTTGCACAACATTGAGCTCTTATGTCAGCTACAAGAGAAGAGAAAACATGAAACATGAAACGAGTTAGTTAGACAGCATCAAAAAGATCCTTGAAAGTGCACGGAGCAAATGCAGTAGGAATATGTACAAGTGTGCATGTCGAGAAGTTAATTACCATGATTCCTTTAGGATGAGTCATCCATATTCCCGATGACTTCCAAGTCTAAATCAGGATAACTTGTTTCTAAATCAGAGCAATGTATGGAAGAATAACTCAGGCTAGCCTTCATGGTACACCATATAGATATACTCCCTCTATCCTTTGATATTTTACTTTGGTTATGTCAAACAAATTTGTATTCTAGCTAGGAGAAGTAGGCAATTTGTATGTAACATGCCTTGCTAGGAGAAGTAGGAAATTTGTATTCTATAACTCTTTATATGGGCGTAGTCTATAATAGGCCCTTCATACATAATCTAATGCTCCCTCCGTTCCAATATAGATGTAATTTAGTACAGATGTAACATATATATCTTACGACTACGGACAGACAACTGTTCAGATTCGTAGCCTTAGGATATATCATATCCATATTAGATTGCACTTATATTAAGACGAAGGGAGTAGTTTGCTTGTACAACCAAGGTGGGTTATATCTATTCCATAAGCTGAGTATGCAAGGTTGGTGTCCTTGGCATGTTTGTGTTTGGAGAGGGTGTTCATGGGTTTTTTCATGAACTTTTTTTCAGCCGTCTTGAGAAAATGTGTTTGTTTTTTTTACTGTATATCATAATTACGTAGAGATCGAGAATGTTCTCAATATGATATATATATCCACTCAATGTAATCTATTGAGTTCAATGCATGAAAGCTTTCTATGTCACCAAAAACACACATTCGCCCACACAAAAAAGAGAGTCATGTAAAGACAATGAAGTAGTGACAAATAATTGAGCTGGCATGGATCCCACTTAACCCTGCCAAAGAGGAGTGAGGTCGACGACTTATGTACCGATCACCAAATGTCTCCCAAGCCAAAACCAAGAACTAAATCGTTCGCCGTTCCGTCTGAAGACTCCATTACATAGAATGTTACCGGGAATCTATACGCACGGGAAGGTTCCCGTGTGTTTAAGCACACACGGTATGATTTGGGCCATGCCGTGCGCAAAATCGTGAAACACCCGGGAAGTGTGCATGGGAAACCGATGAAGCCGCCGTATGTCTGTTACCGTGCATGGTACTCGGTAACATCGTTACCGTGTGGATCTTGCCTGTTCCCGGGTGTTTTTGGCGCACGGGAGCTTTCCCATCTCTAGTAGTGCGCAACCATGTTTCATGCACAAGTTATTACGGCCTATATTCGGTTGGTACATTACGTAGCCACTCTGATTTATGCAGCTAGCTAGCTTATGAGTTTGGGTTGTCTTTGCCCGTTGGGTTGTACCAATGGGATATATATGTAGTTCGGTAGAGTTCGTATATAAGCACACACCCTCCACGGCTCTTACCTCCATTTATTAGCACGTTAAATTTTATGGTACTTGAAATACAACAATATATACCACTTCTTTTACTGCCTTGTGGAAATCACAATCCAAAAAAAGGACTTTGAGAACAAAATGAAAAGAAAAAGGGCCTACTCCCTCCATTTCATATTTAAAAAATTTTTAACAACATCTAAAATATTTAATTAGTTTCATTAAATCTAGTATTGAATTCATTTTGATAAAACATTTGTTTTGCGTTAAAAATACTACTATATTTTTCTATAAAATTTAACAAACTTAAAAAATTTTGACTAGAAAAAAAATCAAAACTACTTATATATGGAATCGAGGGAGTATTAGATTCACTTTAGTGTACCGCAAACACCTCATCAAAAGAATTAAATGCTCTGGAAAATACAATGCAACATGAACAACACATATTCCAAAACTACTCCACCACTGCTACTTCCCACAAAATTAAATCTACCATGTGTTACAACTAGTGATTAATCGAAATATATTTGCAGTACGGCTGCAGATAATTGTGTAAGAGTTATAGCAAGTTCATGCTAGTGGAATCTCTTCTGCTTCCGAATCTGAATCACATTCAAAGTAACATGGTGACTAATTTTTCACTGCAACAACACACTCATCATCCACCGCAGAGGCAAAGAGGTCGCCTTCCAGAATCCAGCATAACAGAAGAAAGATGATTGACTTGGTCAGTAGTAAGCTAATCTAAATTGAAATTATACCATGTCTTATTTCTTTTCATAACTCGAGAGATAAATTTGGTGAAGTTCTGGAAGATACACATTGATTTGATCTCATAAAAAGATTTGCCAACCTGGGAAACCAAACACACCATTGTATGCTATAGCAATCCAATATGCATCATCTAAGCTAGCAAGTCTGCTCCATGTCAATATCCCCCAAGTATGCCAATCGACTTGGGCTATAACCTCGAGAGGGTAAGGCTCATTTATTTGACACGACATTGGACAAGGGCCCTACCCAAAATTTGAGGCCCCAATGTAAAATATAAAATGATCGAAGGCCTGAAGATAGAAAAAGCGAAGAAACAAAAGAATAGATTTTTACTTCAGACTCTTAATTAGATATTCACAAAAGTTGCACAATAGGCCAGGCTATAGACTCACTTTTTCACTTCGTTCCAAGAAGACTCGTGTCTTGATGCAATGATTTATTTTGGTTAAGCAGGGAAATAGAATATTTGATGTGGCCATAATTACATCGTCATCTCATGAGTCATAGTTCTTTTTGGTGACCATGATTGCCACCTAGCATTTTATTGAAGGTGAAGAATATAAACTCGTTCTAACTAAATCAGTAAAAGAGGACAAATGGAACTTTTAAAAATGAAATGAGAGATCTTTAAAACGTATTACCATGAACTAAAATATGAAAAAACGGAGACACCTGTGTCGGAGGACCTATTCGGTTGCGCAACACACACGTGCGTATTGACGGCCCCCATCATTGGAGATGCATACGGTGCTATGATCTGTTCTAAAATGATGCAAATTAGCACAAAGAGATGTATCTCTCATGATGCTAGGTAATTTAGTTCCCAAAGCCTCCCATGTCCACCATCCTTCACAATTGAACATTCTACCTACATATATGCACATAGAATTCAGAGCTCCAAAATCTAGCTCCTTGAACATCTAATAATATATACCTGTATATATGTTATATTATTTTGATCTTTTTAGTTTCCTCCAAATTGGTGTGGACATGGATAGGCTTGCTAGCTATGTAAGGATGGAATGGGCTTGTTTTTATAGTCCTATCGCAAGACACTCTACATTTTGGTACTCTTTCCGTTTCACAATATAAGTCATTCTAGCATTTTCCACATCCATATTAATGTTAATGAATCTAGACATATATATCTATATAGATTCATTAACATCAATATGGATGTGAGAAATACTAGAATGACTTACATTGTGAAACGGAGGAAGTATGTGTTAAAATACAGAGCCCACTAATTGGATATGCATGTCTGAGTAGCAATACACAGAAATTGTATGTATGTTCATGATAAAGAAAAGCACGTGATCGATATATTTAGAAAATATACAATGTGCAATTGTAGACGTCAGCACGCATGATAGATATCCAATGTACTGTACATTCACATGTGACATTTTATCTTTGTTTGAGCATACATACTAATTAGTGAAAAGTTAGCTTTAATCAAATTAAAACATACTAATTTCACCTAGACATGACAAAGTTTGTTCAAAAATCAAAATGGCCTACTTTGACTACTCATCATATCATCTAGCCACGTCCTGACGCCTCTCACTCCCACAAGCTAGCAGACTCTGACGAACAAGATCAAATCAGTTTGTAGCTTTGGATAGCTAGAGTAGTTTTCATCAAAGTGCATGCATCTTCTAATTTGGAGCCTCCAAAAGAAGAAGAAAAAACCCCGTGTGGAAATCTCAAGCAAATCTATCAACATCACAAGCGCCCATACAGCAAAATCACACAAGATCTTGGAGTATCAAGCACTGTTCAACAAGTTATATATCGAGATGGCACCATTGCATGTGCTTCTACATCTTTCTTTGCCTCTCTATCTAGTTCCTTAATTTATACGCATTCAATTGTCTGGATTGTTCATCTTGACTTTAGTTCCAGCATATGGTTCGGACCATTTGCAGATTAATTACTCATCGCAATCCACATAATAAAAGGAGAAATTTGTTTCATTGTCAGTAACCTATTATACTCCCTCCATCCTAAAATATTTGACGCCGTTGACTTTTTTCAAAATTTTTGACCATTCGTCTTATTTAAAAAATTTAAGTAATTATTAATTCTTTTCCTATCATTTTATTTATTGTTAAATATACTTTTATGTATACATATAGTTTTACACATTTCACAAAAGTTTTTAAATAAGACGAACGGTCAAACATATTTAAAAAAGTCAACAGCGTCAAACATTTAGGGAAGGAGTGAGTATATTTTTAGCTAGTTTAATTTGTTGCAGCACTTCTACCTTTCAGTGTGGCTGAAAACTACTTAAGTACATGTTCAGAAAGTAGGGTCATCAAGATTGAATGATTGTGTGCAACCACTCGTAGACTTCAAAAATTAATCATGCTTAAGACACAAGTTGTAGACATATGTGCATGCTGCTACAATGAACACCACATGATTTTGTTCCTCGAAGGATGGTAGTAAAGCTGTCATTGAATGGCGCCATGCAAGAAACATAAGAAATTGTAAGATCAAACCTAACCAACGACATGCCTGAATTCCCTGTGCTTCCCATCCCAATCTGCAATATACATTTCCTATATGTGTGTCCGGAGTTCATGATGAATTAGAGAGAAATCAGGACGATTGACAAGGCTAGTGGAATCCTTTAACTGCTCCACAAGTGTGCTCCACAAGTGGAAGAATAAATTGGAATCAAGATGCAGCAGAAAAAAAGTCTGTTGCTACAGCTTGCATTTGATTTTGCGTACGCTATGTCGTTGTAGCATTGTTGATCGAGCTGATAAGGGCCAGGCCAGAAATGCTACCAAGTTGCATTAATTTGTTGTAGTTGAAATGGAAAGAAATCAAGAAATGTTATTCTCCACTGGACTGAAAATCTTCTACCGTATGTTATTGTCCTTTGAAGAGATGATCGACTCCATCTCTGATACCATCGTAGCTCTTATGTATTCCCGATGTTTCTCAAGCCTCGGAAAGATGCCACTATCTCCAGCAAATGCAAGCTATATAAAGTGCTAAACAAATCATGACATGGCATTCTACTAACTAATAATAAACTATCATAACGAGCATTTTTTCCCCGCATATTCTCAACCTTGAGTAAGAGTGTGAGATTGAAGTACCAAAACTGCACACTTTGTACATAACGTCCTACTGACTGAGCTGAACTTGTATTGTTGTGACAGGCAAAGAGCACATGCATTGGTTTGTACTTTGGACTGGTATTACACTTTCACCAGAACAAAGCATCAATTTGTATTGCTAGAATTGACATAGCTATAACAGAGGTGTAGTAACCAATGTTGGGTCAACCGCATTTTGGGCGAAATCATAACAGTATGAAAAATAAAAGGTATCTAACAAGTACTAGGAAATAAAAGAGTTGAACTACTGTATTAATGCTAGCTACTGACAAATAAAATGTATAGTTGGGTGAGCTGTCCCATATAAATCAGCAATATGTGGAAAACGAGAAGATTCTCTCTTTTTTAAGGAAATGGAAAAAAATTCCTACTGGGCATCTGCTGATACTATCAAAAGACACACTTAGCTTATGTATTTACTATATATTTAATTAGAGAACGGTTAAAACCTTCTTGTGCAGCCATGTAATGGGACCTTCTTTTTTTTTTCCTTTCACATTAAGGAGCTAGATCTCACGATTATATTCGAAATTCTATCTTTACTGAAACTCTGAAAGTACAAAAGAATGGGGACTCAATTACCACACTGTTCTTCCAAACAACAGAGACAAACCAGTATACCACCCTCAGTCAGACTCTAATACTCAACTAAACTAACCCAAGGAACGCATTAGCACCATCTCACGATCGAAATCCATGTACAGTTCTTTAAATCACTAGCTAGCTGCATCAACTTGGTTCAAGAAGAGAATAATACAGATGACGGCTGAAAGAGGTAGAGGAGAAGGGCAAAGATGCTCCTGAAAACATTGCATTTATAGTACATTGTTAGCGGCTGAGATTGGAAGAACAAACATAAATGTATAGTGATGTTTTGAACTATAGATACTTACACGCCAGTTCTCCAAGAACAACTGGCGGCAATACTCCCAATGCTTCTCATGCTTACTGCAAGCTCAGCAGAGGCTTTCATTTAGTAGGTTTGAAAATGGAGCTTTCAGTTCATCATCTCCATCAGCAGGGATAAAAAGATTGTGCGAATTCTTCCCACACATTTTATAGTTTATAGCTTAAAGTCTTTTTTGCTTTATCCTTAGGGGCTGTATTTTCTCCTTCTATATTCAGTGAAAAGGCGCACTCTTGTGCCGTTTTCCGTTCAAAAAAAGTTCATCATCTCCATCTACCCATTCCTCTCGACTAGATGAATTTATAGCACCATTGTGTTCCAGCTAACCGTTTGAGTATATGCACCATTTATCGAGCATCAACAGTAACGCAAAGCAGCGATGCTAGGCTTCTTGTCAGGACAAGAAGCAGAATTGCTCTGCTTGGTATGTTGATAAGAAGAAGAATGATGATTTGAGTGAAATGTGGAAACATTTCTCATTCTCAAAGGCAAAGCATTTAACTATTGTTGTGTCCAAACAAGTATTACTATGTATGATTATGTAGGTATTGCGACACATGAGTCTGAACATGTTCTGAAGAATGGTACATTCTTGCCTTTTGCACATAACCATTTAAAACTATAATTTTGTTTGACGATAAAACTACGAAACCTGCGGCAAAGACGCGGGGTGCTAACTAGTATAGTAGATGGAAACCACCATGAAACTGTTTCCAACCCAAACGGAGTGGTCCATTAGCACGTGATTAATTAAATATTTGCTATTTTTTTCTCAAAAATAGATTAATATGATTTTTTAAAGCAACTTTCGTATGTAAACTTTTTGAAAAAAAATACACCGTTTAACAATTTGAAAAGCGTGCACGCGAAAAACGAAGTAAGGGAGTTGGGAATTTGGAGTTCCGAACACACCACGTGGTAGAATGATACGCTTGGCCGAATGGCAAAGTTAGCTTTCTAAAGAAATTCAGCAAATAAACTAATCGTGAACTTGAATTGGTTTTTGAAGGAGACCGCAAATATACAGTTTTGTGGTGTTCCAGGTGTGCGAGACTGCAAGTCATGAACCATAATACATAGGCGAATATGGTAACTTTTTTATGGAATCCAACTGCTAATGCTACCCTAACCATCAATTAGAATGAGCAAGAGTCATCATCAAGGTATATCGATCACTCGGAATCAAAGTGTACCTGCAAACATTCTGTGGAAGTCCGAATATTCAGCAATCAGCACTGATTAATCACTTTCTGATAGCAATAATTCATTTACAGTAGGAAGACTTTCATATTATGATTTATGAACCCCTTGCTCAATATGGACGGCCAGGATTGGGTCGCTACTATTGCGATTGATGCAACTCCAACTAGTTCTCTGGGCCTACCGGCACTTCTGGGCTTCTCTCGTATATGGATACTCCATCCCTTTCACTTTCATGTTACAAATCTTTTTGACTTTGGTAAATATTAAAGTTGCTTCAAGTTTAATCAAGTTTGTAGAAAAAATAGTGATATTTTCAACCAAGAAAAATATATATTCAGTTATAGATTTAATAAAATTTATTTGATGTTGTAAATATTATTATATTTAGACAAATATAATAATATTTACACCATTAAATAAGTTTTATTAAATCGATAATTGAATATATGTTCATAATATATTTTTCTGGGGTTGAAAATATTACTGCTTTTTTCTATAAACTTAGTCAAACTTTAAAAATATTACTACTCCCTCCGTCACATATAAATTGTAATTCTAGTTTATTTAGCATATATTAAGATTTGAGAAGAAATACTATGATGCTCCTTATTAAATGGTGTATAGGTAAGAGTGGAATGTTAGTTAAGGGTAAAATAGGGAAAAGTTTGAATGAGAAGTGATTAATGGGACCATTATACTTTACTGTGATAATTATTTTGGGACAAATTCAAATTCTAGAATTAAAATTATTATGGGACAGAGGTAGTATTTTTTTCTATAAACTCAGTCAAACTTGAAGTAGTTTAATAATTTTAATTCAAAGTCAAACTTGAAGTAGTTTAACTTTGATCAAAGTCAAAACGACTTATAATCTGAAATGGAGAAGAAGTCTACGTAAAAACTAGATTCCGGATGCCTCTCATGCCCAATTTTCATCTAGTGTGCAGGCATGATTAGTACTCGCTCAGTTTTCGAACTATAGATAATTACATGCAACATCTCCAAAAACAACAGCTGGCTATACACTCCTAATGCTTCTATGCTTACAAGCTCAGTAGAGGCTTTCATACTAGCAGGTTCGAAAATGGAGTTTTCTGTTCATCATCTCCGTCTGTGCATTCCTTTCCACTGAATGAATTTTATATCACCATGGTTCCTGCTTGAGCTTTGATTGAACCATTTATTGAGCATCAACAGTAACATAAATCAGCGATGTTTATTGGGGAGTTCTAACTGGCCTATTGTTGTGTCACTAGTGTAGATTCACCGATATTGATTAGAAGATGGAACATTAATGATTGAGTGAAATGAAGAAGTTTTTCATACTCAGAGGTCAGCATTGAATTATTGTTGTATATGAAAAAGTACTACCTTCATTTCAAAATAACATCATCTTTGACTCTCGGTATGAAAAATGAGGTTGAGATAAAAATGTGAAAGTACATAGTATTGATGGGTGAATAAGTAAGTGTAGTTAAAGGGTATTAAAGGAATAAAACCTATCTTAGTTCGGAATAAAAGATGGAGGCTAAAAATAAAGTTATTTTAGTCTACCTCTAAAATTTATTTAATCTCACCCATATCCCTGAAATTTTGATTTGATCCCTTACATACCCCTGCCGTTAGCTTTGCATACAAGAGAGATCTATTTTCTCTTGATCCCTTATATGCTTGACAAAATAACATACAGGTGCATAATCATAATTGATGATATATAGGATGGAAAACTGTAGGAATATATCAAGTGTGCTTTCTACAAAATCTGTTTTTATCTTGATCCCTTATCAGGGGCATAGAAGAAAATTTCTCTTAAAAATTTGAACCTTCATCTCCTTTTGCACATTTATACAGACAATAGCCATTTGAAAAATATATATGTTTGCACAACTATACAAAATTACATTTGCACATTACAAATGCAAAAAAAAAATCATTTCCATTAATAAATACAATTGCACATTTCTCTCTTTTACAAATACATATGCACATAAAGCTCTGTGATCTCTTCAATGCCAACTTTCCAGGGGCACGCAAGGAATTTTCTCAAATTTTAATGAGGAATCCATGGCAGCACAAATAAAACGGAATAAAACAGCTTTACCAAGTATTTGCTAAAAAAAAAAAACAGCTTTACCAACTAGTGTACTGTATGTTCTGCGCGAATCTTGATGAGCAACGGGTTGCTGAAACTCCTTGTCCTCTTTCTAATAACAATGAGTAAACAGAGAGAAGATGCAGTGCATGTCTCTTTCTAACAACTTTCCACAAAGTGATAGAAAAAATGAAGTTTCTCAGCAACATCTCGCAGGCACTCTCACTTTGCCAAGATTCCATCCACCACCAATTTTCTTCCTTCTTCTTCCTCCAGCTCCAGGCATTCACTTTCCTCACTCCACAAGCAAAGCTCCTTCTCCCACCAGCATGGAGCTCGCCATGGGTGCCATAGGCAGCGTGCTCCCAAGGCTAGCTGAGCTTCTCAAGGAGGAGTACAAGCTACAGAAGGGCGTCAAGAACGACGTCGAGTCCCTCTCCCGGGAGCTCGCAGCGATGCACATCGCCCTCGAGAGAGTTGCCAAGGTTCCAAGGGAGATGGTAGAGCTCGATGTCAAGCTCTGGGCCTCTAATGTCAGGGAGCTATCATATGCCATCGAGGATGCCATCGACGCCTTTGTCGTGCGTGTCGCAGAGGGCAGCAACCTTGTCGATCCTATCAACCAGGGATTCTTCAAGAGGATCCTTCGCAAGACGAGTGATCTGATCAGGAAAGGGAAAGCTCGCCGTGAGATCGCCGAAGGGATCTGTGACATCAAGGAGCTTGCAGATGAGGTGGCAGAGCTGCGAGCAAGGTACAAGTTCGATGCAGCAGCTGCTGCAACGACTCCGGCTACGGCCACCGTGGATCCCCGGATCCTTGCTCTTTACAAGGATATCACAGAGCTTGTTGGCATCGAAGAGGCCAGAGATGAGCTGATCGGCATGTTGTCTAGGCCTGCAGACGACGACCAACTGAATATCGTGTCCGTTGTTGGATTTGGAGGATTGGGCAAGACGACTCTTGCTAAGCTTGTGTACGACAAGCTCAAAGGCCAATTCGACTGCGCGGCTTTTGTTTCGGTGGGTCAAAATCCTGACTTGAAGAAAGTTTTGACGGACATGATATACGACCTTGATAGGCAGCGGTATATTAGCATTCATAACTCAAAGATGGATGAACGCCTCCTTATTAATGAACTTCGAGATTTTCTTCACAACAAAAGGTATGTACTCTGCTATATATATATATATACCCACTCTAACCCACCGCAACCAACGCACACGCACTGATTCATATTCGTTAGTTAAATTTTTATTCATTCAGTCTAACCATTCGTTGACCAATATTGTAACAATGCGCAGATGTGCATGTATAGTTAAATTTTAACTTTTATCGTATACACCGTGTACTAGCAAATTTTTAACTTAAATAAGGACAGGACAATGCTATGATCTTTTTTTTCGTTAATGTCTTGGAGTTATTTTTTAACTCTGATTTTTTTTACAAGAGTCTTAGCGTTTTCTTTCATTTTTTTAATAATATCTGACTATCATTTATACAGCGGATCTTCAGGGGAGTCTCTGATTCATATCATTAGCGATATGATATACTCCCTCTATCTCAAAATATTTGACGCCGTTGACTTTTTTAAAAATGTTTAACCGTTCGTCTTATTTAAAAAATTTAAATAATTATTAATTCTTTTCGTATCATTTGATTTATTGTTAAATATACTTTCATGTATACATATAGTTTTACACATTTTATAAAAGTTTTTAATAAGACGAACGGTCAAACATGTTTAAAAAAATCAACGGTGTCAAATATTTAGGGAAGGAGGGAGTATATCTTAAAAAAGCTAACGATTCAACCGGTCACCAACGCCACATCAATACAAAGTTAATATTTAACTCACCAAACTTTTAGATGCATACTTCATACTAGCCAGGGATCGAACAATTGCATTAGAGTTTATGTAATTGAAAGTTAATTTGTAACTACTATTGTAGATTGGGATGGAGGCAGGCCATCTGCATTTAGATCGCATTAACTAATCGTCCGTGTTGCGCGCGACAGAGCCCCAACTCAAGTTACTTTTTAACTAACAGCCCTGATTGGATTAGCTAATCGTGTGAGTCGCGCCACATTGGCTTCGCTGGCGCGCGCACCATGTGTGTCGCTCTGCGTAGCGGCCCCGTGTATATATATATATATACACACACACACACACAAGCTAGTTATCACTCCACACAAATACAGTACGTGTCCATTTTAATTTCCATGATTGAGGTACTAGCGCAAATGAATGAAGGGAAAGAATATGAAACACTCTGCAGTTCCTCGCATTCGCAACACTTTTTTTTTAGAAAATAGTATTTTTTATCCGGCCTCTACATCCAACCGGCCGAAATTCGCTTCTATGGAGATTTGAACTCAAGACTTTAGAGTACTACTCAGGTCACTGTAACCACTAGGCTACATAACTTTCCTACAAACGTTTGATTCCACATGAGGAAATTGGTGAGGTCCCCTTCTTCTCCAGCAACAACAAATTAGGTTGTAGTGGTATAGCCCCCATCAAGTTGTAGTGGTATTAGTGTTGGTATACATTCCCAAATATAACTTACTAACGGCTTACAACAAAAACTGAAAACAAATTAGTTATGCCTTCATATTGCTAACTATATATGCTTGACAAAATAACATACAGGTACATCATCATAATTGATGATATATGGGATGAAAAACTGTGGGAATATATCAAGTGTGCTTTCTACAGAAACAAGCTCTGCAGTCGAATAATCACCACGACACGCAAAGTTACAGTTTCTAAAGCATGTTGCTCTCATGACGATGCAATTTATAGGATGAAGCCTCTTTCTGATGATGCCTCCAAAAGGCTATTCTACAAAAGGATATTTAAGCATGATAATGGGTGTCCTCCAGAACTGGAACAAGTATCAATAGGTATATTGAAGAAATGTGCTGGGATGCCGTTAGCCATTATAACTATAGCTAGTCTCTTAGCCAACAAGCAGGTACAAACAAGGGATCAATGGCATGATGTGTTTAATTCTATTGGTCGCGGACTTACCGAAGAGCCCAAGGTTGAGGACATGACAAAGATATTGTCTTTTAGCTATTATGATCTACCGTGTCACCTCAAGACATGTTTACTGTATCTAAGTATATTTCCAGAAGATTTTATAATTAGTAGAGACCATTTGGTACGGATGTGGATAGCCGAAGGTGTTGTCCAAAAAACAACAAATCAAAAGGACGATGTGCTGGTTGAGCTAGGAGAGAATTATTTCTATGAGCTCATAAATAGAAGCATGATTCAACCTTGGGATGAAAATGACTTTATGTATTACAAAGATGGGTATGACAACGCAATAATATCTTGTCGAGTGCATGACATGGTGCTTGACCTCATCCTTTCCCTCTCAAAGGAGGAGAATTTTGTTACCATATTGGATCAGGAGCGAGGCGCATCTTCACTCAGTAAAGCTCACCGGATATCCCTCCGAGATTGCAATGTAGTGCACACCATACCAGAGGCTACTGTGCCAAAAGTAAGGTTCCTCTCTCTTCTTCGCGCAGATGTTCATATGACGCCGGCAATTACAAGCTTTCCAATTTTACGTGTGTTGGATTTATATAATTGTCATTTTGAGGAGAGCTACCACCTTAAGCATCTTGGGAACTTATTTCACCTAAGGTACCTGAGACTACACTGTGGATGTATCACTAAGCTCCCAAATGAGATAGGAAATCTTCAGTTTTTGCAGACTCTAGACGTGCATGGAAGTCGTAGTATAAAAGAACTGCCACCGGCTATTTATCAGCTAAGAAGATTGATGTTCCTATATTTTCCTGAAAATATATCACTGTCAGACAGGATTGGTGAATTGACATCACTGCTGGAGTTGTCCCCGGTAGATGTTTTTCGAAGAACATCCTCTATTGATGTTAATGGTGACTCCTTCAGCTTGCTAAAAGCATTGGGTAACCTGACAGAACTAAGAGATCTTACAATTGAGGTGTGGTCGTCTGAGGTCTCGAGCATCGGGAGAATTCTCGGTGAGGTATTGTGCAATCTACACAAACTCCGCCGTCTAATTCTGCGGGGAGTACATGGAATCGTCCATTTGGATTCCCTACCAGAGTTCTTGGACCTTCCCCAACACATTCATGTACTTGGGATAAAACCCATGTATTTCTTCACTGTACTACCTGTGTGGTTCAATTCCCCGATAGATCTCCCATACCTTTCCTTTCTGGACTTGTCCATCTGCGACATGCGTCAGGAGCATGTCGAG
This sequence comes from Oryza glaberrima, assembly GCF_000147395.1. Lineage (NCBI taxonomy): Eukaryota > Viridiplantae > Streptophyta > Magnoliopsida > Poales > Poaceae > Oryza > Oryza glaberrima. The sequence goes on along the minus strand of NC_068336.1, from coordinate 24,253,674 downwards.
AAACTTGGGAGGTTGCCGGCTCTTCAGGTTCTTTGGATACAGATCAACAGAGAAAGTGAATGGCTTGTGATTGGCGCTGGTGCATTCCCATCTCTGACAGACTGCACATTCATTCAATATTGTGGGCTGGTGTTCCAACCAGGAGCAATGCCAAAGGTTAGAAAACTGGAGTTCAACATCAACGTGGTAGATTCTGAGGATATCAATTTTGATGTTGGCTTGGGGAATCTGGCTTCGATCGAGGAAGTCACCATTGATCTGTTGTGTGAGGATGCTGTAGAATGGGAGGTGGAGGAGGTTGAGAATGTGCTAAGGCATGTAGCTGACATCCATCCCAAGCATCCAACCCTTGAAATGCGCAGATCGGATGAAGATAAAATGGTCTTGGATGATGAAGAGGAGCAACAGGTACATATATTTACATATAGTACCTTACAAAGGTTCATTTTTATTTACTAGTTGCCTTGTCCAGCTATCTACTATACCTGTCTTACCATAATTTTTATATATCTATCTGTGTTAACAAGTAGTTTGTTTCAAATTTCCAGTCAGAGGATCCTATGGAAGACTCCGACATGGAAGAAAACAGGGCACCAGACAGCATGGCCAGTGAAAGTTCTTGAATCATTCACGTTTACAACTTGAATGAGAGGGGATCCAAAATCAAGCAGAACATGAAAGATGTACAGTTCAGACAAACTTGTGTTGAGTTCATCTTTCTATCTACAAAGTGCTCACCTTTACATCTTTTTTTTTTCTTTGTTATGATGGGGCTGTGCAAAAGGTGTGTACATAGTACTCTCAGATCATCATATGCATGTTGTATTTTGCAATGGACCACATGTTGATCGAATGTTAGATTGGGTTATTTTGTCTGACAGAACTCCGCAAAAATATCAGTACGGAATCGAGTATACCTAGTTCCAGACAACCTCTGAACATTCAGCAGTGAGCAATAAAACATTTCCCAAATTCATTTGCAGTGTCTCCTCTTGATCAAGAATGTTTTTTTTAATCAAACGTCTTGATCAACAATCCTTTGCAAACATGGTTCTCCGGTGCTTAATCTTCATTACTGACGACAGGATGGATGTGAGGCCCCTTATTTCTAGCTCTCTATTACATTGCCACAATGACTGCAAAAACATGATGCATTCTCAGTCTTAAGTAAAGCATATAAATTTCATTTGTATTATAATATGTTTTTTTCTCTGGAAATATATTGTCTCTGCAGAAATAAGTTAAGATTATCTGCCTTGAAGTAAAACGCATAAACTTTATGTGTGGTAGTGCAGTATAATGTGTTCTTCTCTGAGAATTCATCATTTCCCAGAGCTGTTTAATGTTAAAATTTCTTTCTTCAACCACTTATTCGTATTGCTAGAGTTTATTTATAGAGCGTTGTTACGATACAGCGGTCGGTACTAGTACCACCCGGTACCAAAATCCTGGCTGTTGGATCTGGCCTGATCCAACGGCTGGTAGAGTTTGGTACTGGGCGATACCAATTCTGTCCCTGGTGCAGTACCACGCAGAGAACTAAGGTGGAAGGGTAAAAACATAACTTTGTGTGCAATGAGAATAGACTGTAACCCTAGAAATCCCGATCCGCCGCCGCCGCCGTATTCCTCTTCCGTGCCACCGCCGTGTTTCTCTTCCGCTCCAGCGCCGCCGTGTTCCTCTTCCGCCCCGTCGTCACAGTGTCTGCCGTGTTCCTCTTCCGCTCCTTCGGCGCCGCGAGATCGGCCTCCGCTACGCTCCGGCCCAAGCCTCCCGGCGACGGGCCTCCGCTCCACTACGGCCGAAGTTGGCCTTTATTAAGTGCAAATGAATTTGGATCACAACTCAACATCCTCCGCCCCGCAGCCTCGCCACCCTCACTCTGCCCGACGCGGTGGAGCTGGTCTGCGGGCTGAAGCAGGTGGAGGAGAGGCGGCTGCCCGACGCGGTGGAGCTGGTCTCCCTGAGCTCCCATCTGAACCTGACACCGAAATGGCATCAAAGCTGTTGGAATTGTGAAGGTGATCGACAGGCCCACGCATGTTTCTTCTCGCTGTAAACCTCATCCCAGAAGGTTTGTTTGTCACCAATCCATCCTGTAAAAGAGATCACCACAAAAACAGAGGAAAGTCAGATCCTACATCCATTGTTCAGTTCCATAATCTCACCCTTATCAAGCAAAAATGAAACAATATGATTCAAGTTCAGCAAGAGAAATTCTGATCCCAAACAGTTCAGCACAAAAAATTCTGATCTCAAACAAAAAATATCACACAGCAACACAGCAACACAGTACGATTCAAGTTCAGCAAGAGAAATTCTGATCTCGAACAGTTCAGCTTGAAAATTGCTGATCTAAAAAAAAAACATGACACAGCAAAAAAACTTCCCAAATGATCAATCACAAAAATGTAAGCTCCCTTTCCCCTATATTTCTTTAGCAATCTTCTTTGCATGCCAAAAGCCTTCTTTCTTATCCATCACCAAAACGAAACAAAGCAATGCAAAGATGGGATTGGGATTCGGTGACATTCCCCCGTAACATTCTCGGTGACATCGAGTCACTGACATGTGGAACCCACATGTGCCTGGACCCACATGTCAGTGACTCAATGTCACCGAGAATGTCACAGGGGAATGTCACCGAATCCCAGTCCGCAAAGATGATGCACTGAAAAGAAAAAGCTCTCAACAACCCGGAGCAGGTGCTGCGCAGGATGGAGCAGGAGAGGCGGCTCGTGCGGATGGGCACCGCCGGGAGCGTGTCCGTCCGCGTCCTCACCGGCAGCGGTGGCGGTGAGGCCGTCTCCTTCCTCTTCAACGGTGCCTCGATGGCCTCCTCGGGAGCCGCCGTCGCCGGCCGCACCACCCTCCGGGCGCGCGCACCGCCGTGGGGGAAGACGACGAATGCGGCGGTGGAAGAAGGATGAGGACGGGAGCTATTGTCACTCCTTGCTACGATGAGGACGGCATCGAGTCCGCCAAGAGCAACGGCAAGGCTCGTGAGTCCACCTCTGCTTCCGGCCCGCCGCCGCCGCGTCGCCATACCACCCTGCCGCTCGTCACCGGCCGCCCAGCTCCTCTCCCGCCGCCCGCGCGCTGCTCCTCCCCTGTCGCCCGCCGCCGCATTCCCACCTTCCGTTGTCGTCTTCACCACCGGTGGTGGAGCACCATCAGACGCCGCCACATCTCCGGCGCCTGTCGCCTCCTCCATCCCTCCCAACTCGCTTGAGCGGACGCGAGCAGCCGCAGGAGCTCCTCCAGCTCCGGCTACCGGCGTTGTGCTCGTGCTCCGCCATGGCACTCTCGCCGGAAAAAGAACCGATGAAGAGAAGAGAGAGAGAGGAGGAGAGGGAGGGGGGAGATGGCGTGACATCCTGACATGTGGGGCCCACGTGGGTCTCACGCTGACTCAGCTGCCACATAGGACAAAACCGGGGTCAAAACCACCCGAGGACCTCAAGCGAACGGTTTTGTTAGTCGAGGGACCTCCGATATCTGGTTTTACGGTTGAAGGACGATTTTGTAACTCGATGACAAGTTGAGGGACCTTCGGTGTACTTTTTCCTTGAATATTTGTGCCTCATAAACAACCCATCAGATGAAGGAGACAGCAAATTGTGCCTAAATGGACGGTCCAGATCGGATCGCTATAATAATATACTCTCCCCATGCTAAAATGTTTGATGCCGTTGACTTTTTAAAAAATGTTTGACCGTTCGTCTTATTTAAAAAATTTAAGTAATTATTAATTTTTTCCTATCATTTGATTTATTGTTAAATATACTTTTATGTATACATATAGTTTTACACATTTCACAAAAGTTTTTGAATAAAACGAACGGTCAAACATGTTTAAAAAAGTCAACGGCGTCAAACATTTAGGGAAGGAGGGAGTATGTTGTTCTTTGAAAAATCATCGTTTCCACAAGAATTGTGCTTTGAAGCTTGTTTAGTCATCACTACTGAAATTGGCGTATAAATTTGGGGAGTCGATTTCACTCGCGCAATCGCTGCTGCCACCAATTTTATTTTCTTCCAAGTTAGTTATTCCCTTTGTCCCATTTCAAAAAAAGGCATAACTTCTTTATTTGGCATCCCAAAATACATGACGAGTTGCTCGATGTCCACTTTCTAAAAATAGGAGGAAGGAGTAATTAATTACAACTCCTGTTTTAACTCACGCGCTCCTCACACTCCCTTAAGTACCTAGTAATTGCTCCGTTTCATATTATAAGTCATTTTGATTTTTTTATAATTAAACTTTTATTAGTTTGATCGAAATCATAGAAAAATATAGTAGTATTTTCGATCGAAAACAAACACATTATCAAAATATGTTCAATGTTAGATTTAATGAAACCTGATATTTCAAATGTTTTTAGTTTTTTTTATAAACTTAAGCGAACTTGATAAAATTTGAGTAGAAAAAAAATTAAAATGACTTGTAATATGAAGGCTATCACACAGTCCCAAAATTATGGGGCCCAATCCAGTCCATACTACCTGGAGTCAAGCCTTTACACATGTAGAATACTTCGCTTCTTGACCATTAATTAGCTGAATAATCTTCTTCTCCTTCAGATCGTCGGCAACACGGCCTAGGTTCTTCGGCTCAGCAGAAGTGGTGACAAAGTTTACATTTGTTTACAATTACTTCATATTCATGGGGTTATTTGTAACTCAAAACAACCACCTCGTTAAGCAAAGATGCAACCTGTGGTCAAGGCTAACGTCGACAAAGCTGGATTCCTTATGCCTCACATGCTCAACTGCCTCACAGTATATACGTGTATGCATAGATTAGTATTAATCACTCGGTTTCTATTAGGAAAGATAAACAAAGCTGGCTCATTCCAAGAAAACTATAGTGTCCTTATGTGTCTCTGAGATCTCATCTCTCCAAAGTCCAAACTATACACTGCTAAAATGCTAAAGCACAATGCCTGAATTTATATGCAATGTGATGGTGTTACACCATGTGTCAATGTGTCATGACTTCTGATGTTCTCTGTTTATAAGGATTATGGAAAGCACATGGATTGAGTTATTGCTATGAGCCAAACTGCCATAGTACAAAGGGGTAATTCACAGTATTTTTCAATGGAGTTCTGAAAGCTGTAAAATGCCAGGCTATATTAAGCCAAACTATGCTTTAATAGAATCGGGCATTCTTCCGAAATCATGCAAAGCATCATCAAACAGGTACACTTCATAAGAACCTGTGTTCAGTATTTTCTTATTCACTTTTTGTTACTATGGACTAGAAAAGGACTTGGCAATCCCAATTACTGAATTGACCATGTACACCAAGCGAAAATGGGAAGAACACCGGACATAGGATTTCGATCAATAACCTTCGTTGACACAATGAACAGGTTATCGTCGCTACCAATGAGACAAACACAGTAGCATTATTTCTCTTTCACAGTTCTTTCTTCAGTACACAAACCCTTGCTTTGGCAAGAGAACTGAAGATCTAAGAGATAAAAGACCACCTCCGTTATCGTTTCGTGTTTGCTAATGACAAGAAGAATGTGGCGAGCACAAAATCAAGCCATCGCACCAGATGAGAGTGTACCCAAGGTAGCTGAATTCCGGATGCCTCTCACTCCCTAGCAGGTTGCAACACATTCTGCTGCTGCTGCTGCTGCGTGACTCTCGCCAAACATCCATGGTTTTCAGTTGCCCAGCTAGCTTTGGCAAAAGAAGAATTATGCATGTATATATATGTGAGATGATCTTGTCCATCTCTACATTTGGTTGTTGGTTGTCTAGTTTCTTTCGCTCAGAGTACTGCATATTCATGCTCTCTTATGCTCTAATTTTGTATCCAATCGATTGCTAATTTAATAGGCCCTCGTGCATTTCTCATGCACTCTTGAAATCTCAATCAAATAATTATGAAAAATTTTAAAAAGACTGGGAACCTAAGTACAATAACTATCCGGTTGGCTGCGCTTATTTATTGGTCATAGCATCACTTTGTTATTTTTGGGCTGAAATGTGAAGGACTGGGTAATTAAGTAAACTAGTAAGGTAGCCCGCGCATTGTGCGGGCATGTATTTTAGATTGCGTTTGAAAATCTTATATAGGTTGAATATCAACTCAATGACATAATTTTTCATAAGTACTATTTCTCCATAATTTTTCATCATCGGCATTGCTTAGATAAGTTTTCCAAGCTATTTGTTAGCTTTTAAAATATATAATATTTAATTCATTCGTATAAACAATTATCTATGATCCGTATAAACATCTGCCATATTTCAAAAGTATCTATTTAGTTTGTTTTGAAAAACATGTCTAACGAATTAAACGTAAATTAAAAGTAAAATGTTTTGTCTTGTTTAATTGAATGTTTAGTGGCCTTTTTTAACAAATCCTAAAGCACAAATAGTTAGTAAACATGCTTTATTTGTACTATCAAGTTAGTCTTCTTTTAAGTTGGTTCAGATTCACGCAAGTTAATACATACTTACATATAAATTAACAAAGACATATCGTAGATCCTCGCTTCCTTGAAATATGTTTGACCTATAATATATTTTCTAAAAGAAAATATAATCAACATGAGTTCAAAAATTTAAGTTTAATAGTAATAAATATAACTTTTCAACTAACTATATGTATACTGCTACCATAGTGTGGCTTAATATGCAGACAAACTCATAATACTATGGTATAGGATATATGCAAGGCCATTAATATGTAAGCACTTAAAAAATATTATAAAAATGGAACATGTAATGGTTGGTCTAATGTTAGTGAAAGGTATGAACTTATTTGATTTTCTCCAATTTAGTCCCTATTGATATTTTATATTTTTAATTTTATTTTATACCAGTTCAAACTATAGAGGTTATGGACCTTTAAATTGTTGATTTAACTATGAATAGAGCAACAGTTAGATTAAAAATCATATGTGCAGCTTAAAAGAATGCATGTTTTAATATTATTGATTATTTCTCGTTGGCAGCTTAAGATTTTCTCTAAAATTATATCTATTGGTTAAAATAATGGATCCACCTATTAAGTGGAAACTGATGGTCAAATGTCTTTTAGTTAAGATGTAACACGTAACACTGTAAGTACGCTACAGGGGATGTACAATGATTTGAGGTGATATAATACTTATTGTCATTTTTCTATAATGCTCCATTTGTTTTCTATTTTGGTTACCATGCAAAGGATAGGTGTGTATGCTTAAATGGTGTATTTTCATTTTTACGAAGTGATATATGAGTAATATGCATCTTGAATTATTTATTTAATTATACACAAAATAACAGTTCAAATAAGCTAAAAAACAGATATGAGATAAGAATCATAATTATTTAGCTTTGTAATTATTGATCTTTTTTATTATATTGTTAATTAGTTAAAAATTGTAAGACGGAGGAGTTGAGTGAGATAGGAAAAGAAGAGAAAGTCGAATGGGACAAAGTATGTGCACATATAATTATTTTTTTACATTTTATAGTGTTTTACTTACTATTACTTTATTAACTAAAAATAGAATAAAAGTTTTATTGATTTATTAAGATATATCCTTTTTGCACGTCTTTTCCTACATAGTATACAATATTGAAAATGTGAACACTACAAATCTACTATGTTATTTTTTATTTATTATAATACCAGAATGGGAGGAGTAATTTTTTGGAACAATACTTAGTGTTATTAGGTTCATTTTACTTTTTGTCATTACAAATATAATAGAATTATGGTGAACTTATATACAATGATAAAATATATATCATTATTTTTCATAATTTTATAATTGTTTGAATGGCACACAAAAGTCAGATAATATAACCCGAATATTGGTCTTTAAATGAAAAATAATCAAAATACATAAGCAAAAATATTACTCGTATGATATAGGAGATCCCATGATTGAGATGTTATAGCTGCTTTTTTTTTTGTATAACACTTGCTTTCTAACTTATATATTTTGGGAACATTACTCGTAGCTAGGGTTGGGCGTTCAGTTAGACCGAAAAATTATGTCTCGGTCTTCGGTCTTTCGGTCATTTCGGTCTTTGGAAACTCAGGACCGTATCTCATCCAAAAAAACTCAGGACCGGTCTTTTCGGTCTCGGTCTCAGTCTGACCGAATTATGCATTGGATTCAAATTAGAGGAGTAGATCAAATAGTAAGCATAATACTTAAATCACAAGAAGCCAATTATCCGATGTAGCCGTCGTCATGAATGTAGCCTCTCGTTGCCTCCCCGGTGGAGACGGATATGGCTGGCGGGATGGAGGCGCCTAGTTGGCCGGTGGGATGGAGGCAGAGGGTGGAGGCGGCGCCGAGGCGGTCAGGCGGAGGCGGAGGGAGGAGGTGGCGCCGGCGCGATGGAGGCGGAGGCGGGGGCATGACAGGCTAACGACGCGACGCGGCGGGGATTGGATTGGAGGCGGCGCGGCGTGACTTAATCCCTCCCTGTTGCCCTCATAGGCCTATTGGACCACAATTCGGTTTTCTTGGGTAATTCAATTAACCGAAGCCAATAACCGAATTGCCGAAAAAAATTCGGTTTTTGATGACTGAGACCGAATTTCTCAGCCTTGGTCTTTTCAGTCTCGGTCTCGATCTTTTCAGTTCGGTTCTTCGATTCGGTCTTATTCTGCCCACCTCTACTCGTAGCTATTTTTATTTTACATTTATGATTGTAGATATAATTTAATTCTTATGAAGTTATGCACAATGATAGAGTCTATAATATTACTATTTCATATTTTTATAGTACGCAAAAGTCTTGAAATATAATCCAAAGTGACATTTTTTTCTCAAAGTTTAATTATTGTGGAAATTTGGTCTTTGGCTGTAGATTTAGTCATAAATAATTTTAAAGATATAAGCGAATTAAAAATTAGTTGTATGATTTAGATGTTATAGTTGTTGAATTGTTTAACACAAAAATTATCTTTTCTAACTAATAAAGTATGATAATAGGAGAAGAAATATGTGCAAAAATACAAAGAAATTGAGGGAAGAAGGGGCGGAATACGTTACTAACTACGTACGTACTATCCTTAAGAAAACATTGGCTACGTTCAGGCCCAATTTTTGGATCCGGTCTGGGGGTTAGAGAGTTTTTTTAAAAGATATATCTAATAGTGGTAAATAATAGGTCCACCTAATTTAATGAAGATCAATGACTAGATGTTTTATGTTTTCTTAATTTTTAGTAATTTCTTTAATTTATTATAGTGCTACGTGGCGTCTTAGTAGCGTTTGTAGGATGCCACGTGGTGGCTTAGAAGCGTTTGTTATATAATAGATCTAATTTAATTTGTTTATGCATATTTTGTGAATTGATATATGATCGTATAGTCTATATTATCAATTTTTCCCTATTTCATATAACAGTTTTAAGTGATATGCAAAGTTTAGGATATGATAAAAAATTAAATATTTCTTATAGGTTAAAGAACACCTTATATTTTTTTACTTGTTAATAGACGACAACAAATAACTATAGAAAAAATATGGTTATTTAAGATTTATTATTGTTCAAAAATATTTATAAGTAAAGAAAAAAAGAAGAGATTGGATAGGAGGGGGGGAGGAAGCACGTACGTATGTAAGAAAAATACAATAAAAGATCATTAGATTGTGGACATAACTCATATAAAAAAATCTAGTGCTATATAACCAATTTTATCAAAAATGTATGTACTGCTGCTGCTTTTCCCTTGATCCCATCTGCACAGCCACTGGAATATAAGGAGAACACGAAGGAGCGTCGTCTCTGGCCGGCCGTGCGAGCGGACCGGGTGCCAGACGAAGAGAACTCCATCGGAGTGTCCTGTGTTGGCTGAGATGATACAATGGTACATGCAAACGCAAATACAAACAGGTTTGGTTTATTCTAACGTGGGGAATATTAGATTAGATGATAGTCTAAACGTGAAGCCGTATTCCGGTGAAAGGGTGGGCCCATAGGGAGAGGAGAGGGGAGGGGAGATTGTGGGGTTATTTTCTTTAATAAAATTTTAATAGTTAAAAATATTGGGCCCACCGATTTGTTAGGGTGCCATGCAGCAGTTTAGGAGTATTTGTAGGAGTACACATGGCGGCTTAGGAGCGTTTATAGTAAGTTTTATGGACTTTTAGTATATAATAGATAGATTTTATGTCTCAGCAGAGATTTACTTGATCTTGTGTTAGTTCTACCTAATACTTTACTACCCTAAACAGAAAGATGTTTAGTACTTCAAGTAGTTCTTCATTAATACTAACTGATTACTTAGTTAATTAATTAACCCCCATATGGTTAGCCTGGAGAAGTTTCTCTGTGATCGATGTACGCAGCGCCTAAAGTGCTATTCTTTGGAAATCCATCTCTAGAAAAACAAAAGAAAAAGGACAACCCCTATTTATAGTGAAAGCTGATTTGGAGTACAAGATGGGTGGGGTTATCAGCTTAGCAAATAACTCCACATATTATCATGTGCCTAACACTTTTCAACGGCTAAAAGAAAACTGAGCTAAGCTCGTTGATATTGAGAGCCTAGATCAAATGTTGGACAAAATTCCAGAATTTTCTGTTTTACGGGACAGCAATACATGGGACAGCAACATCATCCACATGTTGGCTAACATGTGGATAATGTTTTTAGCTGCATCTCAGATATCTCCACTCGCACACCAGGACAAAACATCCCAAATTTTCATGCAATGGTTAAGGCTGTTGAGTTGTGATCCAAATTTGCCCCGCACCCCCAGGCGTCCCCGGGTGCACAACCCAATCGCTCTGGCCCAAGCCTCTGGCGACGGGTCTTCGCTTCGCTCCGGCAAAAGCTGGCCTTTGTTATGTCCAAATGAATTTAGATCACAACTCAACAAAGGCCTGCATTGACGAAACTGAATTCCAGATTCCTCGCATGCTCAATTGCTTCTTGTTTTTCTTTTGTTGATATGTGTGCATGAGTACTATTCTCTTGGCTTCTATTAAGATAACAGTTAACCATCTGTGTCTCTGCGATATGTCATTTCTCCAAACTACACTTCCAAAGTGCTAAGATGCCATGCCTGAATTTATATGCAGTGTTATGGTTACATCATGTGTCATGGCTTCTGATATAGTTCTCTGCGTATATGGATCATGGAGAGAACATGTATTGAGGTATTTCTCTTCATGAGCCAAACTGACACAGTATAAAGAGTGGTAGTTATTAGTAGTACTTTTCAGTGAAAAAAAATACTAGCATATATTAATTGGGACACCAAACATATCAAGAAAACCATGTTTACGTACTTGAATATAATTTGCTATTCTTCCAATCATTCCTAACATCAACAAACATGTACAGTTCCACAGCAACATCATCCACATGTTGGCACAACAAACAAGTTAGTTAGCTGGAGAAATAGATACATTGATCTTTTCTGTTTTACGGTGCTTAGAACGGAACACAAAACCTTGTTTGTCACAAGAACTGAAGGTCACCTTTGTGTTTGATAGGACATCTAGAACAGAGAAGGCGGGAATTGATAGCTCCGGCCGCCATATTTTTTACGAAAGTTTGAGTATATATTATGTGTATACAAGAATCGGGCCAAAATATGTGGTACTAACTTAATGAGACAATTCCAACTCATCAACAAAACACTTGAGCTATTTGTGCTTTAATTCATTTATATGTAACTATCTCGGTTATTTCCACTTTTTAGTAGTGATCTTTTTAACTTTGTAAACACATAAGGAATCTCCTGTGCCTCCCCGTTTGACAAAACTGGATCCCGGATGCCTCACATTCTCAATTGCACCTCAGGGATGTGCATGCATGATCAATACTCATTTGATTTCTATTAGGATAACAGTAAACAAGCATCTTCTAAGGAAACCATCTATGTCTTCGTGGTATATATGTCATCTCTCCAAATTACACTTCTAGGTTTTGGATGGGCGGAAAGGACATAAGGAAGAAAGGAAGGCCGGAAAATCGAATTGATTCCCATTCGCGGATAAGCGGGGCGGCGCTTCCTCGTGGTGGCTATTGGCGGTGGCGGTAGCGCATGGAATGAAAGAAAGCGACCGGAATTCTCTTGAGCAGATTTCTCTTGGGGCAGATCTAACCGAAGAAGGAAACGCGCAAAAAGATAGAAAGACAAATTTACCCTTTTCAATTTATATTGTAAACTAATCTAGAGGAAAGATCAGATGAATCTACATCGTTAGATTGTTTATACTTGCAATATAGTGTACCGTAAATCCGTAATAATCGTCATTTTTCAATGGAGTTCTATGAGCTGGAAACTAGCAAGCTATATTAATTGGCAGTAAGCACCAGACAAATCAAGGTAATCCTGTGTACTTGAATTTGACATTCTTCCCAAATCAAGCAGAACATCATCAAACATGTACATTAATTTCAGACAAACTCTTGTTTACCTTGAGGAGATATCATAAAACTACATCACGATCAAATTATTGGTATTAAGTAGAGAATGATCCCAACAAACTTTTCATTAACTAGATACATCATGTCGAACTGCATCAAGAACATTGGACATACAATGGATCAATCACCATTGCTGGCACAATGAATAGGCTACACCAGATGCTAAACAATTGAAAGCACAGTTTCTGTTTCATATGACACTAATGCGGCAATCATATGAAACCTAAGGCTGAGTATTCTGACACATATTGTGTGGCAGCAATGTATCATACGATTCTGTGGCAGAATAGAAAGAACGGAATGTGATCACTGAACATAACACAAACCCCTAGTTTGTGGCAGGAACTAATGCGGGTCTCATTTGATCAGTGCAGTGCATCTGGAGTGAAGAGGGATTGAGTTTACCACTCCATCATCCTTCCATGTCTGCTGATTACCAATAGGAAACATAGCACAAGGTCATTCATACATCCATCAGACATCCCGTTCCATAGGTGGTTTCCAAACTTTGAACTCAACTCCATCCCAGCACTACACCACTGATCCATGTAGCTGTACTCCAGATTCCTCTCATTCCCAAGGTGGCAACACATGCTTGCTACATGAGTCGCCAAAATGTTCATGGTTTTTCAAGTTGCCCCGGCTAGCTAAGCAAGAAGCAAAATCACGTGTGTGTGGTATATATATGAATGTGATGATCATGACCATCTCTACATTTTGCTGTTGATTGTTTAGTTTCTTTTCTTGATCAGCCTGGGATACTTCATCGATTGCTCTCTTTTTGCGCTCCAATTTATATAAACCATTCGTTGATTAATTAAACATGTCATGGATCTATACAGACCTATATCACTTTTCATTACTCCAATTTATTTCGTGTTTAACGTTTCAAAAAAAAATATTTCGTGTTACTCTCAAGATCGATTTATTTTGTAAGAACTTATGTATTTACAGGGGCGGACCCAGAGGGTGTGCCGGGTATGCACCGGCATACCCAAAAAATTCGTGAAAAGTTTAGGATCTAGTAATATGCAGTGGGATAAATACTAAATGAATGGCTTGCTGAAGGAAGAACAAGGCCCAAAAGCTCATTCCCTCTACACAGCTAGCCCACCAAATAACGGTGTGTGCGTGCGTCTCTCCTGGTCGTTTGAGCGAACGAGAAGCGAGCGGGGGACGTTCTGTTTGGCGGCAGCTTGCTCGCCCCTCGCAGCAAGCAAGATGGGTCACCAGGCACTCAGGCAGGCGGCGGCGAAACGTTGTGGCTAGCTGACGAGCTAGAAGGTTTAGCGGCTGGCACCTGTGCCACAACGGCAACATTGTACAGCAATTGGCCGATTAGCGAGGTAGTAAGGTACCAAGAAATTAATATTCTACATCACCTAGGCCATGTTCAGGGAAGGCAGTGCTTCACTTTTTTTATATGATGGGGAACTCCAAGACAGGAAGTTGTGAAATAGTATGTGGGCAAGGGCAAATCAATTTTATCAAGCTCGTCCAAACAACGAAACATGGAAAATTAACTTGAATTATTTCACTATTTCCATTATACTTTTGATAAATTAAGGCTTATTTGTAATTTTGTGCTTGACCTTTTTCATCGGCTTTTAAACTACATGGGCACACCCAGGGTTAAAATCCTGGGTCCGCCACTGTGTATTTATATAAACAACTATCTTTGTATGCGCTGGCTAATTTATAGCCCATACAGGGTTCATCTTAAACATAAATATTTACACGGTTTTTACAAGAGTTAAATCATACTTTTAAAAGGGCATGTTTATCAGTTTATGGATTTTAATTTTGTATTCGTCAAAGATTGAGACAAATAAAATGTGGACCGATGACGGGAGTACCATAGTAATACTTTTTAATAGAGTTTTATGATTCTGCATCCTTCCCAAATGAAGGGGAACATCAACAACCATGTACAGTTCAGATAAAATTGTGTTCAGTACTGAGTAATTTCTCAAATCCGAACTTGTACTAATTAACTATATACACCATGCAGAATCAAAATAATATATATATATATATATATATATATATATATATATATATATATATATAACCGATCAATAGCCGTCATCGGTACAATGGACAGATTAGCAGTAACCAAAGAAATATTTGTTTCTGTTTTACAGTGGTTAGGAAAAAACACAAATGCTTGTTTGTGACAACTGAATTTACCATCACACCTCACTCACGGCTAGACTCTAGAGGAAAAAAAAATGTAAGGAAGTCCAATTCCGTCATTGGTTCACAGTCCACACTTCATAGACCATCGCACACGAGAAAGTTGAAGTTTGAAGTTGTTAAAAAGAACTAAGCCTTATCCATCCCGCTCTATCAGCGTTTTCCAAACTCTCAATACTGTTGGCTGCACTACCCCATTGGGCGACCCATGTAGCTACGTTCCGGATGCCTCTCATGCCCATTTCTGCAAGAGATGCTTGAATTTGGAAGATTTAATTATCCATGCGTTCAGCTATCTGTATATCTCAGATGTCAACACTCAATTGGTCAAAGCATACTTTAATATAATGGGATAATACTAGGGTTTCAATTATCGCCGATAAGCTCACCGATAAATCCGATTTTTCCCGTTTATCGCTACTCTCCGAGGAAATCTCCTAATGGCCAAAAAATTCAGGGGTTTTTTTATTTTCCTACAATAATCTTTTGGACATAGCGTCAATAACTACTACAACATTGCTTTTGATGCATTGGTTTTAATACAAAATGGTTTGGATATAATCTATGTGTTTTACTAACAAATTTTGTCCAATTTTTTTTTGTCATTCGCTGATAGAATTTCAATAAATCTGATAGTCCCGTTTAACGCTACCCTCCGATATTTTTAGCTATCCATAATTAAAACCCTATAAGACATCCAAACCCCTCACGCAACCTGACATCGAGCAGACAGTGATCAAGGTATGCATATTGACAAAACTGAATTCCGGATGCCTCACATGCTTAATTGTATTGGATTGCAGATGCCTCTCACTCCCAAGGTGCAACATTTTACTCATGCTGCTGTGCATATGAGTCCCCAAGACATCCTTGTTTTTGGGCTGTTGCTCAGCTAGCTAGCAAAGGGGCATATATCATTCATGTGTGTGTGCGCGCGCGTGTGTGTGTGTGATCTTGTCCATCTGTACATTTAGTTGCTAGTTTTTATAGTTTCTTGGACCCAGGGTACTTCATTGGGTCATTTGCACCAGCATGCAAGTTACAAGCCAACCACTCTATGGGACAGATAGGGCCAAAGCTCCGAAGCCCAATATAAATGGTCTAGATTGGATCGTTCCTATTATTGCTGGTACTATGGACCCACTTGAGGTACTAGCACTTTTGGGCCCTCTAGATAACAGGCCAAAATTTTTTGACCTCATAAATAGCCTATTATATATGTGGACCACTACACAAAACCGCTCATCTTTGATGACCCACCAATGACAGACCGAAGGGTTCATCACAGATGATCTCACCTTTGACGGTCCATCGACAGCCCATAACAAATGAGGCATCCGTCCTGCGGTCCTGGAGGAAGTAAATTATTTGGCCTAGATATGGTTATGAGGCCTCTCTCATCAAAGAAAATGCTTAGTACTTCATTGTTCCTCAATCTAGACCGGGTAATTAATCCCCCATATCTAGTGATCTGGAGAAGTTTATTTGGTTCACTATGATCAACGTGACCTGTACCTACAATGCTATTTATTTTGTGGGGAAGCTGATTAATAAGAGTACAAGGTAAATTTCTTTGTCCAGTCTATCATCTTCGTGGAGGTTATTTGGAGCACAAAAAAGCCACGTATTGACACAGAGGTTCAACCCTACATCAATCAAATAGTGGTACTTCCTCCGTTTCACAATGTAAGTCATTCTAGTATTTCCCATATCCATATTGTCTATCAGGATTCATTAACATCAATATGAATGTGGAAAATGGTAGAATGACTTACAATATGAAACGGAGGGAGTAGTTATGAACAGCCTTGAAAAAACGGATTCCAGATGCCCCACATGCTCAATTTAGTACTACTCGTTTTTGGTCTCTCTACTAGGATTGTAAACAAGCCCCTTCCAAATAAACCATATACTTATATGTCTGCGATCTGCCATCTCTCCAAACTGCACTGCCAAAGTGCTAAGATATGCGATTCCTGAATTTATATGCAGTGTGATGGTTACATCATGTGTCATGGCTTATGATTGTTCTTTGTGTATATGGATTATGGAGAGCACATGGATTGAGTTATTTCTCTTCATGGGCCAAATTGGGACAGTATTGAGTAGTACTTCCTTCGTTTCATATTATAAGACTTTCTAGCATTGCCCATATTCATATATATGTTAATGAATCTAAGCACACATATGTTAATTAACGGAGGTAGTAGTAGTTACTAATACTTTTCAGTGGCGTTTTCATCAACTGGGAAAAAAAGACAAGGTTATGTGTTAATCAGCACAAAGCATCAAACAAATCAAGGGAATCATGTGTACTTGAGTACAATTTGGCATGCCCAAATGAAGCGGAACATCATCAACCATGTACAGTTTCAAGCAAAATTGTGTTCATCAGTACTCAAGTACCTTCTCATATCCAAATTTCTAGTAATTAATTATATACACCATTCAATTCGGAATCGGAAGAACATCGGACAAGAGCATGCGTAATCGATAGATCACCATCGATTACGCAATAAACAGGTTAGCAGCAACCAAAAAATTAGATGCGTTGTTATAGTGGTTATAGGACAAAAATGCAATTCCTTTGTGACAAATAACTGAATTTCACCTCACTCGTGGCAGGACTATATAATTAACAGAAAATGCAAGGGAGACTGATGATGCCATTGTTTCATGTTTGCTGATAACCAGAAAATTAGTGACCACAAACTCATTCATCCCACTATCCTATTCCATTGCCGTTTCCCAAACTCTCAGCACGATCGGCTGCACTACAGCATGGTTTCACAGGTATAGCTGCATTCTGGATGCGTCTCATGCCCAAGCTGCAAACACACGCATTGCTGCTGCTACATATGAGTCGCCAAAACATCCATGGTTTTTGGATCAGTTGCTCAGCTAGCTAGTTAGGCAAGAATATATAAGCAAAATTGTTAATGCATATATGGATGTGATGACCTTGTCCATCTCTACATTTTGGCTGTTAGTTGGTACAGCGTTGTTGCTCTCTTCTGCTCCACTTAATTTATATCTAGTGGATTGCTAAAATTAATTTAATAATAGGGCCTCATGCATTTCTCACTCCGCAAATCTCAGTCAAGTAATTATGAAAAAATCTAAAATAAAATTGCCAACCTTAATACAATTAAAATGATATCAAAGTTTGAGGGCCAAGAGGCACTACTAGAAAAAGCATTTTCGTCAACGTTGGGTATTTATTTTCGCAGGCGGACATAGCCCTTAGAGCCAAATAGCCGCCTACAAAAATGCAAATCGGGGTGAAGTTAATGACTGAATTTATGTGCAGTGTGATATGATGGTTGCATCATGTGTACGTCATGGCTTGTCTTGTTTGTTCTGTATATATATGGACTACAGGGAGCAAATGGATTCATATTCATGAGTCAATTAAATTGCCATAGTATGGAGTGGCGGTTAATACTTTTCAATGGTGTTTTAATGAGCTGTAAAATGCCAGGCTATATTGATAGGCACAAGCATCAAACAGATCAACGAAATCATCTGTGGTGGAGGAAAATTTGACATTCTTCCGAAATCGTGCAGAATTTCAACAAACATGTAACTGTCAGTTTCCATGTACAATCTAGATGTAACAGTTAGAGCGAGATTAGATATATCAGATCAGCCATCGTTCCATGTCTACTGATGACGAGCTGAAGGCCGGACAAAACGCTTACGCATCATGTCATCCCGTTCTCTACATCTGAATTTTCCAAAATGTAAAAGAAAGCCACTGCACCGCACCAGTCCTTTCCTTGCCCAATGTAGCTGGATTCCAGATGCCTCTCACTCCCAATGTGCAACACACTACACTTGCTGATTTGCTACATGAATCGCCAACACATGCACAGTTGCCCAACAAGGTAGGAGCATGTATATATTAATGTGACAGATGCTCTTGTCCATCTCTACATTGGACTGTTGGTGGTTTAGTTTTTTGGTCCAGGGGTACTCCAATTTATATTATAATCGGATAAGTTATAAAAATTTCAAAAATGGGCAACTTGAGCATCCAGTATGGCTGCTATTGTATTGGTAATAGCATCACTTTATTATTTTTAGCTGTAATGTGAATGACCATTTAAGTAAATTTACGCCCGGTGTCCAGTCAAAAAAAAATTATATCTTTTCTGGATATATCTTTTCTGGATCCTATATTAGTTCTAGCAAATAATTTACTGTCATAAACAGTAGAAAGATGCTTAGAACTATACTTTAATTAAGTTGTTGTTCATTATTTCAATCTAGATATTAGTAATTATAACCCCAGTACGATACTCTCTACTGGTAGTAGAAAGTAATCTGAACCGTTAATTTTATTTGATTGAAGGGTTCAGATCTATTTATACTACCACCCTAATTAATGGTAGTAGAAAGGTGAAGGTTGTCAAAAAAAAAATGATGTGGAGGGGGTATAATCATCGTTTAGCAGTGAACTAAACTTTTTTCCTTATATTTTGGCTTTTTGATGGAATATGAGCGATGTCAGTGCAATGGATAACCACATATCGATCTAGCCGGAAAATTAAAAACATAAATAACGAAGTTACCCCTAACAATTGTATTAGTAAATTATTGATTTATCCTTAATACTACTAGTAGTATTATACTATCAGTAGAGAGCACAATATTGCTCTAGTAATTAACCCCGATATAGTTAACTAAGTTGTGGGGAGAAGTTTCACTACGATCAATATATGGTGCACCCAAATTTTCTTTTAAATCATCTATTCAAAAAAAGAAAGAAAGAAAGAAAGAAAGAAAGAAAAAAGCCCGACCTTGTACTGAAAGCTAAGAGTACAAGATTATCGGTTGAGTTATCAGCTTAACAAGTTACTCAGCATACCATCAAGTGCCTAACTTTTTTTAACGGTAAGAACTTCTTTGGAACAAAGGAAAACTAGAGGATTTAATTCCTAGGGAAAAAATTCTTATATGATCCTTTTAGAACAAAGAAATATATAGCTCTGAAAAATTCCTTCAAAATTCCTATGAAAAGGGCTATTTCATGGTGTTTTGGAGGAAAACTAACATTAGGTCTTAACTCATGGTTTCTCCTAGTTGTCTCTAGAATTCCTATGTTTTTTCCTATCGGGTTAAAAAAATGTTTTGCAAATGCCTCTGGACTTTTTTCCTTTGGGATGCAATAATGCATGACATCATATTCGTGCATTTATCCCATTTTTGTGTTTTTCAAATACTACGTCCCAAAGGAGGTCTAAAATAAAACTGTTGCATCTCAGATGTCTCCACTTGTCTTCTACCTGAGGCGGAGTGCTGTAATAGACTTGAACAAGACATCCAAAATTCATATGCAACCTCACATCAAGCTCACAATGTTTAAGGCCAACGTTGACAATACTGAATTCCGGACGCCTCACATTCTCAATTTTCCCCATGGTGTGCATATGTCTCTGTGATATATATAACATCACTGCACTGCCCAAGTGCTAAGGTGCAATGCCTGAGGCTGCATTTATTTCCACGCCAAAATTGGAAATTTCAAGAAATTGGAACGATGTGATGGAAAAGTTGAAAGTTTGTGTGTGTAGAAAAGTTCAATGTGACGGAAAAGTTGAAAGTTTGAAGCAAAAGGTTGGAATCTAAATAGGGCCTGAATTTATATGCAGTGTGTGGTACTGTGGTGGCTTCATCACATGTCAACTGTAATGGCTTCTGACAATTCTCTTTATATATGAATTATGGAGGACACATGGATTGAGATTCTTCATGAGCATATATCCACGGTACAGAGTGGTAGTTACCTATTTTGAATGGAGTTTTGTGATCTGGAATACCAGATTAATTAGCACCAATCATCAAACTAAACAAGGAAATCATGTGTAGTTGAATAGACACTACACCAGATCCTCACACCTGTGACGACATATCTGTGACGGGCATAAGTGGTAGTCAGTGATGATGGTCACCTTTGACAGGTTCTAAAAGATTCCGTCATCGGTGAGCTATTCAGCTGCGACCCGTCACAGGTAACTAGTCACCTGTGACGGGTCGAAAACGGAGCCCGTCAAAGGTGAGTTAATCCTCACCTCTGACGGTTTCTACTTCCGGCCCGTCACAGTTGACTAGTTACCTGTGACGAGTTGTAACCGGATGGCCCGTCAGAGGTGAGGTTTACTCACCTCAAACAGGTTCAAACCCTAAACCGTTTGAGGTGAGTTGTCCCACTATATATACTCGAAGCCGTCACCTACCTTCCCAAGCCGAGCCGGAGGAGATATTTCTTCTCCTGGCGGGGCCCACACTCAGAAGAGATAAGGCTGTTTTCTCTCTCTCTTTCTCCATTTCTCTCGAGTTCTCTCTCCCTTTCTCCATTTCTCTGCGTGTAGCAGCGGCGCCGGCGCCGGCCTGGCAGGGGTGGCGGCGCCATCCCGTCAGATCCGGCAGGGGCGAGAGGGGAGGCGCGGGAAGGGAGGCGTGGTGGCGGCGGACGGCGTGGAGGTGCAACGGCGTGGATGGTGGGAGCGCCTTCCCTCCGCCAGATCTGAAGGCCCGACTGAGGGAAGGGAGGCGGTGGCGGCCCGACGGCGGCAGCGGTGGCGCCCTCCCCTCCGCCAGATCCGGCGGGAGGGGAGGCGGTGGCGGCTCCGGCGGCAGCAGATCTGCCCGTCTCCGCCCTCGGGAGCGGCGGCGGCGGGCTTAGGCGGGCAGGAGCGAGCAGCCATGGCGGCGGTAGCTGCGACAACGACAACGACGATGTTGACGGCGGCT
The DNA here is from genome assembly GCF_000147395.1 of Oryza glaberrima. Classification (NCBI taxonomy): domain Eukaryota; kingdom Viridiplantae; phylum Streptophyta; class Magnoliopsida; order Poales; family Poaceae; genus Oryza; species Oryza glaberrima. The sequence continues at coordinate 24,232,304 of NC_068336.1, read as the reverse complement.
GCGATGAAGACGACGAGCGACCGCCTCCATCGACGGCGCCACCAGCTTCTACGCCCACAAACCTCAGATCCGCCCGCGTCGCCTTCCAACGCCCACCCAACAGCCGCCGCTGGATCCGGCCTCCACGGGGTTCTGGTACGTGGATCCGGCTACCGCAGCCTCCATCCCCCAACCGCCGGTGTCCACGCCCTCTCCCCCCGACCATCGGCGTCCTCCACCGTCTCCTTCACCCACGAGCGCCACCGCCATTTCTGACTCTTGTAGGTTGTGCTTGATTTTTCTTATCTTGCAAATGTTCATTGCCAAATTTTAGATTGGGCCATATTCTGTGTTGTTTGTGTGGATGTCTAGTTTGTTAAGATGCAGATCATTACTACTGTGATGTATATTGTTACTCAAGTTGTGTGATCTATATTGTTTCTCTGATGTTATCAGATCTGCCAATGAAATGCAAAGTTGTTGTCTTGCATCTTGAGATGAATCTTGCATCTTTTGCTTCATGTCGTGAGCTGGGGGCTGGTGGCTAGGGGCTGAGGTTTTTGAATTTTTTTTGGATGATTTTTCACACCTGTGACGGGTGATAAATTAGACCTGTCAGAGGTGTATGTCACCATTGACGGGCTAGAAAGAGTCACCCATTACAAGTGATTCTCACCTGTGACGGGCTATTTCTATGCGGCCCGTCAAATGTGTTAATCACCACTGACGGCTTTTCACCCGTCAGAGGTGAGGTGCAGTCATCAGTGACCACTAATCTCTGACGAGGGCTAAATCCGTCAAAGGTGATGACATGGGCCCGTCAATGGTGAGAGGGTACAGCGTAGTGAGAATATGCATGGCATTCTTCCCGAACACGGCACAACACATCAACAAACATGCACTATAGTTCAAACTAATTTGTTTTTTTACTTTTATCGTAAAGCTACATCACAATCAAATTACTGTGGGTACATAAATAGAAAATATATCCTATAAGCTACGTACTAATACTTCTTACGGCTAAAACTGATAGGTGGATGCATACACGTCAGTAAAAGATTAGCGACCGTCAGGAGAATTTCAGTTTCTGGTAGTCGTAGTTGTACATATAATCAATCATTCACCATCGATCACTTGTACAATGAATAGGTTAGCGGTAGCCAAATAATTTAAACAGAAGCAGTACTAACTGGTTATGTTTTAAAGTGCTTAGTTAAGAAACTATGAGTATGGTGCGACATGTAGATCAGCAGAGAAGGTGAGAAAAAATGTACAACTCTGTCATCGTTCATGGTTGTTGATCACGATGTCGATACACAGAATACACACTCATTAATCCTGCTAGCCCGTTTCAGTGGTAGATTGTAGAAGTGCGATAAACTCAGTAGTACTGAGTGGATTCTCTTTTTTCGAAACTCTAAAGACAAATCACTGCGCCTCTCCATAGGATGAGTCACATAGCTGGATCCCTGTTGCCTCTCATGCCCACGGTTTCAAGACATGTTGCCTGCTACATGAGTCACCAAACACATCCCTATGCTACTGCTACACTCATACTCCAGGCAAGAAGCACCACATGCATGTATCTATGACTCTATGAATGTCATGATCTTGTCCATCTCTACGTTCTCTTGTTGGTTGCTATACATAGGCTGATCGGCGTATCTAGTGGGTGGTCCATGTGGTCTTGTGACCATCCAAAAATAAATTGCGTAACCAAAAACCTATATAAGTAAAAGAGAAAAATATATTCTTAGAAAGAGAAACAATAAAAAAATCCCGAGTGTCAATTAGCACGTTGCTTATTAATACTCCCCCGTTTCTAAATATTTGACGCCGTTGACTTTTTTAAATATGCTTGACCGTTCGTCTTATTCAAAAAATTTAAGTAATTATTAATTCTTTTCCTATCAATTGATTCATTGTTAAATATACTTATATATATACATATAGATGTATATTTTTGAATATTTCACAAAAGTTTTTGAATAAGACAAACGGTCAAACATGTGCTAAAAAGTTAACAGTGTCAAATATTTAGAAACGGAGAGAGTATATCATGATGCACTTTTGATCAATTATATACTTTTATTGTGTATTGTCTTCTTATATTTATATTTAAGGTGCTAAAATAATTATGTCAGTTGAACCACCTAGATCTAAAATGCACGATATATCTATAATATAGTTTCCTGGGAACCGGGATACTTCATGGTTGCTCTATTCCCTCTAGTTTTATTCAATCCTTTGCACCATGTATATGACGGGCTATCCTCCCTATGGAGTAGATAGGCCCAATTAAGCTTCCGAGCCTAGTATGAACAGTTCAAATTGGATCACTACATACTAATGGCATCGACTCAATTCTTGCTGGTACTATGGACCCACTCGAGGTTAGTGGCTTTTCTAGACCCTCCCGATAAAGGGCCAAAAGTTTGGGCCCATAGACACCTTATGTGTGGGAGGAATATGTGAGAACCTTATGCGCGGAGGAAGTAAATTGGGCCTAGATAGATCACTACCAATGGTTGTGATGGGCCTCTCTTGACATGTGGGACCCAGATTTTTTGTTGCAACTCGAAGGACTAGCATGGGTTTTTTTATCCTAGAATAATTCTAGCTAATACTCATGTTTAATTTGTTCTAAAGAAAATGCTTGGTACCTAAATTTCTTCATCACTCGATATGGATTGGGTAATTAACCCCATATCTAGTTAATTAAGTGGGCCGGAGAAGTTTATTTGACTCGATCACTGGTCACTATGATCGAAGTGTTCTGCGACTATAATGCTATTTCTTTGAAATTTCATCATTTCTTTTTTTTTAAAAAAAACAGCTTATATTGAAAGATGATTAAGAGTAAGATTAGCTTGGATTACCATCCCAACAAATAAAATCAGCATATTATCAGGTGCCATCAATAAACTCATTACCAACGAGAGCACACTTTTCAACGGATAAAAGAAAATTGAGCTAAATTCCTTCCAAGGTCAAAATTCCAGACAACATATGTATCAACGTTTTAAGCTGGATCCGCATGTCTCCTCCACTCTTCCCTTGTCCAACCTGCTGAAGCATAGTGTTCTATGAGACAAACGTACGAGACATCCCAACTTCCTATGAAATATAGCTGGTTTAATTTAACACTAGTTCAAATTTCATTCTCCAATCACTGTTTCATATTTGTGGGGGTTTTATGTAGCACACAATAACCACGCATTGATACTGGGGTTCAAGCTCACATCGATCATCAAACAGTTGTTAATGACAGTGTCGACAAAACTGGATTGCAGATGCCCCACATGCTCAATTGCCCCCAAGGTTTTCATGCATGATTACCTTGATTAGTACTACTCGTTAATTTGGTCTCTACTAGGATTGCAGTAAACAAGCTCCTCCCAAAGAAACCATATATATGTCTATGTGATCTGCCATCTCTCCAAACTACACTGCCAATAAATTGCTAATTAAGTTGCAATGCCTCAACTTATATGCAGTGTGTGATGGTTACATCATGTGTCATGGCTTCTGATGGTTCTCGGTATATATATGCATGGATTATGAAGAGCACATGGATTGAGTTATTGTTCTTCGATCAGGAGCAAAATTAGTTGGCACGGTGCAGAGTGTAGTAGCTAGCATCACTTTGTTGTTTTTAGATACTGATGTAAAGGACCAGACCAGTTAAGTAAATTTTATGGCCTACTGCGGATATGTTCTTGATTTCACTTGTAGCATATTGTCTACTATCCTAAACAGTACAAAGACGCGTAATACTACAAATTGTTCTTAGTTAATTCAATCGAGACTAGAAAAAATGTACGTGCGTTGCAATGGATAAAAGCAATTTTTGGATCGCATACTTTCAGTCCGAGCCCAGCCCACTGCATCCATCTGCTTGGCCTGCCTCTCTTTAACCTAGTCCACAAGTGTTTGCTAGTCCACAAGTGTCTACTTGGCTTGCCTCTCTTTGACTTAGCTCATAAGTGAAGTTGTAGGCCCAGCCGTCTTCAATCTATGAAAGACACGACAATGTTGGAACTAATCACGCATAAGGAGGTATATAGCTACAGCGCTAGAGTTCGGCCCGACTAAGAAAACCGGCCACATAAAAAAACGAATCCCTAACGCGCGGCGTGGGAAAAAAATGCAACTAAAAAAGACAAAAGAAGGGCAAAAAAAAGACAGAAGAGAAAAGGCGGATGGGAAAAAAAGAAAAAAGAAAAGGGCAGACAGAAGAAAAAAAGAAAAAAAACGACGAAAAAAAAACAGCGGAAAAAGTGACGGACGAAAGGAAGAAAAAAATAGCGAAAAAAGTGACGGACGAAAAAATACCGGAAACCTTATGTATTTTTTTAGGTATAGATTAGTTGATTAACCCCAATGTATAGTTAATGAGGCGACTGAGAGAATTAATTTCCACCATGATAGATGATGCTGCGTCTATAATGCTATTCTTTGAAAACCCATCCTTTTCTTAAAGAAAAAGTGAAAACCCCACTTTATGTTAAAATATGGTTTATTATCGTGTCATCTCTTTATCCATTGTTAGAAATTGTTATACTTGGTTTTTAGCCAAGAATTATGTAATACGCTCTCTATCAAAAAAAAAAATCAACATAGGAGAAGATGTGACCCATGTTCATATAAGTTGATTTTTTTTTTGACAGAGAGGGTATGTAATTATAACTTTTGCTAAAGTAAAGACCAGATCGATTTTATCCATTATCTTAAAAAAAAGATCAGGTCGGAAGTTTTCTGCTTAACAAATATCCGTCATGCAAACGCCTAGTTCTTTCAAATGGCTAAAAAGAAAAGTAAGCTAAACTCCTCGACCTTACACTAGCTCAAACGCTGGACGATTCCAAAAGATATTTCCCTGTTTTTAGTTGTCTCAGATGTCCCCACTCCTCTGCTGGCCGAGTCGAAGCAGAGTGGTCTAATAGACATACCATACCAGTATGCATGCAGCCTCACATCGAGCAAGCAGTGCTTAGGACCAAATATGACAAAACTGGATTCCAGATGCCTCACATTCTCAATCACCCCTCAGTTGATGTGCATGTAGTTCTCAAAGAAAAAAAAAAAGGTGATGGAATGCATGATAAGCATATATGGATCATAGAGAGGTTTCCATTAAGATAACAGGAAACATATTTATCTGATTTATATGTCCTCTCTCCAAAACTACACTGCCAAAGTGTTAAGGTGCTAAGCCTGAATCTGAATTTATATGGAAAATACCATGCTATATCAATTAGCACTAGGCAGTAGGCACATCAACACACATATCAAGAAAGGAAAACCATGGTGTAATTTAATAGAATTTGATATTCTTCCCAAATCATGCAGAACATAAACAAGCATGTACAGTTCCCATGTGGAAAGGCTAGGAGATTTTCACCATTGTTGGCACAAACAGGTTAGCTGGACAGATAGTACAAGCATATGTTTCTGTTTTCCAGCGCTTAGGACAAAACACAAACCCTGCCTGTTGGTAGCCGGTATCAAAGGATATCTGGAACAGGGAAGGCAAGAGTTCATGGATGGATCTGTCATCATACCATGTTTGCTGGAAGTAACGACCAGCGCAGGACGGATCACACACTCATCCATAGATCCTTCAACTTCATTCCATCAGCGTTTTCCAAAATTCACTGCACTACAACATAGGGCGACCCAGCAGGTTGTATTCCGGATGCCTCTCAAGGCCAACGGTAGTGCAACGAATGCTCACTGTACATGAGTCTGCATAACATCTATGGTTTTTCAGACTCAGTTGCCCAGCTATATATAGCTAGGCAAGTTCGTGTATTATATTATACATGAATGTGATGATCTTGCTCATCTGTACATTTGGCTGTTGCTTTGTTTATTTTCTTGAGCGTGGAATACTTCATTGGTTGCTCTCTTCTGCTCCTATTTATATCCAATCGATCCCTAATTTAATTTGTCCTGGGTCATGACAGACATGTCACTTTTGATTACTCCAATTTATATCGAGTAAATCTTAGGATTTATTTTGTAAGTAAATCAATCTGTGTACATAATCTTGTTTTGTAGCATAGAAAGTTAGAATTGTATTTGGGATGATATGATCATGTGGATAAACTTGTGCCTCCCAAATCATCAAAACCATGTACAATTCAGACAAACTTTGTTCGGTACTGCTTAAAGTCAGGGGCGGATCTAGGAACAAAAAAATTAGGGGTGCTCAATTACACAGTTTCTTCAACCTCCAGCTATTTAGGAACCTTTAGTTTATCATTCATGGTGAAAAATTGAAGTAGGTGCTCCGGAGAGTATCCATAGGTCTTGTGGGTGTAGGGGGGAGTCGAGTCCCCCCTGCACCCACGTTGGATCCGCCCCTGCTTAAAGTACCTTCCCAAATCAGAATGGCTACTAATTAACTTATATAGTATATACTAGGGTTTACACTTCAGTTTTCCAGCAAAATTTCAGAATTTTAGTGGGCATTGAACTTTCGATAATTTCGGTGTTTTTTTCCAAAATTATTTGAAAATTTGACAAATTTTAAATGAATTTGAATAAATTTGACCAAATTCAAAAAGGAATGGAAAAAAGTCTGAAAATTTTGAGTGAGATATGTGCTTGCCGGTGAGGGCAAAATTTTCATTCCGGAATTGCAATCCCTGCTATATACATCATGTGGAATTGGGAGAATATTGGACATATAACCAATCGATCACTATCGTCCGCATAACAAATAGGTTAGCAGTAACCAAAGAAATATTTCTTTCCATTTTACAGTGGTTAGGATAACAAAGCGCAAACCCTTGTTTGCGACAATAACAGAAGTTTTCACCACACAGATCGTGATCATATGCTTTTTTTTTATCAAGGGCTGCATGGCCCCCATTTCCATTACCAGAAATGATTCATAGAGTTCTTACATGAAAGGAGAAAGATCACTAAAAAAACAAAATACAGCAAGAGAGAGAGATAGGCATAGAGGGTCTGGACAGACAATAGGAACACAGACAGTTACTGATGCAGGCCACCCCTCTTCTAGTCTTGATCACTGAACCCAGCCAAAAAGCTAACCAAGATGACATTTGTCTTCATCTCGCGCCCAGATTATCCAAAAACAGCCAGCATCAGGTATGATCTTCAGTCTCCCAATCTTCTGATTCCCGTCCCCCAGCCAAACTACGAGTTGAAGATATCATTTGCCATTTCTTACCAATCTGGCCCCCAGCAGTAATCTTTCTCGATTTGCCTCTAGCTTCTGCAAAACAGCCTAGCATTCGATCCAGTGACAAGTCAAGAAAACTAACAAATCGTGATCATGGTAGGACTCCGGAACTAATAGTGCAAGGAGGTCCAGCTCCGCCATCGCTATATGCTCACCGATGATCATGTGATGTGATGGTGGATCAAACACATTCATACCGCTATCCCGTTAGATATCGTTGGTTTTCCAAACCTCTACCGTTAACGACAGCACTACAGCATAGGATGACCCGGGAAGCTGCATTCCTGATGCCTCTCATGCCCATGGTTGCAAGACATGATGCTTACATGAGTCACCAAAACATGCATCTTCCCTAAGTTTTCAGTTGCCCCAGCAAGCTAGGCAAGCACTATGTGCATGTAGAAATGTAGAATGTGATGATAGATCTGGTCCGACTCTGTATTTATGTTGGTTGTTTGGTTTCTTGAGCCTGAGTAGTCCATTGGCTGCTCTGTTCTCATTCAATTTATATCCAAACGATCGCCTAATTTAATTTGTGTTGTGCCCTGGGTTCCTGAGAGACAAATGTCACTTCTGGTTATCCTCCAATTTACATAAAGTAAGTCATAGGATTTGTGTTTATTGCAAATACATCTATCTTTGGAGAAAAACATATTTGTAGGAAGTTATTATTAGAATTGTATTTGAGTTGATGTAATCGACCATGCGGCTAAAAATAGGGAAAAAATGGTCGGAGTTGGTAACATCTCTTTGAAAACGATTCATGGTGGGACGAGAGCTAACCATGTTTATCAATTTAATTATTTAGTAACAACGCTAATTCGACGTTGAAAAAAATTACAGAAAAAACAAAATTTATATATGTCTACAAACGGAAACAGTTGGAAACGGTAACAGCCATGCTCAAACCCCGTTGGATCGATCTGGCATTTTCGTGGCCATTTTCATCCCTGGCTAAAGTATAAGCAAATTATCATGCAATTAGCATCCAGTAAAGGCCGGATAATCCATTATTTAAAAACAACCAATTAACAGTTGACTTATCCCGTGAAAATGTTAAAAAAAAACAGAGGTGAGCAGTAGTATACTAGTAAGTAGAACAGACACATAATCTTCTTGGTATCAATAGTAGGAAGTTAGAACTGTATTTATCAATCAGCTCGATTTGTAATTAGAAGAAAAAGAGAGAGAGAGAGATTGAGAAAAACACATAGCAGTAAAAATAGTAAATATGAGATGGTCAAACAAACCAGAGAGACAGCTTCTCCTACCTCGCGCCAAAACAGCGGAGCCAACCGAAGCCAAGCCAACGCGACGCGACGCGACACCCGCGCCCGCAGCGCGCGGCGTCGCCGGCCACCACCCATCGTCGCCCATGGCGGGGCAGGGGGCTCGCCCATATATCCACCATCTCCACGCCTCTCCATTCCATCGACCCACACCCCACCACCTTCGCCATGGACCTCCGGCTCCTCCTCGCCCCCGGCGGGCGCCGCGCCGCCATGGCACTGATGCTCGCCGTCCTCGCCGCATGCCTCTCCTCCGCCGCCAACGTCGGCGCGGTGACCAGCGCCGAGGTGTCGTACATCGCGCACCGGCAGCTGCTGGCGATGAAGGAGGCCGGCGTGAGCGAGGAGGGCGACCTGCCGTCCGATGACTTCGACTTCGACGACCGCGTCGGAGTCGCCGTCGGCAACTTCCCGAACCCGCGGCTCCGCAAGGCGTACATCGCGCTCCAGGCGTGGCGGCGCGCGTTCTACTCGGACCCCAAGGGGTACACCAACAACTGGACGGGCAACGACGTGTGCTCCTACAACGGCGTCATCTGCTACGCCGCCATCGACGACCCCAAGATCATGGTGGTCGCCGGCATCGACCTCAACGGCGCCGACATCGCCGGGTACCTCCCGCCGGAGCTCGGCCTCCTCACCGACCTCGCCTTCTTCCACATCAACACCAACCGCTTCTGCGGCATCATCCCCAAGAGCATGTCGAGGCTGTCGCTGCTGCACGAGTTCGACGTCAGCCACAACCGCTTCGTCGGCGTCTTCCCCCACGTCTGCCTCGAGATGGCCGTGCTCAAGTACCTCGACATCCGCTTCAACGACTTCGAGGGCGAGCTGCCGCCGGCGCTGTTCGACAAGGAGCTCGACGCCATCTTCGTCAACAGCAACCGATTCGTCGGCTACATCCCGGGCAACCTCGGCAACTCCACCGCCTCCGTCATCGTCTTCGCCAACAACGCCTTCGTCGGCTGCATCCCCAAGAGCATCGGCTGCATGGCCAAAACGCTCGACGAGATCAGCTTCATGAACAACAAGCTCGACGGCTGCGTGCCCATGGAGATGGGCTACCTGCAGAACACCTACGTCATCGACATCAGCGGCAACGTCCTCGTCGGCACGCTGCCCACCTCACTCTCCAACTGCAGCAAGCTGGAGCAGCTGGACGTGTCCAGGAACGTCTTCACCGGCATCGTCCACGAGTCCATCTGCGAGCTCCCCGTGCTCGTCAACTTCAGCTTCGCCTACAACTTCTTCAACTCCGAGTCGGCGCCGTGCATGCCGTCGGAGAGCAGCAAGGTCAACCTCGACGACAAGGACAACTGCCTCGGCGCGCTCCGACCGGCGCAGAAGACGACGCTGCAGTGCGCCCCCGTGCTCGCCCGCCCCGTCGACTGCAGCAAGCACGTCTGCCCCGGACACCCGACGCCCGGGAAGCCGTCGGAGCCGCCGGAGAAGCCGCCGCTCATCTCGGTGCCGGTGGGGCCGCCGGAGAAATCGCCGGCTTACGAGGAACCACCGGCCGCGCCTTCCACCCCGACGTCGCACGGCCCACCACCTCCAGAGGAGGAGTCACCTGAGGAACCACCCGAGGAACCAACACCGTCGCCGACACCAAGCAGCCCAGAGTCACCGGCCAAGATGGCGCCGCCTCCGGCACCCGCCATCAAGGGAGAGACATCGCCGCCGGCAGAGTATGGTGCTCCACCGCCACCAAGTTCGGGCTGGCTCCCCAAGAGTCCCGAGCGCAAGAAGGCACCTCCGCCACAAGCGGAGCCTCCTACTGAGTACTCCCCACCTGCAACTCCAGAGAGCTCGCCACCACCGGAAGGGAAGTCCCCTCCTACGCCGACGACCTCGCACTCGCCACCACCGGCACCAGAGGGCCACACACCTTCCCCACCAAAGTCGGGACCACCAGCTGGGGAGTCTCCTCCTACACCTGAGTCGAAAGCCTCGCCTCCACCGACTCCAGAAGAATACACACCTTCCCCGCCAAAATCGACACCACCAGCTGAGAAGTCTCCTCCTACACCTGAGTCGAAAGCCTCATCTCCACCACCACCCGCTCCAGAGGGCCACACACCTTCCCCGCCAGAGTCGACACCACCAGCTGAGAAATCTCCTCCTACACCCGAGTCGAAAGCCTTATCTCCACCACCACCTACTCCAGAGGGCCATACACCTTCCCCACCAAAGTCGACACCGCCAGCTGAGAAGTCTCCTCCTACACCTGAGTCGGAATCCTCCTCTCCACCACCACCCGCTCCAGAGGGCCACATGCCTTCCCCGCCAAAGTCGACTCCACCAGTTGAGAAGTCTCCTCCCACGCCTGAGTCGGAAGCCTCATCTCCACCACCACCCGCTCCGGAGGGCCACACACCTTCCCCACCAAAGTCATCACCACCAGAAGAGAAGTCTCCTCCTACACCGCCGACCTCGCATACATCACCTCCAACTCCAGAGGAATACACACCTTCCCCACCAAAGTCATCACCACCAGAAGAGAAGTCTCCTCTACCACATTCCCCAGAAAAGTCACCACCATCAGAGGCTCACCCAACTTCTCCACCTCCCTCGGAGAAGTCACCTCCAACACCAGCTGAAGAGAGTTCTCCGCCAACTCCGGAAAAATCTCCATCACCACCATCGGGTCATGAAGGCACTCCACCATCCCCAGTGAAATCTTCCTCGCCACCACCAGAAGCTCATGTTAGCTCACCACCACCAGAAAAATCTTCCTCGCCACCACCAGAAGCTCATGTTAGTTCACCACCACCACCTGAAAAGTCTCCACCACCACCAGAGACAAAGTCTCCACCAACGCCAACACCGGAGATCTCTCCACCTCCGGAAGGGAAGTCCCCACCATCACATACTCCGGAGAGCTCATCCCCACCATCTGAGGAGTCAGAACCACCACCGTCACCAACACCAAAGAGCTCTCCACCATCTCACGAGGAGTACGTTCCTCCATCTCCGGCGAAATCAACTCCACCTCCAGAAAAGCCACTACCACCACACACACCAACAATAAATAGTTCTCCACCATCGGAAGAAGAGTACATGCCTCCATCTCCAGTGAAATCAACTCCACCACCAGCCGAGAAGTCCCAGCCACCGCCATCTCCAGTTGAGTCAGTACTTCCACCAATGAAGTCTTCACCACCACACGCACCGGTTATCTCAGAACCACCACCAACAAAGTCTTCACCGCCGCAAGTGCCAGTGACCTCGGAACCACCGCCGGCAAAGTCTTCACCTCCACATGAACCAATTAGCCCGCCAGAAACACCAGAGAAGTCTTACCCGCCATCAACTCCTGAGGAATCATCTCCTCCCTCAGTCCCCAAGGCTTCATCTCCACCAACTGAGAAGTCTCTTCCTCCACCGGCTACAGTGAGCTTGCCGCCTCCAACAGTTAAGCCTTTGCCCCCACCGGTTACTGTGAGCTCACCGCCACCTCCAGAGAAGTCTCCACCCCCGCCAGCTCCGGTGATCTTGCCGCCTCCTCCAATTAAATCTCCTCCCCCACCGGCTCCAGTCATCTCGCCACCTCCTCCAGTTAAGTCCCCACCACCACCACCACCAGTTATCTTGCCACCTCCTCCTGTGAAGTCTCCACCACCACCAGCACCGGTCATCTCACCACCCCCACCTGTGAAGTCTCTACCTCCTCCCGCACCAGTCATCTTACCACCCCCATCTGTGAAGTCTCCACCTCCACCTGCACCGGTCATCTCGCCACCACCTCCAGAGAAGTCACCACCACCAGCATCACCTGTGATCTTGCCACCACCAGCGGTGAAGTCTCTTCCCCCACCGGCACCGGTCAACCTACCACCACCAGCGGTGAAGTCGCTTCCCCCACCAGCGGTGAAGTCTCTTCCCCCACCGGCACCGGTCAGCCTACCACCACCAGCGGTGAAGTCGCTTCCCCCACCGGCACCGGTCAGCCTACCACCACCCGTCGTGAAGTCACTTCCCCCACCAGCACCAGTCAGCCTACCACCACCAGCGGTGAAGCCTCTACCCCCACCAGCACCAGTCAGCCTACCACCACCAGCGGTGAAGCCTCTTCCCCCACCAGTTCCGCAGGTCTCCCTCCCCCCACCGAAACAGGAGTCATTGCCGCCACCAGCAAAGGAAGCTGAAGCTCCACCTGCAAAGGAATCTAAACCTCCACCAGCAATGGAAGCTGAAGCTCCACCGGCGTTCGACACTACTGTACTCTTACCGCCGGTGATGGCGCACCAGTACGCCTCACCTCCACCACCTCAGTTCCAAGGATACTAAGCTCCATGGAGAGATTAACGACGACGACGACGTCGTCATCAATGAGAAGTGATCCATAAAGCTAAAGAATCTGGCATGCATGTATGTAAACACTTCTCTAGCGGCTAAAGTGCATGCGCATTGCGATTAATCCCCTTCAATTTTTTTTTTGTATGCATCCAATATATACTTTCTTGGTTCTTCTAGATAGTTACATATGTATGTGCTGATGTGCACATGAGCAAACTGTACGACAAGGTCATATTCATGATTCATGCCTTGTGGTAGCAATATCCATAAATATATATCCCTTTTGTTCAACAGAAGAAATGTAATTCTGTCTCTTTGCATGAGATCGAAGAAACAAAGTTGTTTGATGTGGTCTGCTTCCATATGCCTGTTTGCTTTTAGGTATCTGAAAATCATGAACTATTAATCTGCCACGATTGCACAATCATTTATATTACTAGAACTGAGCTTTGGATGTACACTAGTATTCAGTTTTCCTCTTCTTGGTTATGCTGTTCTGCAGTGCCACAGTGGCACAGTGACATGAAAAATGTGCAATGTTTTCAAAAGCATGGCAATATTCTCAAGTAAAATCCAAATAACTCCCCACATGTCACTGGTCTTTCCAATCTCCCCCTTACAACTTAATTTAGTACAAAACACTTCCCACAAGTTCATTCTCTTCGGACTTACCACCAATATATAGTTTTTGGTAATTTCTCATGCACCTTAGGCCTGCATTGTGCATTGTGGTGAGGTAAGTTGCCCCTTACCATCACAGGTGCTTCTTTTGTTTTCACTTTTGCATGCTTTAATTTACCAAAGGTACAACGATAAAACTCGACGACAAACACATATTATTAGATAGGATGTATTAAATCTCATGCCGAACAAGAGAGAACATAAGGAGCATCTTCGCTCACCATGTTAAAGGTCCATAGGATTTGAGAAATCATTGAGGAGTGTGACGAGAATCACTAAAACCTAGATAGAGGCAGGAGGTTGAAAAGAAAATTGACTTATAGAGTGTTTTATATGAAATTAAGTTGTAGGGGGAGATTAGGGGTTTATTTGGATTTTCCCCATGAACATATGATCTGCATTCACAAGAATCCACTTCTTGGTTATGTTGTGCTACAAAGTTACAATGCCACAGTGACATGAAAAATGTGCAATGTCTCAGAAGCATGGTAATATCCTCAGGTAAAAGAGTTGATGCAAGAAGGCTCTATGAACTTATGATCTTCATATACACGAAGAAATCTTGTCAATTTGCAAACATTCTTTCAGGATGCTAAATTTACATAAACTTCATCTGATTTGGCTAACGATTATTATGTTCAGTTCGTCATCCATCTCGACAGGCAAATGGTATATTATCTCACGAAATATGATCTCTCACACATTTGAGCAATGACACTAGTCAATATGAAATCAGTTTCAATGCCTAATATAACCATATCATGACCATAGTTAAGATCCAGGTCAACAAGGAATCTGTGCATCAATTTTACATGACACTTAAATTGTTCATGTCAGCTGCATATTACACAAATCGATCTGCGCATAGGTCCAGGTTATCTCATTCTGCATCCTCTATCTCGGCATCCTCTGGAACGCCTCGGAGATACAGAACATTGTTGCACCTGTAGGTCGAACAAAACAAATAAGTACACGTTGGACAAAGGAATATGGTATGTGCAACAGTTTGATCAGCAAAAGATTTCTTTAAAAGCAAAGAACAATAACAAGTTAATCCACATTTTTCCCCCTTCAAAGTTGTAAAGGCTGCTGCTTGTCATGGACTCAAATGTTTTTGTTTAAATCTATCATACTATCTCTTCATATTATCAGTCAGATTGGAAAACAGGGTGATAGCATGCAAGCAGGCAACAGGTTATCAGTTATCACTGTAACTCTGTAAGTACAAAAGTACCAGTGATAACTACACATGAATCAGGTCCAGGATCATAGGTCGAGTTACCTAATCAGTATCTCTCCCAGGTTTCCAGAGAATTGTCCATCAATATACTCCTCTGTATTAGCCAGCTGAAAGCAGTAGGGGACACGAGTAAATTACAGCAAATGAATATGGCATGTTGATTCATATTAAAGGGTAGATGGTGAACGAATTTAACTGAAATAAAGCACAAAACAATACCTGCAGATTCATATAAGAGTCCACAGAAACAAGGTATCCTTAAAGAGTAAAAAATTACCATCAGCATAATCAATGTTGAGGCAAAATCTGAAAACTAAATTACAACAAGAGGACCCATTTTAATACATGATTTCCATTGCAATTCCATTGTAAAACCAGTGAAAGTGGATGGTATTGATACGTGCCATGAAGTTAATTATCTATGGCAAGAAGAAATTTCATGCACAAAATGGGCAAATATGGATTTCCTGAGATCTCAGAGATTTCATTCTAAAATTTTCAAGCACTGGCTTAAGCATGTAATAAGTGAAGAATAAGTGAAAGGTAAAAGTATAGATTACCTTTGTATTCCATACCCCACTTAAGTTTGACAATGACAGGCTTCCCTGTCAGGTTGTTCAAGAAAGGTTTTGGGTTAACTGGAACAGTCTGCATTAAGAAACAATCCATCCATTAAGAGCAGAACAGGAAAGATGTATAAAAAGAACGAAATTCCATCTGTTACAAGCAAATTCAATGTGTACATTGTATGCGCATGGCAGTTTGCCAGCATGGAACACAGGAATAGCATGCACAGCACAATATTCCTATTTTCATTATTTCATTGGATGGCACAATATCAAGCTATCAACAACATTGGGCTCAATTAAACAAGACATCAACAACATGGCGTAAAGATACTAAATACGCGGAGGCACCACTTGGAACTGAATACAATTGAATAATCACCAATTCACCATCAAGAAAATCAGAAGGAAAAAAAAAAGGACTAAATAATCAAGCACAATATGCAATGTCCGTATCAAGCCAAATTTCTTCCGGATTAAGTATACCATGCAGTATAAAAACACACTGCTGACTTTGTTTGACTATGTTAAAGCCCTATATATTAGCTAATTTCTCAAGCTCCAATTCTAGTCAAAGCTCAGCCAATCCTGATGTAAAGCGGCGAGTTTGTCGATTTCTTCAACTATTTATCACAATATTGAGCTGAATTATTATGCCCCTTATTACATTTCAGCCTACAGCGATCTACCACGCGAACCAGAAACTACCGGAGCAGCCGACACCAAATCACGCGACGAAATATCGAGAGCGAGAGAGGGAGAGATTAGAGGGTATTACCGCCATTCCAAGGTAGAGCAGCTAGCTCGCCGTGCTCCTCCGCTCCGCCGCCGCCGCCGACGAGATGAGTGGGAGAGCGAGGGGTTGGTGGTGGTGTAGGGTTTTAGTTTACGAGATATATTTACGAATTTGCCATCCAGCGTCTCTCATGGGCTTCCACAATTTCTGTGAGAAATCACAGCCCATTTAAGACCTGCACGGCCCAGCTCCGTAGTTTGGGCCTTATTTGTGCCCGGATTGCTGGATCATTTTCTTCTCGGCCCATTGGACTCTTTGCTTGGCCCGTTGGCCGTACGGCGGAAGAGGCGGAATTCTGAGTTTACGTAATCTCCAGTAGGAGACGTATTATAGAGGGATGCGCAACTGATGGCCAAAGAAGCGAAGCCACCATGGCGGCCGCCGCTGACGACGACGAGCTTCGCCGGCGGGCGGCGGCGCTCCGGGAGGTATTCGGCGACTCATCGGACAGCGAGGCCGACGACCTTCCCGTTGGCGGGGCGGGCCGGGAGCAGTGGAGGTGGGAGGCGGTGGAGGGGGTGAGGGGGCTATGGCTCTGCGCCGCCTTCCTCTCCGCCGACGAGCAGTCGCGCCTACTCACGGCGATCCGACGAGGTGAGGCCACGTGGGTTGATTGAGATAGATCTCCTGTGTTCTTCCTTTTGGGTAAAGAAAGATTGGGTTTCTTGCAGCTATGTAATGGGTTTCAGTTTAGTCTCACCTTCCATTATCCAACAAAAGTCAATGCAAAATTGTAAGTTATTCTACTACCTTATTAGCTACAGCTTAGAGTGATTCGTTCTTCATATAAATGACATTGCAAATTCTGAGTTTTGTTAACCATCTGAACTACACCTAAGTGGACTGTTCTGATGATGTACTTTGATCAATTTTCTTAGCTATATATGTGGTTTGAGGTCATAGACTCATAGGTGTGAGCTTTATTTCTTGATGTTCTATTGTGCATTCACCAATTGAATGCAATGTTGCAGGGGGGGAAGAATTAGCTCTAGCTTGTTACTTCTCAGCAGATTAACTTATTGTTTGTTGATGAGTCAAATTAACTGTGGTGCCTATTTGTGTTTTTCAGAAGGATGGTTCAGCGATGCACACAACCAAGTAAGTTTTTGTTCTTCTAATTGTTTGAACACCTGCCTAATGTGTTTGCACAGTCCAGAAGATATGTTTGCTAGATAAACTAGTTCAGACTATAACACTGTTATTATCTGCAGACGTGAAGAAACGCACATCACTTGTTTATACTGTTGGAATTCTAGTTATCCTTTGAGAAACATGAAATTTTGTTCATCCTTTTTTTTCTCTCAGGCAATGAGATTTGGTGATCTTCCTTCATGGGCTGTTGAGCTTTCTGCGCTTATCCATGAGGCTATTTGTTTTGGTGATGTCGGTGTTGGTTGTGGTTTGGAGTTGAAAAATGAGGACGAAGATGCATGTCCTTTACCATCAGATTTGCTGTGGAGGAAACCGCTTTTTGACCAAATGATCGCAAACAGATACGAGCCAGGTGAGGTGCGGGACTATTTATGTTCTGAATAATATGGAGTATCATGTTCAGCTTCAAGCATATGACAAAAGATTGTAGCTTTCTCATACTGACTAGTTTAGCCACTAAACCTGCTAAAAACAACATAGTAACTCGTATCACAAACCAATATGAACTAAATAAACAGATGCCTTCTTTTTCATTCCTCCATTAACGTGATAATTCGTCTTGCAATCCAGGGCATCTGTGCTCATGTTGATCTGATGCGCTTTGATGATGGAATCGCGATAGTCTCCCTTGAGTCACCATGCGTGATGCACTTCAGTCGGGCAGAACAAGAAGTTCCTATCTGTGAGACACTGGAGAGTGCACATGCTGAACCTACAAAGATCCCTGTCTACCTGAACCCAGGGTCCCTTGTTCTCATGTCAGGCGACGCGAGATACTTATGGAAACATGAGATAAACCGCAAGCCAGGTGCTCAGCAATGGGGTGGCAGGGAGCTTGAGCAGCAGATAAGAACTTCAATTACACTGAGGAAGCTCCTTCCATCACCAAACTAATACCAGCAGAACAGTTGTCAGGAAATTTCTCCAGTTTTTTTGTTCCGAGCCATCTTTACTGTCACAGAGTTCACCTTCTTTTTGAGATGTTGATGCTTATGAGATTATGATCAAATTTGGGCACCTAAATGGTTAGGTGTCTCTGTTAGCTTGTGATCAGATTTTTGTACTTCTGGTTAAGTTGGAAACCCCAACATCGTTTTATTTCTTCCTGCTGTTTTTGTTTTCTGCCTGTATCGAACAACCTTTATGCTTTGTTAGTAAAGCTGGGCGAAAGCCTTGATCTAAAAAAAAAAAAAAATGGGCACCTAAATGGTTGGCATCTTTGAGAATGATGTTGGAGTTTCATTTAATGATGCTTCTCTGATTATTTTGTGTTGTGCTCAAGGTTCTTGTGATGCTGGATGCCAATGTTCGCTGCCTATTACCGCATCAGTAATGGAGGTGTTTTTGCTATAGTACTCAAACTGGGACAATTAAACAATGAACTGCATGTTACTTTTCATTTCACACATTCATTTCAATTGAGCACATTGAGAATTCATCACAAGTCATGTCCATCAGGTTCCACAGTGAAGTTTGTAGGACTTGGTTTTAGAGGGCACCAGCAAGCAATCTCATAGCACAAGCAAGACAATGCTACCCATCATTTAACACATTCATTTCAATTGAACACATTGACAAATCACCATAATTCATTCCCATCTATTAACAGGTTGAATTGTACATAATGCATATTGTAGCTATGCAACTGTTGAGATGTACACATTGCATATATCCAACTACTCAAAATTTGTAACTGTAAGAGGAACTGAAAATGCATCAGTGTGTTTTCTGACATTAGTCATGCTCATGAGCAACGGAAGCATATGTATATGTATCTTCGGATTTCTTCATGTACATTTGTCCATTGATCACCACCCGTTTCGACACAATGTCCATTGGATGATTTCTATCTGATGGTCTGGTACTCAGGTGGAAGGAGGACTGCAGACAGATCGATCGCGCTGATCATACCTTCGCTGCGCCCACAGATGTGGCCATCTCCTCCAGGAGTTCCTTCTGCTCCATTGAAGAACAGGACTGCAAATGTTTCAGCAACAAAAGAACTAACATGAGAGGTGGAATTTCTGTGCCATGAACTTCATCTTTTCTTTTATTATAGTAGTTGCATGTTGCACGATTTGCATCTTTGTATATGTAGTTTACCTGCACAGCCGACTCGATATCTCCCATGAGGAAACCAGTGAGTTCAAAGTTCATCTTCAACCGGTGATCTGTCACTCTGTTGTCCTGTAGGAAAATGTGAAATATTTCATACTCCAGATTAGCCAAAAATATGCCAAAACACTGACTACACAAATGCCAATGCCAATGCCATGAATTCTTATGACAGCAGACCATCAGATGAAAAGCTGTGCTGGTACCTTATAATTGTACGTCCTTATCTTCTCAGAACGAGCACCAGTTCCAACCTTCAATAGCCACCAAATATTAGTAAAAACCAACAGAGGAAAAATAGTATAGTATATGCTTCATTGCCATGTAAAGGAGAAATGCCATTTACATTGAATCTAAAAGGTTTATCATCTACAACTAAATACATATTTTTGGTGTACTTTCAATCGAATGTAACAGTTTAAACCTTTGTACGCTGATCCTAGGTAAAACTGATAATTTACCTGCAGTTTCCTCTGGTTTCTTATAGATTCCTGCTGCTCCCGTAATTTTATCTCGTAACTGTAATGTTTATGCGAGAGATATATCAGACATAAAATAAGGGTTCACAAGGATACCTGCTGCTATTAAACTACAATCTATCATCTAAATACCAACAAGCCTGGAGACCAAATATAAGTTTACTGTATTTAGCATTTCTTTCCAGATAGCTAGAACCAACAATGCAACGATGGGCTTATAAAGAACATGTTTATGGGCAGAATACTGAAATGACAGGCTGCATATAGATTATGGAAAATAGAAAAACAAAGTTTTGAAGGCTACAAAATAACAATAGAAACTAAAAAATAGAAACTTACAGCTTTGCTCTCAACAATTGGAATGCGCGTTCTCTATTTTGGAGTTGTGACCTTTCTTCTGTACAGAATATCCGAATTCCCGTAGGTTTGTGAATAAGATCAACAGCAGTTTCCACCTTGTTAACATTCTGCCCTGCAACAAGTGATATTTTGGAGGACATTTGAGGTTAGACTCGGCTGTTACAAGACATTCGGAGAAAAAGAATACAGTACTCTTGTTAGAAAAATAGTAAGTGATATTACCTCCAGCTCCACCAGATCTTGCAGTTTTGAGTTCAATATCTTTCGGATCGATAACCACATCAACTTCATCAGCCTGTGATGCCATCAAAACAATATCAAAAAGCTTCCAAAGAAAGAAAAGATATTGACAAAAAAAAAACTGACATCTAATAGCTCACCTCTGGCATAATAGCTACAGTTGCTGTTGATGTGTGAACACGGCCCATAGTCTCTGTCTGAGGAACGCGCTGAACACGGTGTACACCTGACTCAAACTTCAGTTTACTGTAGACTTGTTTGCCCTTCACCTCCATCACATATGTCTTGAACCCACCCTTTTCTGCCTAAAAGATTCGACTAGTGAGCAGCATGTTGTTATTTAAGCCTCAGGTTAAGGTTAAGGTCCAGGATGCAAAAGCATACTTCTGAGCTGGAAACTGGTTTGAACTTCCAGGAGTTGCGCTCACAGTATTTTTGATACATACGCACCTATAAAATAGTCATTGACATGCTTAGCTGCCAAATTATGTGAATAAAACTGTACACATGATGCATGCAGGTATCGAAATTATAGCTTCTAAAGTATAATGAACACAAATGATGAGAAAATTCCCTATCTAGCATCAAAAAAAGTTGCTCTTCCCTCTATAGCACCTAAACTTAAAAAGTTCCCTATCTAGGCACTTCTAAAATTTCCCTTCCCTATGTAGCACTTCTGTTAGTTTTTACACTTGACGGTGTTAACTAGCGGGAGAAAAGATGGTTTTGCCCTTCTTTAGTTTTCAGACTTGCCTGTACATGATGTTCGTTATTAATTACTTAAGTTAATTAATGACAAGTGAAACCACAGGAGGATAATTATTATTATTTTTCAAAAGAGTGGATTGACATGTTATATTTGCAGTGCTACGTTAAATCAAGAGAAAGCACGTCTAAAATACCAACGATCATGTACGGGCAAGTCTGAAAACTAAAGAAGGGCAAAACCGTCTTTTCTCCCGCTAGTTAACACCGTCAAGTGTAAAAACTAACGGAAGTGCTACATAGGGAAGGAAAATTTTAGAAGTGACTAGATAGGGAACTTTTGAAGTTTGGGTGCTATAGAGGGAAGAGCAACTTTTTTTTATGCTAGATAGGGAATTTTCTCATGATTATATTGCGAAAGAAAACCTTATCTTGCTCATTAGTTGACATATTAACTGCTAGGCTATTTAACACAAATCCCATAAATCAAATTCTTTTCAGCAAGACTTAATATTCTATTGCTTAGACTAAACCAAAACAGCTATCCTTTCTCAGTTGCTAAATCATACTCAATTTGTACAGTCTTATCTACCTACAAGGTCACCAGCCCAAATTCCAGCTTCATCACCACCAGCACCTGCTCTTACTGAAATGGCAAAAACATAGTCTCAGTTCCAAAACACGGGTTTGAAATTGTAAAGAAACACCAGTGTTATTTCTCAAATAAATATGGCCAAAAGACAGGGCAAAATTGAGATGTACCTTCAAGTAAGATGTTGCGTGCATCAAGAGGATCATTGGGAAGCAGTAGTAACTAACATGAAACAACAAGAGCAATGAGAATCATCTCAACATGTCTAACACGCAATATCTATTTCACACACACCTTCAGTTTTTCCTCAAGCTCTTCAAGCTGGTTAGATAGAGACTCCATCTCTGAATCAATCATCTCTGCCATATCTGGGTCATCTTCATTCTCTTTTTGCAAAACTATCATATCAGCACATACACAGTTTGTGAGAATCTAGCACTTAATCCCAGGGTGGCATAAGAAACACTATGCATAGTTCTAAAAAGAAGAAACACTATAGCATGCTAACCTTTTGTTTCTTCAATTTGCTTCTCACAGTCCTTAAACTGCCTGTACGTACTCACAACCTGAATAATTTCACAAAAAAGTGATGAAACAAATGGGGAAAAAGAAGCAGGCATGAGGCATCCTACAAGTTACTACAAGTAACCAAGAGCAAATGCTGCTGGAATTATGTCAGATACCTGATCTAGTTCAGCAACTGATTGTGCAAGTTTTTGGTACTCGCTGGGATCCGAAACTATATCAGGATCAGCCAATCTAACCTGAAGTGGATAGTCACTTATCAAATGAACATGTTCAGTAAATCAATAAAGAAAGTGAATAAAAATGGAAAAATTTCCATATCACTATGCAAGCATGACATCATCAGTATAGTAGTTTCAAGGGGGGACCGAACTTAATTCTAAAAGTAATTCTCCACCATTTAGTAACTTCAAAAAAAGGAGCAGACAAATACATTGGGTCATTTCTTATGATCTTATCCAAAAAAATTATTATTATTCAAAAAAAAAAAGAAAGCTGGGAATTGAACAGAAAGCCATACCGACATTTCCTTCCAAGCCTTCTCTGCAGAATCCAACTTTGCTATGAGATAGGGCTCCTACCAGTGACAAAGCAAAAAAGATTAGAAGAACACTCATAAGTTCTCTTCCATCACACAATCAATCCTCCATTTCAGGTAAGAACGGTGCAAATTTTTAACGGGTAAAACCAACAAGATTGGCTGTGCTTACCGCCATGCAGACCACCGATGAGGAAAGAAGCCTCCTGCGCCGCCTTCCGCCGGAGAAGAAGGAGGTGTTGGGAGGGAGGCTCCGGGTGGCGGCGGAGACGGCCGGGACCCGCGGCCGCGGCGCCCGGAAGCCGGCGAGGAAGGCCTCCATTGAGAGGTAGCGTGGCGATGAGAAGAGGAGCAGCAGCAGCTGGGGATAGAATTGATTGAGCACACAAGCATCAGGTTAGCTGGTTGGCTCTCTGCTTTGAGATTCGTGCACCGCCGTAGGCACCGTCCATTATGGTGGGCCCCACATGTCAGACTTGCTAAGTGTCTGTACAGGGACCAGATATGCCAATACAAATCTGTGACTTTTGTTTACACCTTTGTAGGAAGAAAATTTAGTCATGCAACACAATATTTATTTCATGTATTATTTTTCATAAAAAAAATTGAAGCAGCTTGGTTTTGTGTTACTAGCACCTCATCTACTAACTAAAATCACATTCCACAAAAACTGTACCCTGCGAAAATGAATTTAATTTCCTTCCAAGACTGGTAGATGAACATAGATGGAGAGTATCAATTTGGGTCTTTAATAATTAACATCTTCTGCTGAGTTACAAACTCAGAGCTCAGGTATTGTCACATAAACATTCTTCATGGATGGACCAAAACTTATGGTTACATAACATGTCTCCATGGAAAAATAGGCTCAGGAATTAATTTACAACAGAGGATACAACAAACTCATGGCAACTGTACACTTGGCTTGTGCAGTCTGCACCCCTACAGATTCTGAGGTTTCCTTGGTGTTGGGGATCTTCCTTCCATTGTTTGCAGCCTTTGCTTCAGATGGAACACTTCAACCTGGCAAAGCAATATCAACAAAGTCAGTTACATGGACAGTCACAGATGCAACACAAATTATTGAAATTGATTATTTGCTCCAGCTTCGGAAAATATGTTTTCTCAAAAAACTTTCTTCTACTGCATATTTTATGCTATTTATTTAATTTATCTCTATAATCAAATCAATAATTCATGGCAATAATCTGTTCAATAATCTAAATCAGACAGGGCAACAGGGCACATATATTGAGTTATTGACAGGCCATGAGAGATGGGGTAACTCATGCTGTCAATCTTGTAATAACCAGAAAAAAAAAAGAACCTGAAAGATTGAACACTTTCACCATTTACCTGGAGCTGGAAGGCCCTCGCGCGTTCTCCTGCTAAAACTCCGCGAGTAGAGTGAAGCTCCTGTGAATGAACAGAACTCAGTCAGTGCCAAAAGTGGCTGATGAAGAGATGATAGGAAGGTTATCTATCTTGCCTTCTGGGTTTCATCCATGACAGCCTTCAAGAACGCCACCTCGCGTTCGAGGCGCACATTGTCAGCATGGACGGTGTTTGAGAGGCTGTTTGATTCTTCTTGCGCCAGCTCTAATCCTGTCACCTTCTCCTTCAGCGTCTCGACCTCCCTGTCCTTCTCAGACAACCTCTTCTCTAGCTCCTCCTTGCTGTCGATGACCAAAGAGAGGTTCTTCTCCGCTTCATCTTTGCTTGCCATTGCCGCTGAAAGTTGCTCTTCCAATGCCATGTTCCTCCTGATCAGGTTTGCTATTTTGGTGTCATACTGATGGTTAATGTCCGATGAACTTCTGCCCACCCTCTTCGCTTTAGCATCAGCATCTGGAGACTGATATATATCATTGCGCTGCTTTTGATTTGTGACCGAGGGTAGCTCGGAACAGTCATCAACATCCTTGTATCTGTCATCATCAATTGGTTTCTGCAGTTTGTGGGCTAGGCTGCATTCCTCCTCCTGACGGAACTGTCTGCGGAGTGATGAACTGCCAAGATTAGGTTGCTGTAGCAGCGAATCAGGGAGCGATTTCCGCCCAGACGAGCTCTCCACAGTGGTGGCAAGGCTATGCCTTGCTACAGATCCAGTAGAGTACAGAGGAGCACAATTGTTGTTCAGGTGATCAGAAAGTTCCTTTGAGCTTGGAGGTGAGTCCTCATACAGTAAAGGTTCTACATCAGGGGCAGACCGCCAGCTGAAGCAGTGCTCGTTTTGCAGTACCACTAGTACTTCGACCTTCAAAAGTGCAAAACAAATTTGGTTAAGGACTGGTGAACCTGGTTATATTAATGTTTCAAATGCACCTCCGCAAAATATGAATAAGAAGAGAATTATCGTTTCAGAAAATATCAAAAAATGAAGTCCAGACACCAAGAATTGTTGTTATATTGGTTGGGAAGTTCAGCTCTTTCACCTTATCAGATGGTTCCTTTTTGTTTCCTCCGAAAGCAACAAGAACAATCTTGTCCCTGTAGTACAACGGAACCATGCTGAATCCCTGCCATGAGTTGCATCATCAATCATTCAGCAACAGAGCAAAAATGATAACACAGAAATAAACATGAAGTTGAATATGACTTGATTTCTCTTATTTCTGCTCCATAATCACCAGAGAAGCTAAAGACAGTCTTCTTTTTCATTATTTTCAGTATAAATTAAATGGGAAAGAACTACGTTATCTTTGTTTACCTAGTGACTTCTGCCTTCAACTCTAGACAATAGCCATCATAAATTTCAAGGAACCTAGTATTCATTTATCTAAATTCTCAGGACAGCTGTTCCTTAAGTACACAATATCCACCTTGCAGTCTTACTGTAAGATTGGTACTACTCGTGGAGTCACGGATCACTTACATGGAACTAAGTCATGAATGAATTTTTAACTTACTTTCTTTGTGGTAATTGAGGAACTAGGAGGTACTACACAAACAGACCACTTGGATTCCAGAACGTCAAAAACCCAAGTTTCCGGATGACCTGAGAGAAAGAAAACTTCTCATTAAAATGACCCATGGGCCACAGTCGCAAAAGATGCGATCTTTCAGCAAATGCATACTTCTGGGTCAGAAACAGAACTGAGCCATCTTTTTTTTAGGACTGACTGAACCATTCATCTGTCATATTATAGACTAGTACATGAATTAGTACATAATGTTTAAACTTACGCTTTTTCTTGCTTCCACCCCCTGCGATATACCATTTAGTGCCACAGAGAGCTCCGCAGCAACCAGCTCGAGGTGATGGATGATGGCCATGGGTTTTCACTCTCGACCATACCATCTAACAAGAAGAATGGTTTTTTCAGTAAGCGCATCAACAAGAAAAACCTACAAGGAAACCCGATAGAAATTACCGTTTCGAAGTCTAGAGCATGAACATCATTGAGTGTTTTGGATTTTGATTGGCCTCCAAAGATCAATAGAATTCTATCATCATACAGAGCAGCCACATGATTGGATCTTGGAGAAGGTCCAGCACCTCTAGAACAGTGGACTTATAATCAATAAGAGAAAATGATAAGCACAAGAATAATTCGAACATTGAGGAAATTCAGTGCCACAGTGCAGGAACTGCTGCATTGAGTTGATTTTCAGATAATAAGCCTAATGATCAACTGAAAAAACTTTCTTTAGTCTCTATTGATATGCATATTTCTGAGTTCTACTTCTAGACAAGGATGACTCACTTATAATTCAAAGGAAGCCATGTTGAAGATTTCAGGTCAAACATATGAAGGTCATGTAGTTTCTTCCCTTTTCCATCCTCACCTCCAAAGAGAATTAAAACAGGACCTGCTCTAATCACTGTATGGCCACTTCGAGCCACCTGACATAAGTAATCAGGGGACAATTTCTTATCATTTTGCATGAAAATTAGGCAGTGTATATATCAATCCTGAAATAAGCACCACCTTACCGGGATATCACCCTTGACTTCTATATACGACCAGAGATCAGTTTCAGTATTGAAGGACCAGACTGCAATAAAAGAAATGAAGTTACGAATATTTCTACTGCAAATTGGAAAGTAAAGCATCTGACCAAAAGAAAATTCACATTCTTTTGAGAATCTAACAGTGCTGTCTAACCTGATATCCGGTCAGAAGGTGGATCAGTTTTCCCTCCAACAAGAATGACATTCTTCCCCCATGGAACCTAAAATTTCAAAAAGCAAGTACTTTGTGTCGTAGTTACATCTACTACTTTGACAAGGAGGCTATGAGAATTCAATTCCAGTAAAATCAGAACAATAGGTCATACATCAACTGATAATCCTGATTATAAATCAATGCAAGGACATGAGTAGTGACTAGTGAGAGAACAATGAGCTTCAAGAATTATACCAGGCTATGGCCTTTGCATGATCGAAACTTTGGAGCATGTCCACCTTGTGATACACGGATTTTGGGAGCCACCGAATCCCATGTAAGCTTGTCTAAGCTCAATATCTGAAGGATATATAAAATACCAGATCATGAACTTCTCCAAAATTGCCATGCAACATTAACAGATGAGAACCTTAAGAAACATAAAACTGATTACCTTTGTATCATCCAGCAAATGATGGCCAGAATCTCCACCAAAGACCACCATTTTGCTTCCTACCATGGCTGCTGCATGCTGTTTAAACGAAAATCAGACGAAAGCGATACAAAGGATTCAGAATAGAAACTGATTATTGATAAGAACATCACTGTATTTGTTTTTCTCCTGATGCACAAATCAGAGTTTTAAGAAAGTTGTTTACATCAAAACGAGGAATCGGCTTGTCCCCTTCTGTTGACAACACTGCCCAATTCTCGGAGTTCTCAAATGCGCGGCCATTGAGATCAAAAGTATCAGATGAGCAGCGCCAAGCAAGGTCGTCAGCTCGGCCGCTCACTGATGTGGTCACTTGGTCTTCTCCCTGGACAAAGCGTGAAAACTAATAACCATTTAAATACTACTGCATCAAAAATTCAAAATACAACAGAACCAGAAACAAGGCAAAATGTACATTTCTTTCAGGCCATAAAAGCTTACATTGGGGTGACTGGACCGCTTTGTCCGAGCAGGACTCCGGGAGCCATGAAAAGGATCATGCAAATGACCCTTCAACCTGTAGAAATCATAAAAACATCTTTACAGGTGATTGAAACAGAAGGATGAAAAACTAGGAAAAACTGACTTATTATCTACAGTAGCAAAATGTAACACTGCAGAAATGCAGAGTAAGGCTAGGTTTACCAAAATCTCTCAGATATTTGCAGGGGAGTTCGCCAGTTTTAAAACCACGTATTTTTCAACTCCGCAAAAGGAAAAAGACCGAGTTTTCTCAATCCAGACATTTCAATCTCATATCTACCAACGAAAACTTACCAAAAAAAAATTCTCTCTCTCTCTCTCTTCTGTTAAGATAACAAGCTCAATCCCTTTCGTACATAACGAATTAAATCATCTAAATGGTCAAATTTATAAATCGAATCAGGAAAACTAACTGAGCCATCTCCTCAAATGCAGGATATGGCTCTGTACCCATGTCCCATGAACAAAAACCATTATCGAAAAGGAAAAAAAAAACTATGAACAATAACCAAAGAAACCAATACCTAGCCAGGTTTAGGAAGAACACAAATGGATATGAGCAGATAAAAAAAAAAGGGACCAAATTTCTGGGCCAAATCGAAGGAAAGAAGTAGGTTTCACCTTCCAAGCTTCATCCGTCGACGAGAGAAACCAAACATCTTCGGCATTGCGTCCTCTTCAAATCCAATTTACCCAAAACAGGAATGACTAAACTAAACCCTACTAGCACAATCTCTTCTCTCCTGCAAACACAGAAGTGGGGAAAAAAGTTTAAACAAATAGGGTTAGTGGAGCAGTTGGGATTGGGCTCAACAAATCATGTCGATGAAAAGGGGGGAAAAGACAAATCTTTCAGTTAAAAAAAAGATGCTGGCCTTTGGAACTTGAGCAAGAACAGGAAGGCATCAAACATTTCGAAGATTTTCAGGCCAAGAAACGACAGAAATGTTGCGCCCAGGGAACCAACAAATCTCAATAAACAACGCAAAAAAATAACCTGGAAAAAAGAAATCAAGAACACCACCTTCCCACTAGTCAGACTCAGACCAAGAACAAGAACACGGGTACATTTGTTTTAGCTTCTCAAGAAGCAAAGCACCATTGCCACGAGCCAAAGAAGCAGACAGACACATCAAAGTATGAAAAACAAAGATAAAAAAAAAAGGATCAAAGAGAACACAAACAAACTTGCCCTACTTCTTGGATCGGAGCAGCAGCAGTAGCAAGCAAGCAAGAGCGGTCACACTGCCAAGAACATAAATTGCACCAGCTATGGAAGAGAAGAGAAGAGGAGAGGGAGCTAGAGGTGTAGTAAATGTGAGGCAGTGTAGTGTGGTAGCTACACTCTACTGTACTGAGGCAAGAGGCGGCAGCAACAGTGACATTGACTTCTCGGAGTGAGAGGGGTGAAAGAGAAAGAAGCCTCTGAACTCGACCTGCAACTGTGTGGAAAGTTTTACAGGAGGCATGGCGTTTTGTGTGATGAGAACAGCAGCAGCAGCCATGGAAAAGGTGATTCACTTTACTGTGTTCATCATGCATGAATTACGAGATGGATTTACCTTTGCTTTGCAGTTTATTTGCTTTTTCTCCAGATATTTGCAGGAGGCGTGGTGTTTTACTGGAGGCCATGTTCTTTTAAGCTTTTTAATTATTTTATATTTTTACCATGGATTATTTACTCCAAGCTCGTAAATATACAATTCCTCAGAAAAATTCTTCTACTGCACTGATTCCAAGCTATTTGTAAAGTTTTTTTTCTTCAAACTTAATTTATCATGTTAATCAAGTAAACAAACTGACTCAACCTACGCAAAAATATGTTCCAAAAAAGGTGCTCCAATTATTTTTCTTTTTTTCTCGGATTTCTAGTATATTCTTTCTCTGAATTTTCTCAAGACCATGGGCCTGTTGAGTTGCATTTTTTTCTATTTATTTGAGGATAAAACATTTATACTAAAATGCAGATAACAAAATAGTCTCACAAATGAACCATTTTTGCCATGTCATAGTTGGAGCTAGGAAACTAACAATTGTTTTTTTTCCCCAGGGGCTAGGGTCAGATGTTCACAAAATAAGCCCAACAGAAACAAAAAAAAAGGTAAAAAAAATGCAAATCTGAAGGTGCAAATGCTCCTTGTCATCCTTGATGATTATAGAGAAGCCAATGATGCTACTACTAGTAGTACTATCTGCTACTTCTATCTATGCAACTATTGACCCAGTAAATATGGTTTGTTTAATTTATGATTTTTTTGGCTGTCCTTTTGAGGTAGATAAAAAAATAAGTAATATATATATCTAAGTAGTGGCTAGTGGCATCTGTTATTTTTAGGCTGTATTATGATTTTCCTTGAGACATGGGCATGTGGTGCATGCCTGATTACTTTCAGTCGTTACAGAACCCGTTGTGAGAAAGCCTGCCTCAATCACTGCTTCTGACATTTTGGACCAAATTTGCACGGAAAATACACTGGAAAGACGCATACATTAGTACAGTAGTACTACTCACATTGAATTATATCTTTTTCTTTCTACTATGCTCTCCTCACATTGGAGCAATAATAAACACTAAAAATAATCTAAAAAATACTGCTTCCTCCGTTTTATAATATAACACTGAAAATGTCTAGATTCATTACTCAACTTCTAATATCTTAACAGATAATTGTAAGAAATGATAGAATGACTTACATTGTGAAACGAAGGGAGTACTGATATCTTGACAGGTATAGGAGGACATTGCTTAGTAAAATTAGGCTAGTATAATTTTTTTGGGCCATTTTCATTTGCCTTTGTTGAGAAACCATTTTTTTAGGAGTATTTTTCATTTCTTTTTTTTTTACTCAACTTCACTTGGTTTGATGTACAGCATAGATCTTGGAGCGTAGCGATGGGCGATGGCAGCAGGTTCCGACAGCCGCATTAAATCCCATCTGACCATGCACTAAGTCAGGAGCTGTACCATAATCATATGCACGCGCAGGATCTTCTGTGCCACTAGTCACATGTGAATTCTCATGCTTTGCTAAAAATTTCATGGTATGAAATCTCTCTGAGAAAAATGCCATACATATCAGTTTGTAAAGTAGTACTCCACATTCACAATGTAAGTTATTCTAGCATTTTCCACATTTATATTGATGTTATTATCTAGATTCATTAACATCAATATGAATGTGGAAAATGCTAGAATGACTTACATTGTGAAACGGAGAAAGTAGCAAATTTATGGAGGTTACAAGGAAATTTTATCAGATTATTTCCACAGAAATTGCTAAAAGTTTCTCTTTAAAGTAATAGCAAATTCGTGGAGGTTACAAGGAAATTTTATCGGATTATTTACACAGAAATTGCTAAAAGTTTCTCTTGTAATTGGATGATAATGTTTTTGGTACCCATGTCCACCGTTTACTAGCGGGTAGCATTCTTAGGCCCCCTTTTGCGATGTAAGATTAAGACAACTTAGGAACATAAAAAAATAGAATAAGTGATACACAAAGAATTATAAAGGAAAAAAGTTGCAAGAACAGCCGTTTATCCGAAGGAAAGTTTTTATGCTAACTCTCCTCTCTATAATATCTTTGTCTTGTGCTATTACATACGAATTTCATAAGGTCTTTGATGCATCAATCATGTGTCCCAAATGACTGTATAGGACATTTTTCTATAGGATTCAAACCCTACAGTTTTTTTATATATTTTTGGCACAAACCAAAGGACTAAAGTGTAACTGCACCCCAAGGATGCAATATTATATTAACTAGGAAGGTAGCCCGCGCGTTCACGCGGGCATGCGTCGTACGCTAAGTTTGAGACACTCATAAGAGCGAAATATTAGCCGGAGAAGATATCCACGGTTTCTCCGTTGTTTTCATTGGCATTAATTGTTTTTATAATTTTCTAACCTATTAGCTTTATATTCATGTTGTGATGTAGGAATGATTGCAGAGTACCATGTGAATAGGTAGCGTTTGTAGAAAGTTTAACAAACTTTTAGTATATAATAGATAGATGGATTATAATGTGTTGGTTATCTAATGTTTGATTTTAATTAATCTTAAACTTTGCTAGGTAGAAAATTAAAAGATGGAAAGTATATATAACAGATGATAGGAGACAGATGGAGGGACTGACGTACGTATGTTACGTAGGTGATGATTGGGAGAGGATGCCTAGGAGGTGGTGGGGTAGGGGTGAGATGAGATTTATGGATGGGTTGTTGGATTTTGTTTAAAGATAGATCTAATAGTGAAAAATGATGGATCCACTGTATTAAATAAAAATTAAAGTTTGGATGTTTTGTTTTTTTTCCTCGAAATTTCTTTGATTTCTCTAATTTATTAAAGCGTCGAGCAACGATTTAGGAGTGTTTGTAGTACATACGTATTTTCTATCGTACGTTTTCCATGTGAACTTTACGAACGTACGCATTTTATCTCTCACGTGGCTGGGGATCAGGAAGGAAAGATTACTTTTTTATTTTTTTTAAGTATGATAATCTAATGGTCTAAAATATTAGGTCAGTTAATTTAAGTAAAAATAAATGCTACATTTTTCTTGGAATACCTATGATTTTCTCTAATTCATTGGAGTGTTATGTAGTGATGTAGGAGCGTTTATGGAATACCGCGTGACGGATTGGTAGCGTTTGTAGAAGGTTTAATAAACTTTTAGTATATGATAGATAGATAGATTATAAGCTGTTAGTTATTTAATGTTTGATTTTATTTAATCTTAAACTTGGCTAGGTAGAAAACTAAAAGATGGAAACAGTAATCGACGATAGGAGATAGGAGACAGGGAGGGACGGACGTACGTATGTTAAGTACGTGATATGATGATGGGGAGAGGATGCCCAGGAGGTGGTGGGTTAGGGGTGGGATTGGATTTATGGATGGGTTGTTGGATTTTGTTTAAAGATAGATCTAATGATGAAATAATTTCTTCGATTTCTCTATTTATTGGAGCGCTAAGCAACGATTTAGAAACGTTTGTAGAAAGTTTGATGGATTTTTAGTATATAATATATTTAAAAAATTCAACAGGATCATAAATTAGATACTCCCTCTATCCCATAATATAAGGCGTGGTCAAAGTTAGCACGGTCATCAAAACTAATCTTTAGCTTATAACTTTTCATATACTATAAGATTTGTAGCAACAAAATTTTAACCATATGAAAGTAAATTTTAATTTCAATTTAATGATATATTTTTAACAAATAAAATTCATTTTATATTATACTAAGTGGTAGTCAAATTTTTAAATGTAAAATCTTAAAGTATGTGTGCGCCTTATATGGTAGAATGAAAGGAGTATATTTTCTTTTAAAAAATTAAAAGATGGTTTAAAGCACGTTGATTGGATATTTTATATTTTTTATTATGGATCCTAATTTTACTACATATCTATATTTGTGAAGTAATATACTCCGTATTTTATTTTTTACAATAAAAAATAAAATAGACCGTCAATTTTTTTTCCTCCAGGCAGCAGAAGGAAAGCTTCGTTTTCAATAGTAATGTACGTACTCAAGTTTTTGTTTCCAATCATACGTACGTAGTACCTACGTAGGGAGACAGCCCATATGTAGTCGGAGGAAGTTATTATTTTTTAATAATAAATTTAATCTAATGGTGTAAAATAGTGGGTCCACAAATTAAGCGAAAATCAACGGTACGGTTAGTACGGGTCCACCAATTTAAGTGAAAATCAACGGTGAGATTAGATAGTGCCATGTGGCGGCTTAAGAGTGTTTATAGGAGTGCCACATGGCGGCGTTAGAGCGTTTATAGGAAGTTTAATGGACTTTTAGTATATAATAGATATCATAATTGTAAGAAACTCTGAGCAATCAAATATACTACTCTGTAGTCAAATTTATTTGCTATTGGGGTACTAAGGGGTTGTTTGGTTGATGTCTAAGCTTGCCATAACTAAGCTTAGGCAAGTTGTGGCATGTGACAAAAGTATGGCCAAGAAATAGTTAGCCACAAGTGTGGCAATGTTAGCTCTAGTTATCTGAGTATGACATGTGGGATCTAAGGGTAGGAAAGTGTGGCATGACACAACTGTGGCATTGAAACAAACACACGACTAAAAACTGTAGCATGACTGAAGTGTGGCGTGGCAAAGTGAAGCAATCAACTAAACACCCCCTAAAATTAGTTCTCCAAATATTGTATAATATTTTCTTTTTAAGGAAATACAGTGCCATAGCGATCGTGACGCCCAATCTTCAATGGATCGTTTCTCGGTCCGTCACAGGTGAGTGTCTTTGTGACGGGCCGCAAACCTCCGTTACAGATGAGTCGTTCACGATGCCATGTTTCTGTGCAATTTGAACTATCAGTGTTAACTGTATTGGAGAAATGTTTTCTTCCAAAATCTCTATACATTCAGCAAGCACATATCTCTTGAATGATTCCTATACAGGCATGCTACAGGAATCCCCAAGTACATGACACCCAATTATACTTTGTGAAACCAAGCACTTTTTGGCATACTTCTGCATGCAACTAGAAGTTTCATAGTTTCGCACAAACTTGATAGTTTTAATGAATCCAACATCCATCACCCAACAAATTAAATGGATGCCCACAAAAGATGCTGTGAGAGACACAATGAAAGGACCAACAGGGATAAGTACAGCAAGGAACAGAACTACTACTGGTGACAAAGATGCTCTCTTGCTTGGTCAGACATGTGGTGGACCATATCTCACCGTTGATCCCAAATCAAACGGCCCATTTTGTGTCATTGTGTTTTCTCCTTGGGAAACCAGGTGATCTAGGTGAATTTTCTGCTAGGGCAATGCAGACATGCATGGGCATATGTATCATCATGTTTGTGGGCTCTTCAAATATGTTTTGATATGGACCTGAACATGGCTGATGGGCCAGGCCGGGCTGAGGCAATGAGTAGGTTCAATTTGGAATAATCTCATGTTTAATTAGGACCTAATAATTGTAGGGCTCGTCGAGCAATGATGATTGTCCCTTTCAACTCTTATTAATCTGGAGTTGATTTGTCGGAATTGACTCCTCGTTAGGAGCAGATAGTTCGAAGTGTCCGAATTATTGCTTCACGCTTCTAAAAATTTTATTTTTTAAAAAATAAACTATTTTCTATCGTATATATTGCTTCCTCTTGTTCCGGGATATTTATCAAGTTTATTTTTAAAATATTAATTTACATGTTAACAAGTGTTCACTCCGATTCGTATAAGTCGTTTGATTTTTTTCCTTAGCCAAAATTATTTAGGTTTGATCAACTTTATAGAAAAACAGTAACATTTTCAATACAAAACAAATATATTGTCAAAATTCTCACTCCGTACTCGTAAAAAAAATCGTTTAAGACAATATTTAAGTCAAACCTTGAGAATATAAATCATGAATAATTGTTAAGTTGTTGAGTTTGAAATGTAAAAAATATATGAATAGATTTGTCTTGAAAAATACTTTCATAAAAGTATACGTATATCACTTTTCAATAAATATTTTTGTAGAAATAAGAAGTCAAAGTTGTGTTTTGAAGACCGTGTCGCTGTCCAAAACGACTTTCTTTATGAGTACGGAGGGAGTATATTCAATGTTAAATTTAATGAAATTAATTTAGTATTGTAGATGTTACTAAACTTTGTTAAACTTAAAAGAATTTGAAAAAAAAGTCAAACGACTTATGGTTTGGCTTCTTTTCTCATTATTTTATCAAGATCAGCCATTAATGGTATTATGCAATATGCGGTATATATATACATTGATATAATGTAGTACATCACATTGAGAAATGATAACTATTGATACATGTTCTTTTATTAAAAAAATATATACATATACATACATATATTATTTTGTACATTCTCATAATTAAAAAAAAGGCAAAACTTGCATGCATATAAAAACTCTGCAATATTATTTTTTACCATTCTCTCTCACTCTCTTCTTTTCTCTTTATAAGTATAAGTTTAGTCAAGTTTGGTAATTTTCTTCAAGTAATTAACTCAGATCAGTAACTAATTAATCACAGTCTTCATCAAAGCCACAGTGCACCGGCACTCTTGAGCATGGGCACGAGCTCCCCCTTGAGATGCATGGCCATCACCTTGCTGGTGCCGCCGACGAGGCTCCCGCCGATGAACACCGCCGGCACGGCGGGCCCTCCGCGGCCGCCGGAGCCGTAGAGCCTCCTGGCGAGCTCCCTCTCCATCTCCTTCCCGAGCGGGTCCCTGTCGAGCTCGTGCACGGCGGCGCTGACGGCGAGCTCGCCGAGCAGCGTCGTCACCGCGGTGCACATGCAGCAGCCGCTCTTGGTGAACACCACCACCGCCCTCTCCGACGCCAGCATCGCCACCCTCTCCGCCATTGATCGATCGATCGATTAGCGCTAGCTTTTGCTTCCGGAAGGTTCTAGAAGCTTCTTCTGTCTAGCTTGCTTTGTGAGCTTGTTGATGATTTGTGTGTTGTGGTGTGCATGGTTTCTTCATCCCTATTTATAGTTGATCATTGATCAATGGCTGTGTCAGATTACCAGTTTAGTTGTCGCATAATATAGCTGGCAGAATCTGCAGATGAAATGCATGTTTGCTAATCGACGCGCACACTGAATTGAAGTCGATCGTGAAAAAGTGTGGCGATAGAGATTGCGCGTGTGCACTGGATTCTACTTCTACTAGATAATTGTTCCAGGCCAATAGGCCATGCATGTATGTATCGCATCAGCGAATCGGAATAACACCAAATCGTGATTTGACTTGTGATAAATCTACCCATCCAAACGGCTCTGAGGATAATCATATCATAACCAATGGCAACGCAGCCGACGAAACAGGCTATCTTTTGACGGAATTTCGTCAAGCTGTTTGAAAGTTAAACATTTCAGAGATGCACTCGATAGTACAGTGGTAAGGTCCTATATATATAGTATGCTCTGGTACAGCAATTTGTACCGAACAAAATCTGGCCGTTCAATCGTTAGGGGTGCGATGGACTACGAAGAAAAACAGCCAACGCTAGCTCCTCGTCTTCACGCGGCTGCACCATGGCCGCTGGCAGCGTCGTCTGCTTGCTGCCATAGCAAGCCGTACTTGGATGAGTCAAAGCTCGCGCCGGTGAAGGGCTTGAAGCACGGTGGCGGGAAGGACGATGAGGACGGCCAGTTGTTTAGCAACGACACGCTGGCGCTGCCACTAAAGCCAAAGCACAGTGAGCTGCCGAGCGCGACCGATGACGAGATGGTAGCAGCGAGACGGTAGTGGCGGTGGCGTCCCTAGCGAGGAGCCTGGAGTTCTCGCAGGAGCGGCGGGCGTGGATGATGTGTTAGCCAGAGATATCATTTTTTTTCTACGACTGCGGCAGTGTGGCGTGCGACGGCGTTTGCGTCCGCACGGCGTGGCCACCCCAACCGCGGTGGCACAGTTATGTCGACCTTGCTCGTCTACAGCAGCCAGAAGTGGCACCGGAGATTACGCCGGAGAACCGAAAAAGAGGGAAAAAAACAAAATGTGCATGAAAAATTGAAAAGGAAAGGTTCGCATGAAGTGCCTTCTGGCTCGCCGGCTCTCTCCACCTCCACTCTGGTTGGCCACTCCGCCGGTGAGAGCCCTCCGATGAGCCACTACTGCTCGGCATCTTCAGGAGAGAGAAAGGATAAGAGGCAGAGGAAGAAGATACAATTAGAACGCGAAATTACCTGACTACCCTTTTGTACTTAGTACCTCTTCATCTTCTATACAATCACGTGCGCCCGGTACTGTTTATTCTCAGGCGTTGGATGAAAGGAAACTGATGGTTTGGATTATAGGTACCGGCAGGTACGGTACCTGCAGGACCATAGAAACTCTCTTGTGAAAATGCGATCCATGCATGCATATATACGGCTTTGCAATTCTGAAGTCGGCGCATGCTCTCCTGCTGGTTTACATATTTCTGAAAACCGTTCAAACTTCAGAGTTCAGACAGAAACACACTCCTGCATCTGCATCGATCGCGCGGTGGTTTTCAGAAAGGTACTCCACTAGAGAAACCAAAGCGGCCAATACCACCATATATATCAGGTTCCTTCAGAATAGTATCGCATCTTCTTCTTCCTGCAATCACGCGCACACTAGCTAGAACACAGTAGGTCACTGTACACTGCCACTACTACGGCAACATGTCGCAACCTTTATTTTGTTCCTCCGGAGTTGCTGCGGTTGGCGTTCACAGGTGCGGCGGCCGTAGCATTGTCGTGCAGGTTTCAAAATTCCGGAATAATATTTAATTTCATGGTCAATTGGACGCCACCCCGATAGAAAATTATTTTGCCCGATTTCTTTGGATTTTTCAAAATTTCGTGAATTTACTAAAGTTTATTCAGATTTGACCAATTTTCTTTCAAATTTCAAATTACTTCGAATTGAAATTTTGGAAATTTCAGTCCTATCGGTACCCCTGATAGAAATAACATAACCGATACATATTTAAACCCTGTTTTCGTGCTAGCACTCACTTACGGTGATGGCTTATGGGGTGTGGCCATTGCTTGCTGTGCACGACGGCACCAATGATTCACGGCTACACTGCTGGCTAGCATGTTTGGGCAGACTGGTGATGATGCAGACCTTGGCAAATTGGCTATGCTATAATGCTGGGCAAAAGCTTTGCTTGGCTCAACGACCGTGATGTCCTCGGGCATCATCTCCCTCTGCCCTGGAGGTGTTTGCCATACTATCCTGCTCCATTTCGCTTTGGGACTAGAGTGAAATCCCCGTTTCAGTCTCCGCCTATGCGATGGCGGCGTCTATTCGACATTCGTCTCCTTCCTGAGTGGAGTCAAGCCGCGCACGAAGGAGGGCACCCGATCCCGATCGTATCCCTGTTGATTGAACGGACGGATTTTATTTGGTACCTGGTGGTACCAATACCTCGGGGTACCACCTGCTGGACCAGAACAAAACTCAATATATATATTTAGAGAGTTTTATGGTTCACCAGGCGGTACCTCTTGGTACTGGTACTATCAGGTACCAAACAAAATCAAGTTGTTCATTCTATAGGGGTACGATGGATACTACGTCACTTCCCTACCACGAGCTCATTGAGGGTACCCCATCTCATCCACTGCACATGTGCACCTACCTCCTCGATGCCACAGCTTGGGGAGAAGGGCGACACGGTAGGAGGAGGTCATCGACAAGCCTAAATATGACCAGTGAGAGGGTAACGTGAGAGGCAAAGGTCCTTAGTGAGCCTGAGTCTAGCTAGCGAGAGGGCGGCATAGGAGACAGAGGTTGTTTGGTGAGCCAGGATCCAACGAGCTCGGGGGAAGTGCTGCTCCTAGTTCATGTTGAGAGCTTGAGGGAAAGGGCGTGGATTTGGATTTGGCTGGCGAGGTTGGGGAAGGGCAGAGAGGGGGTGCGGAAATCAACAGTGAGACTGGATCCGGTCGACTAGCTTGGAGGAAGGGCGGCGCTGGAGTCAGAAGTTGCCGGCGAGCTTTGCCCGCATCGCTACCTCCACACCCGAACATATATTTTCTCACCCTCATATCAACGTGAAAAGATATTTTTGCCTTTCCACTCCTTTTTTGGCCGGTACCATCGTAGAAATCATATGGCACCTGAAGGTACTCAACGATCTCAGCCATCAATTCTATTATGTTGGACGGCCCAGATTCAGTACCTACCCAGGTTGTTGGATAGTGAAAATCATATCCTCATATCTTTAAGTGTGCAGTTTGCCCGCGGTGATCCGTTTTAAAAAAAAAAGTAAATGTAGCCATTTAATGGATCCTATATGCTGCAATATGTTATATATATAGTATATAGGGAGTGGATTTTCATCCCTCGAGGGGATACTCCTACATAGTGGACATCACATTGTAATGTGATAACTATTGATACATTTTTTATTAAAAGAGAAGGTACTATATACATGCATGTGTATTCTCCTAAAAAGGCAAAACTTGCAACTACGCAATATTTTTGGTACTTTCTCTCTTTCTCTGATCTCTCTCCTCTCTTTTTAAGTACAAAGTTCAGTTAAGCTATAGGCTTTCATGGTAATTTTCTTCAAGTAATTAACTCAGAAGTCTCAGATCAGTAACTAATCACAGTCTTCAAAGCCACAGTGCACCGGCGCTCTTGAGCAAGGGCACGAGCTCGCCCTTGAGGTGCATGGCCATCACCTTGCTGGTGCCGCCGACGAGGCTCCCGCCGATGAACACCGCCGGCACGGCGGGCCCGCCGCGTCCGCCGGAGCCGTAGAGCCTCCTGGCGAGCTCCTTCTCCATCTCCTTCCCGAGCGGCTCCCTGTCGAGCTCGTGCACGGCGGCGCTGACGGCGAGCTCGCCGAGCAGCGTCGTCACCGCGGTGCTCATGCAGCAGCCGCTCTTGGTGAACACCACCACCGCCCTCTCCGACGCCAGCCTCGCCACCCTCTCCGCCATTGTTCGATTAGCTAGCTTGCTTCTGGAAGGTTCTAGAAGCTTCTTCTGTCTAGCTTGCTTTGTGAGCTCGTTGCTGATTTGTGTTGTGAAGAAGTTTGCATGGTTTGCTTCCCTTTTTATAGGGAAGCTCATGCACAGGAATGAGCTTAGATTGCAGTGGCTGTCAGATTATCAGTTTAGTTGTCGCATAATAGCTGCTAGAATCTGCAGATGAAATGCATGCAGGCACACTGAATTGAAGTCATGGAAAGTGTGGGCGATAGATTGCGTGTGCATTGGATTCTGGATAATTGTTTCCAGGCGCCATGTATGTATCGCATCAGCGAATCGGAATAAAGTGCACCTCATCCTGATTTGACTTCTGAAAAATCTCCCCATACCGATGGATGTGTGGAGACTGAAGATAACCGTAACCAATCATCGCAACGCCTCCGAAGAAACAGGCAGGTCTTTGACAGAATTTTCTGCACTGTCTGTGAAGTTTAAACATTTGATGATCACTACTCCCTCCGTCTTATAAAATAAGGGATTTTAAGTATTTTTCTTATACTGTTTGACCACTCGTCTTATTAAAAAAATTTATGCAAATATAAAAAACGAAAAGTTGTGGTTAAAGTATTTTGAATAATAAAGTAAGTCAAAAAAATAAATAATAATTTCAATTTTTTTTTGAATAAGACGTGTGATCAAACAGAGCAAGCAACGGAGGGAGAGGGAGTACATGTTTGCGTTGTCGTTTTATGTCGTGACATATTGCTG
The DNA here is from genome assembly GCF_000147395.1 of Oryza glaberrima. Taxonomy (NCBI): domain Eukaryota; kingdom Viridiplantae; phylum Streptophyta; class Magnoliopsida; order Poales; family Poaceae; genus Oryza; species Oryza glaberrima. Next base: position 24,191,256 of record NC_068336.1, on the reverse strand, counting down.
ACTCTAGAGTTGTTCTAATTCAGAATTCAGACTGAAAACGTTCTGCCATAAATCCTTGCATGACTCTGAAATCCGATCATGCGTTACAGTTTTTGCAATTCTGAAGTTGTTTCACATTCTCTTGCTTGCTACGTAATAGGTCAACATATTTCTGAAACTGTTCAACACTTCCAACTTCAGAGTTCAGTCGAATTTCAGGCTGAAACATCGATCCTTCCAGAGAGGAATACCATTACCAGCTGCATGTACCTTCAACACAGTACAAATGCGATGCTGCCGACAATGGCAGAAACGTCGCGGCCATCGCCGCCGCACGGTGGACAGGAAGCCGGCCAGATTCCGGCGCCACCTGATCGAGCTGCAAATTGCACTGCCGCGCATGCGGCGCGCGTGCCTGCTGCCTGCATCGATTGCGCGGGTGGTTTCAGAAAGGCGGCAGCAAATGTGTCCACTAGCGAAACCCACGCGGCAATGCATGCAGCTTCAGATCGAATCGCATCTTCTCCTTCTTCTTCTTTCTGCAACTCTCTCGCAACAACTCGCAACCTTTATTTTGTTCTCCCTCGGGTTTTCCTTATCGGAATCTTATGATCAATCAATCCATATACTTGTCCCCAAAGATCTTCCTGCTCCTCGATCGTGGCGCCGATCGAATCAGATGTGGATCAGTGCACGTACTGCGACGCCGCGATCTGATGGCGCCTGGTTTTCAGATGACGGCTAGCCGGTGACATGAACCTGCATATGAATAATCATGCATGCATTCATGAATGAATGTGCGCGCCAATCGGGATCCAGAGAAAGATCACATCTCGATCGAACGATGCTTTATATCTATCTTCTGCAGTTCTGCTGATCTGTTCATCTAGTTGCTTCCCTGATGATTTGATGCTGCATGCAGCAATCGCATCGCATATCTGAGACAGCACTGTCCATCGATCAGAGAGAGAGAGAGAGAGAGAGATGCCTTGATTCTGCTCGTGGCTAGAACAGAGAATGATTCTGCACTCATCACCTGATGTAATTGAACAGAGAATGATTCGTCGAGTAGCACAACGTATGCGTGCAGGATGGATCGATCGATGGGCCACTGGATATTTGGATAGAGATGTTGCAGGGATGAACCTACCTTGGCTTAGCTCAATCATCTCTGAAACTTGAAATGACTCTTCAGAGATATAGCTCTCGCATACTCTGAAGGTCAATGAATGTCAGAGCTAGCTCTTTGCATCTTGTGCTGTGCTGCATGATTCCTTGAGGATTAATTTTGGACATTTCATTGGCCCCTTAGCCTTCTCATGGGGCGCCCACTGTCTCATGTCAAGGTGTTTTGCATTGGTCTTTACTCTTTAGTGGTAGTACAATTAATTTACACCGTCCATCTTCTAATCCGATCGATCATATCTAATTAATCTAGACCGGTGTCATACGCTTACTAAAAATATAAGCGATAATAATAAAATAGTGAAATATAGCGATAACATTAAAATAACGGACTATCAAAGGAAACTATAATATAATTATAGTATAATTATACTTATACGGCAACTATATATTGGAGAAATGGGAATAGGTACTCCCCTTCCCTTGGATGCTTGGGACACTTTAGGCCCTACCAAGCCCTATAAGATCTACATCTTCGACTTCAAGAGGTGTCAAGAAGAGTGTTGAGACCTACAAGATCTACATCTTCAAGTTGCTGAAGCGGGTGGTGGACACCGACATCTTATCTAAAGCCTTACCCATCATGAACTCTTTCTTCATTGGCATCTTCGAGAAGCTCGTCCGAAGCAACAATGAAATCTACTTTCGGCAATAGGAGCACGCACGAATGGGCAGGGGTGTCCTGAGAACTCAGCCTATCTTGAGGATACAGGGTGACCGAGCACGACGGCCATCTAGAGATATGTTTTTAATCCCTTGGGGCACCAAGCTCTCATTAGAACCCTGAGGGCACCCCGGGCTCTCCTTGGAGGGGTCCGCCCCATTAAGGAAATCTACTTAGGTCATGTGATTACATTTAGACCATCGCTTTACATTAATTAGAGCAGTACAAACCTGGTGTACAACTAATCCACAATACGAGAGACGTGGCGGCACATGTAGCCCCTTACATGCCCACATCACCCCGAAGAAAATGAGACGTGCGACATGGTGTGTCCTCAGCAACCTTCCCCCGAGCCACCCCTGTTGGCTATGGTGGCTGACACATAGGCTCAGGGACAGTTGAAACGAAGACTTTTAAGTCTCCTCTTCACTTGTCAGTCGGTAGGTGGCTGTCACATATGATCAGCTGCCCTGAAAGGGACAACGTCAAGACTAAGCATATCAAGTTTAGAGGAGTGGGTCCCACTCCTACGTGCATGCAACATCATTATGGACTCCCCTTCACGTATAAAAGGAGGATCCATGCCTCCGAGAAAAGGTTTAGCACAGTCATCTACGCTAGGTTAGCCAAACATCGAGTGAGCAAGGATCTTCTCCTCCTCACTTAAACTTTTTTCACATCTCCTTTGTAACTCACTCGATCATCCATAGTCCACCACACAAGAGTAGAGTATTACGGATCCGTGTACCCCGAACCTATATAATTGTCTGTGTTCATTCCATCCGTGTGAGCAGGACCTGAGCTCAAAACTTGCACCCCAGCCAAACTCACGAAGGAGGAGTGCCTTGCTTCCCCGCTAGAGAAGTTCCGTTTTCCAACACTACACTATAACTATGTTGTACTTCTATATAACTGGTAAATATTACGAATATTTTACAAATTAAACCCTCACATCCCTTCATTGATCATCTCAAGAAACTTGTTACATTGCAAAGATTGTGAGAAAGAACACATTGCAATTTTTTTTTGAACTTTTGTACATTCTCCTTCTTAGAGCATCCCCAGCAGATACTCCATCCAGTCCTCTATCCACAAAATAGAGGTTGGGAGAAGAAAAATGAGCTCCAGCAGATACTCCATCCTAGCATCCAAATTTAGCCATCCTCCATCCGGGGAGAGAGAAACGTCAAATTTGAAGTTTCTCTCTCCTCACGCCATCCTAACCGCCAGCGTCGCCCGCCCCCATCGGGAGTCCGGATCGACCTCTCCTCCGCCGCGACCTCCTCAATGTCGTTGTTGTCGCCGGCCGGATGTGCTTTTCTCACTATGGAGTGAGGGTGGAGAGGGAGAGACATACCAGATCTGGAAGGAGAACCCACGCCGGCTGTCGCGCCGCCGCACCTTTGCACGCCGGCCGTCGCGCCGCCGCGCCTCCGCGCCCATCGCGCTGCCATGCCGCCGCACCCGTCGTGCCGCCGCGGCCACCAGCCTCCGCCTCCACGCTGGGGAGAAAAGGAGAGAAGAAGAAGAGGAATAGAATAGGAGAGAAGAAGAGGAATCGTAAAGAGGAAAGAAAAGGAGTAGAGAGGAGGAGAAAAAAAGTCCGAACCATTAAAAATATATTCATTAAAATAAACTCATTTAGATTATCGGGATAAATAACAATGTTAAATTTTAGTTGTTTAAAATATAGTCTTCAAAAAATAATACAAATGTATGGTTAGTTGAAAAATATTAGTAAAATATAGAAGGATGTGATATGGAAAATGCAATATAAATGATTTGTTGGAGTGAGAAGAAATGTAGATGAGGAATCTTTTTAGATGATCATCCATATGAGCATATGGAGGATCAAATTTGAATGAGCTGCTGGGATGCTCTCCCTCCCATTCTCTCTCTCTCTCTCTCTCATTCCCTTCTTCCTTTAACTTTGTAACGTTCATTTACCTTCTTATATTAAAAAAAGAACACATCGACGATATATTTTTTCAGAGCATATATTATACACATCCAAATTAAATTAATAAAAACCCAGAACATGTTCAGAGAAAAAACTGAATTTATTTATCAAAATGGACGACATTTACAACAACTTCACCATTACACCACTCGATCGATCGATCTAATTTATTCTCATCAGCACAGGAGGACATAAAAAACCTGGCTTAATTCGCTTTGCATTGCATTCTGCATGCATACACGTGTATATATGTATACACACTAGAGCCAGAGCGCGCCGGCGTTCTTGAGCATGGGAACGAGCTCGCCGGCGAGGTGGAGCGACATGACCCGGTTGGCGCCGCCGACGAGGTTTCCTCCGACGAACACCGCCGGAACGGCGCGGCCGCCGCCGCCTCCGGCGCCGCCGTTGAGCCTCCTGGCGAGCTCCCTCTCCATGTCCCTGCCGCGGGGGTCCTTGTCGAGCTCGTGCACGGCGGCGTTGACGCCCAGCTCGCCGACGAGGAGGCTCGTCACGGCGTGGCACATGCCGCAGTTGCTCGCCGTGAACACCACCACCGCCCTCTCCGACGCCAGCTTCGCCACCCTCTCCATCGATCGAGACCTGACCTGGAACCCCTTCTAGATGCTTCTAGTAGCTTCTCGATCACTGTGTGCTTGAGAGAAGTTGAGATGATGATTTGGAAGTAGCTTAGCTTAGGTGTGGTTTGTTGTTGCTGGGGTGGCTAGCCTTTTATAGGCTTAGAGAAAGGTGTTTGTTGCTACTACTTGTTAATTACATATTCTGATATTCTACTGAAATATGTTATAAATCTATTATACAGGCACAGGCTAAAGGTTGGATGGTTTTTGGATTAGAGAATCGATGTTTGTGTTCACCAAGGGCCGTGGACCTTGGTATCTTTCCTTTTTTGTTGACCCTCTTTCGAAGTCTCAATTTTATAAAGCTTTTGAAATTAGCATGCATGTAGTACAACTTTATTTGTATGGATATTTGTGGACGTCTTAGTATTGCCTTTGTTTTTTTTAATAATATACTCTCTCCATTCCAAATTGATTTACATATAGTTTTTTTTAAGGTTATTCCTAAATGATCTACATATTTATGTTCATTCATTAAGTCTATTTGTTATTTGTGCATTGGAGTAAATGGACATTAATACATGCATTCATGCACATAAGTATTTATAGCCCACATGCAATATCTTGATTTGCTGTTGGCTAGGAAATAGTGGAGATAGTGCATGCATCGAGTTTGTTGCTAGAGTAAATATAGTATGAGAGAGTTATTAGTTTTTCTTGGTCTTGGTGTACCTATGAAATATGTAGATCAATTTGGAATGGAGAGAGAGTATATAATATTATTGACTTTTAGACATACATTAATTTAACTGTTAGTTTCATTTAAAAATTTTTGTGCAAATATACAAGAATATAAGTCATGATTCAAGTGCATTTAATAATAAAATAAACAAACCATAGGTAAAAGTTAAGTATTTTTTTTAATAAGACGTCGAAACATATGTCTAAAGTCAATAACATCATATATTAAGAAAACAGAGGGAGTATTTTGTAGCTGTAGCATTCCTCAGTTAAGTTAAGGTTCATAACTAAGTAAGCAGGATCTTCAGAGTGTATATACATACATTTGTGAAAATCTTTTATAGTATACAGTATATATGCATGCATGCCTCACCCAGCAAAGCATATATATATATATGGATTTTAGTTAAGTATATGGTGGTAACAGACTAAGTAATCTCAAGAGTTGTGGGGATTACACAATTTTCTTCTGCACTTACTGACGATCTGAAGCTTGTAATTTCTGGAAAATAAGCTTAAGTTGATGACTTCTAACCATTCTCTCTGAAACTGAGTCTGAAACATTCTTGACAACTTCAGAGTTTTGACAGTAAACACACAAGTTCAGAAGAGAATAACAGACACATTCAAAATAATGATGCCAACACAAACACGGCCACACGCACGCGTCGTCGCATGACAGTAATAACTTTGACACCAGGATCTGATTCCACACGCTAAGAACAGCCGCTTTCTATGTAGGAGGGATCAGCTTCCTGCAGTAGTCTCATTCAGCACACGCGCTCTACCTATTCTGACCTTATCCCAATGGCAGAATCTCTCCAGCTTGGTGACCAATGTCTCTGAATTTTCTCATCATCTATCAATAATCTGCCCAATCTGCCAATGCATCCCTTGTTTCTCCCTTGAGATTTTCAGCAATCTTGCTAACCACATTATTGGTAATCAGTTTCATCCTATCACATCACATATGCATCATGGCAGTATAGCACCAGCTCTGCAAAATGTTTTACCTCGAAATATTGGGTGTCTGAAACAAACTAGCAGAGTTTTTTCTTATACGGATACCTAAAAAATATGAGTTCTTTTAATGAAATTTACCAAAAATTATTGACTCGACCAGAACAGCACCGTCTGGATGGAGATATCAGATATTAGGCTGGTTCAGAGTAGCATCTTCAGGCAGAGAGCTTCCAGTCCATCGTACAGTCACACAAATATCTCTTCTGACCTTATCTGCCACAGTCCGGAATCTGTCCAATTTGCAACTTATACCTGTTGTCTCTGGAGATTTTCACTGTACTTGCTGACTCACACCATTAGGCTGATCTTGTCAAGTGTCATCTGTTCAATTTGTCATACAGTGTTCATTCTAACTTTTGAAGATTCTCAGTTTTGTGACCTTATCAGATATGCAGGCATTCGCCACGCGGAAACCCGAACGGGCAAATCTTTGCTTTGCATATTTTCTCTGCAAATGATGCAAAAAAGTGATGCTATGAAACAGTTAGTGTTGATGTGCTGCAATGCAAACCCTATGAACAAGCAGATGAAAAATGGAGAATATGTGGATAGACATGTATTCTTATCCTTCTTTATCTGACCTGGCAGTGCCCACCAACCATAGAGCTTTGCATCTTCTGATTCTTTTCTGATTCTCATCAGTTCTTGGCTCCTCAAATCTGAAAGGAGCAACACTATTTTATCGGCAAATACATATTTGACATGAATGTAACTGGAATGGTGGGGATGAAAATGCAGAGAAAAATCTGGCAATCTCTCTGGCAATTAAAGGGGGAATCACAATGGTTGAAAAGCATATAATACCATCAAATCCTTCTATTATTTATTCCATTGATATTGTTATGTACATAAATAAAGGCGTGTCTACAATGTTCATATGGAGCTTCCATGTACAATTCTCACTTGAGTAAAGGGGGGCACATATTAAAAATGAAACCTCTCCTTATCCTCAGGAGAGCTCCTGGAGAACCCAGTACACCTACATTACATGAGCTATATGCACAAAAGGAAAATAATTATATACAATTTACCCTCGGGCAAAGGGTTAAATAGATTCCACGGCGTGCCACTCTTGCGGATATCTTGTCATGATGATGGTTCTATCAACTTCAAGAATGCTACCATATGCCGTGTTGGTTGAACCAATCACAAATTGGCAGGTTCCCCTTGAATCAGCGTGTAGTGAGACACCGTAGTATTCAAGATGATCTGCCACACTTCTGCCGTAGACCGATCTATTCAAGCAAGACCAATGGTAAGTTATGTGAAGATCATGCGTGCCAAAAACTGTGTAAAGCAGATAGATACCTGCTGCATGTTGGGTCCTCGCCTGATCCATCACAGATGGTCTCATTCCTAGTAACTACATTTCCTACTATGGTCTCATGAAGCCAAACCTGAAGACAGATAAATGCCGAAGAAACAAATGATTGAACAAAGGTCTAGAAGAACTTCAGTCCTTTTTTTGTAAGTATCAGAGACTAACCTCTCTCGAGAAGTGGTGATATGTCCATTCACCAAGGTAACAAAAATATGGTGGCAAGTGTGGGACAATGTCATTCTGATGGGTCACACGGATTGTTCTCGGGACTTGGTCACTGAAGTATGCAGCAAAAGAAGGATTGCCTACGCGAGGCTGTCCAAAAGTCATGAGTTGAACTTCCTGCGATCCATACTTAACCTGGAAAACAGAAGGCCAGAAATCAGTTCCTTGATTCCAACATGCCTACATACAATAGTTAAAATAAATCTTATATTGAAAGATCACAGGTTTACACTTGCTTCATAAATTTGATGCAATAACAGAGGCTATAAATTAGAAAAACGAAATATTTCATACAAGAAAAACTTGGATTTTCATCTGTTCCTAATGGCGTGGTTCAAGGGAAATATGGTTCATGATATCCCATGTATGAACCAAAAGTCCCAAGGGTTGAGGATAAATCATGGCCATATGTAACAGAAAAAACATCCAGATGGATCAAAGGCACGTACAGAGAGGTCAAGGGCACAGAACGATGCTAAAGCCCCTCCCATTGAGTGACCTACAACATTTATAGGTAGCCTTCCATATGTCTTCCTTGCCCACCGAACAGATTCCAAGATCTCATGCCGCACTGTTGTATTATAATATGCAGTATAAAACCCATGATGAACCTACATAAATAGATAAACATCAAGCAAAATAGAGTTATATCACTAATTTAATGATATTTCCCCAAAAAAACAATAGAAACTTGACTAGTGGAATTACCATTGCATCTGGCATGCCTGGATAACCTACATCAAGCTGCTTCCAGAAGAGATCTTCAATCCAATTCGAGACACTTCACAAGTTCAAGGAAACAAGTTAAAAGGATGGGGGAGTGAACAAGTTCCTCTTGTTTCCACATGGTAGTCACTAGTAAGGTACTCTAACGAAAACATCATTTATACCTGTGTTCTTGTGTGCCTCTAAAAGCAATGATTATGGATTGTGGATCAGGGGCGATTCCAACAAAAGCCTGGTCATAATTATATATCATTTAATATAGGAACATAAATACCCACTCAGAAATGCATGGAAGCAGAAGAGGATTAGATAATGAACCTGTAAGCAGTTCTCCACATCTACAATTATCTCTATCATCTCAAAACCCTGCATTAATAATACCAACAATAACATAATCAGACAACAAGGAACAGCAGAACTGCTTGTAGAAGCAGCACAACGAACAAGTTCAGTCTTGGGACTCATAAGTGCACACCTTTGTGCCACCTTGACACCTTGGGCATGTCCATGCGAAAAGTGAGGTTAAGTCAGATGTATACACCTGAAATGCATTTACATAAGACACGTATATAAACATTTCATGAGAAAACTCAAACATAAGTTCAAAACAAGTACTATCCTCTAAGATGATGAATGAAGAATACTAGAAAACTTTTTCAGTCAAAATAAGTATTTGGAGTTGAAATCTTGCAATAAGCAAAAGTAAGGCAGGATACTAGTCGTTGGATTTGTTGAATGGAACAGGAAGGGACTTGTGCAAGTTGCAAACAAGCACTAAAAGCAGTTCTCATCAGAAAACTTGTCTTGCTAGGGCAATAGGAAATTGGTTTCAGGAATTAATCTGAGCAGTTCTCAACAAAAACAAGTGATTACTGTCATGTTCAAGAAGGAACTTACAGCAGATGCATATTGCACAAAAATATGGGCGAGAGTGCGGTTATAAGAATAGCCACCATCAGAATGCTTCATCCTGAGTTCTGCACTAGGAAACAAAATGTAAACAGCTCTGTTGCATTTAACAAAAATACAGGTTTGCTAATCCTGTTCCATAACCTAAACAAATCATATTATCATAAGAGCAATTGCATAAATCAGAATTTCAGATAGCCCCTAGAAACCCCATATATGCTAGATTGGCAGAGTTCATTGCTGAGAATCTAGCAGGATTTTCAGATCTCAGGAAGAACATAAGTAAAGCTAAACGATTTCAGCCACATTGCCCACGCTATCATAGCCAGTACATCTCTATCTACATTATGAGATTGCTTGCAATACATCGGCTTAATATGCTTCATAGTACAGAAGCAACGGTACAGCCGTACAAAACATCTGACCCTGAAAACTTATTGAGCATTTACTCTGAATTTCCCAACTCCATTCCCAGTTAAACATCGCACAGATTCAGTCAAATTGCCAATAACCTAGCAGCCATAGCAGTCAATATACTAAATCTAACACATTTCATACTCTCCCCATCATTATACCCTTTAATTCGCTCAAAATGTCACGGAATCCCCCCATCCTGTCACAGGCTCACAGCCAATCGAATTGACTTTCCCAATCGTGCATTTGTACAAGTTTCCTTGCACACCCCACTCACAAGCAATCACAATCGACAAATCGTGCAAACCTCGCACTAATTCTCCCAAGAACGGCGAACCTGAGCTACTCATACCAAGCAACTGCTCCACGAAATAAATAAACAAAAAAAAAAGAAAAATCAAGAACAGGTCGGGGAAAGAAATCGTCACCTCCGCCTCGACCAGCGGCCGCCGCCGCCGCCGGTGAGGGAGACGACGAGAGCAGAAGCGCCGCCACTACCAGCGCCGCCGCGGCGGTGCTCGAGCTCGCCATCCGCCTCCGCGACGACCTCTCTCGCAGCATCTCCCTCCCTCTCGCCTTTCCCAACTCGCACCCACCACCTCCAATGGAGACGGGTAGAAAGAACTCGCCGCAGAATCGGGGGAGTAAGTGGGAATTAAAAAATATATTTATGAGGGGGTGATTTGTAAATTGGTAGCGTAACTGACTGGGTCTCGGCTACTTTGCACTTAACACCCCGTGTTACTGCAATATTGTAAATTTATCCACGAGATAGATAAATCTCCTGGCGCCTGCCCATTTATAAACTGCCACGTGTCCAGTTATGAATATAGAGATGGTGTTTTTGTGATTGGGTACCTGAATTATTCCGGTATTATGAAAGAAGCAGGGGAGGAGTCAGTGTCCGACACGCTATAATAGGGGAGGTGGAGGGTGCGAGAAGAAAACGACCGAGCCATAGTTATTGTCAACAGCAGTGTGCTGGGTCCACATGTCACGGAGAGGAGGATTTGGCAGGACGTGGCATTGGTCAATGGTGGATGGCTTGGGGTTTTCAAACACACTGCTCTGGAAGAATCCAACATTAGACGTGTAACTTTTCTTGTAAGAAAATAATGCAAATAATCCGACCACCAATTAATTGAATTAAGATGTTGTGATTTGAGATTGAAAGTTTGAAATAGTATGTCTTTTTGGCACAGCTTAACTGCGGTTGTATAGCATAACCTCTGTAGCGATCATACTGTCTTTTAGGTAGTAGGTATTGTTGCTATAGCCACAGCAGGTACAACAGTCCTCTGGGCCGAACGAGTGAGAGGTATTAGGAGGTTATCAATTGAACGGTCCAAGTTGTTAATAACCTTATGTGCATTTTATTCATGTATTTTGATTCTCACAAGATTATAACACCATCTCTATTTTTATTAATAACCGGTAATTTTTCACCTATCTATTTATTAAACTTAACGATAATAATTATCCTCAAATTGTTAGACCAAAGCGAAAGAAATTGATACACCCCTTCTAATAACGTGGCATCAATTTTTAGTGTTTATAAATATTGGAAAACGAATTATCAAATCTCAAAGCTAAATAGTTTCCGATATTAAGAAACTGAGGGAGTATAACCTTTTGCGATTTTCTCTCTTTTTTATGGGAAGCTCAATTAACTCCGATAGTATTGGTTAGTTTGGCTTGCCGACCTACCAAAATTATGCATTACCAAATGAAGGCAATACACATACATCTCTTATATTTGCACAAATCTGAGGATAAGATCAAGAAACACATACCCTACCAAAATTTGACAGGCAAACATTTTCTCAATATTTAACACTATCAACATTTAAATATCAACATTTGGTAGGATATTAACAAAGCCGACACATAAATAGGAGCATACCAGGCCCTAGGCCACGTGGCCCATGGCTTTGGGTCTAAAGTTTCATGCTTGGCCCAAAGTTAATTGGGTTGGCCAGGGCCTGAGGTAAATCCTAAGGTTAACCCTGTCCCTGCCCATAAATATATGTTTCAAAGCAACATTTATTTAGGTTGTTAGAGAAACAAATCTCATGCTTGGCCAGGAGCATGAGGCAGTAGTGCAAGGATACCGTAAATATATAATTAAGCCATTATGGTTATATGTGTAGGGTGTACGTGCACGTGTTTATAGGAGTAAGTGCGTGCATATCGTAAGTGTCTGTATTTGTATTGTGTTTGTAAAAAAAATGCAAATTATATTGTAGTATAATAGCAAAGCACTAGAGTAATTTAATAAATAAAAATGACTTTGTGTAACTTTAACAACATACATACATATAGTATATACTCCCTCTGTATATTTTAATGTATGACGCCGTTGACTTTTTAACCAACGTTTGACCACTCGTTTTATTCAAAAATTTTATACAAATATAAAAATACTTATGTTATACTTAAAAAACATTTGATGATAAATCAAATCACAATAAAATAAATTATAATTACATAAACTTTTAAATAAGACGAAAGGTCAAACATCTATAAAAAGTCAACCGCGTCATACTCCCTCCGTTTCAAAATGTGTGACACCATTGACTTTTTAGTATATGTTTAACCGTTTGTCCTAAACACGTACTAAAAAGTTAACGGTGTCAAACATTTTAAAACAGAGGAAGCATATTTTAATATGGAGGGAGTACTCCTTTTCTATATGGTTGATGGGCACAGCTGCGCTCGATGGAGTGCGTTGTCACACCGTCGTGTCCCCTACACCTTAGCTATCTATTCCACATATTATAATACTCCTTTCATTTTTATTTACATGACTTTGGTTAGTTTAATTTTAAACAAACAATGCCAAATAAAAGAAAGCAGAGACAGTATCTATGATGGGTACACTTGCGCACAATTGAGTACTGCATATTTGCTGTATTATTAAACAATGCTAAAAATACAACTTGTTGCCTATAAATTACTTTGGTTTTTTTATCAAGTAGAAATTACCTTGCTAGTAAAAGAATAGAGAAGGAGATCTACACTGTAATGATTGACAACTACAAATATATAATAACATAAGTATACGATTGTTTCTCTAGAAACAAAGCAAACAATTATCATGAATAATACAATTCCATTTTCAACTAAACTTTGATTAGCCATCTGCTCAATAATTAGAAACTTATTGAAATCGTTGGCCGGGTCCTCCTGGACAGAGTCCATAGCGTCACGTGTCTTCGATCGGCTACTGCGGCCATGACTTGGAGAAGAAGGGGAAAGAAATCAAGAAATGGTCAGGTTTTTTCCTTATGTTAAAGTCTTCCTTTTGGCTTGTTCGGTTTTAACTCCTAAGACACAGGGAAAGTGGGAAACCACATGTAGGGCTTGTTTGGCACAGCTCCAGCTCCAGCTCCCGCTCCATCTCTTCTGGAGGTGGAGCCCAACCAAACAGTTTCAGCTCCATCTAAAATAGGAGCGGAGCTGAATGGAACGCTCTCACAAAATAAACTAGAGAGGTGGAGCTGGGTTTAGACAGCTCCACAACTCCATTGCTAGCCGCTGCATGAAGCTTGCTTCGAGTGGGCCCTACTGCTTCGAGCTTGCTTGTTGTTTATGCTCCGTGGCGCTAGCCGCCAGATCCAACCCCATAGGCAACCATCTCTCTCAATACACCAGTTTTGGGCGGAGCTCAGACGAAGTGACACCACCTGCGTGGCTACTGCTGCCGGCTGGGCTTGGGCCGGCGTCTGTTTTCATCGGTCTCGGCTGAGGGTTATGGCTGGTCTTGACCGCTGCTGTGGCCAGCCATCAGGGGGAGGGAGAGGGAAGAGAAAAAGAAGAAATTGGGGAAAGAAGATGGAAGTTATGACGATGGCATGATTTTAATTTTGCACGTATTCAAATGACATGGATAAAATAGATGAATTGTAATGATATTTATCTAAAATAGCAAATTTGCAATTGTATGATCCAATTAACCCCCAAAAAACTGACGGATTTGGAGGGAGATACGTCTCTCCAAACTTTTTTTAATAAGAAACTAGCATGGTGGCCCGCGCAGATTGTGCGGCTAGCATCATTATATTTTCTCTCATATAATAACATATATATGTTTTCTCATTGTATTATTCAAATATATTGTATCATTGTATAATTTTAAATTTTGCAATAACTTTACGAAACTACTAATGTATAATATTCATATTGTATTTTATATACGTGTTAGTTATTAATTATTTTTAATATCAAATTTTAGTTATTTGTAAATTATATATATATATATTCATATATGGACTCTAGACCCGTCTTTTAATATTTCTTTTTTTATTCTGAATTTTTATTATTTCTAATTGTGTTTCTACGTGGACTCTAGGCTCATCTTTCAATATTTTTTAATTTTTAATTTCAAATTTCAATTACTTCTAAATTGTATTTCTATATTGACTTTAAACTCTTCTTCCATGTTTTACTTAATTTCGAATTTTAGTTATTTATGAATTGTATTTTTATACGGACTCTAAACACTACCTTTAATTTTATTATGTTTATTCTGAATTTTAGTATGGATTCTATACACTACTTCTAATATTCCTTATTTTTAATATTTTTTTCTTAATTGTATTTCTATATAGACTCTATACTCTACTTCTAATATTCCTTACTTTTAATTCCGAATTTCTATTATTTCCTAATTGTATTTCTATATGGACTCTATACTCTACTTCCAATATTCCTTATTTTTAATTCTTAAATTTCAGTTATTTTCTAATTGTATTTCTATATGGACTCTACTCTCCTCTTCTAATATTCCTTATTTTTTCATTCCGAATTTCAACTATTTCTAAATTGTATTTCTATATGGACTCTAGTCTCTTCTTCTAATATTCCCTTTTTCTAATTCCGAAATTCATCTATTTCTACTTTGTATTTCTATATAAACTCATCTTTCAATATTCTTTAATTTTTAATTTCAAATTTCAGTTACTTCTAAATTGTATTCCTATATTGACTTTAAACTCTTCTTCCCATATTTTTCTTAATTTCGAATTTTAGTTATTTGTAAATTACATTTTTATACGGACTCTAAGCTCTACTTTTAATTTTATTATATTTATTCCGAATTTTTGTTAGTTTTAAATTCCTATATGGACTCTATACTCTACTTCTAGTATTCCTTATTTTTTAATTCCGAATTTCTATTTTTTTTCTTAATTGTATTTCTATATGGACTCCATACTCTACTTCTAATATTCCTTATTTTTAATTTCGAATTTCATTTATTTTCTAATTGTATTTCTATATGGACTCTAGTCTCCTATTCTAATATTTTTTATTTTTAATTCCGACTCTGCTTTTTCTTTTTCTCCGATTAATGTGAGAATTTCTAGGCCATGAGAGTGAACGTGGATGCTCTTTTTTCTATTCCTTTAATAATATAATAGATTGTGAACGTGTTGGGGATTGAACACAGGACCTCGAAGTTGAAACCACGAACCTCATACCGCTGCACTGTCACGTGCATCTCATCGCTGAGCTAGCCACAAGCTCAGCCATCGCCGCTTGCTGCTCCGATGGCCCGGTCCTCGGTACCTGACTGGGCTGGAACACCGTGGAGAGAAAATATAGTTTGGAGTATAACTAGTAATTAATTGCATCTCTGTGTGTGTGCGCGTGTGTGATAAACAACTGTGTGCACGTGATATGTGCCAGATATGCGGGCCTTGGAGCTAATTAATACGATTCCACTAATAAGCTTAATTAATTGGACTGGCCAAGACCTAGCTTTCCGAGCGTGCAAAAAGGGTCCAGTTGACTCCAAACTGTAGATCGATGCCAGTGTCTGGATCGCTAGCAATGAAGAGTTTTTGAAATGCTACATGCCATATACTCCAACTTAGTTCCTTCAGTTGTTCCAGCCATGCACCAGCCCTAGCAAAGAAACCTTGCCGTAGTTCATCGATCAATCGTCCTTCCACACTAAAAAGAGAAGTAGAGAGTTACGGTAGATCGAGCAAATATTATACCGGTGAGTTAGAGCCCAGCTGCAGGCGGAGGGGCGAGGGGTATCGATCGATCCATGGATGCCCAGGGTGCCCTGGACTCGCTGCTTGGGCGGCTGACCACCGTGCTGGTGAGCGAGGCGCAGCTGCTGAGCGGCGTCCGCGGCGATGTGGAGTTCATCAAGGACGAGATGGAGAGCATGAACGGCCTCCTCCACCTCACGGAGGCCCAGTACCGCGACCACCAGGTCCGCGCGTGGATGAGGCAGATCGTCGGCCGGCCTCACCCGGGACTGCGGCGGCAACGTCGAGCTCTACATCCACTACGTCGGAGGCGGAGGCAGCGGCGGCGGCGGCGTATTGGCGTTTCTGCGGCGGATTCCACGGTCGGTGCGGACCATTGCCGTCCGGCACCGCATCGCGACGAGGATCCGGGAGCCCAAGGACCGGGCGAGGGACGTCGGCGACCGGCGGCTCAGGTACGGAGGGGAACGAGATTCGGTTCCTTCTGTTGGCTATTGATGCTGCTCCTACCGAATTTTTCGCATCTCAAAATGATTGTGTTTACTATTACGTTGTGCAACTCTGGGAAGAACTTTTTGACCATTGCCAGCACCCTGCCATTGTTAGATCTACGATAATAGTGACCACAAGGTATGTCGACCACGACTACTTGGAGGGGTTTCATCACATATTACAACTCAACAATTTGGACTACAGTCTTCCAGGGTTTTACAAGCCGAGAGCACTTGCCCTTTCCAAATGTGAGCATGCCCCCATACAGCACGTCTTGGAGGAGTGCTATCCTCATGCCTTTGCACTGCATATGTTCCTCCACCTGTTATACGTCAATCCGTATAGGTCCAAGACTGAAATGGAAGGCCTATCTAAGGCCCTAGCTGAGCACAAAAACAACACATCAAGGATAATGCTCATGTTCTGCTACAACGAGTTGCCAATCAAGTACAAGACCTGCCTGCAGTATCTATCCATCTTCCCTCAGGGTCACAGCATCAGGAGGACGAGGCTCATCAGGCGATGGCTTGCCGAAGGACTGGTGACTGAGAGGAGATTGAGTGCTAACAAGGACAGCGGCAGGCCTGTGCAGCTGGAAGATCAAGCCGAGCGCGTCTTCAACGCTCTGATCGATCGAGGGTTCCTCCGTCCAGGGGAAACCAGTGCTGCAGGCAAGATAAGGACCTGCACAATGCATCAAAAAATCCACGACTTCATTGCTACAGATGTAAGCAGCTTCATGGACTCATGCCAGCCTCTTGATCTGGCTCACCGGTTTTCCATCAACAGTGGGGTGACACTTGAAGGGCCATCTTGTTCCAGTGATATCCTGTCTCTCCTTGATTCCCTGCCTGGATCTGATCAATGGCAGCTGCTCAAGGTGCTCGATCTCGAAGGCTGCACAGACCTGAAGAACAAGAATCTGAAGAATATTTGCAAGATACTGCTGCTCAAGTACCTGAGCCTCAGGAACACAGGCGTCACTCAACTTCCCAAGAAAATCGAGAAGCTGCAGTGCCTGGAGACATTGGACATCAGGCAAACCAAGATCAGGGCATTTGCCACGAAATCAATTTTTCTTCCAATGCTAAAGCATTTGCTTGCCAGCAATAAGGGCTCTCCAAGCCGAAGCGACAATAACTCGCATGGGTTTGAGGAGTCCCCTGCGACCATGGAGCTTCCCAGTGGTACCCGAAGAATGGAAAGGCTGGAGATATTGTCCCATGTTGATGCTTTCAACAATGTTAATGACTTAATCGACATTGGGCAACTCCTGCAACTGAGGAAACTGGGCGTGGTTCTCGATGGCAAGAAAGCCGGTAGTTTGGCACTTCTGTTCAAACAGATTGAGGAACTGCATGGCTGCCTCCTCACCCTGTCGATCCAGATCAACCATCCGGCAACAAGTGAGGGCACTGTGCCTGAGACAGATAAACTGGCTGCTTTGGTATCCCCTCCAAAACTTCTTCAGAGCCTTAACATCAGCGGCATCACAAGTGGGCTTCCAGGCTGGATCACTAAGCTCGACCAACTCACCAAGATCACACTGAGCAATACTTACTTGGGAGAAGATGCAATCCGAGTACTCGGAAAACTTAGAATTCTACGCTGCCTGAGGCTTCGGCACAAGTCTTACACTGGAACCAAGCTCACCTTCAACACGGAAGAATTCCAACATCTCAAGTCTCTGGTTGTTGACGGCTGTGACATAACCAACATCGACTTTGTCAACATCGGGGCGGCTCCTAAGCTCGAGATGATTATCTGGACTTTTGACTCTGTTGATGCCCTTCCACTCTCAGGGATTGAACACCTCCCCAAGCTGAAGAAGCTAGAGCTCAATGGAGACGAAGACATGGCTGAAATGAGACTAATCAGGGAAGCACATCCCAACTGTCCAGTTTTCAAGCACAATTCAAGCCATCAACACGAAGAAGCTGGAAGTGACTGAGGTTGCAGCTTCAGCTTCATGAGTAGTCATGCAATTACTACTCCCCGGCCAATTCCCATCAACCTGAAGCTTGATTTGGTATGTGTTTGGATTCATTTATCCTAGAATAAAGATGCAGCTGAAGGAAAATCCCTGGTCATCTAGCTTCTTTCAGCCTCATGCATCGCTGCACTTGATCTCTTCCTCTGTGTGTGTGATTGGCTAGCTTGTATTTCTGCTTTGTGTGAGTGCTTGGTTTAATCCTCTATGGTGTCCGCTGTCTGGACTTGGATTTCCATGTAGTTGTGTGTTTGATTGTGTGTACTGCTCCAGTTATGCTTGCCATGGTGTGGTGTTGGACATATGTGTGTTTTCAGTATTCGCCTGCGTGAGCATGAACAGTACTAGTGCTTGTATTATACATTTGATTCTATTATATTATGAGTGACTGCATTGTGCTCTTCTCATTTTTATATATATTCGTCGACCACAGAAAGCCATTCGATGGTATAGAACCAATCTCCCCAACAAATATGGATATGCATTTGATATTTCGATTGAAGTTATTTGGTCCTCTGTGTATTTCCTAGTTTGAAATTCTGTTAGTCTGTCTAGTCCTGTTGGGATTCATGTTTGGCAAGGAGAAGGAAACAGAAAATTAAAAAAAAAAAACACAAGGTCTGGTCTTACAGTGGGCGTGTGACTCTAGTCCAATTACAACAGTGGCCTCCTTCATCGAAGCAATGCACATGCCATTTGGTTCATCAACCTCAAGCATTCAGATTCCTGTAGTAGTATTGCAGAACATGAGTTTTTAGTTTATCAAACATTGCAAAGTTCAGAAACAGACACGCAAGGAATGTAAATAGAATTTAACACTTCTGCAGGTTCTGAGCCTTGCTATATATATGCAGAAGCCAACAAGTAGTATAAAGCACAAAACTGACTATTTTGATTTCAGCTTCTTTATCTACCTTACCTTCTAGCAACAAGTATAGTAATGATTGATTTCTTGACTGTTCATGTACTGAATTCCCTAACTAGGTTTCTACAGATCTGCACAGAAGAAGGGACATCCAAAATTCCAAATACATCTTCTCTTTCATCAAACTTCCCGATCCATAATTGAAATATCGCAAACTAAAATTCACTAATTAAGAAAACGAAACCCCCCCCCCCCCCCCCCCCCCCCCCAGATCCAGGCGATAGCAACTACCAATCTACCATGCTCCTAGACAGAATAATACGGATGAGGCAATCACAAATCACATACGCATTCCGAATCTGCCAAGAGATTGTTTGCATCGCCTTCCACAAACTAACAGAAGCTGTAAAGCCCACAAGGCGAGAGGAGCTTACCGCAGGTGACCGGCGGCAGAAGGCGGCGGCCGGAGTTTCTTCCACGGCGGTAGAAGCCTCCCCTCCCACGGCCCGCCGGCTACCGATGAGCCCGTGAGGAGCGGTGGTCATCGCTAGCCCCTCCGCCGCCGCGGCGAGAGGGGGGATTCGCCGGTTGGTGGCGGCCGGCGACGGCGAGAATCGCGGCGTCGTCTTCCATGTGGGGACTAGAAGGGTGTGGTCGAGTTGATGGGCCGTAACTTTCTCTTGTTGGATTAGTGGGCTGCTCCATTGTGGGCCGTTCGGAAATCCTAAGCCCATGAAGTTTCACAGACTCTGGTCCATCTCTCTCTTTTTCTTTTTTTCTTTTCTTTTTTTTTTTCCGATCATCTCTTCTGACTTGCTTCCTCTGCAAACAAATATGCTTTTCCGTCAAACTTTCAAATGAGTACTGAGAATTGGATATATGAGTATCATATGCGTAGATTTATTTCCAAAGTAATTTCATAGTATTATGAAGTCTACTGATTTTTACTAATGTATTGCAAAAAATGCTTTATATTACTACGTACCCTTTACGCTTAATTTAAAATAAATCCATTCTCTATATGAGAAACTTGGTAATTTTTGTCATGAGTGATTCCACCATCGTCGGGAAATTGCTACACTCCGAAGAACCAAACAAACCTTTATAGTAACTGGCAACGAATATTTTTCAATTAATAACATCTCTATTAGTCTATTATTATGTAGTCCATTCATCTTGCTCAGGCTTAAAAACTCATTGTATCAAATGTTTCATTCATAGTTGCCATCAAATAAAAGTACCCAATATTATTATCTTTTTGGAGGAGGTATTTAAAATTTGAACGTTGGTACCCCACTCGTAACAAATATTTTAGGAGTATAGTACACAAGTTGTTCATCAGAAATTCTCCTAAGATTTCTGTCATTTTCTGAAAGCTCATTATTTTTGGGTTTTCCTCTTTTTATAGGCTTAGACTTATTAGCTTGTACTAGCTTTTTAACTTATATGATTTATAAGTCGGTGGATTTAAAATTAATTCTAAGTAGTTTAACCGTGAAGTCATACCTAAACCTCAAACAATTGGCAAGTAGTTGGTTTCCAGCCGGATCACATGCACCCGTTGGTGAAATGCCTTTGAAGGAGGTTCTACGTATCTCAACAGAAAACTACGAATTTTTAAAGATGTTGTACGATTGCAACATACCAATGTCACCAATTTTTTGCCTTGTTGGGAGATTTGCATGGTGTGGGGGGGGGGGGGGGGGGGAGGGGGTGAGAAATATGACCTTCATAGCTAAAGATATATCAAATTTGTGGGCAAAACAAAGGAAAATATAAAGCTGGTGCTTGTAGAATAGAACTCAAATTTGATACATGAGTAGTATTGTTCCTTTCAAAAGCCTTTGTGATTATTACATTTCCAACAATACACATCAAACCATAAAAGTTGATGGGAATTAGAGGACAAAAAAAGGAAACACAAACATGTATCAAATTACCACTCTCAAACAGTGCTCAGCATGCAGTACACAAGTACACAAATTAAATGAACAACATTGAAGGACAAGTACTGAAACACCAATCTAGAAATTATTACACATCATTGTAGTTGCAACAACATGCATCAACAACTCAACATCAGTACTCCTCCGTCCCAAATAAAACCCAATCTAGTTAGGTATGGGACACAACATAGTAAATAAACCTGTCTAGATTCGTTGTACTATGTTGTGTCCCATCCTCAACTAGGGTGGGTTTTTTGGATGGATGAGTAGATAGCTATCAGCTCATAATTAAGCTGGCTAGGTAGTAGCAGCACCAACGGCACGATTAGCTACTTGACCCCCTTTCTTTGGATCAATGAGTTGGCAAACAAGCACAGGCTTACCGGGATGCTCCTTGATCTCTTGCTTCAACTGAGGATAATCATCCGTGGCACCATTTCCTGCCAGCAGGTTAAGCTCGATGCGTCTCAAGCTCTGAAGGTTCTTAACTCCTGTCAGGGACTCCATCCGTTGGAATGACCAGATGATCTTGGCAAGTTTGGGTGCTGTTCCAGGAGCAAAGGTGATGGTCACTAGCATGTCGTCCTCGATGACCAAACCTACGAGGTTGGGGAAGCTGTCACTACTGAAGGTGAGACCGCCAGAGTCGAAGGAGTGGTAGCGGAGCCTGAGACAACGTAGGCCCTTGAGCGCACCGAGGACAGCAAGGTTGTCCTCGTTCAGGAGAGTGTCTCGGAGGGTTAGCTTGGAGAGGTTGTTGAGCTCTTTCATCCGGCGGGGCAGCCAGTCTCTGACGCCACAAATGCGCAAGCTCTCGAGCAGCAATGGAGGTGTCATTAGGACTGCCTCCGTGGAGCCCCAGCTGCCGACCGGCTTCATTCGGATGGACAGCGATCGGAGTGTTGTGTGCAGCTCATTGATCTGAGCGAAGAGATCCTTCAAGTTGGCTTTGCTACCGCCACACAATACTACGCCTAGCTTTCTTAGCTGCTTTAGCTTCTCGCCAAGGTTGTCTAGCTCCTTGGCACTGTCAGAGACCCAAACATGGGATAGTATCTCTAGCTTGCTCATGTCACCGGCAGGGATGCCGCTAGGCATACGCACTGTGGAGAATGATTCCTTTGACTTGACCGTGACGGCATCATCACCGAGGCAGTCCACGCGGCCGGCGAGGAGATGCTTCAGGCTCTTTGGCAGCGTCGACTCGAACACGCGTACCCTGGTCTGTCGGATGTCAAGAGTCTCAAGCAGCTCCAGCTGGTGGAGCTTCTTTGGAAGCCATACAACATTGGTACCACGCAGGCTAAGGTACTTGAGCTTGCGGATCTGACAGATGTTGTTGAGGTGGCGGTTGGTGATGATGACACCACAACCCTCGAGATCCAAGACTCGAAGGAGGCGCAGCCTTGACGAGGATGGCAACTTCCGCAAAAACTCCATAACGCTCTCTAGTTGCTTTTTGGGTGCGGGCGGCCGTGGCTCCATAGTGGAGCCATCCATGGCGTCTAGCTGACGGATCCTGATCCCATTGCGGACAGAGAAGTGGAGATCTAGGTCAAGCGGCAGCTGGTTAGTATCCAGGAAGTCGTCGACGGTGCTTGCGCTGATGCTTCGGCTCCCATTGACTATGTCGATGACCGGAGTGTTGACGGAGCAGGTCTTGACCTTGCCTTCAATTACGCCGCGCTCACGCTCCTTAGGGATGAGGAGATTCAGAGATAGGAGAGTGTCAACACAGCGCTCAGCCTCCTCTTGCTCGGTCGGCTGGCCTGATCTGATGATCAACCCCTCGGCGATCCATCGCCTCGTCAAGCTTGCCCTATGGATGTCGTAGCTCCCTCGGATGAAGGCAGCCGCGTACCACAAGCAATTCTTGTAGCGGTCAGGCAGGCCATAGTAGCAGAAGGCAGCCAACCGGACCCTTTTCTCCAAGGGGTCGTTGGAGCATCGGTCCGGTGCGAGGTTTTCCGTCAAGATCTTGAGCTCATCCGCCGTCCGGTTTGGGTTGTTGTGCAGGGCATGGAGGAAGACCTTGGCGCAGAAGTCATCCGTGTCGCACCTGGTGAGTACTTGTTTCATGGCATCGCTGGTGTTGTAGCTGCTAGTTAGCTGCAGCATCAGTTGGTTAGCTTTCTTGTAGTGGAAATCGACATGGGAGTAGGACACAGTTTTCATTAGAGGGAGCTTCGACTTGGACTTGGACTTGGAATTGTTGCTTTCCAAATCTTTGTCCTCCTCCACCTCCACCTCCACCGCTGCCGCTGCCGCGCTCGCACTTCCGTTGTTCGAGTTGTCAGAGATGGTACTAGTGTTCATCAGAGGGGGCATCAATTTGTTGGCCACCTCCCTGTCCTTGGAGGACAACACCACGGCGCTTCCATGGTCGCAGTCAGTGGAGGCGAGCACCTCTTCGATCGGGAACCATATGTCGAGGTAGTCCGCATTGGTGAGGAAGAGCAGCAACCTTTTCCCCCTCAGTGAATTCTTGATCTTCTCCTTGAGCGTGTCTAGATCCCATGTTTGCACGTCGTCGCCCATGGACTCGACACAGCCTTCGGATTGGAGCTGCCGGAGCATGTCCATCAGAACCTCCATCAGATTCGTCGGCCGCCGGAGGGTGACGCTGAGCCTGCACTTGAACGGCGACGTCGCCGCCGCCGTCACCGGCGTGCCGGAGCCGGAGGAAGGTGGCTGCAGCATCGGCTTGTAATGCCTGTACACCTTGTCCACGACAATGGCTCCGTCCGCCGCGTCAGGCGCGACGATGACCGCGACGCTGAGCTTCGGCCGCTTCAGCTCCACGCCGGAGCGGCCGTCCGGTGCCACTCCCATGTCGACCCAGTTGATCAGCTCGTCGGTGCACTCCTTCAGCATGTGATCGGTCCCGCACTCGGAGACGATCGCCGCGGCTCGTCGCCGGGAAGCATCGCCGCCTCCGGCCACCTTGCGGGGCATGCTCGAGTACTCCAGCGGCCGCTTGTTGTCACCGTCGTCCTCTGCTGCTGCTGCGCCGTCCTTCTTGGCCGGGACGGCGACGCCGTACCGCTGCTGCCGCTCGCCGACCTCGCGCGCACGGACCTTGAGCTGCCGGATCCGGGTGGCGACACGGCGGCGAACCCACATCGCCCACGGCAGGCGGGCGGCGCGGCGGAGGCGGCCGAGGAATCCCCTGCGGCGGCGGCGGCCGGAGCGCGTCCGCGCGTACCTCTCGACGCAGTTGTTGGAGTCGTAGGCGAGCTCCATGACCTGCTTGATCCAGGCTCGGACCTGGTGGTCGCTGGCACGCTCCTTGGTGCCGGCGAGGTGGCGGAGGAGGCCGTTGATGCTCTCCATCTCGTCCCTGATGAACTGCACGTCGCCGCGGACGCCGCCCAGGAGCTCCGCCTCCTTGCGGATGACGCCCAGCAGCGCGTGCACGGTGCTCAACGCCAGGTCCGCCATGGCCGGCCGCCGCCCAGCAAATTTTGGAGGCCCGGAGGCCGTGTCTACAACTCTCCTGAAGACGAGGAGAGATCGATGTGATCCATGGAGTAATATTGAGAAGCATGTGAGCGTATATGTAGGCTAGACGGCGGGCAGCTGGAATGCAACTTGTATATGTAAATACTATTTTTGTTTCATAAAAAATCAATTTCTGATGGATTTGCCGCCTCAGTCATAGTAGATGCTCATAGGGCTAGGATTTACGTGCGTGCGTTGTGAGTTACTGCGTTGTACTCTGTAATTCTCGAAAAAAATTGTCCACAATTATCTCTAGAAGTTACTCCATCTGTTTCATATTATAAGTCGTTTAATTTTGTTTCTAAGTCAAACTTTGACTTAACCAAATTTATAAAAAAAATTTAGCAACATCTAAAATATTAAATTAGTTTCATTAAATCTATCATTGAATATATTTTAATAATATGTTTTTTTTCTTTGTGTTAAAAATACTACTACATTCTTTTTCTAAACTAGATCAAACATCTTAAAATGGTTTAACTAGAAAAAAATAAAACGATTTATAATATGAAATGGAGGGAGTGGATTTTTTTTGAACGGAAGGAGTATGCAATAAAATAGCGTTTGCATTGCATGTGCAACTGGCTGTAGTTTAATTTTAGGGTTTCTTTAAGGCACAACAAGAGTATCTCCAAGACTACAAGAGTGATCCAAAATTAATTGACTCCTAATAGTTAATCATGGATTGGATAAAAATAAACTTGAGCCTACAAATGGTGTGACTTTATTATTTTTCTTTGATTAATACATTATACTTGGTCTCCATAACAAACATGTGACTCCCTAGATCCTAGACAACTATCATTGATCAATCTATAGTGTTATAATTACAATTTTGACACATACGATCAAAGTGTTAATTTTATTGTTTATATCTAATTAATACAGTAATTTGTAGGTCTTCAAAACGAATATAGTGGCTATAGCCTAGTGGTTACAAGAGTCTCAGTAGCACCTGAGGTCCTGGGTTTGACTCTCCTTGGGAGCGAATTTTCCAGGATTTAACGGCATTGTGCTTTCAGTGGTAGGCGACGTACCCGTCGACAGCGAGGCACCTGTGGTGACTTCGTTAATCTCAAGGATTTGCCGGCCCAGTCTTCGAAGATGCTCATGAGGCGCCTGTTATTTCGTCAATCTCAAGAATTTGCCGGCCTAGTCTTCGAAGATACTTATAGGGGTTATACTAATACTTTGTTATTCTCAAAAAAATATAGTGGCTCCTTTTGAACTATCTTAACAATGAAAAATGCCTTCAAATTATATGAAAAATGCATAAATATTTCTAGGTCTCCAAAGATGAAAAATGCCTAAATTTCTAAAACTACGCACTTATATTTGGAACCGGGAAAAATAGGTGATAAACATATTGTTGTAATAATATTTAGTTTTAATACCGGATCAGATTTTTTTTTCTACCCCAGTAAAATTTTAAAAAATAAACTCTTTAATATATCATTTTAAAAGATGAATCTCTTGGCTTTTAGTTACAGGTGTAGATTTCCACCAATAATTGTGCAGTTCTATTGTTAAACTTTCAAGGTCAATGAAATTGTTTGAACTATTGCACGTGGGCTGCAGAGCATGTACTACTAGGGCTGTGTTTAGTTCAGCGCAAAGTTTGAATTTTGGTTGAAATTAGAGATGATGTAACTGAAAAGTTATGTGTGTATGACAGGTTGATGTGATGGAAAAGGACTGAAGTTTGGATGAAACTTTGGATATAAATACAGCCTAGTACGTATGAATTGAAGTGGTCCAACTCTAAGCTCTGTCCTCACCTAATCTTTTGGAAAATGATGAAACTCAATGAGCTGCCTAGCTAGCTAGTAGCATGCATGAAAGGTACTCTCCGTCCCATGCATTATAAGTGCAGCCGTGTCCAACATTTAACCGTTCATCTTATTTGAAAAATTTATAAAAGAAAATAAAAGTTAAGTCACACATAGAGTATTATTTATATTTTATCATCTAAGAAAAATGAAAATACTAATCATAAAAGTATTTTAAATAAGACGGATGGTTAAAATTAGGCACTAAAATCCATAACCGCGTTTATTATGGGACGGAGGGAGTATGACCGCGTGTGTAAACATGACAAGTTCAGTGACCGGGACTCATTTAATTTGAGCTCCTAATTACTATACATATATCCCGTAATAATTGTATTTTTAGGATTTAAATTTGTCCCAAAATAATTATAACAATAAAGTACTAATGGTTTCATTAATCAATTCTCATTCAAATTTCTTCCTATTTTATCCTCAACTATCCTTCCACTCTTACCTATACACTGTTTAATAAGGGGCATCATAGTCTTTTTTTCAAATATTAATATATGCTAAACAATTTAGAATTATAATTATTTTGGAACGGACGTAGTACTAACTACTCCCTCGGTCCCTAAATAATTATCCTTTTGCATGAAGATTTGTTCCATAAATATTGTTTGGTTCCACTAGACCTAACTTCATCATTTTTTTAATCCTATTTTAGCCATCAAAGTAGTAATACTTCCTTATCCTCCACATTTTGTCTTCATTAGTGAAGAACATGGTAGTCTTTTTAATCTTTTACTTAATTTATATTTCACCGATAAAACAAAATTTCCTCTGTTCTTAAAATAATGTAGTTTTAAAGATTAAGCAACAGGTTAAAAAACTGCTATATGCCCTTCATTAATATTAGACGGAAAAGAGGAATGTGATAAAGCGTGGAGAATGAGAGAGCACTATTTGGCTCGATGGTTAGAACGGGAAGAAAAATATCATATAGAGTTGTATTGAGAGTTACTTAGACCCCACTCTAAAATACACCCTGTGAAACAAGTTCCTACGCTAAATGTACTACTATTTTAGGGACTGGGAGTAGTTCTTATTATCAGACTAGCTACTGCACCACAAATATGACATGCTCCAAATTTTTTCCATTGAATTCATTGTGAGAGAAAGAGAGGGGAGAAAAGTAATCTCCAACCTGAACTAATAGTCAATAGTTAGCTCTACTATTATACTTGCTCTTACATAAGGTTTGCACTTTAAACCCAGTATTTATTGTTGTTGCTTTTTTTAGAACTTGTTGTTGCATATTAGACCATGTATTAACAAGCCTTTCACTTAATTTGGACAAAATTTCATTTACCAAACTTTATAATTTGAAGTAGCACTTCAGCGAGTCTTCCCCCTCAGACCTCCAAGAGTCTTAATCGAGTCCGATTAGGTCCTAGTGGGGGACTCATCTCCATCTTTCTCCTTCAACCCTGTTGATGTTACCCCTACTCTACCTTTACACAAACTACTGGCCATGACATTCTTTCTTCATTCCCATTCTCTCTCTTGTTTCTTGTATCAAGCCTTCCCCAGCTCCCACCTCTCTCGACTATATCGAATCTTATAAACCGATTTTAGGGATGAAGATCAGGCATGTGATTGGGTCATGTGGCTCCCTGAGAATTTAGGATTAGCTCCCTTGAAAATTAGCCACGTGTCCCCTGTGCAATCGCAGATTTTGCTCTGATTCAGTTAGAGCGTTGGTTGTGTAATGTCCCGTGCAGTTTCTAGATAAATCTAGGAATTTTGCTGAGGTAAAAAAAATTTGGAACTAAATTGTAAAACCGTCGATCGAAAAAAAAGTAGTAAATATATACAAACACCAGTATGTAGTATATTATAGAGGATTCTAGAAAATCCTTCTTCTGTAATGTGATATATTTATTAAATCTTAAAAATCTTATATGCAAAACTTTATATTTTGAGTACTGCCGGCATCTTTCAAAAATATTTTTATATTTGCAGTTTTTTAAAATAAAACGGCAGTTGAATAAGGTAAAAACTATTAGGTAACGTTTGGTTGTTTACCAACATGAGTTATATGCCCATCGCGATGAGCCCCATTCCGGCTTGAGCCCTAAGTCAGCCTTGCTCGCCCCTGGAAGTTATGATTAGTCTAAGGTTCTGAACGAACGGTGAGCCTCGCTAGGCCATGTCAAGCTAGGCTTAAATTCAAACACATTCTTTTTTTATACAACAATTTTGCAAATTCTAAGTATTCTACACCGTAAACTTTCTCTTTATCTCTGACCGTTAATTGTTTTAAAGAAAATATAGATACTAAAAAACATGACGTACCATCATAATACTTTCCACAGTAAATATAACAAAACTTATTAAAACATCATTAAAAAAATATTACTGCTCAAATAGAAAATCTCACTGGTTAAAAAGAATAAGTAAAAGCTAACGAATAAAGCATCAATCATTTTGAGTATATATATATATATATATATATATATATATATATATATATATATATATATATATATATATATATATATATATATATCATTTCAAATATAAACTAAATAATTCTTATGAAAGACCCGATGATATTTATATGCATAGGTGAGCAATGAATAGTATCAGTGGGATATAAAATATCCAGCGCGCAAAGTGGCGCGCCCATTTTCTAGTTATCTCGATTATCGGCCTATGCTGTCCTCTCATCTCATCCTTTATTTTTTTAACGAATCGGCACTTCCTCTCATCTCTTCCTAACTATTTGGCTTTAGTTGCCCTGCTGCACTGCCTCGCCGTACTATCATCTTCCTCACACATTTAGCTCTGATCACAACACTTCTGTGCTTTGCATGCACATATATATGATGTAAACTCCAACTTAGGTGAAACTCACATGTAGATGAGATGATGGTGGATAAATATGTATGTACAAATTTGATTTTTATTTGTGAGATATCATAATAACGAATTTCAAACGAATCGATAGGATTGTTTTCTGATTTGAAATACATGCACATTCACAATAATTGATGATTTAAGTGATACCCCGGTCCAAGTTAAAGGATTGGTAGTATATTTTGACTCTTGGGAGCTATGAAAATTTGGGCCAGAAAATTCTAACGAAAATGCTGCAAGATAGAGTAAACTGTAAACTAGCCCCACCTTATCTGATGCGTATCGCTTAAAAGTGGGAAAGTAGCTAGGCTCTGCAAGAGGCAAATTAGCTCGATTGCACGCATACGCGTTAGATATTAGTAATTATATGAATATATATTATGACAAATCAGCGTCCAAAGCGTGACGGTGAAGACTTTTCAAAATAAAATATACCCTATTTATAAAAAATTACTATGTAGGTAATATAAATTAAGTACAGCTGGTAGCATTAATCTATGCACCAAAAGATTAATTAACACTAATACGACCATGCAGAGTTGACGTGCTAATTAGTTTTATTGTCATGCAGTTCACACGCTGACAAGCACATTCGACATCATACCTATTGTCATTTCTTGCAATTGATGCGGAAAATCTCAGAGATAATAATCTTCCATGAACTAGGGATAAATTTTAAAACTATTGCGGGCATATGGACTAATTAAGAGGGGTCATCAATCGTGTGTTATTATGTCAGGACAAGCATAGCAAGTACTACTCTATCCTTTTTTAATATATAGTAACACCGTTGACTTTTTTATATGTTTATTTATTCGTTTTATTAAAAATAATTATCATTTATTTTATTGTAACTTAATTTATTATTAAATATTTTTTAAAGCATGACTTAATATTTTTATAATTGTAAAATAATTTGAATAACAAGAATGATGAAACGTTTGTATGTCATATATATTAAAGAAACAAAGATAGTATGAACTAGCAAGTACGTACGTCATGCATGATCATATATTCTGTGGAGGAGCCTAGCTTGGCCCAGCCTCCCAACAACCTTCCTGTTTGCATTCATATACTCCCTCCATCTTTTAACGACTGTAATTTTAGGTGGTGTTTAGAAATGAGGGACTAAACTTTAATCTTTAGTACCTTTTACGAAAGCATAATGGACTAAAAAATATGTTTTTTAACAAATTTCTAGACTAAGGTACCTTAGTCTAGAAATTTGTTAAAAAAACTTTTTTTTTTGCATTAATGAAAGGCATAGTACTATTTTAATCTGTTCTTGACTAGCTGAAAGTGTAATTTAAGGGAGGGAAGGAGTATCTGTTTTAAGAACACTAATATGAGATTTTGAAGGATAATAATATCCCTTCCCAATGTACAATGCATGTATAAGTTGTCTCTTCCACTGTCCAAAAGCTAGCCAGCTTGAGTACTTACTTAGTACTCCCTCCAGTTTTTTTTTTATATGACGTTGAACTAGCCAACATCATACATATATATATATATATATATATATATATATATATATATATATATATATATATATATATATGTATGGAGGTAGTACTAAACAATTTGTACGGAGGTAGTACTCCCTCAATCCATAAAAGTTACACATATTACTTTTGACACCAAGACCAAAGAGAAATTAAATCACCTTGGATGTTACAAAATCAAGTAGTGAATGCAAGTATGCAACCAATGAGTATTTAGAGGACTCCTTGGGATCTAATAAAACATTTAATTTATCTCTTCATTTAAGTCTTGATGCATAAAGACTACAAACAGGAACAACTTATTTGGAAAACCTCAAATGTGAAATAGGTGTTACTTTTGTGGACGGAGGGAATACTAAATAATTTGTCAACACATGTGAATATATAAGTTATGAAGATGAAGAGATTAAGTGTTTTACGTAAAACGATGTGATAATAACATACGATTAATTGAATTTTAATTATTACAAACTTGAAAAATGAATTAATCTAATATTTCAGAGCAATTTTCATATAGAAAATTTTCGCATGAAACAAACCGTTTAGCAGTTAGAAAAATGTGCCATGATTATCCAAAATTTAATCTGGTCCGTAGGTATATATTTGCAAGACTGACTTAGCTCGGTCAATGAAGTCTTTCTATAATTAATTGGTGGTTGTTAGGATGTTTCGTCTCCTATTTTGGCTTTACGTTTACACGCATCTACTCCCTCCGTTTCATAATGTAAGACTTTATAACATTGCTCATATTTATATAGATGTTTATGTCTATAAATATCTATATAAATGTGAGTAATGCTAAAAAGTTTTACATCATGAAATGGAAGAAGTAGCTTTCTCCCACTAATTGTATACGTCCGTCCGCATGCATATGCAAGATAGAACAGATATATATATATATATATATATATATATATATATATATATATATATATATATATATATATATATATATATATATATATATATATATAGGTTTTCCAATATTTATCTTTGTGTTGACTTTAGTTTTGGATTAGTTCAAGTAATTAATCAAGTTGGCATGCAACTCACACCTGATTATTTCAAATACCTCCCCTCGCGGTTGTTAGGACTTCAGAGCTAATCATACATGCATGCAAATTAGTAAAATTCTCTCCCCGGAAAAAAATTTTGGGAAATTGTTTTCATCCATTTCTTACGTGTCACCTAAATAGTCATTAAAAATTTGAAAGAAATGACAAGATATATTAATATGAAATATATCACTCTACAAGCATCCAAATTCAAATTCAACTTTTACGAGCCATAACAAAAATAACAAGTATAACTGAGAATGTACGTTAACTATTTTAGTTTAATTTATTTTTATTTGCAACCTGTAGATTGAATTTAGTTTTGCATGTTTGTAGAGTGATATATTTCATATTAATATATATTATTATTATTTTTAAATTTTTTAGTGATTATTTAGGGAAGGGATGCCCTATTGAGAGATGAAATATAATATAATTCCCGAAAAATAAATATACTATCATTCACTTTATCAACGCAAATCTAACCCCAAAAGTCCAACCGATTCCTTACAACCGCGGTATCTATCTTATGTACTTCCCGGCAGCTAGATCATCACTAGCTTTCTTGACTATCCACATTTTAGTCTCACTACTAGAAAAAGCATTTTTCTTAATGTGGGGGTATTTTTTTCGCAGGCGAACATGACCCTTGAAACCAAATGACCGCTCTATGTTAATTTTGAGATGCACAGACATCAGTGCCACCTTGACTGGAAAATTTCTCCTACAATCCTAGCAAAGCTAAAGAAGTGCACTTGCTGTCATGCTCAGTGGTGGAGCTACATACTATGTCCGAGGGCCCAAAAAACCGGTCCAAAATTTTTTTATATAGTTCATCTATTTTTTATCGTATGTGCACATCCTCAGTTAAAACTTAGATGCGCTCATCAGTTTAAACTCGGTCCAAAATAGAGTATGGGAAACTACTAGCCGTTGGATCAGGTGCGTGCGGCTCAGATTGAGTGAACCTCCTTCGCGAAATGCCTTCGGTTTCAGAAACAAATGAGGCCCAGCCCATTTAGGGGTTGCCTTAATAGAGCCCACCACGGCCCATTTAGGGGTTTCTCCTCTCGAACGAATCGGACCACCCTTCGCCGCCGTCGAGCACAGCACCGCCGCTTCGCCGGCGGCGGCGGAGAGGAAATGAGGAATGTTCAAGCAGGAAGGATACAAGGTCGACGTTTGCTGCTGGCCGGCGTTGGCAGGTGAGTAGAGTAATAGTAGCCTTATGATCTTCGATTGCTAGATCAATCGCCTGCACTTTGGTAGGAGATCGGAGCGAGGGGATAACTAACTGCATGTGCCGCGGCGGATTTCAGGGGAAAGGTTTGGTTCTTCTCGGCCGGGTGAATCGCGATTTTACTGGGGATCTCGCCTCTGCCAAATGCGTGAGAGGAGTCACACCCGCGCGTGTACTGTAGGTATAATTTCCCCCAATTTTTGCAGTTCCAATTAGAAAATTTTCATTGTAACAGTGATTTGGGCTTATATCTGAATACATTTTGGTCGGTTTGATGAAAGATTCGCAGCTGCACCTTCGAGTTGGGAAACAAGCTTAGCAGTGGCAACTGTGGAAGATACATAAATAATTAAGGAACCTTTATTTAATGTTGATGCATAAATAAAGAAGGAACATTTTGCCTTACAGCTACTCCTGAATCATCTGAAGATTATTGGTATGAAGCCCCTCCACTGTCAGCCAGCTGCTGGTGAGCTCATCAGCAGCCTCCTTGAGCTCGTCGTCGGCCAAGATACGCTTCCGAAATCCGAAGATGTTCTTGCTGGTCGGCTTCGCCTCACTGGTAAGGAAAGCTATCTGGCTATGATCAATTGTTCTGGTTTACGCTTTGTTCTTGGTACTGTTTACACGTAGCGCTGGATTTTACCCTTACACTGTACTACTGTAGAACCTAACAAGTAGTATAAAACACACAAGATTTTGATTTCAATTTCGTTCTATCCATTCTATCAGCAGATGTAGGAATAACTCCCTGCTTATATTGTTTTGAACCGCGTCATGTACTGGATTGAATTACTATTGTAGTACAAAAATGTTCTTTTTCACACTAGCTTGATGAAATTTCCACCTTGCAATTAGGACGTGCTGATTATCAGTTGGTCACCATTGTAGTCATCTCCTTCGCAAGCAGACTAGTAGTCAATAAATAAGTATAAGCAAACATGATATACCAAATTGTATGGTTGCGTGTTTGAATTTTAGATTCAATATATCAGATAGCACGAACACAAACATATGAAAAGACTGACTTACATAATTGATGTTCATCGTGGATCGCGGGACGTTGAACGGTTCTTGTTTACAAAACTAGCGTGGTGGCCCGCGCAGATTGCGCGGCTAGCATCATTATATTTTCTCTTATGTAATAGCATATATGTTTTCTCAATGTATTATTCAAATATATTAAAATGACAATATAATTTTAAATTTTGTACTAACTTTACGAAACTACTAATGTGTAATATTTATATTGTATTATATATACATGTTAGTTATTAATTATTTTTAATATCAACTTTTAGTTATTTGTAAATTATATTCCAATATAGACTCTAGACTTGTCTTTCAATATTTCTATTTTTTTAATTCCGAATTTTCGTTATCTGTAAATTGTATTTCTATATAGGCTCTAGGCTCTTCTACCATTTGTAAATTGTATTTTTATACGGACTCTAAACTCTATTTTAATTTTATTATGTTTATTCCAAATTTTAGGTTAATTTTAAATTCCTATATGGACTCTATACTCTACTTGTAATATTCGTTATTTTTTAATTCCGAATTTCTATTTTTTTTCTTAATTGTATTTCTATATGGACTCTATACTCCACTTCTAATATTCCTTATTTTTATTTTTTTTCCTTAATTGTATTTCTATATGGACTCTATACTCTATTTCTAATATTCCTTATTTTTAATTCCTAATTTCAGTTATTTCATAATTGTATTTCTATATGGACTCTATACTCTACTTCTAATATTCCTTATTTTTAATTCCGAATTTCAGTTATTTTCTAATTGTATTTCTTTATGGACTCTATACTCTACCTCTAATATTCCTTATTTTTAATTCCTAATTTCAGTTATTTCCTAATTGTATTTTTATATGGACTTTATACTCTACTTCTAATATTCCTTATTTTTAATTCCGAATTTCAGTTATTTCCTTATTGTATTTCTACATAGACTCTAGTCTCCTCTTCTAATATTTCTTATTTTTTTAATTCCGAATTTCAGTTTTTTCCTAATTGTATTTCTATATGGACTCTAGTCTTCTCTTCTAATATTCCTTTTTTTTTAATTCCGAATTTCAGCTAATTCTAAATTGTATTTAATTGTATTTCTATATGGACTCTGTTTTTTCTTTTTTTCCGATTAATGTGAGAATTTCTAGGCTGTGAGAGCGAACGTGGAGGCTCCTTTTTCTATTCCTTTAATAATATAATAGATTAATCCACTGTTATGATCATTTTCCACAACTACCATATATACCACGCATTCTGCATAATTAAGGGGTGTAATCGATTTCTCGGTAAACTGTAAACAAACGAAAATTTGATAGCCAGGGCGATCCACCAAGAGATGCATGGCACAGCTCGCCGTGAGCACCGTGCACGCGCTGCTGGGCGTCATCAGCAAGGAGGCGGAGCTCCTGGTCGGCGTCCGCGGCGACGTGCAGTTCATCAGGGACGAGATGGAGAGCATCACCGGCCTGCTCCGCCACCTCGCCGGCACCAAGGAGCGTGCCAGCGACCACCAGGTCCGAGCTTGGATCAAGCAGGTCATGGAGCTCGCCTACGACTCCAACAACTGCGTCGAGAGGTACGCGGCGACGCGCTCACGCCCCGGCGACCGCAAGGGCTTCTTCGGACGCCTTCGGTGGGCGGCCGGGCTGCCGCGGGCGACGGTGGTTCGCCGCCAGGTCGCCGCCCGGATCAGGAAGCTCAAGGTCCGGGCGCGCGAGGTCGGTGAGCGCCAGCACCGGTACGGCGTCGCCGTCCCTCCCAAGACGGACGGCGCCGGCGGCGAGCGTGCCAGCAGGAATACGCTCGGCGGTGACGCTGACGCTGACGCCTCCTCCAGACGACGAGCCGCCGTGCTCGACTACACGACTGACATGCTGGCGGAGAGCACCAAGGAGCTGATCAAGTGTGTCCTCGACTATGGAATGCCAAAAGACGGCGCCGCGGGCGTGCAACCGTCGCGGCGGCTTAGCACGGTGGTGATCATCGCGCCAGATGGCGCCGATGGAGCCACCCTTGCGGACAGAGTGCACACGTATTACAAGCATCAATTCTCCGGCGTCACCGCCACGCCGCCGCCGCCGCTGTTCGAGCGAGTTCTCAGCGTCGCCGTCGAGCGGCCTCTGAATGTCGAGACGATCATGGATCGCATGGTCATCCAACTCCGCACCGAAGGCTATATTGGGAGAGTGAACGACGACGTTGCTGCTGGTGCTGGATCTCAATATCTCAGATCCTCATTGGCTCTCACTTCTCTTGTACGGCGGCCATGGAATTGGAAGATGGCTCTCACAGCACTCACTGCATCTGCGTCCACTACAGATGATGAGGTGATGCTCCAGCTCCAGCAATGTCTGCGAGGAAAAAGGTTGCTGCTACATCTTTCCAACATGGATTATCCTCAGATAGTTGTTCAGATGAAAGCGCTACTACTGGACACGTTGGATTGCTCTCCCGGTAGCGTGCTGGTGATCTCCTCCAAGCAGAGAGAGGTTGTCAGCTGCTTCTCTCCAACAAAGACCGTGTTCTACTCTCATACCCAATTCCACATAGATAAGGCCGGCAAATATCTCCCCGAAAGTTACACCCAAATTATGCAAGATGTAAGGGGTGTCCTCAAGATGTGCGATATGGATGACTACTGCACCAAGCTGTTCCTGACGGCGCTGTGCAACAACCCGAATCGGACATCGGAGGAGCTCAGGGACCTGTCGGAAAGCCTTGCGAGCTTGGACAACAAGATGAAGAAGAACAACCGGATGCTTGCCTTCTGCTACCAGGGGCTGCCTGATGAGTACAAGAACTGCCTGTGGTACACGGCCGTGTTCACTCGAGGGATCTACGATGTCCGAGGATCAAGCTTGGCAAGGCAATGGGTAGCCGAAGGATTGATCGCCAAATCAGGCAACAGGAGCGCGAAGGAGGAAGCCGAGCTCTGCCTCGACATGCTTCGCTGCCAGGACCTCATCCTCGCTCGCCGTGGTGACGACAAGACCTATGGCGTGAACCCTCCGGTCATCGCCATGGCAGCAAGGGCCACCGCAGCAGGCGCCACGGTCGACGACCTGCTGGACACAAAGCAGCTGCCCCTCGACTTGGATCTCCACTTCTCCATCCACAACGGGATTCGGATCCGTCAGCTGGATTGCACCACGGATCCCAGGCTGCAAAGGAGAAGCGTCATGGAGTTCCTGAGAAATCCGCCCACCTCGTCGAGGCTTCAGCTGCTCAGAGTGCTGGATCTCGAAGGCTGCGTGGGCATCACCAACCGGCACCTCAGAAACATGTGCAAGATCCGCAAGCTCAAGTACCTAAGCCTGCGTGGCACCGAGGTTGCCAAGCTGCCCAAGCGCCTGGATCAGCTAGATCAGCTCAAGACGCTCGACATCCGACAAACCAAAGTGCAGGTGTTCGACCCGAGGCTGCCCAAGCTAGCTCATCTCCTCGTTGGCCGCACCGACTGCCAGGGTGAAGACGCCGCCTCTGTTAAGTCTTGGGAGACATTCTCCACAGTGAGCATGCATGATCGTCATGGTGTTCCTAATCCTGCGTGGTACAGCATGACTGATTTGGAGACACTGTCCCATGTTAGGGTTTCCCAAATCATGGAGTTGGCCAAAGTCCGTGACAACCTGAAGAATCTGAGGAAGCTAGGCATAGTCCTGTGCGGCGGCGACGACGGCAGATCAGGCAGCAACCTGAATGATGATCTGTTCGATCAGATCAACAAGCTGAACGAATTAGCTTTCCTCCGATCCCTGTCAATCCGAATGGAGGTGTCAGGAGTGTTCTGGGATTCGACGAATGCTGTTGTACTGGCAACTCCCTTGCAACAACTGGAGAGTCTGCGCATCTGCGGCTTCAGAGGCTCGCTGCTGTCTCGCCGGATCAAGGAGCTCCACAACCTCACCAAGCTAACCCTCCGTGACACTCTGATGAACGAGGCCGCCCTCGGCATCCTCGGCGAGCTCAAATCCCTGCATCACCTCGGTCTACGCTACCACTCGTTCGATGCAAGTGCTCTCACCTTCAGGAGAAGCCACTTCGAAAAACTCGTACATCTCGTCGTCGAGGACGACACGGTTGTCACCATCACCTTTGCTCCTGAAGCTGCACCCAAGCTCGCCAAGATCGCCTGGTCCTTCCAACTGATGGAGTCCCTGACAGGTATCAAGAACCTTGGGAGGTTGAAACGCATCCAACTCAAGCGGTCGGCAGGAGACATCGCCACAGACGAGTATCCCCAATTGCGGCAAGAGATCAAGGAGCACCCTAATAAGCCTGTACTTGACTGCCCAACGAAAGACGGTCAAGCAAATCATGTGGCTGCCGCTACTAGCTAGTTTAATTTGATGCTGCTAGCTAGACCCCTGCTACGTACGCACTTAAGATTATGAGGTACTCCTAACAATTACTCCCTCCGTATTTTAATGT
Source organism: Oryza glaberrima (assembly GCF_000147395.1). Taxonomy (NCBI): domain Eukaryota; kingdom Viridiplantae; phylum Streptophyta; class Magnoliopsida; order Poales; family Poaceae; genus Oryza; species Oryza glaberrima. The sequence continues at coordinate 24,152,791 of NC_068336.1, read as the reverse complement.
ATGATGTCGTTGACTTTTCGACCAACATTTGACCATTCGTTTTATTCAAAATTTTTGTGCAAATATGAAAATATTTATGTCATGCTTAAAGAACATTTGATGACGAATCAAGTCATAATAAAATAAATAATAATTACATAATTTTTTTTAACTAGAAAGAAAGCTCGCGCACATGCGCGGGCACCTTCTTATATAATGAGTGAAATTTTATTATGAATATTTATGTGTGTGTTTTTTATTAAAATATTTTTTATTATATTATAAAGTTAAATGTATTTTGTGTGATTTGAGCGCTGGTTATTTTCTTATAATTACCCTTGTAACATTTAAATTCTAAAATAAAATTATTTGAGAACATGCGGTTTTGAATTGATGAGAAAATATTGTGTCGAAACAAAGGAGGTGGTTCCTATAAGAAAATTCAGGATATTTAACTCCCCGGTAGGATATCTTACAACCAAAAAAAATCCTTCATTCAAATAGAACTCGTAAAATGTTTGAATTTTTCTATTTACTGTGGGTTTTAAATCTAGCAACATTTGCTCAATTTCCAATTGTAAAGGCCGCCTTAAGGTTGTTTCACTGTTAAGATTCCTAGGTGCAACCCACATGCTTATTGGTATGATGTTCAACTGGCCACACATTTATTTTTAACCTATTGTCTATATTGCTAGATGAATACTTATTATGATTAGTGACTTTATAGATCATATGTGTAATTGGGATGCTATGATCATCTTTCTTATGAATATTTATTTATCTCCTAATAAGATCGTTTTAAAAGTATCAAGGTCAATTTGTATAGGTACATAGCCCTCATAGGCATGTTAAGAGAAATTAATTAAGTTAGTAGAAAGTCGTTAGACGCCTGACAGGATATAAGTAATAGATGGAGGTCCATTTGTGTCTTTTTTACATATAGATAATTTTAATTTCAGTTGATAAGGAGATAAAAAAAATAGAGAGAAAAGAATGGCGCACGCTGTACGCGAGCAGGGAGGAAGGGAGATTTCAGATGTTCTTTTTCTAAATGATTAATCTAACAAACTAAAATTATGTGTCAGATGTTTAAGTCGAAGCTGATGGTCGAATGTTTTGTTTTCTTGTCAGAATTTTTACGATTTTCTCTTATTTAAGAGAACGATCTTAAGAGTGTATTTTCTCCGATTTAAGAGAATGACATAATATCTTAGAAGCATTTATAAGATGCGTACTTTTTACTGTGTTACAATGTTGGGGGGGGGGCTATTTTTTTAATATTACTCATAGATCTGTTCATTTTACTTTTATTAGATATAATTTAATTATTATCAAGTTATATACAATGACAAAAATATATATCATTAATTTTTATAGTTTTAAAATTGCTTAAATGACACGCAAAAGTTAGAAAAGGTAGCCCCAATTAATGTGACATTTCTCTCTTTACAGTTGAATTAAAGAGGACATGAGTTTTAAAATGTAAAATATCTAAAGACATAAGCAGATCAAATATTAGCATTATAATTTAGATGCTGCATTTGCTTAATTGTTTGGCATACAATTTTTGCTTTTCTAAAAGAATGAAAATAGGAGAAAAAATAGGTGAAAAAAGGGGGAAAGAATTAGGGGGGGGGGGGGGTTGAGCAGACGTACGTATGTACGTACATGCAATTGCCAACAGGCCGAGGTGGGCCTAGGGATAAGGATATGTTTTTTCTAACAAATCTAATGGTTATAAATAATGGTCCACAAAATTTAATAAAAATCAATGGTTATACGTTGTGTCCTTTTAAGGATTTCTCTAATTTATAGGATGCCACGTGGCGGCTTAGGAGCATTTATAGAATACCACGTGGAGACTTAGGAACGTTTGTAGGAAGTTTAGTGTTGATTAATTTTTTATTATAAATCCTTATGTGGAAGACTTTTAAGGAAAAAGTCTGAATTACACCCTTAAACAATAAGAACGGTACGAATTGTCCCGGTTATATATAATCTGATCTCTCACCATCGTTCGCAAACATATAAACTAATATATTTTTTGTTTTGTTTTTTCTTTTATTATACATCTGATTTACCTATGTATGTTCATGAGTAATATACAATGGAATAATCTATATTGTCAAAATTATTTGTCCTAGTTATTAACATTATATAGATGAGAATGACATAATTAAAAAGATATAATGTGGTTCTATGCGGTATTTTCGATGATATGTGTATATGTTTTTTCTAGCAAATACTAAGCACATACTTTTTCCTTTTTTTGGAGACAAATATATTTTCTCTTAGGGTAGGTGTGTGTATGTGTATTTATATGATGGGTGAGCACATGTTTATATATGCGCTCGTGGTTGCTTTTTTTAAGGAAACGTGATTGTCTTATACATCTTTAGTAAAAAAATACTTTCAAAAAATTTAGCAAGATGGCGTGAAGCGGTGCTGCGGCCGCGTGAATTCTTTGACAAACTTTCCAAGGGTGGCTGCTACGCATATGCACAAATTGAGGAAAATCTCATAGCCACAAAGAAAGAAAGAAAAAACTATTCGATGGAGCTGATCTGGTACACATTCTTCTTTTTTTTTTCCTTTATGACATTTCTTGCGTAGATATAGATATAAAATAATGGTTGAAAATGATATATCCACGGGTTATGTATAAATAAGTAGCTAGATTTTGTTTTTTATATATAGGATGACCCTTATATATATACAGTACATACTCCTGGGTTCATAGAACCATTTTTCTATATATTTTTTCTTAGATAAGCACGAGATATGCAATATTTGATACTTAATTAATCTTACGCTGATGGCATGCTTTGTTTCGCATGTCCTAGATAAGCTCATCCAATGAGATAGACCGAATGAAGCTTAAGAGATAAAAGGGCATCCACATGGTGTAAAAAATATATATGGTTGTTAATTTTCCAAAAAAAAATATATGAATACAGAAACATAGAATATATGAAAATACATTCTTGATAAATTTAATAATGTCATTTGGATATATCAGTATTACACAATAGGGAGTGAGTAAATTTTTAAAATGCTACTCAAAATTTAAATTGTTTTTTAATTATAAGTCCAATTTAATTGTGATATACAATCATATAGTCTATAATGTTAATTATTAATATTTTTTATGGATGTTTCAATGAGATGCACTATTTAGAATAAAACTTAAAATAACATATATTTTTACAACTTAAAACATATGGTTAACATGAACTTTTTAGTTTTTCATCTAATCTAAGTATATAAGAAGGAAAAAGAAAAGGACAGAGGGGATATGTACATACATCGGACATACAGACGTACAGGTCCAGGGGACACGCCCGAGTAACGTGGGATTTTTTTAGATAGATTGATTTGTTTTTTTCTTAAAAAAAGAAGATCTAGTGGTTAAAAATAATGGGTCCACCAGATTAAATGAAAACCGATGGTTGGATGTTAAAGCTCCACGTGCCGATCTAGGAGCGTTTGTAGGAGCGCCACATGGCGGCTTGAGAGCGTTTGTAGAAAGTTTAATGGACTTTTAGTATATAATAGATAAGACAAATGGTCAAACGTTGGACAAAAAGTCAACGGTGTCATATATTAAAATATGGAGGTAGTACTTCGCAGGTGTTTGCAGTTTTGCACTTGTTCTTGAGTATTGTTTAGGTTCTGTGTGGGCTCTGTGGAACACTCATCACTGCTTGGAATTGGTAATATTTGTGTGTTTCCCATCAACTGTCATGGTCTGATGTGTTGTTGGACATGTAATAAGCACTGAGGATTTTGGAAGGAATAATTATCATGTATCAGATTGAGTTTTCTGCTTCACAAGAACCAGCTGGTTATTTCTGAACCTATAAATCCATACCAATGATCGATGAAAGCTCCATCAATCAAATTCTCTGGATCATCACAATAGGATTTGCTGAGCTGCTAGCTTCAGGTTGATGCCTCGATGGAGAGCAGTGGCTACATGATTACTAACGGAGCTGAAGCTGCGAGCAGAGTTGAAAAAGACTCGAGCAGCTAGCTACTCAGAGTCTACTGCAGCAACACAGAATCATATATTTATGCTGTGCAAAAAACTGAGGCTTTAGTGGTGTTTAGCTTTTTTTTTTTTGAAACTGTTAGTCGAAGCTCTGAGCAGGCACTTTTGTGGTTGGGTTTAAAATCCGGTAGCTGTATTTGTCGATGGTAAATGTGCTCTGAACTGTTTTGGACCTTATAATCGTTTCGTTTTCTTAAATGAAAACGGGAGAGGATCCTGCCTCTCTTTCTATAAAAAGAATTGATGTGCAAAAGGGGCAATTAATTTGTGACCTGCTGGACGTAGACATGCTATTTACGTGTTTTAATAGATAACGTCGTTTATTTTTCGTCACATGTATCTCCGTGTTTTAATAGAAAACTTTCAAATCAGATTTGAAAACTTTCAACTCGAGATTTAAAATTTTCAACTCAAAATCTAAAACTTTCAACTCAAAACATGCTAAAGATTAAAAAAAAAATAAAAAAGTGGGGAAAAAAGCGAAAAAATCGGTAAAAAAAAACGAAAAAAAGGCGTGGGAGGAGGCGCTGGGCCTTCGGGCCTGAAATTAGCTATCGCGTAGCAACACACCTCGGGCCGCTCTGAACGCCGTTCTATCATAAGTGATGAGTGGCCCAGCTAGCTCTTTGGGCCGTCACGGTGCATTTTACTGGGCCAGAAGCTGCAGTCCGTTTCGATTTCGGCTCACATAGCCCAACCTCTCACAAGAGCCGTGGGAAGGTAAATCGTCGCCAATGGCGTTGGGCGCTGGCATGCCGCCGCCGCCGCCGCTCCCTCCGTTCGCCGGAAGGCATCCCTTCCCGCCGTGGCACCTCTCCTCCTACCCACCCGCCCACCCGCATTGTATTCCACGCCTTGGGCGAGTCTCGGCGACTTCGCCGCCGCCACAGCAACCGCCACGGTTCCTTCCCTTCGCCGCCGTCGACCACCGGAGTCCGGGCGGCGGCGGAGGGATGTTCTGGCAGGAAGGGTGCATTGGTACGGAGTCTGGGGAAACTTTGTGCCGCAGGTTGGTGTCGGCAAGTGAGCAGTAGCCTTATGAGCTTCGATTGCTATATCAATCGCCTGAACTTTGGTAGGAGATCGGAGCGAGAGGGATGACTAACTGCATGTGTCGCGGCGGATTTCAGGGGGAAAGGTTTGGTTCTTCTCGGCCGGGTGAATCGTGATTTTACTGGGGATCTCGCCTCCGCCGAATGCGTGGGACGATTCACACCCGCGCGTGTACTGTAGGTATAATCTTCCCCCCATTTTTGCAGTTCCAAGTAAAAAAATTTCATTTTAATATTGATTTGTGCTTATATCTGAATACATTTTGGTCGGTTTGATGAAAGATTCGCAGCTGCACCTTGGAGTTCTGTATATCATGTTGGAATCTTAGATGCTGATGAAATGACTGAACTGAAACCGTTCTCACCCATCAACACTACTGATTGTTTGGTTTGGGTCATCTTATATGTGCCTACTGATTCTGGATTTCTGTCAGGAATTCTGCTGCATCTTTCTTTGCCTAGCATGCAATCAACTAAACAGAGCATTACCCTTGACATGGTGCAATCTTTGACTAGATGGTGCGCTGGTGTATACTAATGCAAATGGATGTGTATTGCTTTGATGAGGGAGGCCACTGTTGTAATTGTACATTGGTGATATTTGCCATGTATCTACAGGAGATTTCAATGAGAAGACTAAGGCAACTTTTGTACAACAGAAATGCTTCCGGAAGATATAGTTGCAACAAGCTTAATAGTGGTAACTGTGGAGGATACATATAAATCAAACAAACTGAAAATCCAACACAAGTAAAATTTAACATGGATGCATCAAGAAAAAAGAGGTTTGCTTTGCGTCCACTTATTACTATCTTCATTGTAGAACACAGATGCAAGCACCAGACATTCAGAATTTCGGAAGCTTCAGTGAAGATCATTCCATTGCTCGTGTCTGAAAACTGGATTATTATGGTGTCCTGCTATGGCCTGTTCGACCTCGCCTATGTTTCTTGCACTTCCATGTAGCTCGAGCTCTTTCAGCTGCTGAAGGTGCTGTACTCCAGACAGAGAGTCAATGGCGGCGATCGACAATATCACTCTCTCAAGCCTTGGAGCTGCTCCGTAATCGAAGATAATGTCAAGGAGGCTATTGTCCTGGACAACAAGAGCTACGAGGTTCCGAAATGCTCCACTCCTGAATGATAGACTGCTACCCATGGTTGAATTGCATTGGAGCTTGAGGCACCGCAGGCTGCCAAGCTGTCCCAGGATACCGAGAACATGTTCTGTGAGTGAAGTCTCATGCAGAGTTATCTTGGAAAGTTGGTGGAGGTCACCAATCCAACCAAGCAATGCACTTCTGATGCCACTGATGTTTAGCTTCTGAACAAACTTTGGAGGTGAGAAGGGAAATGACGCGGGTACCATGTCATCCCTTTTGCGAGCATCGTCTTTGGCTAACTTCAGCCGTTCCATCCGGATTGACAAAGAGTGCAGGCTTCTATCCAACATATCGATTTGTCGGAACAAGTAATCCAGATTACAAGCTGCATTACCTTGCAAGAGTACTCCCAATTTTCTGAGTCGTCGTAGCTGACAAATGCCCATTAGCCCAGTGAGGCCACTGGAAACCTCAGCATAGCATAGTATCTCCAACTTTCCCATCCTCACAATTTTTCGAGGCATGAGCACAGTGGAAAACGAGCAAGATTCCTTTTCCTTGAGATTGTTTTTCTTGCTAGGACAATTGGAGCAACCAGCAAGTAGGTGCTTCAGCCCAGGAAGGATAACATTCTTTCCTGGGAATGCCTTTATCTGGGTTTGCCGGATGTCAAGCGTCTCCAGGTACTGTAGCTTGTCGATCTTCTTGGGCAAGTGGGAAACATCTGTATTCCTGAGGCTCAAATACTTGAGTTGAAATATCTTGCAAATGCTGTTCAGGTGATACTTCTCCAATCCTTTGCAGCCTTCTAGATCAAGTACATTGAGGCGTAATCCTAGTTGAGCAGATTCCTGAATTGATCTAAGTAACATGGATATGCCAGCCAAGGGATCCACTGACTTCGTAGTGAAGCAACACCTTGTCATGCTCCAACAGTCGTTGAAATGAGAAGCACGAAGCTTGATCCGCGATACCTGCTGCAATCTTTCTCCATTGTGGATGGGAAGGCGGTGAGCCAAGTCGACTGGTAGCTTTGTGTACACAAAGTTGTCATCTCTGATGACCCAAGCAATGAAGTCACGGACTAGATTGTGCACTCTACAGCTGTTTACTTTGCCTGAATTGCCAATGTCACCAGGAAGAACAAATCTTTGAGCGAGAAGAGCATCAAAACATCGGTTGGCAACATCAAATGCACTCAGCCCATCTCTTTCAGCTATTAGGCCTTCTGCAATCCATCGTCTGAGCAGGCTCGTTCTCCTGATGTTGTGGTCGTTGGGGAAAATGGTAAGATACAACAAGCAGCTCCTGTAATCGCAGGGCAACGCGTTGTAGCAGAATGTGAGCATCTTCTCGGCATTGGACAGCCACGAAGACAGATGCAGAGGGCTGCAGAAGCACAAGCTATTGCCGAAGTCGTGCAGTTCCTGTAGGGTCTTGTTAGGATTGGCATAAAGGAAGCGGAGCAGCATCTTCATGCTAAAGATACAGGGGGAACATTTCACTAAAATGCTGCGAAGAACCTCCTCCTTGAGACCAGCTTTGCCATGACCACTGTCACTAATCAAGTTAGCTGCTCTCACGAGGAAGAAATCAACTAAGGAGCGGTTATGCTCCTCCTGGATACACCTTAGATCATATATTCTGTAAGGACAAAATGACTGTGCCACTTCAGGCAAGCTTGTGGTGACAAGTATAGCACTGGGAGCAGAATTACCGCAGTGGAGAGCAGCTTCGATATCTTTCCAGAGCGACTCGGAGCAGACATCATCAAGAACAATAAGGAACCTTTTACCTTCCAGCTGCTCCTGAATCATCAGTGCGATTTGGCTGTTTCCCCATGTTCCCATGTCCTGCAGATTATTGGCATGAAGCCCTACAATCTGCGCGAGTATGTCCCGGAGTACTTGCTGGGGAGATTGGTTGGAGCCGACCGAGATCCATGCCTTTTGGTCTGCCAACCTTGAGGAATAACCTTTGTACACTTGCTCAGCTAGAGTGGTTTTGCCCATACCACGGGAGCCGACAATGGGGACGATTCTGAGATCTGATCTGCCATCTCCTTCCACTGTCAGCCAGCTGGTGAGCTCATCGGCAGCCTCCTTGAACAGACCAGAGTCGTCCTCGGCCAAGATACGCCTCCGAAGATGCTCCTGCTGATCGGCTTCACTGTCACCGGTAAGGAAAGCTTGCTGGCTACGATCGCTGGCCATGCCAGACTGCGGCTCCTGCTCGGTAGCCGTGCCATGGAGAGGATACCTCTGCTGCCTCTGGCTAACCTCCACTACCCGGATCTTGATGTCCTGGATTTGGATAGCCAACCGGTAGCGCGCCGGCAACGTGCTGACGAACCGGGGGAGACGGCGCACGGAGCCCCAGAGGCCACCCGGCGAGCGGTGGCTGGTGGTGCCGAGGCACCGCAAGTACTGGTCGACGCAGTACTGGGAATGGTTGGCGAGGTCCTTGACCTGGTTCATCCATGCCTGGAGCTGGTGATCCATGCGCCCCTTGCGGGCGTGGTTGAGGAGGAAGCCGTTCATGCTCTCCATCTCGTCCCGGATGAACTGCACCTCGCGTCTCAGCCCGCCTAGCAGCTGCACTTGGTCGGAGAGGACGTCAGTCAGCCGGCCGACGAGGGACTTCACGGCAGAGTGGGTGGAGCTGAGGCCAAAACCATCCATATCTGGGATCTCCGTCGCTCAGCTCGCTCATCAGACACACACCATGGCTAAGTAGGAAGGATGAACTCAGCCTGAACAGGTGGAAGTGCAACTGGAGAGGGGGAAAGTATACTACTAGCAATCTGGAGTCTATTTAATGAGCCCCAGCTTCATCCTTCATCTCCTTTTAACATCACCAAGTCAGCAAGTGTGCAACCACATGCTAAGCAGAATCAAAGGATCCAGATCCTCTAAGGTACCATTACATTTCCACAAACACAGTCAAATTAATTCATGACTTGCAATGTGAATCGTCAACATATTACATATCGATTTCTCCGTTCGGACTATTTGGTCTCACCTCACCTATAAACTATTACACTGAATTTGGTGGGAACAAGATTCGTAATATAGGCACATCACGCTAGTAACGGAGGTAGTTGGTATGTATTTGTCTATTCTGTTTGTTTATGAAATCCTTAATTTAGTCTGCTAGGACCAACAGCCATGTGGATTTTGAACAAGTCAGGAATCGACTTGTTTTGAGTATGAATGATACTTCTGAAAAAAAAAAAGACAAGATAACCTAGAATAATACCAGGCATGTATGCATTCTAGCTGGAAAGTAACATTGATTGGTTCATTCTTTGTTTACATTCTTGTGTACCAGATGCTGCCTTCATTCATCCAAGATGTGGATTTTACCAAATTTGACCGGAGTCACATGCCTACTGGAAGACAAATTCAGTCAGGCTCATGGATGCATGATTAATTGAATTACTCGCGGAGCTGGAGGCCTGGAGCTGAAGGTAGGTCGATCATATGGTCATTGGATAGTAGTACTCTCTCCGTTTTTTTAATATACGACGTCATTGACTTTTTGACATACATTTAACCATTCGTCTTATTTAAAAAAATTATATAATTATTATTTATTTTATTGTGACTTGATTTATCATTAAATGTTTTTAAGCATGACTTAAATATATTTATATGTGTACAAAAATTTTGAATAATACGAATGATTAAATGTTTTTCAAAAATTAACGGTGTCATATATTAAAAACGAAGGTAGTATCATTGAATTTCAGTGTGTAATTCTGTATCTGTTGCTGTGCAAAAGGGCATTAATTTGTAACCTGGTGGACATGGACTTACTCATATACATGTCCCTTGCAGCTTCTTTGTATGCTCCGTATAATTTGGTTCATAAAGGTATTCATTCAGTATAGATATTCTTTACAGTGTGCATATTTGAGTCTTTACAGTGTGCATATTTGAGTGTGTGTTTAACTGTTTAGGCTCTTCGTTTCTTATGAAAGTGGGAGATAAACTTTTGGATTAAAATGACACGCTTTTCAAACGGCTAATGGTGTGTTTCGTGCGAAAACTTTCTATATGAAAGTTGTTCTAAAATATCAGATTAATCTATTTTTCAAGTTTGTAATAATTAAAACTCAATTAATCATACGTTATTAATATCTCGTTTTACGTGAAACACTTAATCTTCATGTTCATCTTCAGGATATTCAACTACCACCTTACTGAGTCACATTCTATCAGAAGAAGCGAGCAGCCCAGCTAAGTCTTTGGGGCGTCGTGGTGCATTTTTACTGGGCCAGGAGCTGCAGTCGGTCTTGGTTTCGGCCCACATAGCCCAACCTCTCACCGGAGAGAGGGAAGAGAAACATCGCCACGCCACCGCCGCACCGTCTCTCGCGTTGGGGGACAGCTCACCGCCGGCATGCCGCCGCCGTCCGCCGGACGGCATCACACCCAGCCGTGGCACGTCTCGGCGACTTCGCCGCCGTCGACCACTGGAGTCCAGAGCGGCGGTGGGATGTTCTGGCGGGAGGGATATGCATGGTTAAAGACTGGGCAACGTTTGCCGCAGATCGGCGTCGGCAGATGAGGTGAGCAGGAGTAGCCTTACGAGCTTCGATTGCTAGATTACTCGCCTGCACTTTGGTGGGGAATCAGGGTGAGGGGATAACTAACTGCATGTGTCGCGGCGGATTTCAGGGGATAACTAACTGAATCGGGAGGATTTCACATCCGCGCGCGTAAGCAAGCCAAGGTAAAATTCTCCCACCTTTTTTTTTTTTTTTTTTTTTTTTGCAATTCCGTGTAGAAGAATCACTTTTCAGTATTCTACAGTGCTTATGTCTGAATACTTTTTGCTCGTTTGATGAAAAATATCGCAGTAATACCTAGGCAGTTCTCTGTATCAAGTAGGAATTGTATCATTCCCCCTTATAATGTTCATCTCATATGTCTGCTGATACTGAATTTCTGTCAGAAAGTTAGCTGTGTGTTTTTTCGTTACATAGTGCATAATTAGCTAAAAGAGGCTTGAATTTTGGAGGGATGATGCTTCTAGGCCGATGTTTACTTGTTAAAGGATTATTGAGAACGGTGGTAATTAATGGGTGCCAAGTGAGAACATATTCCTTTACGCAGGGGATTTCTTGATTGGGATGGTGTTTGATCATGCGAATGTTCAGATGTTATATCTGACAGAAACAAGGGGGGAAAGGGTAAACTTTAGGTAATAATACCAAGTTTTGCCTGCACAGGGCAGATAAAACAAACGCAGGAATTGTACACATGCATTAGTTCAAGAGCCCCACTAATGAAGGAAATTAAACCCATGACAGTTGGGAAGGGAGACAAACAAGCAAACATACTAAATATTGGTGCTACAATGCAAGCTAACAATTGGTGCATGGAAGAGTAAGAGCCCCTTCAGCATCTTTATTCGATACTAGTAGTTGAAGTACTTCAGAAGTAGCTGGAGAAGCAACTCAAAGTGGAAAAGAAATAGCAATGTTAAGCATCCTTTTTCCTCCAGGGCACACAATGAGTTGAAGCCATGACAGTTTATTCAGTTTGCTTCATCCGTAGGAACCAGTCCTTGTGCATGACTAGTTCCCTGCTGCTGGAATGTGCTTCAGACTGGGGTCATTGGAGTGTGCTTTGATGTCATGCAGAATCACCCCAATCTTCTCCGTGTCACAGTCACCGTGAAGCTGGAGCTCCCTGAAGCTTAGGAGGTGATCGATCCCGACAAGAGAATCCATTATGGTAAAACGCCAGACCAACCTCTCGAGCCTAGGAGCTGCTCTCTCATCAAACCTAATGCTGACAATGTCTGAGTTCTCGATCAAAAGAAGCTGGAGGTTTTTGAATTCCCTTCCGGAGATGGTGAGGTTGCCTGGGATGTATGACCTGTGTCGGAGCCTGAGATAGCGCAAGCCCACAAGCTTGCCAAGGACATGGATATCACTCTCTGTCAGGGAGGTATCACGCAGAGTAACCTTGGTAAGTTGGTGGAGATGTTCTATCCACTGAGGTAATCCACTTCTGATGCCAGAGATTCTCAGGCTCTCGAGAAGCCTTGGGAGTGTGGCATCCATCATGCTCATGTCAAAGCCCCTGCTTCCATCATCAGGAGAATATAATCTGATCCGGATTGACAGAGAGCGTAGGCACTTGTGCAACCTGCTGATTACATGAAGTAAACGATCAAAACCATCCTTATCAGTATCATGGATGACCACACCTAACTTCCTCAGCTTCAGTAGCTGGCCAACATCAATCAACTCCATTCCACCATGTGAAACTTCGACGTGGGACAGTATCTCCATATTTCTCATCCTCCCAATTCGGTGAGGAATGTGGATGGCAGAGAATGATTCCTGCTGCCTGATGATGTCTTCACTTGGGCAGACAGTGTAGCCTGAGAACAAATGCTTGAGCATAGGGAGCACTAAAGATTTCCTGGGGAAGGTATTGATCTTCGTCTGTCGGATGTCAAGTGTTTCCAAGTGGATCAGATTCTCTATTTCTCTGGGAAGTCTGGTGACATCTGTGTCCCGTAGGCTCAAATACTTGAGCAAATAGATGCCGCAGATGTTCTTGAGGTGGTGCCTCTTCAAACCTCTGCAGCCATCCAAATCCAGCACTTTGAGCAGACCCAGCAGAGAAGATGATGGCAGGGACTTGAGAAAGGTAAGAACATTATCGATCGGTTCAGACGGAGACATGTGCAACTTCATGCTGAAGCGGATTGAAAGATGACGCACCAACTCTTTTGGTGCCAAAATTGTGCCCACGAGAGTAGTGCCGCTTCCTCTGGCTACCAGATCAATAATCACATCGTGAACCAAGTCTCGTACCGTGCAGGTCTTGACCTTACCTGAAGCATCAATATCGCTTGGACAGAGAAGCAGCCTTCCAACAAGGGCATCGAAACAGCGATCAGCTTGTTCTAGTGCACTGCTCTCTTGCCTGTCGGTGATGAGACCTTCAACAACCCATCGTCTTACTAAGCTGGTCCTCCTGATGCTGCAACCAGGTGGAAAAATAGACAGATACAGCATGCAGTTCTGACACTTAACAGGCAAATCATAGAAGCATAACTCTACCATCTTCCTAGGCCAATAATCATGCAGCAAGCCCCCATGGTGTTCTTCTTCTACACGGAGCCAATAACAGCTTCCCTTATAATACAGATACCGAAGGAACATCTTCATAAAAAATATCTGAGGTTCAAGATGAATCAGCATGCAGGGTACAGATGGCCATAGCGTGTCTTCACGTTGATGTTTAAGCAGCGGTATAGCTCTTTCAAGGAAGAAAGTGAGAACATAACCAGAGGTATCAGGGTTGAAGATTTTATACAGGGAGAAAGACTCAGTTACTTCATCATTATTTGGCGTGATTATGATGGCACTACGAGCAGAGCAATCATCTGGGAAAGCAAGCTTTATATGACTCCAGATCGATTCGTCACGGACGTCGTGAAGAACAACGAGAAAGATTTTACCTTGCAAATAGCAGTGAATCTTCTCCACCAGTTGCTCCTTATTCCAGCTGAAGTTTGGGGAATTTTTTTTTAGAAGCTTCACTACTTTTTTCATTTCTCTAACTCTGCTATATACATGTACATATGAGTAGTATATGGGCCTCATGGGCCAACACATACATAACTCAACACTCCCCCTCAAGATGGGCGATAGATATCTATCATGCCCATCTTGTTACACGATGAAGTACACTCCCCAACACTTAAAGCTTTTGTTAAACAGTCAGCTACTTGTTCCCCCGACATAACAAAACCTAGCTTCAAAATCCCTTCATCTAGTTTTTCCTTGATAAAAAAACGATCTATCTCCACATGTTTTGTTCGATCATGCTGAACTGGATTGTTAGCGATGCTAATAGCCGACTTATTGTCACACCACAACTTCATGGGAATATTCATTAGCAACTTTAACTCAGAAAGAAGATTTCTCAACCATAACAGCTCACTTAAACTCACTGACATTGCCCTGTATTCTGCCTCAGCAGTTGAGCGAGACACTACCGGTTGTTTCTTGCTCCTCCAAGAGACCAAATTGCCACCAACAAATACGCAGTAACCAGAGGTTGACCTCCTATCATCAAGGCTGCTAGCCCAGTCCGCATCACAGTAGCCCTCCACACCTAGATGTCCATTTTTCTTGAACCATAAGCCTTTTCCTGGGCTCCCTTTTAAATATCTCAGGATTCTATATACTGCGTCCATGTGACCACTTCGAGGGTCATGCATGTATCGACTAACAACACTCACAGCATAAGTTATGTCAGGCCTGGTATGACACAAATATATCAGTCGTCCCACAAGTCTTTGATATCTTTCTTTATTCACTGGATCTCCTAATTCAGCACATAACTTATGATTTTGCTCAATTGGTGTAGAGGCAGGTCGGCAACCGAGCATACCTGTGTCACAAAGTAGATCCAATACATACTTTCGTTGTGAAAGAACTATCCCTCTAGGGGATCTTGCAATCTCAATGCCCAAAAAATATTTGAGCTGACCAAGATCTTTGACTTCAAATTCTTTGCTTATATTCTCTTTTAACTGAGCTATTTCTTGAGTGTCATCTCCTGTAATAATTATGTCATCCACATATACAGCCAGGATGGCAATCTTCTTTCCACGGTGACGATAAAACAATGTATGGTCTCCATTGCACTGTTTGTAGCCCATGCCACACATTGCACGTCTAAATCTATCAAACCAAGCCCTTGGTGACTGCTTAAGGCCATACAAGGATTTCTTCAATCTCAATACCTTTCCTTTAGTTTGAGAGGTGGAAAAACCCGGTGGAATCTCCATATAAACTTCCTCTTGAAGATCTCCATGCAAAAATGCATTCTTAACATCTAGTTGGTATAGTGGCCAATCAAAGTTAGCTGCACATGATATCAAGGTTCTCACTGTGCTCATCTTTGCAACAGGTGCAAAGGTTTCATCATAATCGATTCCATATGTTTGACTGTACCCTTTTGCCACAAGCCTTGCCTTGTACCTTTCTACTTTCCCAAGTGGATCTTGTTTTACAGCATACACCCACTTGCAACTAACCACCTTCTTACCTGTTGGAAAAGGTACAAGCTCCCAGGTCTTGTTCTTCTCAAGTGCTGACATCTCCTCCATCATTGCCTCATGCCAGTTTGGATCATTCTTCGCTTCTCTCCAATCCTTTGGGATTACTATGGATTGTAATGATGCAATAAAAGCCCTATAGGCAGGAGATAAAGATGAATATGACACATAATTAGCTATGTCATTCCCATTTTCCTCAACCTCCTCAAAGCCATATCTTATAGGGGGTTTTCCTGCTGTGCTTCTTATCCCTTTCCTATTAGCAATAGGCAAGTTAGATTCCTCTCCTGATATTTCACTCTCCTCTCCCCCTGTCTCGGTATTCTCTTGTATAGGATCTGACTGATAAGAAGATTGATCATTTATTTCATCAATGACTAGAGGTTGTTGATGTTGTTCCACCATCTCATTCCTATCAATTGTTAGAGGTTGTTGTTCTACCTGTTGTGTCTCCAAGGACCTTGGCTTTCTCCTTGTGTAAACCTGTAGATTTTCTTCTTCATGTGGTTTCCTCCAATTCTGCTCATGTGGGAGTTTGCCCATAGGGCATGGGATTGACCCAATAATAACCTTCGTCCTCTTTGATTCATCCCCTTCTTCCATTCCTAGTGATTCATTCACCCCTTCATACCTATCTTCACTCATGATTGGATTGTCAAGATCAGAAAACAAATAACTCAAATCTGTCATTTCTCCATAGAAAGGAATAGACTCTCTGAAGGTGACATCCATACTTACAAATGTTCGCCTTTCAGATGGACTCCAACATTTGTATCCTTTCTGACCAGATGAGTAACCTATAAATATGCACTTGATAGCTCTGGGATCCAATTTTCCCACAGAAGGTCTATGATCTCGAACAAAGCATACGCATCCAAACACCTTTGGTGGAACAATAAATTCATTACATCCAAATACCATCTCATATGGAGCCTTCATCCCAAGTATTCTTGATGGTGTACGATTGATAAGATATGTAGCTGTCATGACCGCCTCACTCCAGAGGAACTTTGGTACATTCATAGTATACATGAGTGAACGTGCCACCTCCAAGATATGGCGATTCTTTCTCTCAGCCACCCCATTCTGCGGTGGTGTGTCAGGACAAGAAGTTTGATGTAGTATCCCTTCTATCGAAAGGAAACTACCAAATTCGTTGTTCACATACTCTTTCCCATTATCAGTTCTGATAATTTTGACACATGTGTTGAATTGGTTTCTAACAAATGCGTAGAAGTCCTTGAAGCATTTTGGTACTTCATTTTTATGTTTCATAAGATATATCCAGGTCATTCGGGAGTAACAATCAATAAAAGTCACAAAGTACTTCATTCCACTCACCGAGACAATAGGGGAAGTCCACACATCAGAGTGGATTAACATAAAGGGTGATATGCTCCGAAGTCCTCTGCTTATATATGTAGCTCTTGTATGCTTTCCATATTCACATGCATCACATACTAGTTTGCTTCTGTCCACCTTACTCATCTCATCAGGATATATCTTCCTCATAGTTTCAAAACACATATGGCCCAATCGACAATGCTGGAGAATCAATCTAGCTTCCTCTTCACTTGTACCAACTGCCAATGCACTACATAGTGCTTTATTTGTTCCGCTTCTATCTAAGTACCACAATCCGTTCTGCCTAATGCCAATCCCAAGCTTCCTTCCTGTTCTTCTCTCTTCTATTAGACAATTTTCTCGATCAAGAGTAACCCGACAATCCATATGGTCAACCAAAGAACTTATTGATACCAAATTAACTGGAAAGGAGGGAGCATATAACACTGATGATAATGTAATGGATGGAGTGCACTGTACTCTTCCCACACCTTTGATAGGCTGTGAAGTACCATCGGCGGTCTGAACAGTTTCTTTATATGTGGGTGGATATGGAGTAAATGACACAAACTCACTTGGCATACCTGTTACATGTCTAGATGCTCCAGAGTCTAATATCCAGGTTGAGTGAGGTACCTGCATCTGCATGGGATGCGCGAGGTTGACAAGGTTGCCAAGAACTGTTGTTTTCTCCCTTTCCTTCCGTATTCTTTCCCTTATTTCTTGTATTTCTACAGCCATTTTCTCAAGCAGTTGTTCAATTCCTTGACTTCCCTCCATTCTTTTTTTTTTTACAAACTCACTCTATTCTAACACCTTGAAGACAACGTCCCCTGGTTTTCTTTCCTCCTGATCAGGGAACTCGACACAGCAGCACCCCTCTCCCTCTCTGTGACTGCCGAGGCTTGGACTGTGTTCTCGCACACACGAATTTTGGTTGGTTGCCTGCCAATCTGAAGCACTAACTTCACATTCACCTTGCACAACCTGTTGCCTTACTTCTTGACAATAATTAATTTCCAACACCAAAGCCGCTTCTTCCCTTCTAGATGAAGCTAGCTACAGCTTTCCTCACCTGCTATTGCTCTCTGCACCTGTAATCTTCAGCACACACAACACCACCAACAGATCCAGCAGCAATACTCCCTTCTTTTTCTTCCTTTCTCAACCACACACAGCAGTACAATACTCACAAGCTCACCTCCTTGCCGCAGCACACACAAGCCACACCAATAGCACAACCGGCAAACAATTCCTCTGCTCGCTCAACAGCAACAGCAACAACACACTACCAAATCCTCAGCTCGATCTTCTCTGCCTCAGCAACAGAACAGCAATAGCAGCTCACCAAATCCTCACACCAGCACCAGCAGTGCCGTCCTCACAACCAGCAGCTCCCTCCGCGCGCGGCCGCCGTTGGCTCTGCCTGCCGCCGTCGACGCCGCTGCGTCCTCGCCGGGAGCTCCAGCACCAGCGTTTCCCTCCTCACCTGGAGCTCCACGCGCTCCTGCGCCGCGTACACGTGCAGCTCTGCCAGCGCAGCTCCCTTAGCACCTCTCTGCACGCCTCGACAAGCTCCGGCGAGGCTAGGGTTTAGCCGTCGCCCGTCGCCAGCCACCAGCCGGTTGGCTCTGATACCATGAAGTTTGGGGAATTTTTTTTTAGAAGCTTCACTACTTTTTTCATTTCTCTAACTCTGCTATATACATGTACATATGAGTAGTATATGGGCCTCATGGGCCAACACATACATAACTCAACACCAGCCATCCATGTCACTCTTGAACTTGTTCAGAGGGAGAACAACCTGAGATAGTATGTCTTTAAGTATGTCAACGTGAGATTCAGCTCCATGGACATTGATCCAGGCCTGGCAGTCAAACAAGCCAGTGATGGAGGAGTTCTTGTAGACTCTCTCAGCAATAACCTTACTGGCTTCCACGCAGACTGCTGTGACAGGTATGATCCTGAGCCCTGCAGATTGATCCTCCATCAGCCACCCGATCAGCTCATTCACAGTGCTCATTTTCAGGTCAGCCTGTGGTTCATCAAAGGAGGGAGAAAAACTCCAGGCGTCGCGCGAATCAGTGAAGACGATGTCTATGTCACGCATTATTCGCCCATAGGGGTCAGTGATGGGGGCAATGTCATATGCCTGCCGCCGGTCGTTCACTTGGCATATCCGGACCTTGATGTCCTGGATCTGCGTGGCGAGACGGTGGCGGACGGAAAGCCTCAGCACAAGCCTGGACACCTGCCGGAGGCGGCCGAGGATACCCTTTGGCAGAGCCCCAGCAGCGACGCACTGCACGTACTGGTCGATGCAGTCCTGGGTGTCGCGGGCGAGTTCCGTCGCCTGCTTCATCCACGGCAGGTGGTGCCGGTGTTGGGTGCTGAGGAGCATGAGCAAGTCGTTCATCATTTCCATCTCGTCCTTGATGAACTGCATATCGCCGCGCACGCGGCCGAGCAGCTGTGCCTCGCTGACGAGCACGGCGCTGATGTGGCCTAGCAGCGAGTCGACGGCGCCCTTCGCTGAGATTGCGGCAACCTCAGCCATCGCACTAGCTGCTCCAGTCAAGGGGTGCTAGTTTCCTTGTCCATCTCAACGCAGGCCGACCAAGCAAGCAGGATACAATGGAGAATAATGCAGTTTGGAGCGCTAGCTGGCTAGCTAGAGACCTGGACTACTATAGAAGAAAAGGTAGTAATTTGCTGTGTGCACTACTGCACTGCATGTGGGTTTGCTTCTTATTATCCTCAGTGTTTTAAGATTAGTTGATTGCTATACATTAGTAGAGACAAGGAAAAGGTAGAAGTGATTTAACGGTCGGCCATAATTTATCATGCCTTAAATATATGTAGTACAACTTGTGCTTCTAGTATTTCCAATGGACGGTTAAAAAAAGAAAAAATCTGTAGGAGCTACATCCTCGATGATTAGGAAATGGAGATTATCAAATTTTACTGCCGTAGTTAGGTGGCTAGCTAGGTGCTGATGTTATTTCATAGCGTAATGAGGTGCCCATTATGCATAAAGAAAAGGCTTAATGACCTTGGCTTGGTTTGAATTTCTAGTCATTCAGTATGCATCTGTTTGTATGTCCACATTCATGGAGTAACATATTCTTCTGACTTTGACACTAACAATTACATAGTAAGACAACATGGTCAAACTATTTTTAATCACCACTTATGTCAACACATAATTGCAAGCATGAGGCTAAATTTTATCTACTGCGTCAGTCTTGAAAACCACTTTATACAATATTCTAATATTACATGTTCTCTTAAATTTCAGGTGCGCTGGAGGTTTTGAAAACAGTAAAGCATCTTAGACAAGGCGTTGGTTGGCACCCAAGGAAACAATGAACTGCTTACAAGATCATTTTTGGTAACTTTTGCTGATTCAATTCCACAATGATTAAAAAGTCCTATTCATGCCAAACTCCAGCCACCAAGACTGCCAGATATCTCTATTAGTTGCTAATAGTAACTCCTACTTGATGTTAGCATTGGATTAAAGTCCATAAGTAAAATTCTACACAAATATGACTTACTATATTTGCCGCTATATAGTTTTGCCCTACTCAACGTTTGCCGCAGGTAGGCGTCGGCAGGTGAGCTGTAGGCCTTATGAGCTTCGATTGCTAGATCAATCGCCTGAACTTTTGTGGGGGATCAGAGTGTCACGCTGATCCTGACACAGAGTAAGGGGATTTTAGGGGATAACTAACTGAATCTTGATTTTACTGGGGATTTCGCCTCCGCCAGATGCGTGGGAGGATTTCACATCCGCGCGTAAGCCCTAGGTAAAATTCGCCCACCTCTTTTTTTTTTTTTTTTTGATTCCATGTAGAAGAATCACTTTTCAGTATTCTACATGCTTATGTCTGAATAACTTTTGTTCGGTTTGATGAAAAATCTCGCAGTAATACCTTGGCACTTCTCTGTATCATGTAGGACTCGTACCATTTCCCCCTTTTTTTTGTCTTCATCTCACATGTCTGCTGATTCTGAATTTGTCAGAAAGCTAGCTGCATCTTTTTTTTCGTTGCATAGTGCATAGTTCACTAAAAGGGGCTTGGATTTTGGAGGGATGATGCTTCTAGGCCGGTGTTTACTTGTTAAAGGATTATTGACAACAGTGGTAATTATTGGGTGCCAAGTGAGAACATATCTGTGTACAGAAACAAGGGAGGAAGACTAAGCTTTAGGCAATAGGACCAAGTTTTTTCTTGCACAAGGAAGATAAGATAAACACAGGAATTCTTTCAAAAGCCTTACTAATGAATGGTACAGGAAATTAAACCCATGACAGTTGGGAAAGGAGACAAACAAACAAGCATACTAAATATTGGTGCTACAATGCAACAAAGCCAACAATCCATGCATCAGCATCTTTATTCCATACTAGCAGTAGAAGCGCTTCAGAAGTAGCAGGAGCAGCAGCATCAACAAGCAGCTCAAAGTGGGAAAGAAGTAGTAATGTCAAGCATCCTTGTTTGTCCATGGCACATAATGAATCTAAGCCACGGCAGTTTATTCAGTTTGCTTCATCCGTAGGCACCAGTCCTTGTGCATGATTAGTTCCCTGCTGCTGGAATGTGCTTCAGACTGGGGTCATTGGGGTGTGCTTTGATGTCACGGAGAATCACCCCAATCTTCTCCAGGTCACAATCTCCTTCAAGCTCGAGCTCCCTGATGCTTAGGAGGTGACCAATCCCAACAAGAGAAACCATTCTCGTGAAACGCCAGACCATCCTCTCGAGCCTAGGAGCTGCCCCCTCGTCGAAACTGATGCTGACAATGTCTGGGCCCTCAATGAAAAGAAACCTGAGGTTTTTGAATTCCCTTGTAGAGATGGTGAGGTCGCCTCGGACGTATGACCTGTGTCGGAGCCTGAGATAGCGCAAGCCCACGAGCTTGCCCAGGACATGGATAGCACTCTCTGTCAGGGAGGTATCATGCAGAGTAACCTTAGTAAGTTGGTGGAGATGTTCAATCCAGGGAGGCAATCCACTTTTGATGCCACAGATGGTCAGGCTCTCAAGAAGCCTCGGGTATGTGCTGTACATCATGCTCATGTCAAAGCCATTGCTTCCATCAGCAGCAGAAGGTGATCTAATCTGGACTGACAAAGATCGTAGGCATTTGTTCAATTTGCCAATTACATGAAGCAAACTGTCAAAACCATCTTTATCTGTGTCATGGATGACAACACCTAACTTCCTCAGCTTCAGTAGCTGGCCAACAGCAATCAACTCCATTCCACCATGTGAAACTTTGACATGGGACAATATCTCCATGTTTGTCATCCTCCTGATTTGGTGAGGAATGTGGATGGCAGAGAACGATTCCTGCTGCCTGATAACGTCTTCACTTGGATAGACAGTATGGCCTGAGAACAAATGCTTGAGCATAGGGAGCACTAAAGATTTCCTGGGGAAGACACTGATCTTCGTCTGTCAGATGTCAAGTGTTTCCAAGTAGATCAGATTCTCTATTTCCTTGGGCAGTCTGGTGATATCTGTATCCCGTAGGCTCAAATACTTGAGCAAATATATGCTACATATGTTCTTCAGGTGGCGTCTCTTCAAACCTTTGCAGCCATCCAAATCTAGGACTTTAAGCAGACCAAGCCGAGATGATGAAGGCAAGGACTTGAGAAAGGAAAGAATACTATTGATTGGTTCAGATGGAGACATGTGCAACTTCATGCTGAAGCGGATTGAAAGATGACGGGCCAACTCTGGTGGTGCCAAAACTGTGTCCACAGAAGTAATGTTGCTTCCTCTGGCTACCAGATCAGTAAGAGCATCGTGAACCAAGTCAGGTACTATGCAGGTCCTGACCTTGCCTGAAGCATCAATGTCGCGTGGACAGAGAATCAACCTGCCAACGAGGGCATCAAAACAGTGATCAGCTTGTTTTAGTGCACTCCTCTCTTGCTCATCAGTGATGAGGCCTTCAACAATCCATCGTCTTACTAAGCTGGTCCTCCTGATGCTGCAACCAGGTGGGAAAATAGACAGATACAGCATGCAGCTCCTGTACTTATCAGGCAAATAATTGTAGCATAAGTATACCATCTTCTTAGGCCAATAATCATGCAGCGATGACGTATGCTGCAGTGCATCACGCAGTCGTAACGTAGCATATCTCCCATAATAAAGGTACCGAAGGAGCATCTTCATAAAAAAGGTTTCAGGTTCAAGATGGATCAGCATGCACGGTAGGATTTTCCTTAGCTGTTTTTCATTTTCATGTTTAAGCAGAGCTATAGCTTTACTAAGGAAGAAATTGAGAACATAACCGGGGCTATCTGGGTTGAAGATTTTATACGCAGAGAAAGACTCGGCCACTTTATCATCATCTGTGGTGATTATGATGGCACTACCAGCAGAACAATCATCTGGGAAGGCAAGCTTTATATGACTCCAGATTGATTCATCACGGACATCGTGAAGAACAATGAGGAAGATTTTACCTCGCAAATAGCAGCGCAGCTTCTCCACCAGCTGCTCCTCGTTCCAGCCAATCATCTCACTCCTGAACTTGTTCAGAGGGAGAACAAGTTGACATAGTATATCTTTGAGAATCTGAAGATGAGATTGACAATCACGGACAGTGATCCAAGCCTTGCAGTCAAACAGGCTGGTGACAGAGGAGTGCTGGTAGACTCTCTCAGCAATAATCGCGCTGGTATCCACGCAGATTCCGACCACAGGTATGATTCTAAGCCCTGCAGGTTGATCCTCCATGAGCCAAGCTCGTTCACAGTGTTCTTCAGGTCGGCCGGTGGTTCAGCAGAAGCCAAATAACACCTCCAAGCAGCTTCATCTTCCTGTTCACCGCCGTTGTCCTGCTCAGGTGGACGGTAGCTGTTGAGGTTGGCACAAATGTCATACGCCTTCCGCCGGTGGCTCACCTCGCCCAGCCGGACCTTGATGTCTTGGATCTGCACGGCCAGCCTGTGGCGTTCGGGGAAGCTCCGGACAAGCCGGGACACCCGGCGGAGGAGGCTGAGGAGGAGGCTCTTGGAGGGTGGCCCAGCTGCGATGCACTGCGCGTACTGCTCGACGCAGTCCTGGCAGTCGCGGGCGAGCTCCATCGCCTGCCTGATCCATGGCGTGCATTGGTTGTGGTAGTGGTGGTCGAGGGTGCCGGCCTGCTGGTGCAGGAGGAGCAGGAGGAAGGCGTCCATCATCTCCATCTCGTCCTTGATGAACTGCATGTCGCGGCGGACGCGGCCAAGCAGCTGTGCCTCGTTGATGAGCATGGTGCTGATGCGGCCCAGCAGCGACCTCACGGCGCCCTTGGCCGAGCTGACCACGAGCTCCGCCATTGCAGGCGCCCGGTGGCCACAAAGCTTGATTTGCTGGTTGGTTTTCAGACTTTCAGTGCGTGGTGATCATTCCAAACAAGCTAAGAGAGTGAAGCTAAGTAGCAGGAGTGACTAGCTAGCTACCTGCATGTGGAGTGGCTTGCATTCGTCGTATGGCTGCATGGAACAGCTGACCCATCTTCCGTTGACCATTATTGTGGATTAGTTTTAACATGGAACGCGTGGTTGACTTTCTCCAAATGTTACTACGCGTAATCGTGTCGTCCTAGGTAGCTTGATACTCTTATATTTATTTTATTACCAATGTACGCTGCCTCATTCATCAGAAGTGCACTGAATCTGTAATATCTAAGCTGTTGTGTTGATTTTTTTTCTTTGACACAGAAGGGAGAGAGGCTGTAGCCTCTACATTAATGGTGAGTCAAGAGGATTCAAGGTGTGTTGATCAACCTGTTCTCAAATATTCTTTAGCACTATATCTTGATGAGCTGTTAAAAATATTCTGAAGCTCTGAATCTTGATCGAACTGATCTTCCACTATGCTTCATGCCAGGGTGATTTCTATTTACTTCTTGTCTATCATAATAGATCAGCAAGTCTAGTGCTGGAACTCATCATGTTATCCCTACACATTCTTTAATCTTGTTTTTATTGAAGTGTAAGCCTGGAATTCAAGAAGCAAATATGTAACTGTCCAGAGAATTTTTGTCTTGTCTCGTTTGCTGAGTCTCGTTGGTATTAACAGTCACCTGCTGCTGCGCATGCAGTGAAACACTCCATTTTGATCATCTGATGATCCTGTTGTCCTCTGTTCAGTTGTTGTCAGCTTATATTAAACTCAGCAGCAAAGACATGCACATTTTGTAATTTTATTTTTGTTAATTAGAGTGGAAATCTGGAATTTAAGAAGCAAAGATATAACTGTCCAGAGAATATATGTTCTTTGTCTCGTTTGCTGAATTTCGTTGGTATTGACAGTCACCTGCTGTTGCGCATGCACTGAAGCACTCCCGTTTTGGTCATATGATCTTCTTGTTATCTATCAGAAACATTCAGATACTCTAGTGCTGAAACTGTGCATATTATTACCAGTTTGTCATCAAGCAAATTAAGCACCAACAGGACGGACTGCTTATTAGTAGATCATAACTTATAACTGCGTACATACTAGTTTTGCTTGCTTTTCCTTTTGTTTGGTTCTTGTGGCAGCTTCCTGGAGTTAGTAGAGTTTAATATAAGTTGACAAAGACAAATTGCTGGTGAGTTACGTTCCATGAGTTGCAGAAACAGAAATTGACAGTCACATCACATGGCCGCCATGTTCCAGGCTTAATTCCAGCCATTGCTCACCGCCGACGACAGCCGGCGGCGTCTATCATTCTGCACGGGCACATGCATCAATCATCATACGAGTATATGCTTTGTTGATTGATAAGCGTAGGATCAGACGGGCATCAAGCAACAGACGGCGTAGGGGGTTCGGAGTTTCATACTCCGGACCTCCTCGGCCCTCAGATGTGGGCAACCCAGTTTAAGTGGGCCAGCTATTTATTTGGGCCGTCGCGTCGCAATTTTTACTGGGCCAGTAGCTGCAGCGTGTTTCGGTTTCGGCCCACGTCCGCAGAGCCAAGGTGGGTTTTGGGAGTAAATATGCATATTTCGAAAGATTTTTACGATCTTATCACACAGATTTTTAATCTTTGGATTAAAATCCAATAGAAACAGTAAAAGGCAAAAAACAACTAAAAAACACCATAATGGACACTAAATTACCATATCTTCAATAAAAAGACCAAATCCAATATAAATTTCAAAACTTACATGTGAAGATTCAAAAATTATACTGTAACTTACAAAACTTACAGTGTAAGTTTCATAAATTACACTGTAACTTACAAGAAAATACACTGTAAATTTGAGTGAGAAAATAGAGTGAGAGATAAGAAAAAAATCTCTCGAGTGAGATATAGCAAAATCGTTCGGAGTTTTGAACTCCGAATCCCATTAGGCATCTCTACGGTGGTGTTCTTTTCTCCTAAAGATGAAGATTAAGTTTTTTACGCAAAATAAGGTGATATTAACGTATGGTTGATTGAGTTTTAATTATTACAAACTTAAAAAATAAATTAATATGATACTCTCTCCATCTACTTTTGATAGTCATTGTTGGCGGATGGCATGAGGCCCTTCGACCAAATCTGCCGAAACCCGTGGCGAAGGCTATGGAGCAAGAACGGCGTGAGGCGAAGAGTCGTACGAGTGCCTTGCCAGGCCAGAGGCGTCTCAGGCGAAGGGTGCAAGACGAAGACTATCTGCCGAAGGAAGACGACTTCGCCATGGCAAGTTCGCCCTCGCGAGGGCCGAAGAAGCCTTTCCGGCCCATCAAGCCTAGGGGCTATAGGGCCGGCGATCGCCAGACGGCCCATCAGGGGCCCATGAGCCCCTATAACATCATGTACCCCTGTAAATGTCCCTTTCGTAAGGGTAATCATGTAAATTCCCCTGTATAACCTAAACCTTAGTAGTAAGAACCTGTAATGGGGCTATAAATAGTCCCCAAAAAAGGAAGAAATTCAAGATTCAATACACTTCGTTTCCTTCCAACTACTGTTGAGTAACCACGTCTTTCGACGTATGCAGTTGTCATTTCGACAACAGCTGCCGTCGACCGTGGGGACCTCCGAGCGAAACCACTGAGAGCGAATGCCACCGAAGAGGGTCGTGAAGGAGAAGGTTGCCAGGCGGAAGGAAAGCGACGCCGGACCGGACATGGCCGCGGAGGAAGGAGCAGAGCCTTCGGCGCCCGTGGCCAAAGATGAAGGAGGACAAGCGCCATCACAACCGCCTTCGGCCCCTGCAACCTCTGTGCAAGTGCCGAATGCGGCCGATGTGGCGAAGGCGGCTGCGGCAGCAAGGGCACTCCAGACCAGGGCGGAGATCCTTTCGACAAGCCAACCGGTGGTGCCCCAAGCCGCTCCATCGCAGCCGGCAGCGGCCCCAACTGCGCTCGCCGTTGTGCAGGCCCAAGTCAGCCCTGACCCCGAAGCACAAGCCGAAGCCGACATGGAAGCCATGCGACAGAACATGACACGGCTCCAAGATATGCTTCGCCAAATGCAAGAACAACAACAAGCATACGAGGCGGCAAGGCGGACCAAGGCCACGTCGGCTCCAATCCTTCAGTATTCGGCAAGTTATGTCCCACCTCAAGTCCATCCGCAAGTGACGACCCAGCCCTTTCCGCCACAAGCCGCACAGGCGCCGGTGTACTTCGCTGAGTAGCAATCGGCCGCAGCTGTGCATCTGGCCCCTCACGTGCAACTGCAAGCTCAACCAGTCGCTGCCCAAGTACACCATCAACCACCTGGCCAAGCGCCACAAACAGTGGCAGAAGGGGCTTCAGCTCTGCAGGCGCAACTCCAAGCTTTCCTTCAGCAACTCAACCAACCCCACTGCATTTCAAGTACAACCCATTGGCCCACCTGGAGGGGAATACAAGTCAAGGTGCGCCTAATTGGTTGCCACCGATTCAGCCGGGCCTGGGAGTTTTGCCGTGGAATCAAGGACCGTAGTTCGACTTCGTCAACGGTGCTCAGGCGCCAACCGTTCGGCAGCAAGCTCCAACTCCAGGCTTCGGAACAAACCAAGCACCAATCCAAGCTGCCATGACGTGGTCGCAGCCAAACTTTGACCCATCCATGGCGGCTCAGCAAGTACCTCCAGTTGGAACCGGGCAGTCGAATGCCACGGCCCAACCTCACGCACAAGCTGCGATTTTGCCTTTCGCCACACTGTACCCGCAGCAAGGTGCGGCAAACAGGGCGGGGGGCAAAAAGGGGCTACCGCTGAGTGGGGGAATCAAGACTCATCCAATCCCACCACAGTTTAAGTTCCCACCCGTCCCGCGCTATTCAGGCGAAACTGACCCGAAGGAGTTCTGTCACGCCCAGAAATTCACTAGTAATTTCCGAACTTATTTGTGCATAAAATCCTCGTCCAGGAATCAGCCGAGGTACACAAACTGACAATTTAATATACAGATTCATCAAATTAACTAAAACGATAAATACTTACTTAAGAGGCACTTAGTCCTCACCATGAAGAAAACTGCAGCGGAAAATAAAATCTAGCGAAGCTCCGGCTCCACTCCCACAGGCAGCTCAACTGGGGTATAAGCCAAACGTCTTCTCCTTCGCAACTTGTCTTCAACTGAGGTTTGATTGATTATTGCAAGGTGAGCATATGACATACTCAGCAAGCCACACAGCAAATATGCAAGTGCACAAGGATACCAAAGGATGGCATAATATAGGGCTCATTTGCAAAAGCAGCATTTAGCAAACATTTGAGAATTGTAAAACAGTAAAGTAATTAATCATCAATATTAATCAACACTGAATAGCACACCCATGCTGCACAGGCCCAACCATTCTGAACAACCATACCCGGCTGCACAGATCTATCTCCAAACCAGGAATATACCATTCCAAACCAGGAGCTAATCAAATTATTACCAATTTTATCATCATTTATTATGGTGAGAAGTGTGAGACTAATCACGAAAGACATTGTTAGACCCGCCCATAACCGCGGGCACGGCTATTCGAATAGTTTTACTCTGGCCAGAGGTGTACCACTGTACCCACAAGACACAACTCCACAATATGTCACCATATCATCATGTGCCCATGCTGAACATGTCACCATATCATCATGTGCCCATGCTGAACATGTCACCATTTGTGTAGTTGTGACAAGACCCCTCACATAACTCAACCCAAAACAGTGCACCGTTCCCGGATCATAGTCACCCCCTTATAAACAAGGCATGGACTCCCCAGCGACCCCCGTGGGCTTATCTCCGCCACTTCTCAGTCTGGTGCTCCGCAATGAGCCTTATTATACAAAGTGTCTAGCCGTTGCCCATTCTGGCTTGTGGTTGGCACGGTTAATGTTTCACAACCGAAAATCGTGAACCGGTCCTTAATTTTCATGAGCACGACCATCAAAACCATGTGCTCACAACCCACCATTATCAAGTTTTAGTTGGCACATTAATTAATTAACCAATCACGATTGACCATCGTGAGCTATCATTTAATATCCATCATTAAGTAATAGTGAAACATTAGTTATCCCAATTGTGTGCTAATGTTTCTAAGCATGGCTAAGCAATTATGTCTAACATCTAACTGAACCAATATATATAAAACTCAACTAGTCAAATTATAATATCCCAAGGTATCAAGGAATAGAGTAATCAATGCAAACAGGCCATAACAAAAGAATAGATTCACACCACCTAGTGACATTCGAAAATAAATGCACAGTTGAAATAAATAGAGAATTTAAATATAGGATCAACATGCTCAAAGGAATTGTGTTTAGGATCTGTGTGACTTGCCTTGCAATAAAGGGTCTTCAATTAATCTTCTTGAACACTTCCGACGCACTCGTGGACCTTTGAAACGACGGAAACGACAAGCTAAAACGCAAAATGAGGAAAACGACTAAGAAACTCCAAATAAACAATACATATAAAGTAAACAAACATGTAGATCATAATTTTAGATGAATTATGAGACTTGAACGGCCTCATTCTGACTTCAAATGAATTTATTACGAATTTTACAAGATTAAATCTAATTAAAGCCCATTTAAAAAGGATTAAATAAATTTAATTCAATTTATTGATAATTTTAATATGTAGATCTTTATTTTATACAACTTTTGCAACTTGAATCACATTAAACTGAGTTACAATGAATTAGTTATGAATTTTTAAAGATTAAACCGGATTAAAGCATTTATATGGATTTTAATTGAATTATGACGCAATAATGAATTATTTTTGAAAAGGAAAAGGGAATTATTGCGTCATCGGCTCAGGTTTACGGTGGACCAGGTGCACAGCGGCGGTCTACAGAACGGACGGCCGAGATCAATCCATCCAAAACGGACGGCCAAGATCCATCGGCCCACGACCGGTCCACGGGACAAGGCGACGATGACGTCATCACCGGCGGCGATTCGGCTCACGCATGCTCGACGGCGAGCGACGGCGAGGCGGCGCAAACGGAAGACACCAACGCGTAGAGGATGACGCGGCGAACTCACCGAGCACTTGGACGACGGCAGACGACGACAGACGACGACGGCAGCGAGGTTGAAGCGGCGGCGGTCTTTGGGTCGACGGTGACGGCGGTGCTCCGGCGGTCTTCGGCGGCGGCGAAGCGGTGGACGGGAACGATGAAGACCTTACGATGCCGATGGTGGCGACGGTGACCGAAGGCGGCGACTGCAACGGCGGCGCGGCGTGGCTGAACCGACAACAACGATGGCGGCGGCTAGGGCTACACGGAGGCGGCGCTACACGCGACGGCGGGCTAAGACAAAGGTGGCGGTGGAGAGAGGAGGTCCTGGGGATCTTTTTGTAGGGGCTAGGAGGCGGCGACGAAGGCCCACGGCGGCCGGCGACGGGATGGAAAGTTAGGGTTCGGAGATAGAGAGACCGATCCGAATCGACCTCGAATCCAACACTTTCCAAGCGATTTTAGCCGGTGATTCCAAAAGAGAAAAGATAGAGGAGATCGAGAAGATCATTTCCCCTCTATTGATTTCATCGGAAACGGAAAGGATCGACCGGATTGGAAAGCGGCGGCGGCTAGGGTTTCGGCCGGCAGCGGCGTGAGGTAGACGACGACCCCGACATGCGGGCCCCACCTGTCAGCGGCAGACGCGCGCACGCGGGCTGGCGGCTTGGCTGCAGGCTGGCTTGGGCCGAGGGAGAGAGAGAGAGGGATTGGGCCGACTTTCGGCCCAAAGCCAAAGGAGGATTTTTAAAAACCTTTTTCAATTTAAATTATTCATTAAATGCAATTCCATTGATTAAACATACTTCCTTAGCTCAAATAAATCCCAGAAAAATCTAGGAACTATAGAAACAAGAGAAGTATTTAACAAAATTTTATCTAGCCCACTTTTATATTGAGATTTACCAAATTAAAATTAGATCTTCTCTTCTAGGCTTTTAAGATCATTTCTAATAATTCCCTTTTAGACAACAATTTATAAATTAAGGATTTTTAAACAAGAAAAGCTCTTAACATAATTATAATTAGATCGTTAATGATTAAATAATTACTGAACTGTTCTTTGTATCATTTAGGAATTGAGCTCTGAAAAAATCAGAGAAAATTTCAAAGAGTATAATTAATCATGGAGAATTTAATAAAAATTAAATCCAGCCATGCTTTAAATTTAGAAAATTTTATTTCCCACATTTAACTTCAGTTGTAAATTAATGAACATTTAATATAAATTCTATTGATAATTTATTAGATAATTTATAAATCCTAAAACAAAAATCTAGCTATGACAAGTTCCTCTCCATCTACGAGTCAGCGATCGAAGCGGCTCATGGTGACGAAAATACGAAGGCAAAGGTAATACATCTCGCTCTAGACGGCATCGCCCGTTCTTGGTATTTCAATTTACCAGCCAATAGCATTTACTCATGGGAGTAATTGCGCGATGTTTTTGTCCTTAACTTTCGAGGCACCTATGAGGAGTCGAAGACGCAGCAACACCTCCTCGGCATTCGCCAAAGGCTGGGGGAGTCGATAAGGGAGTACATGCGTCGCTTCTCGCAAGCCCGGTGCCAAGTTCAAGGCATAACCGAGGCGTCAGTTATAAACGCCGCTTCGGCCGGTCTGCTCGAGGGCGAACTCACAAGAAAAATCGCCAACAAGGAGCCACAGACGCTCGAGCACCTACTTCGTATCATTGACGGGTTCGCAAGGGGCGAGGAGGATTCCAAGCGACGACAAGCTATACAAGATGAGTACGACAAAGCCTCCATCGTCGCTGCTCAAGATCAAGCACAAGTTCAAGTTGCCGAACCACCTCCCCTCTCTGTTCGCCAGTCTCAGCCGGCGATCCAAGGACAGCCGCCAAGGCAAGGCCAAGCCCCCATAACTTGGAGAAAGTTCAGAACAGACCGTGCGGGCAAAGCTGTGATGGCGGTCGAAGAAGTGCAAGCCCTCCACAAGGAGTTCGATGCCCAGCAAGCGAGCAACCATCAGCAGCCAGCCCGCAAGAAGGTCCGAAAAGACCTCTACTGCGCCTTTCACGGACGCTCTTCGCACACCATGGAGCAATGCCGAAACATTAGGCAACGTGGCAACGCGCAAGACCCAAGGACATCGCACCTTCGGCAGACCCTTCACTGCTACAAATTTCTCGTTTTGACTTCGCCAGCTCCCGGAAGGGGGCCGGATGCACGACTTTCAGCGAACCCCCTGATGGACAGTGCAGAAAAAGCAAGACACAGCTTACATAGTAAGAATAGGCGGAAGAAAGGGGAGGTATGGCATAATGCGAGATGAGCGAAATAATAATATGCCAAAGACTTCGATCATCAAAAAGTAATTAAGATTGTCATATATTCCAAATGTACAAAAAAGCCTTTTTTAAGGTTTGGCGGCAGCCTGCCGAATGTACATCATTCGCCTCTCCAGGCAAACGCAAAAGAGGGAGGAAAACTACAAAAATCTAAGGAAAGGGCGGAGGGCCTCACACCTCTGGGTGATCCTGGGCATCGCCTCCAACCTCTTCGCCCACCGCGCCCTCTTCTTCGCACCGACCTGCCACCTCCGCCTTCGCCAGTTGCTCCAGAAGGCGCGCCTTGGCAGCGGACCGGCCGTCTTTCTGCCAGAACTGTTTTCGCCACGCGCGAAGAGCGGGCGAAATGTTCTGCGCACTAATCTCCCAGTCCCCCTTCGCATAGGTAGGGAACTCGGCAACGTGCTCGCAGCCGAACTGCTGCAAAAGGCCTAAGGTGAAGGCCGCCGATACACGTGCACAACAATCGCCGTACGCGGTGGCGCAGTCCGAAACCGATCCGCTAGCCTGCTGGGTCCACTCGGAGAAGTCGAAGGCTGAGGCATCCTCGGCAGGGACCCCCGCACCTTCGCGCCCATGTCGGTAAGGGTGAGGCGGAGCGTTTGGCAAGCCGTTCTCGCGGATTCGGTGGTCTTCGCCATCTCCCGCGAAAACCACTGCGACTCCTCCGCGGCGCTTGCTTCGGCCCTGCTAGCCTTCTGGCGAAGAGCCTCCATCTTCGGCTCAGTAAGGTTGTAGTAATCGATGAGCACCGCCGAATGGGCCTTCTCCTTCTCCAGTTCGGCCTTGAGGCGATCAACCTCGGCCCTGGCCTCTTTCCCCTTATCCAATTCAGGCTAAAGGCGTTTGACTTCAGTCTTCGCCTCCTTGAGGGTGAGGGCCAGGGCCTCTACCTCCAAGTTCTTGCGGCTTATTTCATCATCCTTGGCCCGAAGACGGCTCTTGAAACCGTCAAAATGGGCCCGCGCGGTTCGCTCCGTCGAACAGTGAGCCGCAAGAATCTAGATGAAAGATAGGAGCAGGCGAAAAGAACAAAAGGTTAATTGTGAGATGTAAAAAAAAGAGGGAAGAGGAAAACGAAGAAGGAAGAAAAGGCATACCCGAACCTCCAAACTTTTAATGGTGGAACACCCCTCGTCGAACTCATTAACTTCTCAAAGCTGACTTTATCAGAGAGGTACTTCATCTAGAGTGGCTAGCCAATCCAGTCATGGTGCGGAAGGCCAACGGAAAATGGAGAATGTGCGTCGATTTCACCGACCTCAACAAGGCGTGTCCCAAGGATCACTTCCCTCTTCCTCGAATTGATCAGCTGGTGGACTCAACAGCCGGCTGTGAGCTGTTGAGCTTCCTCGACGCTTACTCAGGCTACCACCAAATCAGCATGGCGAAAGAGGACGAAGAGAAGACAGTATTCATCACGCCGTTCGGGATATTTTGCTATGTTAAGATGCCATTCGGACTGATAACCGTAGGGAATACTTTCTAGCGAACGGTCCAGGGCGCACTTAGCAACCAGCTCGGCAACAACGTCGAGGCATACGTTGACGACATCGTTGTCAAGACTAAGACAAGCGACTCATTGATTGATGATCTACGGGAAACGTTCGACAACCTCCGACGATATCGCCTCATGCTCAATCCAGAGAAGTGCACGTTCGGAGTAACATCGGGCAAGCTACTCGGTTTCCTCGTCTCTGGCAGAGGAATAGAAGCAAACCCCGAGAAGATCAAAGCGATCGAGAACATGAAGTCGCCCACAAGACTCAAGGAAGTACAAAAACTAACCGGATGCATGGCAGCACTAAGCAGGTTCGTCGCTAGGATGGGAGAACAAGGACAACCCTTCTTCACTTTGCTGAAGAAGTAAGACAAATTTGTATGGACACAGGAAGCCGAAGAGGCATTCATTGCACTCAAGCACTACCTATCAAACCCCCCTGTACTCGTTGCTCCCCAACCTAATGAAGAATTATTCCTCTATATCGCCGCCACACCTTATTCCGTTAGCACTGTCATTGTTGTTGAGAGAGAGAAAATACAACGACCAGTCTACTACGTCAGCGAAGCTCTCCATGGCGCAAAGACAAGATACCCACAGATGCAAAAGTTGCTTTACACGGTAATCATGACATCAAGAAAGCTGCGTCACTACTTTCAGGCCCACAGAGTCACAGTTGTCTCCTCTTTCCCCCTCGGTGAAGTCATGAGGAACAAAGACGTTGTCGGCCGCATTGAGAAGTGGATAGTCGAGCTAAGTCAGTTTGACGTCCACTCTGTGCCATGAACAACCATCAAGTCCCAGGTACTCGCCAGCTTCGTAGCCGATTGGACGATGCCTGACAACAAATCAGACAACCAAATCGGCAACGAAACGTGGACAATGGCATTCGATGGCACACTCAACAGCCAAGGAGCAGGGGCAGGATTTATCTTGACATCTCCTTCCGGAGATCAATTCAAGCACGCAATCCACCTCAACTTCAGGGCAACCAATAACACAGCCGAGTACGAAGGACTACTCGCCGGGATAAGAGCTGCAACCGCACTTGGGGTCAAACGACTGATCGTGAAAGGGGACTCCGAACTAGTCGCGAACCAGGTACACAAAGATTATAAATGCTCTAACCCCGAATTGTCCAAGTATCTCGCAGAAGTTACGAAGCTGGAGAAAAGGTTCGATGGGATCGAGGTCCGACACGTATACCGCAAGGACAACATCGAGCCTGACGATCTAGCACGGCGTGCGTCCAGACGGGAACCGCTCGAGCCCGGCACTTTTCTGGACATCCTGACAAAGCCATCAGTAAAAGAGGTCAGCGGCGAAATTAACCCAAATACCCCCGACATCAGCTCGGAGGCCACAGAGGCAGAACGCGCCGTTGCCAATATCGAGACCACAGACGACTGGCGCACCCCATTGATCAAATTCATTAACAGCGAAGAGTTGCCCGAAGACGACGCAGAAGCTGAGAAAATAACCCGTAAGACAAAGATCTATTGCACGATCGATAACAATCTATACAAGAAAGCGCCAAACGGGGTACTTCTCAAATGCGTCTCGTCCGACGACGGCAAAAAACTCCTCCTTGACATACATGAAGGCATCTGTGGGTCACATGCCGCCAGTCGCACGTTGGTCGGGAAAGCTTTTTGACAAGGGTTTTTTTGGCCAACCGCCCTCAGAGATGCATGCGACATAGTCCAGCGGTGTGAAGCTTGTCAATTCCACAGCAAGCACACAAAGCTACCTGCACAAGCGCTGCAGACCATCCCTCTTACTTGGCCGTTCTCGTGCTGGGGGCTAGATATACTCGGGCCATTCCCACGAGGACAGGGCGGCTACAGGTTCCTATTCATGGCAATCGACAAATTCACTAAATGGATCGAAGCGGTACCCACGGGAGAAATTAAAGCCGACAATGCCATCAAATTCATCAAATGGATATTTTGCAGATACGGACTACCACATCGCATCATCACTGACAACGGCTCCCAGTTCATCAGCGCCGATTTTCAGGATTACTGCATCAGGCTGGGAGTCAAGATATGTTTCGCTTCAGTTTCTCATCCTCAAAGCAACGGACAAGTCGAGAGGGCAAACGGCATAGTACTACAAGGGATCAAGACCCGTGTCTACGACACGCTCATGTCACACGACAAGAAATGGGTCGAAGAACTCCCATCAGTACTATGGGTCGTACGCACCGCACCGACAACGTCTAACAAGGAAACACCCTTCTTCCTCGTGTACGGCTCCGAGGCCATGCTCCCCAGCAAGCTACAACATCAAAGTACACGAGTATAGAGGTATTCTGACAAGGATCAGGAGGAGCTGAGAAACGACGATGTGAATCTACTCGAGGAACATCGCGAACGAGTTGCCGTCCGAGCAGCCGCTTACCAACAAGCCCTCCGCCGTCACCACGAGAAGCGCATCCGAGCACGCATACTTTCGATCGGTGACTACGTCCTCCGACGGGTTCAAAGCCAAGTAGGGCGAAACAAGCTCTCACCCAAATGGGAAGGAGCTTACACGATCACACAAGTCTTGCGGCCAGGCACATTCAAAATTGCAGACGGAGATGGCCGCGAGTTGGCAAATTCGTGGAACATCGACCAACTACGTAAATTCTACGTATGAGTCAATACAATCCATACCTGTAAGACACCTTACAGTATCAATAAAGCCTATTTTCAGGCGCATATTACAATCACAGTGTTCCTGCCTGATGATCCCTTACCCAGATGACACCTAGCGTTGGAACCTATCCTGATGTCCCTTTACGCCGTCCTGACAAGGCCTCCGAGGAACCTAAGGGATCTTCGGCTGGGGACGCCCAGAGCCGATAAGGCCTTGTCGGATTCTTCAGAGACGAAAGACCATGTAAGACCTGGTTGTGTAAGAGTTCTCTCCGTACGTATTAACCAAGCCGTGTAATCGGAAATTAACTTTCCAACTTCACGGCTGGGGGCTAGGATCAGTGCTTTCTTAACCGAGGTAGGTCAAAGGTCCAAGAGCCTTGTCCCCGGGGAAAAACTCCCCGACGACAAGGCTGGGGGCTAGGGAGAGTGTACGACTCAAACGACTAGCTAAAGTCGGGAACTGAGGAGACACTCTTACACACTACATTCAGAGTAAGAAGGACCCATTAAGATAGATTTCTTCTCTATTTTATATGATACTACTTACAATTCTATACAAGTCCAGAACTATATTACACCTTTTTCCCTAAGATGTCTATCACAGGGTACAAAGACTACCAGGAGGGCCAACGCCAGTCCATAGACTGGAAAACCTTCTCCGCCAGCGGCACCATCGACTTCGCCAGGTGGTTTATCTTCGTCGGAGTTCTCCGAGAATGAGCAAATCCTTCATGAAGGAACTCGAGGTGCAGTTGTGGACGGCGATCTCGTATGCAAGCCAACACATGCCCTCCAGCATATCGGCTCGATCGACGGCATTCCTGCTTCAGGGCTTCGTCAATGCGCTTGCCGATGCCATCGAGTTGAGCGCAGGCCCCATTCAGCCACGAGATGTATCTGGCCGTCGACTCCTTGGGATCTCCACGGGGTACTCGAAGCTCTCTACAAACTTGGGCCATGGATGTGCATCAACTCTTCAAGTATGAGTTAAACCACACCTCACGACCTCGGAGCATTTCCACAGCATGCTCTTTCTTCACTTCTAGCATGGCTCTCTCGAGTTCCGCCACTTCGAATTTCGTCTTCCAATACTGGATACGACGATCTTTGTCAGCAAGTGCGTTCTCGAGATCTGTTCAATATGGAAGCAACTAAGTTAAGCTGCTGTTCCCTCTCGGTAACACGACTGATCAAGTTGGAGGAGCGAAGAGGGATGAAGAGACCACCAACCTAAGGAAGTCGTCGCCGTTCTCGCGGGTAAAATCTCAGCCACGTTGTCTAGCGATACGCGTTCCTCGGACGCAAGATCCGGGAGGACCGCTGATGACTCGGGCTGCCCACGCTGTTGGACATCCTCGACATCGACATCTCTACAACAGACAACAAAAAGTACTCAGGATCAAAGTGCTAAATGAGACCAAGGTGATGACTGAACGAGCAAGGGCAGTTGAAGCCAACAAAGGTTTTATAAATGCACGATCAATTACAAAGGAACTGAGGTCCTACTCTTCGAAGAGCGGGAGAACAGACTCCCCCAGCTCGCCGACTTCCTCCATCACTCCTTTGCGCGCGTTGTTGGCCGCC
Organism: Oryza glaberrima; assembly: GCF_000147395.1. Taxonomy (NCBI): domain Eukaryota; kingdom Viridiplantae; phylum Streptophyta; class Magnoliopsida; order Poales; family Poaceae; genus Oryza; species Oryza glaberrima. The sequence continues at coordinate 24,114,686 of NC_068336.1, read as the reverse complement.
CCCTGAACCAAGATCTGTTGAAGATCGAGTTCGAGGTGCACTAGCCTCACGCACGCGAGGACGTGACACGCCCCGGTGTATATCCCGTTGGACGCCTCCTCCACGATCCTTGCCGCATGCTTGGAGGGTATCGCCTCCATCGCCGTGGCTAGCTCCGCGAGCGAAGACGTCAGCGAGAACTCGTCAGGGTTCGCCGGGATGCTGGTCGTGATACCACACTCCCCGGCAAGTTGGTGTAGGCCGGTGTAGGTGACCCGCAACGAGCTGCAGATGTCCGACAGGTTGTTCTCGAGTTCTGACATCCGGTTCTCGAGTCCCAGCCGTTGTCGCTCGTTGCCGGCCACCAGCTCCCTCATCTTCTGGAGGTCCTCACGAACCACTGCCAGGTTGCGCTCCAGCTTGTTGGCACGCTCGTTCGCCGCTGCCGCCGCCGCCGCCGTTGTCCTCGCCTCCGCAATCTTACGACTTATGCCGCGAGCGCCAGCCTCGAGGATGCGCCCCATCTCGACTTGGAGCTCCCCCCCAAGTGAGGATGTCAGCAGGCGGGCCGTGAGTAGGCCCGACATCACTGGTTGGGCCGCTCGGCGTCGCCTCACGGCTCCGGGGAACAACCACGATATCGGGCAAGGCCACCGCAGGAGATGCGCTGGAGTTCCCTCCAGACCTGTCTTGCGCTGCCGTCGCCCGCGCCGACCTGCAGAAGACCACCACGTCCGGCCCTTAAGATAAGTCGCCAGAGTTCAAACAAGAGCAGAATCTCAGTTTTCGTCCACTTACTTCTCACCCAGCGTCACCAGCTTCTGCCGTCGCGGAGGTGGCGGAGACGCATCCACGGCCTAAGTAAACCAAGTACAAATTGAGGGGAACATCTTCCGACTACAAAGTTAACAGATTAGGAGACTCACCGATGGGGAGGACGCCCTCCAGCGGCTGCCGAGCACGGAGGTGAACTTTCTTCCCATTCTCGGGACGCGACTGCCGCTAGTCGTGGCACCAGCGGCCGCATCAGATGCCTCCTGGACGACACCCTCCTTCAATGAGGCCGCCACCTGGTGGTCCACGAGCGGTCCGATGACGTCAGTCAGAGGAAGAGCCTACACCACATGAAGTCATTTTCCGATCTAGGAGCAGAAATGGAGGGGTTGCCGAATACACTCACGTTGATTGCGGCTTCGCGCTCTGCCTTCCCCTTATCGCAAAGGGGGATAGGGACGTTGCTCCTTGTTGTCGGGCCGCTGATCATCAGTTGCCTGACGCGACGCTCCACTGTCTCGCTGTCCAAGCCTGCAAGTCAAAAACCGGAGTTCGGTAAGCCAGGAGGAGCACGCGTGAGAAAAAAGGTCGAATCAAATGCGAAGAAAAATACCCCGAGGAGAAACCCGGGTCGTGTCCTCCGGCCCAGAATAGTCAAAGGCCGGATGGGCTCGAGCCTGGAGCAGCTGGATTCATTTACCAACGAAGTCGGCAACGACTTCATACCCCGATAAACCTCGTACTCGGAGGTCATCGATGGCCTCGACGAAGGACCGGAGGGAAGGGGTCAAGGTAGGCTTTGCAGTCCAACACGAAATCTTATCGGGTTGCTCCTCTGTCGCGTCCCAAAACGACCTTAAAATATATCCTCTAAATTATGCCTAGAATAATTAAAATGCTTGTGAAAGCCTTCAAAAATTAAAATGTGCAAAGTTAAAAGTCAAATAGGGCTTGGAGGATTTTTGTATATTTCCTAAAAGCCTAAAATGTGTAAATAAATTTTAGTGGAATTTTCAGAGCACAAATATTAATTATTAAGAAATAAACAAAGTTAAAATGATTTTATAAAAAGAAAAACCCTAAAAATCATCCTCTCCCCTCTAATGGGCCGGCTCGGCCTAGCTCCCTCCCTCTCCCTCCTCCTCCCCGCGGCCCATTCGGCCTCCTCCCCACGCGCGCGCCGCTGACGGGCGGGCCCGCCCGCCACCCTCGCTGACGGGTGGGGCCCACCCGTCATCCCCTTCCTCCCGCCGCCCCCGCCGCCTCGCCCGCGCCTAGCGCCGCCGCCGCCGCGAATCCCGCCGCCTCCCGCCGTCCCCGCATGCAATAAAGTGGGGGGAATCACTCCCCGTGATCCCCTCTCGCTTTCCCCCCATTTTTCCCTCTCTCTCTCGCGTTCAAACGGGCGGATTTGCCCCCGCAAATCTCGCTGGCGCCATTGATGGCGACCGGACCTCCCGCGCCGGTTTCCTTCCCCTCCGGCCGCCCTCTCTCACTCCCAACCCTATATAAACCCTCCCCGAGCTCCCCACCACCGTTTCCGCCACTCACCGCCCTCTCTCCTCGCCGGAATCGAGCTCGCGCCGTCGCTCTCTCTCTCCGCCGTCGCCGCCGAGCTCCAGTCCGCCGCCGCCGTCGCCCCGGACCACCTCCCACCTCGGCGCCGCCTCCTTCGGCTTCGCCGCATCGTCGCCGACCTCGTCCACCCCTCCGTTTCGCTCGCCGACCGCCGGAGCGCCGTCGACCCCGTCCACCCGAGCCGCGCCGCCGCCTTCCTCCGCTCCGGTCGCCGTTTCCGTCGTCGCCGTCGACCCGGGGTGAGCCATGGACCGCCGCTTCGTTTCCCCCTTTCCCTCCCCTCTCCCGACCGCCGCTCCGCCGTGCCTATGGCCGCCGCCGGCGACCATAGGGGCGTGGGCGCGCCGCCTCCCGCCGGCCGCGCCGACGTGGCCGCCTCCGGGCGCGCCTAGCGGCTGCCGCGTGGGGCCCGGCCGTCAGCCGCCAGCGTCCTCGGGTGCGGCTGACGCGTGGGGCCCACGGCGCCGGCCGGTGTGAGCCGGGTGCACCCGGTCCACCGTGGACCGTGAGGCTGCCGCGTGGGTCCCACTCCTGTGGACCCGGTCCGCGCGCCCTCTCTCCCGGCTGACGCAATAAATATATTTTTAAATTAAAATTTAAATGAAGAAATTCGTAAATATTCGTTTAAAGAGCATATAAACTTCAAATGGCCATAACTTGGCCATTTGAACTCGGAATTGGACCGTTCAAGTCTCTAATTTTTCCTTAAGAAGTCAAGAACCCATTTTTGTGCTTTGTTCCTGCTTGTTATATGGAGTTTATTAGAGTAAAAGCCCTTTTATTTTCCGTTGGTCGTGTAGACGCTGCAGCTTCGGAAGATCCGCTCTTCGTGGAGGTTGAAGCCGACGTTTGGGAAAGCGAGCAAGGCAAGTCACATCATCCTTGAACATATTGAATCCCAGTTTATAAAGTTATTTTGATTTAAATTATTGCATTACCGCTTTATTTAAAATTCCCGCGTTATCACTGTTTTATTTAGCCATGCCTATTTACCTTTGTTATGAACTTATTATTGTTATTGTTATTATTACCTTGTTCACCCTAGGATAAACAAAACCCCAACTAGTGGACATTTTATTCATGGTTCCACCAGTATGAATTTAGGTAGATGCTTCGCTGTTTAATAGGACAACATAGGGTGGTTTTATAACTCTAGACTTTGGGAATATTCATATCACTTGGACACCATGGAATGGTTGGATTATTGTAGAATTGGATTCACACCTCTCCCTCTATTCAAAACCTTCAAAATGGTTTTAGGCTGGGCTCGGGGTGCATGGTTTTGATGGTAGCACCTCGGCCATATAAGGACCGGTCTTCGGGCCTCTGTTGCAAAGCACTACCGTACTTCCACATGTCTAATGGGTAAGGCTTAGTTTGTGGCTCAGTCTGGTTATAAACAAAAGTACACGGATGGAGATGGACGAAGTCGGGGGTCGATGGACATCTCTAGGGCAAATGAAGGCTACACGAGCTGCGGCCCGGTAGTCGAGATGTCATGGCACAGGACCGGTGTCCTGCTGCTAGGGGCTCAGTCCTGCCTACCTGTCCCGGGGGTTCCGGCCGTAGGTGGGGTTGGGTCGGTACTCTTGTCTATGGCTAGGATGGGTTGGAAACTATGTCACGTCTTCCGTCCGTATACCGTGGTGGTATGTGGCACGTGGTTACACGTGAGGAAGATGTGTCTTGTGGGTAAAGATGTACACCTCTGATCAGAGTATAATCTATTCGAATAGCCGCGCCCTCGGTTATGGGCAAGCCGAGCAATGTACCCAAGTTAGTGTTTTAATTCTTAAAACCTGCTTAACAACTAAAATGTGGAATGGTTGGCCTGGGTTGGCTTGGGACGAGCTGGGACCCAGGGTCGGGTTGCCAGTTCGGTCTGAATCATCGTAGGCCTTGGGTTAAGGCAGGTTCGTGTGGGTTCACGGCCTTGTTTAATAATATTAAATAGTTCTAGGATCGTGTTTTAAATTTAGCTTTGAGCAACTAAGGGCCTTTTAAATGCTGTTTATTGCAAAACCTAACCCCTATACTATAACTCCATTGTACTCCTTTGCATTTATGCTGCACTTGTGGGTGTGTCTTGTTGAGTACGGTGGTTGTACTCAGTCTTGCTCAATTTTTCCCAAACCCAGAAGAGGAGCCCCTGGATGATGAAGGCTTTGGTGTCTAGCTCGTGCCTGCCGTCAAGCGCCTGTGGTCATCGCCTTAGTCTTCCGCTGTTTTTCGTTGTCTTTGAGTGTGCTGGGCCGTCGCTGCCCATGTAATAATTAACTAATTACGCTTCCGCTTATTAAACTCTGAATTGTATCAACTTCTGGTGTACCTTGCCTCCTGGGACAAGGAATAATACACGCACGTAAGGAACGCCCGTTGGGTTATTTCTGGTCGTGACATCCTCGGGAACAACAAAGACAGGATCCGAACTCTCTATCTAAAGATAGAACCATCTCGCCCGCCATTTGCTACAAGAAGAAGTGCACTGGAAAGGGATATAGCGCGACTTCAGGCCGTCCCTAAGTCGGAATCCGACGCATCCAGACACCCGATTGGATTCCATCCAACGCAGTTCATAGTAAAAGCGGAAGAGATCAAGAAAGGGCTCTACCCCAATGTAGGCCTCACAAAGGTGTGAAAAGATACTAAGGAAAGTGATGGAATTGGGGTTCAGATGGAGTAGAGAAAGGCCGTAGAAATTCAAGACCAAGAGAAGAAATTCAGAAGGCGGAGGAAGAAAGCCACAAAGAATGTAGTCCTCGATCGCAACCATACGACCCAGGACGGGTTCAGGTTTTGTACCTCCTGGTTCCCTCTCCATGGTTCCGCGGCCGGGGAGGGCGCCATCCTCTTGCAGCTTCTTCAGCGACGTTCAGGGGTGATGTCAGCGAAGTGGGGGGGCGCCGGCAAGCGGGCCCCGTATGTCAGTGGCTCAAGGCGGCCGGTCCACCGTGGACCGGGACCACGCGGGTGGTCCACCGCCGGTCCACGGGACCGACGGTCCGGATTGGCCCGAGGCCGATCGGACGGCGCGGGTGGCGGCCAGGCACGGCTCGGCTCGGCACAAAAGCCGGTCGGCCGGCCATGGGGAGCGGCGGCGGCGAGCGGTTGCCGGCGACGGCAAGCGGTCGCCGGCGACGACAAGCGGCGGCGCGGGAGGTGGCGACGACGGCCGAAAGCGGCGGCACGGGAGGCGGCGGCGACTGGTGCGGAAGCAGCGGCGCACGGCCGAAGGACGGCGGCGCGGCGGCAGCGGGAGGAAGGAGAGGAAAGGGGAAAAGAGGAGGAGGGAGGCCTCACCGGGGCGATGACGGCGACCGGCGCGAGAAGAGACGAGCGGCGGCGGCACTTCCGACAATGGCGGACGGGGTCGGGCACAACCTGGGAAAGGCGATGACCGGGTTAGGGGAAGGGGAGGATGACCACGGCGACTAGAGCGGCCGGCCGGAGTTGGGAGACGGCAGCCGAGCTCGGGTGTGGCGTGGGGAGAGTGGTACGGCGGCGGCGCACAGAAAGCGAGCGGCGGCCGAGGTAGCTCTCGCGGCGGCGAAGCTAGCGGCGGTGATTGCGCGGCGAGGCGACGGCTCTAGCAACGGCGGCGTGCGGCCGGAGGCGGCGGCAAGCAGCGGTGCGTGCGGCGAGCGGCGCGAGCGTGGAAGGAAGCACGGAAGGGCACGGCGAGAACGGAAAGAGGGAGAGGAGGCTCGGGGAAGCAATTTATAGGTGGAGGGGGAGGCGGACGTGGCCGGGAAAGCCCCCGATTTGGCTGGCGACGTGGGGGAGTGGAGGGAGAGAGAGGGGTGTTGAGGGATTTCAAATCCCCAACCACTTGCGGGCGCGCGCGCGCGGGAGAGGTGGAGGAGATGGGCGACGACGTGGGCGCGGGGTGCGGGCGCGACGTGGAGCGAAGAAGGCGGTGGCGCGGGGCGGTTGGAGCTCCGGCTCCAACGGCCGGAGGTAGGAGACGACCGACAGATGGGGCCCACCTGTCGGCGTCCCAGAGAGAGAGGAGGGAGGGAGCAGGCCGGCCCACAAGGGGAGGCTGAGCGCGGGGGAGAGATGGGCCGACGGCCCATCAAGAGAAAAAGAAAGGAAAAGAAAAGAGAAAAAAAGAAAAGGATTTTCCTGGGATTTAAAATATTGCATTTGCTCATTTTTAATTGGTTAAAATTGTTTCCAAGGCTCTGAAAATTTCACTAAAAATCCTGTTAATATATTGAGACATGTGAAACACAAGAAAAATCCCACAATGCCAATTCCAATTATTAATTGCATTTATTAATTTATGATTCAACTCTAGGTTAAGTAAGATAATTTCTTCGGACGATTTATTTAACAAATGTTTAAATCAAGGAAAAGGGGAAAACTCTAGGCCGTGACAGGCAGCACGCTTTGCTTCACGAAACACATCGCCGTGCCGACTGCCGAACACCTCGCCGTCGTCGGGTCACCACCGTGGGTCCGTTGACCGGGACCAGCGCTAGGCGAGCACGACGAGTCCGATGACGGTATCGAGAGCAGTGGCGTAGCCAGCGATATCGTGAAGCCCGAACGAATGTACTAGTATTTTTTTTTTTGCTATCGACCAATTTTTTTTTGAACGCCAAAGGTAACAGTCGGTAAAAATATTATTATTATATTAGTTTTATGAAAATGATATCGTCGGAAAGATTTTTGTACCGTTTTCACCCTATTGCCATGCATGCGATTGCCCAATCTTCTCCATGTCGCAGAAAAACGCCAGACCAACCTCTCGATCGAGCCTATGCCATTGATCGATGGCGAGAGAGATGTGTTTAGTTTTGCATGCCATGGATCATCCAGGTCGCTTAGAGCTTGTTCAACGGGATTGGACGACTGACAGATTCGATTCGATCCGTTCGATCCACAGGGTTATAATGTACTTTGCTTTGCAAAAGAAGAAAAGAAAAGTAAAATATTCTGACCTCCCGCCCTATGCTTTGTTTTCCTTGCTAGCTGGTGCTGTAGCATTTACATCTGGTTCGATCTGTACGTATTTAAGCTCTACCATCTTGTTCAGAATCCACAAAGGCTAAGCTTTGCACGCTACAGTCCGTCTGGCACTTTAATTCTGTCTTTTGTATAATCGAATAGCAAAAACTAAGCCAACCAGAGTAGGGTGAATAGTTGGTATATCCAAAAACCAAAAACTTTTAGCGGAAATAAAAGTTACCCTCGAATTCGACGAATCACGGTCTAACCGAAATGAATGCGCCGGTCTGACCACCTGATGAACGTCGGTCTGACCGAGATAAAACTCCGGTCGAACCGCTGAGATCGCCTGCTGCTGACTCCTGTCACCGCCAGTCTGACCGCCGTACTCCCGCCGGTCTGACCGCCGCTATGCCGCCGGTCTAACCGCCGGTATGTCACCGGTTGGACCGCCGAAACCCGGTGAAACACAAATCGAAGAACTCTTAAAGTGGATGATGACTTTATTACTTCTCTATGTGTTTACAAAGTGCACCAACAGCACTCCTTACAAAAATTTCGACTAAACTCGAAACTCTAACTCAAAACTCAACTCAATTGCTCTCAAAAGCGATACCGGGAAGCCTCACGCTCCCCCTCTATTTATACCCGAGGTAGGCAGCCTAAAGCCACGAACCAAACTCATACTAGGAGTCCTAAACACCTTAGGAAACCCTCTAGTACAAGAAAGAAACTTTACATAACCAATCGTATCAAATTTAGACTCCTTCCAAATTCGACTCCGCATCCCATACACACACAATAACTCCATCGTATGCCATATGGAATCTCCATCAACTACGTGCATCAACTCTAGCCTTATTATCCCGCATGATCTCTGACCACCACGGACGTCGTCTTATCCCCAAGCCGACTCCCGGTCCATCACCACAAATACTCTCCCGAGACATCGAGTCATCTACACATGGAACAAACAAAGAAACCATATTCCGAGACCATGCTATCTCCAACTTGACTCATTAGCAGCAAACAATAGTATTACATACGTATAGTATCCATCTAGAAGCCATAATTATGAAATAATCACGGATATCCAAATAAACAACCTGAAACCGAAACCGACACAGCGTCGGCCGGTCAGACCGCGGGCTGGCCGGTCCGACCGCTCGATCACCACCGGTCTGACCGGCAACACCTGCCCAGTCTGACCGGTCACATGAAATAACAGCGATTTCCTGTAGATTCACCTGTGAACTCCAATCATCTCCAAAACCACTTCGTGAATAAATTCCAAATAACAAAACCAATAATCTCCAATGCCCAATTGTTCATCACAGAATAATAAAAAAAAAACAACTTTGATTTTACATCTTTTGTTCGATCGATCGATCGATCGATCAATTCCCTCTACTCTATATACAAATATTGCATCATATCGCTAGCAACCCAAATATTCACCAGCTAGTAGCTAGAACATAGAAGAAAGATCAAGATCAAGATAAAGAGATATATCATAAGATAATTGCATCCCACAATGGCGCACCTGACGAACGGCGCGGTGGACTCGCTGCTCGGTGTGTTGTCGAAGGTGGTGAAGGACGAGGCGAAGCTGCTGGGAGGCGTACGTGGAGGGCGACATCGATCCAGTTCATCAGGGACGAGATGGACAGCATGAACGGCTTCCTCCTCCACCTCACCAAGTCCAGGACGCCGCACAACGACCAGCTCCGCGCCTGGATGAAGCAGGTCCGCGACGTCACCTACGTCGCCCGACGACTGCATCAGCCTCTACATGCGCGACCTCATCCCGTCGGAGGGCGGCCTCTGGCCGTGGATCCGCCACATCCCCAAGCGCCTCCGCCCCGTGCCGGCCCGCCACCGCCTCGCCAACAAGATCCACAAGCTCAAGGACTGCGTGCGCGAGGTCGGCGAGAGGCGCCTGCGCTACGACGTCAAGCTCCCAGAACAACACAATTCGGAGGAGTCGCCATTGCCGGTCCTCCGAGACAGCAAGGCTGAGGAGAAGAAGGACGAATTCCTATGTTTCAGCTAAATCTTTCAAAGGAGTGATCATTGAAGATGTTTCAGCTGAATCTTTCAGAGGAGTGATCGATAAGCTCCCTCATAGTCTTGGACATGATGCTATTGCTCGCAAACACCTAGAGGATATCCTGAACAAATGCGTCGAGATCGAGGGGGATCATGTGGCCATCATGAAGATGCTGCTACGTGCTCTGTATGTCTAACCCTACGGGACCGTATAGTAGAAGAAGTGCGAGATTTATTCACGAAGCTTGAGACTACAGGAGCAGATGTGGCCAAATTGGTGATGATTTTCTGCTACAGCAAGCTGCCCACGCACTGCAAGAGCTGCCTGCAGTACCTGGTTACCATGGGAGAGGAAGATAAAAGAGTAAAGTCCATCACCGATTCCTAAACTTGTACCGCTGTGTCATCACGGTCCCTAAACTCTCAAATTGACCGTTCAGGTCCTCAAACTTGTTTGACCGTGTCATCCCGGTCCCTAAACTTACAGATCACTCGTTTAGGTCTTTCAACTTGTTCAGTTGTGTCACCCCGGTCCATAAACTTGGATTTGAATATCATCTGGATCAAATATGACGGTCTAAAGACTTTATATTTAAAAATAATTCATGACTTTTTCATGTGAACTCTAATAAAGACAAACTTTATATCAAAATTGTATCCCTCAACGAGATCTACAACTTTGTAGTTGATTTTTTTTATTTTAAGTCTTTTTTTCCAAAAATGTAATTTTAAAATTAAAATTTCAAAATCTATAAACATGCAATAATATTTTGGGACCCTAAACAGTTTTAATTCAAAAATATTTCAACTACAAAGTTGTAGGTCGCGTCGATGGCTACAATTTTGATATAAAGTTTGTCTTCATTAGAGTTCACATGAAAAAGTTATGAATTATTTTTTGATATTAAGTTTTTAGACCGTCCTGTTTAGGGACCGGGGTGACACAACTGAACAAGTTGGAGGACCGAAACGAGTGATTTGCAAGTTTAAGGACCGGGATGACACAGTCGGACAAGTTTGAGGACCTGAACGATCGATTTGCGAGTTTAGAGACCGGAATGACACAGCGGTACAAGTTTAAGGACCGGTGATGGTCTTTACTCAAGATAAAATCAGCAGGTCGTGCTTGGTCAGGCGATGGGTCGCCGAGGGCCTCCTGCCCCTCAGGGTCGTCGAACCGCCTCTTACCACCATGGAAGAAGAAGCCGGAGAAGTCTGCAAGAGATACTCTTGAGGGGGCTGCAATAGATTGGAGAAGAGCCACCTCAAGAGTATCTGCAAGGTGACCTCCCTCAAGTATCTGAGCCTCCGGAACACCGACGTTTCCAGTCTGCCGAAGAAGATGGAGGACCTGTGGCAGCTGGAGACGCTCGACATCCGGGACACCAAAAACATGCCAGCCACCGCTATGAGGCGCATCTACCTCCACAACCTGAAGCATCTCCTTGCCGGCGACAACATCAGTACTGACGGCGGTGGCGAAGGCAAGAAAAATGAGTCAGACTCCACCGTGCTGGTACCTCACAGGATCGGGAAGAAGACGGAGACGTCGCGCCATGTCCGAATTAAGGACGGCCAAGCCGACCTTGCACGGATTGGGTCTCTAGAGCAGCTGAGGAAGTTGGGAGTCGTCCTCGACGGTAGTGAAGGTAACATCACTCATTTGCTTAAAAGTAATCTCCAAGCGGAGAGATACCCTGCGCTCACTGTCAGTCTGGATCACGGAGCCACCGCCACCGCCACCGCCGGCTGCGGAGCACATGGCCGGCGACGACGTGTTCGTGACTCTTGACCATTCACAAGAAGAAATCCTAGCTCCCAGTAAACTTGAGAGCTTAGACCTCAAGTGCTTCTTCAAGGGAGGAAATGGCGGCGACAACAGAGGCTATAAGCTCCCTACATGGATCAACGAAAAGCTCCAAGCGCTTTCCAAGATCACTCTACGTTACACCCTACTGCGCGAAGACGGTCTGCGGATCCTCGGCAAGCTGAAGAGCTTGCGCTGCCTCAGGCTGCTTCGCAAAGCATACATCGAAAGGGAGGTCACCCTCGAGGAGGGGGAGTTCGGGGAGCTGAGGCTCCTTCTGCTTGATCATGTCTCCGTTAAGACGGCCTTGATCAAAGCCCGTGCAGCTCCCAAGCTGGAGAAGATTGTGTGGAACTTGGACAAGACGAGGACGTTGGTGACGATCTCCCCCGATGGCATTTCTAGGATCAATAACACGCCCCTACTTTGCTTTGAGGCCGCCGATGCAGCAGCTCCCAAGCTAGAAAAGGTTGTTGACTGGAACTTCAACAGCACGAAGAAGATCACTCTGGACCGGCCGGGGTTCAATCACATTCCTGTAAGTCCAAGAGGGAGCTCAAGAATTCATCAAATAAGGGAGCTCAAGATCTACGTGTTCCCCTTACCACGATATCTACGTTGCTTCATCACAGTAGAAGGAGATCAGAAGGTGGAAGAATAATTAATTGAAGACCTACTTACATATTTCTATATATCTGGGGTTCTGGTAAGAATAATCGCAAGTTAACTGCCGCCTGTGTTCATTTATATTGTAAGGTTGTAACCTGTGTGTGCTGTGATTTAGTTGATCTGTCCAACATAACAATGCATGTCTCGTACTAGCTCTGTTTGCAAATGTACAAAAAAAGAAATGAAGGGAGTATATACCGTGTACGTATCGCACATACTGAAATAGTATATAATATATTGATGTTCCTTGTTGTGTTCAAGTAATATAATGAGTGTAATTTCCGCAGTTACTGTAGCGTCTAGTTTCGTCAGTTATAGTAGTGTTTCGTTTTTCATCGCGCATCATTACTTTAGATTAGAGTGATATATGGTCTGCATGACAGAGGGTAGCTTGCTTTACTTTTGATTGAAAGACCAAGAACGGCTATAGAGGGGGTGAATATAGCAATTCAAAACTTATCCCCGAAAACACTCATCAAACCGGATTTCTCAAAGTTCTTACTAGAATCGTGGCTATTAGAGAAGCCGGACCTAGAAAAGAAGAGAGAAGGAATTCCCGATAGAAGTGAGGTGAGGAGGAGATAGCAAAACTCGTCATCGCAAAATTCAAATTGCAAGCTGAATTTAAATTGGGAAATTAAAAGGCAAAGACAAAACGAAATGCTTCAAATCATTTCATTCATAGGTGTTGCAAAATAACCACTCAACTAGGAGCAAACATACACCTTCAGAGGAACATTAACTCAAACTTAAAAGCCTCTTGTGCAAACACACACCAAACTAATTCTAACACAAAAGCCTCTCGGGCAAACACACTCCAAAGTCACACATAAACTCTCTCACCGAGCATCTCCAAAAGGATTACAAAAGGGGCACCTCCACCATTGCATCCACCTCTCTTTTTATAGCCTAAGACCCCCTAAAACATTGTCACAAATACCCTTAGGGCGAAACCCTAGCTCAGAACAGATTTGGTCCACCCATTGTTTCTTAGAGTTGAAGGAAGCAGTCCAGATTGCTGCCACCTAGTCGATCTGAGCTCCCCACGCTGCGCGGATCCGCGTGCTCATCACTTGCACCAACAGGAAGCCGCCGCGCGGCCATGCAAGACCGCGCCTTGCCCCGCGCGCGCTGGCGAAACCGCGTGGGTCCCACATGGAACTCCTCCACATCGAACCAGTGAGCGCCACGTCGTCTTGGAGAGAGCCCTCGCCAATTCCCGCGCGCGCCTTCTCCTCCCGCGCGCGCCGTCCGAATTTGGCATGGGTCCCACGAGTAGCCGATCTCCCGTGCGAGAGCGCGCGGCCGAGTCCGCGCCTGCCGCGTGTCCCTCACGCGCGCGCCGTCACCGAGACCTCCTGCCTTGACGCCCTTGCTTGCCAAGCTGGGCCGTCGTTGCTTGGATCAGGCCGGCCTGCTCCATCTTGGACTGGGCTAATCTGGTTCAGCCGTGTGGCATCCTGGCCGAGCCCATGATCACGATGGATTGGTGGCCTCCCTGCCAACCAATCACAACACACATGCATATCAAGCCAAGGCACACACATGCACAGCTCAAGCCAATGCACACACATGCACAGCTCGTATGCTTGCTTGACCAAGTCTTCCAACTAAGTGCATACACATGTACTTTCCTCATTGGCTGCATGCTACAGTACGTGTACTGTAGCACTGCTTGCTCCTTTCCTTCGTCGGCTTTCTTTGCGAATCCGGCGCTTGCACTTGACCTTGCGAAGCCCATTGCAAAGACCTCCTTATACAGTGTCCGTCCACCGTGTGCAACCTTGTGTCCAATCTTGTCACCCGGATCCTTGATCGTTCTAGACCTCAACTCCTCCCTGAGTCTAGTCCCGATCCGCTGTTGACCAAGATCGACTCCGATCACCTGCACACACATGAACCAAACAACCGTTGTCTTGGCACAGATGTCGCAACTTGACCAATGTTAGTCCATGCACACACTTCTTGCACTTCCGGTACTTGTCAATTTCCCATCACAAAAGAACTATAACCACACATGGTTTTACACTTTTGTTTTACTTTATTATGTAATAGAGTGGAGAAATTTTATGTTCCTTAAGAGATATCAGGTGATACTAATTAAATTTACACTCTCGAGAGGTATTAAAATTTTTAATACAAATTTACTACTATCTCTTACTCTTAGTACCGAGTAATTTTACCACCCAACATTTGGCTATCTCGAGGTATTCAGCTAGCCGAAGTCCAGCATTTGGTGCGCATTGCCATGGCTGCCATTCTGTGGCGGCACCAGCGGCCGGCCGCCCGGTTGCCATTCTGCAATTCTCTCTCTCTCTCTGTCTCGGATAATTAAATCCAACCTTTCGCCGTGGTCGGCCACCACAACGGCGGCAGCGAGCGGCGGATAATTTACTGGGGAATTTGGTCTCTGCTTCAAATTACTTGCCTCGGACGCTCAACGTACGTACGCACGTAATCTTCGTCAATTGATAGATTAATTGAGCGGGGGACAGTGACAGACAGCTCTTGCCAAGGATCAGACTCACGCGAGATATGAACACAACATATGATAACAAATAAATTTGAGTTACACAAACAAGAGATTTTAATTTGGTGACCAACATCAGCGAGGACGCTTGTCTGGCTTTCTGTGTTGCGACACACACACAACCAAATGGTTTTAAACCCAACTGACAGTGACGGATCCAGGGAAATAAAATGGTAGGAGGGTTCTAAACAAACTATATAGACAAAGTTGTAACCTCCTCTTCCTATCTACATGTAGCAAAAAAATTATAGTCAAAGCATCACCCATGCTAGATCCACCTCTGCCAATTGACACACTGTCGTCCTAACTGCTTTCACCGAGTCTCATGACCCTATCCGCACCCAAGAAGCTCTCAGCTCGATCTGTATATATGCAAACGCATGCATGTGGCATTGCCTGACTGATCACTAGCTAACTCATGCGACATCAGGGACAACGTGAACCCATCACGTTCCCAGCTACATGTACATGTACGAGATTAAATTTTATGACACCATAAAATCGTGTGCAAACAAGATTAATTCTAACGGACAGCGTGCAAAAGATCGATCGGTTTTGGCGTGGATGAGAGTTTGCGTATACTGTGCGTGCAAAGCGGATGCATGCATGGCCAAGCTGACAGATTCGATTCACAGCTCGTTTGGAAAAGAAAAGGAAAATATTCGGCCCTATGCAGCTTTGGTTTTCCTGGCCAGCAGGTTAATTAATTTGTTGATCGATCGATCGATCGATCTTGTGTTCGTACGTAGCATCATCGATCTTTCTGTAGAATCCATGCATATATGCAGCTGTAGCATATCTTGTTCGATCAGCAGCATATAGTATATAGCTAGTTTGCACGCTACCCTATTACAAGGTCTTTTTCTTTCATCGATCGATGGATTGCCTCTAGCTAGCCAATTGCAAAAGCTACGTCGACGAGGAGTCAATATAAATATGCATCCATCGATCTGAAATTAGCATCCAATTCGATCAATCTCAATTCCCCCATTTCCAACATAGATTAGTATTTCCAACCATTAAAACTGCATCTATTGGAGATCGAAGCGAGCAATTATAATGGCTCACCTGACGAACAGTGCCGTGGACGGGGTGCTGGGCTACCTTTCCAAGGCGGTGAAGGATGAGGCCAAGCTGCTGAGCACCGTGGAGGGAGACATCCAGTTCATCAAGGACGAGCTGGACAGCATGAACGGCTTCCTCATGTACCTGACCAAGAAGAAGGCGTCGACGCACGACGACCAGGTCCGCGACCCCGCCTACGTCGCCGACGAGTCGACTGCGTCAAGCTCTACCGGCGAGACCTCATCCCGCCGGAGCCGGGCTTCTGGCCCTGGCTCCGCCACATCCCGACGTGGCTGAGCACGGTGCCCACCCCGGCCGCCACCGCCTCGCCAAGAAGATCCGCACGCTCAAGGAGCGTGTGCGCGAGGTCGGCGAGAGGCGCCAGCGCTACGACGTCAGGCTCCCAGAAAGCAAAGACGACGGCGAGACGTCGACCCTGTCGGTGGTCCCCGTCCCCCGCTGGGATGGCAAGATCGACGAGGAGAGGTGCGAGCGCCTTGAAAAAGGCCTACGTGCCATTGAAGTGGAGTGGAGATGTGATCAAGTCGAAGATGGCCATGTCAGCCTGGCTTATATTGAAGCTTATAAAACTCTGAAAAAAGACGTCATGGACAAAGAGCTCCCACTCGATGTTGCAGATCAAGTTTCGACAATCATGGGCACTGTCATGATGAGGAAAGATGCCGTCAGCGCTAAGATGCTGCTCCGATCGAGCTGTGTACGCCGATCCGTACGGGGTCAGCATGCTTAAGCTCGAACTGGTGGAGCTGTTTAACAATCTGGAGGAGAGATCAGCAGTACTACATGATGATGTGATGTCCCACCATGTGATGGTCTTATGCTACAGCAAGCTGTCCACACATCACAAGAGCTGCCCACAGTACCTGACCACCTTCGGCGAGGAGAAAAGCATCAGCAGGACATGCTTGGTCCGGCGATGGCTCGCCGAAGGCCTAGTGGCCAAGGACCAACAACAACAAGGTGGTCGGCTACGAGATGGTAGTGGTGATGATATCAGCATGGAAGAGGCCGGTGAGCGCTACTTCAATGAGCTCGTGTTTCGCGGCTTCATCCGTCCTGCCCCTCCTCTTCGTCCGGCCGGCCTCAAGATCAAGAGCTGCATCATGGATCCTTCAGTCAAGACATTCATCTCCAACATCTCCAAAAGCGACAACTTCATCGATGACCTGCCTACTCACCTTCAACGTCAGATCGAGATCCGAAAGTTGCTCAGAAGCCACAACCCCCACAGCACAAACCGTGGCGGTGGTGTCCGCTGCCGACACGTATCATTTGCGGCCACCACAACGATGACGGGCAAGCCGCTGCCTCCCATGGATGAGATGGTGATGCTCCTCAAGGACCTACCCGAAGAGTACCGGCTTAATGTGCTGGATCTAGGGGGTTGCACGGGCTTAACAATGCTCCATCTCACAAACATCTGTGAGCTGGTGCCCTCGCTCAAGTATCTGAGCCTTCGGAAGACCAATGTCTTCCGGCTGCCTAGCCAGATGAACAACCTCCTACATCTGGAGACGCTCGAAATTAGAGACACCCGCCTGCAGGCCAATGCTCTGAGGAATATCTTGATCCAGGAGCTGAGGCATCTCTTTGCTGGCTATGTCAGCGAAGTCACTGTCGACGCCGCACAACTCTCCACCGTGAAGATACCTAAAAAACTAGGGAAGAACACAGAGATACTGAAACATGTCCAGATCATCGATGACGGTCGCCAAGCCCAAGCCCAGCTTAGACGTGTTGGGTCTCTTAAGCGGCTAAGGAAGATGGGCATCGTCCTCAGTGGCAGCCAAGAAAACATGGCGCATTTGCTCACAACAATCTCCATGCGGAGTGAATCCCTGCGCTCCCTGTCAATCTGGATCACGACACTGCCGCTTGAAAGTGATGGTGGGTTCGTGACCGTTGACTCCACCATTGGCGGCAGCGGCGGCAGCGTGGCAAAGTTTTTCTCACCTCCTGAGAAGCTCGAGACCCTGAACCTCAAGTGCTTCAAGGGAAATAGCACAAGAGGAAGCATTCCTCAATGGATCAAAGGGCTCCAGTTTCTCTCCAAGATCACTCTACGTCACAGCCTACTGTACTGACCCAGGATGGTCTGAGTGAGCTCGGCAAGATGGAGATGTTGCGATGGCTCAAGCTTGGCCGTGAATCGTACGTCGAAGAGAAGGTGACCCTCAAGAAGGGGGAGTTCAAGGAACTCAGCTTTCTTCTGCTTGATCATGTCTCCAACAACACTAAGAAACTCAAAATCGAGGATGATGTGGCTCCCAAGCTGAAGAACATCGTCTGGAAAATGGACAGCAACATGGCCGCCGGGATAAAGGTGGAGGAAGGCGAGATTTCGTGGTTTGAAAATCAACGGGAGCTCAAGATCAACGGTGACATCTATCATCATCCCAAACCGTCCGTCCTCAGTCTCAGTGGAGTAGAAGAAGAGAACTCAAATTGACCTACCTACGTGTGCGCGCATGCGTATGCAATGCATGCACAAGATCAAATTTCATTGTATATACCGCAATTAAATTAATTTCAATGTACCTGCATTCATGCACGCATATGCGCTATCCACGGTGAATGGATCGTCGATGCATCCCTGCGGCCTATTTCTCACTATCCACAGGGAACATATTTTGTGAAGTTGCGGAGTTCTAAGATAATTCCGGAGTGTTTCTCATTGTATTCCCAGGAACTCTGCTAAGCACACCGGAGCTAAAACACATCTCGAGTTTGTTTTTCAAACTCGGGAACCATGCCAACCTGCTAGTACAAAAAGAGTGCTGCATTTTGTCTATCGATCATATATTGTCTTTTTTTTTAAAAAAAAGCATCATAATATATAAATACAGACGCTCACATGTACAACACATGCAGACTTACCCCTATGATCACACACGTACACTTTATCCTTATGAGTACCTTCGAAAAATAGACTGATGAATCATGAGATTAACAAAGTCACCACTAACACCTCGCTGTCGACAGATACACCACCTACCATTGAAAGAATAATTAACTGTAAGTGCGAGCACTAGTGTCAAATATAAAACTTGAACCCGGATGAGGTGGTTCTGCCACTAGAAACCTAATCACTCGAGCTACGCTTACTTCACGATCATATATGATCTTGTTGTTCTATGCTGTGTTGTTGATTTTGTTGTCAATCTATCAAAACATTTATTCAAAACTCTTTGTGCTGAAACTGTTTGTATTATCATAAAGCAAGTTAACGTATTTAGTAGTACTCCCCCGTTTTATATTAAAAGTCGTTTTGATTTTTTTCCTAATCAAATTTATTTAGGTTGAAATAAATTTATAAAAATATTTAGCAATATCTACAACATCAAATTAATTTCATGAAATATAAGATTGAATATATTTTTGATAATATTTTTGTTTTGTTTTAAAATATTACTTTATTTTTTTATAAATTTGAGCAAACTTAAAAAAGTTCAAACCGACTTATATGATACGGAGTAAGTACATACTACTCTACACACATATGCATTTTGTTTGGTAAATATGGAATGAAGCTGCCCAGAGTTCATAAGTTGCCAAGATAACATACAGTCTAGCATCTCCTCAGCTGCAGAGACAGAAATTAACAGTCCCAATGGCAGCCATCTTGCAGGTATTCTTTGCCACCGTGGCCCGCGGGTGCCATTCTGCTAGCTATTTGGGCCAACTTTTCTTTGCACTGCTTTTTTCAGAGTCTCCGATGAGTTTGGACTTAACTGCCGTTCTCATTTACTCTCTCCATCCCATAAAATCCCATAAAAAACCAACTTAGAGCATCACCAAGAGAATGGCTAAATCTCATTCCCAAAAATCTGATTATGGGAATCCTAAAGAGAATTTGAGGTGTGAAAATAGTTCTTTCTCCAAGAGATTAGGTAAAATAAAATCCCTAAAATAAAAAAGTGGGTCCATACAAAACTACCATCAGGAATTAGTTTTTCCTCGTCTCGTGTCGCTTGCCCTTATACGCCGCTCGGCGTCAGCAGAAGTTAAATGAAAGTATAGGATCAATCACATTGGCTATTGATTTAACCAGCTACAGAAACACTAAAATTGCAACGCTTTAATTTGTACTCCTAAACATCGTCAGTTTTTTACATGCAACGAAGAACAGAAAAAAAATGATACTTGCAACGAAGAACAGAAAAAAAAATGAAAAAAAGGGGAAAGAACATCCGCTTGCTGCGCCCGCAGAGGCCGTGAGCCCACGACGACGACGTCCGCCAGCCACGACCACATCCGCGCCACGCTGGCTGCGCCGTCTCGTCTGAGATGGACCACGCTGGCCGAGCCGCGCGCCCGCAGCGCCACACAGAGGTCGCCGCGCCTGTGCCCATGCCAGAGCCGTCACATCATAGCAAGGTCGGGCCAAACTTGCATCGTCACCGCCGTCGCACGGTCTCACTTTGCAACCGCAGGGCCACGCCGCTCCTCGCCGCCGCCGTGGAAGATGGTGTCGTCGGTGGACGACCTAGAGCTGGCGGCATGATGAATCGAGAAGTCTAGGCTTGGGGGACATTGGGATGGATTCCTGGCCGGCTACGTGAAAGATGGGGCCGCTGATGGACGACCTAGAGCCGACAGCAGGACAAATCGAGGCGACGGCGGGACAACCTTGCAATAAAACTCTTGGCAGGAACATTTCGAAGATCATAATGAGCGCGCGAACTGGCTGCAGGAGGGCGATTGGGAGCGAGCGCAGCCGCCTACTTCTAGGGAGAGAGGACTCCGGAGATGGGAATCAGGATTTTGGGTTTTCTGTATAGGGCTACTATTGGACCTTGTTTTTTGTTCAAAACTCCAAAAAATCTTGATTGGGAACCATTTCCAGATGCTGTTGGGCATGCTCTTAGTACCGATGTAATACATTCTAGTACTCTAAATCTGGACAGAGGTGAGTCACATCCGATATTTAGTTGGTTTTTTTTAAGATGAAGGGAGTACTTGTCACTTTGACCACCTTATAATTTTTAGTTTAGAAATGCTTGACTCTATCACTCTATCAAGATGAGAATTTCTATTTAATTTGCCCTCTGTGGGCCAAATTAAGATGATATCTAGTCGTCATATGCATTTTGAAACTTCTAGGTTCGCATATCCCACAATCCTATGGGCATTTTAGTTATTTTATCTTGGAAAAGTTGATTGTGTTGGAATGTCTGAATGATCGATGGTGACAAATATTACGGCCCCATCGCGGCATATTTACAAACGAATAGTAATTTGTGAATAAAAAATTTAAGGGGCATTTGCGCATTTGACCCCCTTTTGAAAGCTAACTACCAATTTGGCCCTCTTTTATCAACTTTGCTTATTTGACTATTCTTTTCAAAATTGAAGATACGGTATGACCCTACTCTGTTAAGGGCTTCTAACGGTGTTAACTGGAGCACAAAATGTCCCTTTTGCCCTTATTTATTTGACCCTATTATATGTGGGACCCACCCGTCAGTTCTCTTCTCTCCTCTCCTCCTCTCTTCTGTCTTCTTCTGCCGCTGCCTCCTTCCTTCCTCCGCATGCCGGCGGCGCCGGCCGTCGCCACCAGGCCTGGCTCCCCTACCTCTGACATCGGCCGCCGCCGCCTCCGCCTCCCTTCCGACACCGAGCGCCACCGCTGCCAGACTCAGCCCCTCCCTCCCTTCGCCGTGCGCCGGCCTCCGCCTCCGCCTCCTTCCGCGCGGTAGCAGCCGGCGCTCCTGCCCCTACTCCTCCCTCCCTCCCCCCGCGCGGCAGCAACCAGCGCCGCCGCCCCTCTGCACGGCAGCAGCCCCGCCGCCGCTCCCTCCTCGCGTGGCTGCCACTGGTCCTTTGACGCGCGGCCAACGCTGACGCCGCCGATGCCGCCGCCGTTCCCTCCCTCCTCGCGTGGCCGCCGCTACTGCTCCCTCGACGCGCAGCCAACGCAGCCACCGCCGCCCCCTCGCAGCCGCCGCCCCCCTCGCCGCTGCCTCAGAGTGCCGCCGCCGCCACCCTCCACCTCCACGAGCGGGCGCCGGCGGGGCTCCACTTCACGCCGCCGCCGCCCCCATAGATCGCCGCCTGCGCCTCAGATCGCCGCCGCCGCACGCCTATCTCGCTGCCGCCGCACAATAGAGAGAGAGTCTTGGGGTTTGGATAGGGTTTGGAGGGCATCTTGGGCATTAGTAATATTAGAAATATTTTCTTTTTTAAAAAAAATCCAACCCTAGCGGAGTTAGCGAATCAGGGTCAGACGGAAGCTTCACTTTTGAAAAGGATGGTAAAATAAGTAAACTTTAAAAAGTAGGGTCAAATTGGCAGTTATAGTTCAAAGAGGGGTCAAATAAGCAATTGTCCCAAAATTTATATACGTGTTCCTAGTGATTTAAAAATAAAAGCTAGAAAATAATTAAACTTCAATGAAAAATCTCAAAATCAGCTCTAAATTTAAAGTTGAAAATTCGTATTTTGACTGATAAGCATAAATATAAGTGAAAAGATGAGACTGTTAGTAAATAAAAACGGATGAAGTATTAAAAGTTCAAATTGAAGTTTTTATGGTTAACTGGACAAGTAAACGAGGAGGGAGGGAGCATCAGTACTTTGCCGTGGATGAGAGGCTGCTCGTTAAGAAGACAGATTATATTCACTGTTGCTTTGGAAAAGAAAAGTAAAATATTCGACGCTTACGATGAGCTCTCGGTAGGTTTGTTATTATGTGCACCTCCTCCTGTACAAGTATCTAGCATCTTGTCCAGGAGCGTGCACGCTACCTGTAGAGCTATTGGTGCGTATCTCAAGATAGCATCGAACTCCATCAGTAAAAGCATTGATCTATTTGAAGCTACAGCATCCAAAAATTTTACTGTATATTGCTGAATTCCACTTGCTCATTTCTGCATTACTCCCTCCTTTCTTTTTATATGACGCTGGCTAAACTAGCCAACGTCATATAAAAAAAACCAAAGTGGTAGAGAGATTTGAGCCCCCATGCATCCATACAATTGCATATATAAACCTTCATATAGTAGGGGAAGAGAGAGAAATCGATCAAGAAGCAAGATCACATAAATAACAATGGCTCACCTGACGAACAGTGCCGTGGACGGGCTGTTGGGCCTTCTGACGAAGGCGGTGAAGGATGAGGCGAAGCTGCTCAAGGGCGTCGAGGGCGACATCCAGTTCATCAAGGACGAGATGGACAGCATGAACGGCTTCCTGATGCACCTCACCAAGACGACGACGAACCACGACGACCAGGTCCGCGCCTGGATGAAGCAGGTCCGCGACATCGCCTACGTCGCCGACGACAACATCAAGCTCTACATGCTCGACCTCCGGAGAAGGGCTTCTTGGCATGGCTCCGCCACAAGCCCAAGTACATTTTGACAATGCGGACCCGTGGCCGCGTCGCCAAGGACATCAAGGAGCTCAAGGAGCGGGTGCGCGAGGTCGGCAAGAGGCGCCAACGCTACGGTGTCGACCTCCAGAAAGCCGGTGACGCCGTGCCACCGCCGCCGTCCGACCAAGACGACGATGACAAGATGCTGTTGGGAATCTCTCCTCTCTGAATGTTTAAGTACTAATCACTAGCACTAACATAAACACTTGTATTTACTCGGTGGACACAAACACACAAGAACTGAACAACACACAGCTTTGGTCGAGGCAGCCACACACTGGCTCACTTCGTTTTCTTTTCATTTTATAAACTCACACAATACATGCAGATAACAACCAGCCAATTCTCTTGACCGGGATTCACGCTATGCACACAAACGTGCAGATGCCATGCAACTAAGTAACTAACAAATCCTACTTATTTGCCAAGAAATCACTTCACATGATTGCCACTAATCGCAGCACCTGCGGCTAATCACTAGCAACAACTAAATCTCATGCATATCTAGGACTGATTCACTCGGCTAATACTGACCTCGCTTTGCTTGCAATTCGGCTACTTCTCGCAGCACTCCACATGCAGTTGAGCTTAGCCTTCATGAACATTGTTTGCTCCATTCTCGCACCACCGCATCGCACGGCACGTCGGCATCTCGCCCATGAGCTGGAGCCAAACTAAATATGCAGTGTGTACGTATCTCACGTACATAGCTTTTAGCATGTGACCTATACTACATGTAAACAAAATAGAACCATGCATATATCTATTATCTTATTAAAGGAATAGAAAAGGAAGCCTCCACGTTCGCTCTCACAGTCTAGAAATTCTCACATTAATCGGAGAAAAATAAAAAATAGAGTTCATGTAGAAATACATTTTACAAATACTTGAAATTCGGAATTAATAAATAATAAATATTAGAAGAGTGGACTGGAGTTCATATAGCAATACAATTTAGACATAACTAAAAATACTTGAAATTCAGAATTAAAAGATAATGAATATTAGAAGAGAAGACTGGAGTTCATATAGCAATACAATTTAGACATAACTGAAAATACTTGAAATTCGGAATTAATAAATAAGGAATATTAGAAGAGGAGACTCGAGT
Organism: Oryza glaberrima; assembly: GCF_000147395.1. Lineage (NCBI taxonomy): Eukaryota > Viridiplantae > Streptophyta > Magnoliopsida > Poales > Poaceae > Oryza > Oryza glaberrima. Next base: position 24,090,775 of record NC_068336.1, on the reverse strand, counting down.
TCATATAGCACCACAATTTAGACATAAATGAAATTCGGAATTAAAAAAGAAATATTGAAAGAAGAGTTTAGAATTCATATAGAAATACATTTTACAAATCACTGGAATTCAAAATTAAATACTAGGGTCCATATAGCAATACAATTTAGAAATAGGTAAAATTTGAAATTAAAAAAAATAAGAAATATTGAAAGAAGAGTCTAGAGTTCATATAGAAATACATTTCACAAATCAATGAAATTCAAAATTAAAAATAAGGAATATTAGAAGAGGAGACTAGAGTCCATGTAGGTATACAATTTAGAACTAACTAAAATTTGGAATAAAAAAAGAAAATAAAACTAGAGTTTAGAGTCCAAATTAGAAAAAAAGCTGTAAATATCCAAAAAAGAAATTAAAAATAATTAATATTGGAAGAAGAGTCTAGATTTCATATAGCAATACAATTTAGAAATAGTTGAAATTCGGAATTAAAAAATAATAAATATTGAAATAAGAGTTTAGAGTCCTCAAAGAAATACATTTTACAAAATAATTGAAATTCGGAATTAAAAATAAGAAATATAAAAGACTAGAGTCCATTTAGGTATATAATTTAGAACTAATTAAAATTCTAAAATAAAAATAAGAAGTTAAAAGTAGAGTTTAGAGTTGATATAAAAAACAATTTGTAAATATCTAAAATTCGAAATTAAAAATAAGTAGTATTGAAAGAATAGACAATAGTCCACAGAGCAATACTAGGAATAGCTGAAATAAAAAAATAAAAAATAATGAATACTAAAACAAGAGTACATAGTTCATACAGAAATATATTTTACAAATTACTGAAAATCGAAATTAAAATAAGAAATATCGGAAGCAGATACTAGAGTCCATGTGTACATGTAGGTATACAAGTTAGAGCTAATTAAAATTCAGAATAAAAAATAAGAAAAATAAAAGTAGAGTTTGAAGTCCCTATAGATATGTAATTGCAAATTTCTAAAACTTGAAATTAAAAGGTATGTAATATTGGAAGAAGAGTATAGAGTCCATATAGCAAACAATTTAGAAATAGCTAAAATTCGGAATTAAAAGAATAAGTAATATTTGAAAAGAGTTTAGAGTCCATACATAAAAACAATTTAGAAATAATGGAAATTTGAAATTAAAAAATAAGAAATATTATAATAAGAATCTAGAGTCTATATAGCAATACAATTTAGGAATAGATGAAATTCAGAAATAAATAATAATAAATATTGAAAGAAAAGTTCAAAGTCTATATTAAAATATAATTTAATAATGCAAATTCAAAATTAAAAAAAAATATCAAAAGAGGAGTCTAGAGTCCATATATTAATTACATTTAGAAATAATTGGAATTTAGGGTTAAAAATTAATATTGAAATACAATTTTATTGAAAATTTTACATATCTGTGATTTATTGTACTATTAAAATAAAACTTAGGAATTATTATATTAATCAGATTATTAAACATTGGTTGATTTTGTCATGTTAGTACATAAATTAAAAATTATTGTTACTATTTTAATATATTTTAACAATATAATGTGAAAATATATGTGCTATTATGTAAGAAAAAAATGCTAGCCGCGCAATCTGCGCGGGCCACTATGCTAGTTCTAATTAATCACAAGATTAGACTCTATCAGATGCGAGAGGATTTCCGACGTGCCCTCCTTGATGAACCTCCACCATCACCACCACCTCCAGAACAACCTGCATCCTTTGCCATCAGCTGGGCGCCGCCTTTCTTGAAGAAAAAGGCAGCTGTTACTGCTCCTCCTCCTCTTTCTCCCATTGAAAATGCCATCAACCGGGGCGGACGTGCCCATTAGACGGCATGGGGCGGCCAGCCTAGCTACGGCCCGCGCCGCACCCAACCCCTATACCCCCTTGGGCCACCTACCACCACACCCTATTCACAAACGAGGTCTTTTACGGTGCTTGGAAGGTACCCCAGGTACGTCCTTAACAAATTATTATCCACTGTTAATCTTCAAAGGGTAATTTAGGAACAAAAAATTTTATTAACAAGGGTAGCTTAGTAATTGCTTAATTCCCACCCCTTCGAGTGCCTAACAAATCGGCCATCCACGATGTCATGCAGGTGGCGAGTGGCTCATCTCAATCGATCTTCAGAATATGTACGTAGTGATCAAATAGCCAAATTAGGCGCAGAAACCAGCAGGGGATCGAATGCGCAGCGCAGGGCATTGTTGATTTGTTTTTGCTGGCAAAATCGATCTTCAGAACCTGGAATACAACTGCTGGCTGCATGAAGGCCTGACGACAAAGAACGAGCAAGGAACTAGCAGAGCAGACAGCAGCCCGAGGATTCGTGCGCCGGCGGTGACGGCGACCTGCTGCTACGTACCTCAGCTGCGACCGGCGGGCGCTACGGGCGCGTGCGGCGGCGGCGGTATCCGGCTGCTGCTTTCGTATGCTACGACTGGAGGGCGTGTACGGCGGCGGCGAGCGGCGAGCTTTTACGGCAGCGACGACTAGCAGGTAGTTCATGTAGGTTCCTCTCGCATGCGTTCTTATTCTTCCTCTCGTTTTTTCTTCCTCCTGTTGAAACGTTTGTAGCTTCTCTCGCTTTTGCCCTTTACCGAAAAATAATTGAATGAAAATCAATTACTATTTTACCTTTCCACCTTTCATACCTGGCCCACCTTTTTAATACCTTTTTTCCAGGTACCTTCTCTCTCTGTCCGTTAGATCATTGCTGATCAACAGTCCTTTTTAATTCAAAGCATTGAAGAAGATCTCTTCGCAAATTGCCCATAAGTCTTGCACCGACGCTTCGTCTCCGTGAGGACCGCAACTCCTCACGACGTCTCGCACTCTCGTTCGCTACCACCGTCCTGCAGTGCCGCACCGGCCATCAGCGCACCGCACCGCACTCCAGCCTCCTCCTGCTCGGCGCCAACGCAATACCGTCGCCGTCATCGCCTCGTGTCTGGTCCGGCCGTTCCGCCCCTGGCCTAGCCGGTAGTCCGCAGCACGGGCACAGCAGCAGCTAGCAGGCTGCAGGCTAGCGCCTAGCTACCAGGCGCCAGCGAGTCAGCGACCTCAGGGGTAAGCCGGTAGGGGAACAGTATCAGTTGGACCATTTTAATCAAATCATCGTCTTCCTTTGACTATTTTATTGCCTTTAGTATATTTTTATGCGATTGCAGTATAAATATGGTATTTGTTGCGTTTATTTTTCTATATAAAGCGAATATCTTCGCCCCATTTTGTTTTTAATCCTGCGTCCGCCACTTCAATTGTAGTGACGCCGCCATAAAGGAAGCCCTAAAGGATTATTTCCTCAAGAAAACGGTGGTGGCGGATGATGATATTGCCACCAGCACCATGAAGATGCTGCTCTGTACTCTGTACGCCTATCCCTACAGGGCTAATAAGAAAGCCGTGGATGATTTGTTGAAGAAGTTGGAGGAGAACAAGGGAGGAAGAGCGACTTGGGACGTTATGCTTTTCAGCTACAGCATGCTGTCGACGCCCTACAAGAGCTGCCTGCAGTAGCTGACTACCTTCAACAAGGAAAAAAGCATCAGCAGGACGAGAGTAGCAAGATGGTTGACGATGGTGGTGAGGCGCAGTGCGAAGTCCTCCACCGTCTCGTCGCCGCGGAATGCCAGCGACTCGTACTCCGCACGCACCTTCTGCGCTTGCCTTGCAAATGCGGTCGTTGCCGACACGCATCGTCTTGATGTAGTCCCACGCCGCCCGAGCCGACGCTTTGGTCGCCAGGGTCCCGATCATCTCGGGTGGAACCGCGCTGCAAATGGCGTCGAGCGCCATCCGATCCTCATGGAACGCCACCTCCACGCCGTCCGGCTCAATGGCCAACCACAAGTTGCGAGCCTGTAGTTTGATCTTCATCAAAAGGGCCCAATCGTTGTAGTTCGTCTTGGTCAGCAACGGATAGTTCACCGGGCCGCCTCCATCCTTCACCACGCAGTGTATAACCAGCCTGCGGTCACCCCCGCCGCTGCCCGAGGCACAGCCGCCGGAGTCGAGAGGAGAGCGCGCAATCGGCGATGACGAGCGACGACGCGGCATCAGGACTCCCTCCAATGCACGATCGCGAGTCCACTTCCTGAACCTCGCTCTGATACCAATTATCAGGAAACCCAAGGATCGTGAGGATCCTGGATGAACACTTCACACACACACTGTAGCGATCCTGCAAGGACGCAAAACAGAGGAATCAGAGAATTTTTGTGCAGCGTAAAAAAAGCTTGCTGCGTTTTCTGCTTTCTCATTTATATAAACTGAAGATTACAACGGAAATAGAAACCACCATGACCGATTCTTGCGCCATCCGTTTCCCTGCGTCCATGCCCACAGCGTATGGGCTCCTCCCATTCGTGGCGAACAACGCGGTTATCTGAGCTAATCTTGGATTCCCTCTTCTAGACTTATAGCGCACGACTCCCACATATTCGGCGAGCTCATGCAAGACTGAATCAAACAAAACAGTAAACGACTAACTAACTAACTAAGGCACACATGTTTTATTTGCGACAGATGGGTCGCCGAAGGGCTACTGGACGCGGCGGCCACCGGCGGCGGTAGGGGTAGTGGAGTAGGAGAAGGGATCAGCCTGGAAGAGGCCGGTGAACGCTGCTTCGCTGAGCTCGTCTTCCTGGGCTTTCTTTCTCCTGCTGCCCTCGCGGCTCTGACAGGCCTAAAGCTCAAGAGCTGCGTCGTGCCTGATGGAGTCAAGGAGTTCATCTCCAGCATGTCCAAGAACGAGAACTTCGTCTCTAACCTCCCTACACACCTTCAGCATCAGGTTGAAATCCGAAGGTTTGCAAGACAAGATCTGCCACCAACACTACTAATACTATAGCAGCAGAGACGGCCATGGCGGCGGCGGCTGTCGACCGTCTGTGGCCCGATGGCCCTTGACGACGACGGCCACAAGGTGGTGCATCCCATGGATCAGATGGTGGATCAAGTCCTCAAAAAGCTACCTCAAGAGTATCGGCTCAATGTGACTGACCTAGGAGGCTGTCAAACCTTGCGGACACGCCATCTCAAGAAGATCTGTGAGCTGGTGCCCTCGCTCAGGTATCTGAGCCTCTGGAAGACCAATGTTCACCGGCTGCCCAAGCAGATGAGGGACCTCCTCCATCTGGAGACGCTTGACATCAGGGACACCAATGTGCTGCCTGCCACATTGAGGCATATCGTCCTCAATGATCTGAAGCATCTCCTCGCCGGCGTCGTCTCCACGGACGCCATCGCCACCGTGTTTGTACCTCGCAGGATCGGGCTCAAGGCGGAGGTGCTGAAACATGTCCAGATCCAAGACGGCGGCGACGAACTTGTGCGTGTCGGGGCTCTGGAGCGGCTAAGGAAGCTGGACGTGGTGCTCGATGGCAGAGAAGATAACATGACGCGTTTGTACAGAGTAATCGGCAGGCGGAGCGATACCCTACGCTCTCTGTCAGTCTGGATCACGGCACCGTCCATGGCCGCTGGCAACGGCGGCTTCGTGACTCTTGGCAGCAAGAGGGACGACGACGATGACGGCAACAACACCGGCAGTGGTGCACCATCGTCGGTGGTGCTTCCCGAGAAACTTGAGAGCCTAAACCTCAAGTGCTTCAAGGGAAACAAAATCAAACTAGCTGGCAACAGTATTCCTTACTATATCCCAGGGCACCAACACCTCTCCAAGATCACTCTACGTCACAGCCTACTGAACAAAGAAGGTCTGAGAGAGCTTGGCAAGCTCAAGAGCTTCCGTTGCCTCAAGCTCCGCCATGAATCGTACATGGAAGCCGTGGTCACCCTTAGTGAGGCGGAGTTCCTGGACCTGAGGCTTCTTGTGCTTCATCAGGTCTCTGTCAAGATGACCAAACTTGTCTTCGAAGCCCGTGCAGCTCCCAAGCTAGAGAAGATTGTGTGGAACTTGGACAAGACGACGACGTCTATGGAGATCGCCGCTGACAACATTTCAGGGATCGATAATCTTACAGGGTGAGAATCACAAAGGAATCTACCAATCAATAAGCTAACGGCGCAACCAATCTACCTTCTGACCGCTCTGAAAATCACAAAGGAATCCCTCGAGCAGCTAGACAAGCAGCGGCGTTGCTTCCTCTGGGCAGGCACGGGTGATATTACCGGAGGAAAATGCAAGGTCAATTGGACAAAGACGTGCATGCCGACTATCCAAGGAGGATTGGGAATCCTAAATCTGGACAAATTCACGAGGGCCTTGAGGTTGAGATGGCTGTGGCAGGAATGGAAGGACCAGACCAAACCTTTGGTGGGGTTGGAGACGCCATGTGATGAAATAGATAGGAACCTCTTCGCCGCCTCAACAAACATAACAATAGGGGACGGAAACACGGTGCGATTTTGGGAGTCCGCGTGGATTGGTGGGCGAAGACCCAAAGACCTCATGTCGCTTGTCTATGCGATCTCAAAAAACAGAGGAAAATCCCTTCGGCAAGGAAAGGAGGAGGACGCCTGGGTGCAAGATTTGAAGCTTGATTCACAATCGTCTATCACGGTCGACCTCATCGAACAGCTAGTCGCACTGTGGGAAGCGGTCCGAAATGTGCACTTAGACGCTGGAGAACCGGATCAGATTACTTGGAAGTTCACAAACAACGGGCACTACACGGCCTCCTCAACTTACCATGCGCAGTGCTGCGGGGCGCCGAGCACAAACTTCAATTCCTTAATTTGGAAGGCCTGGGCGCTGGGGAAATGCAAATTTCATGCTTGGCTCATCACTCAGAACAGAGTCTGGACTTCAGACCGGCTAGCGACCAGGGGATGGCAGAACAATGGTTGTTGCCCTCTTTGCCGCCGCGAGGCTGAGACGGCATTGCACCTCGTTGCCACTTGTAGATACACTAAGAGGATCTGGCACCTCGTCTTTGCATGGGTGGGCTATCAGCAGATGGACCCAACGGAATGGGAGGAAGCCCAGTCAGTCAAACAGTGGTGGGAGAACATTTCAAACACGGCTAGGGTCCCGAAAAAAGGACTTCGATCGCTCATTCTGTTAGTTGTCTGGGAAATCTGGAAAGAGAGGAATCGGCGGATTTTTGATCACAAAGAGGTGGCAACGAACTTCCTACTAATGAAAATCAAAGAGGAGGCTAGCCTTTGGGCTTTAGCAGGAGCTAAGCGGTTGCGTGAGTTAATCCCGCACTCTGTATAGTGTACAGCTATAGTGGTTCTTCGTTTTCCTTTTACCCCTAGGGGTTTGTATTTTCTCATGCTCTATTCAATGAAAAGGCACTTTAATGCTGTTTTCCGTTAAAAAAAAAAAAGGATAATCTTACAGGGTTGAAGGAGCTCAATATCAACAGTGTCGCCTATCTCAAACCATTTCCCTTCTCAACTACCACTCCCACGTCAAAATAGAAGAAGAGGAAAGAAGAAGAAGAAGACAGGCCTACGTGCACGTGTGCATTCATATATATGCATGCTCAACATCTGATACCTGTATACCACTATTAATATGTATCGTGTACCACTGTATATATTGCATATACTTAAATAAATAAATAAATAAAAGACGCAACAATGTATAAATGCCACTGTGTGTATGTGTAAATTTAATTTTTTTTAGTTGTGTGGAATTAATTAAGCTGCCCATAGTTTATAAGTTGTCAAGATAAAACAAGTCTCGTATATCTTTTTTTTTTATCTATCATCTGCAGAGACAGAAAATAGCCGGACCGGCAAGAGTCGGTCAAACTTAGTAGCTCTATTAATTTAGCATGAGTTCTTTTCAACAACTTAAACTGACAAACTTTTTCATTTTCTTAACACGTTTCCCCAACGATTAAACCATACATTTCATGCAAAAGGTTTATGCACAAAAGTTTCTTTAAGAAAAATAAAATAAACTTATTGTATAAGTTTATAATAATTAACATTGTATTAATCGTATGCAAATGGTTTGAACCGGGGTCTAAAATGAAAGTATATATGCGGATACAGAAATTGACATTTGAGGCTGCGTTTGGGACTCCCCAGCACGCAAAACGAAGCATATATTATTACATGATTAATTAAGTATTAATATGATTTTTTAAAACAACTTTTCTAAAAAATATTTTTTTTTAAAAGCACACCGTTTAGCGGTTTAAAAAACGTGCGCGTGAAAAACGAGATATGTGAGTTGGAAATAGTAGGAGAAGAACACTGACAGTCACATGGTAGCCATTTTCCAGATTAATTTCCAGCCGTTGCTCACCGCCGGCACGCTAGCCCGGCATGTCTCTGACCTAGTAGTATTGTGAACTCCGACCGCCTCCGGGCATCCGGCAGCAGCCGTTGGATGCGGATCGTGCGATCCAGATTGAGTGGATCAGCTCCTCGTCGCGGAGTATCAGCGAGTGGAGTGTTTGGGCCTTCGTAGTGCTACCTTGGCCTAAGGCCCAATAGTGCGACACATGTCTAGGCCCAACTTCTCATACACCCGGTTTCGGATGACTCGGGCTCTTCGCCTCTTCGCCGGCAATGGCGGCGGCGGCGGCGGAGAGGAATGTTCCAGAAGGGCAGGAGGATGGATGGTTCATCACGGGGAGAAGTTTGCAGCTGGCCGCCATCGTCAGGTGAGCATCAATCAGGGTTATGAGCTTCGATTGCGAGATCCATCGCCTGCACTTTGGTGGTGACCGGTGGGTGGATTTGTTCACTGTCGATTTTTGCAGGGGGAGGGTGGCATGATTTGGGTTCTCCTAGGCCGGGTGAATGCGCGCGCGATTTCACTGGGGATTTGATTTCGTCTCCGATTTATGCGTGGGAGGATTCACATCCGCGCGCTGTATACTGTATAGGTATAATATAATTTGCCCCCTTTTATACATTTCAAAGTAGAGGGATCGATCCTACCTGAGTAGTAGTATATTCTAACGTGGTTTATATTTGAGTACTTCTTGTTCAGTTTGATGAAAGATTCACAGTAACATCTGGCACTCTTGTACGAATCATATGGGAATAGGGGCTGAGGAAACCACTGAAACCAACAGGTAGCATTAGCATATCTAGCAGGATGGTAATGGTTTTCTGCTACTTGTATTACTCAAGATAGTGAGATCCAGAGATAGTTAACATGGGCCTTTCTCAGTCGTCGGCACTATTGATTGTCTGATTCTTCTTATATGCCCTGTCATTCTGAATTTATATCAGACATTCAGCAGCACTTACATAGTCAACTAAACAGTGGCTTGGATTTTGGAGAAATGTTGTGTTTTTGGAGAAAAGGTTTGGTTGAATGTTACTTTCCTGTACAAGTGGGTAGAAAGTGAGTTAGGGGATTCAGTTCATGAACAGTCAGGAAATCAATCATACTTCTCCAGGCTGGACCAAGTACAATAACAAAGGTTATTTCAAACATAGGGAAGCTACCCTGCTTATTCTACCCCCTTACGAGAAACAGAGAAATCAATTATATTCATACACCTGTTGATAGAAGGTAGAGATAAAAAAATCTGAAATCAAAATCGTGAGGTTTATGCTCTAGTCTATAGTACTTGTTGGCTTATGCAATGCAATGCTCAAAACCGGCAGAAGTGTTATATTCTACATACATTCCTTGTGTCTGTTTCTGAACTTTGAACTGTTTGATTAACAAACTACTCATCTGTAAGTTGTGATACCACTGTAGGAATTTGGATGCTTGAGCAGTTGAGGTTTACAAAGGAACGGGCAAGGCTGTACCGCAGCAGGCCATGTATGAGTATTGCTTTCATGCGGGAGTATTATACAAATCACACTGGGGGTATTTGTCAAACATCTTCAGGATTCCAATGAGAAGACTATGCAGTATTTGTAGAACAGAATTGCTTATGGAAGATATTGTTTATTGTTACAGAAAGCTTAACAGCGTTAACTGTTGAAGATCTAATCACAAAATCTGATTAGAGTCACACCCCAACTGTAAGACTAGTCGTACTGTTCTTTATTAACAGCTTCCTTTTCCTTGCCAAACAACAAACTAACAATTCTGAATTCCTAACAGGAAATGCAAACAAAGAGGCAGGCTTGCAAGTGGAGGTTCTGTTTCATGGATACCAACTTATTAACACAAACAAGACCAAACCACTTCAATCAAAGTATCAAAATGCATATTCATCTATCTCAGGAAAAATTGAGCATCAAAATATCTTGCTGATCGACTGATATATATCAGAATGAGAAGAGCACAAAGCAGCCACTTATATTATAAAGAAGAGCTATAACGAAACCAGCAGTGTTATACACGCAGTGCTGAACACAGACATACACACAAATCCAATACCACACCATGGCAAGCTGGAGCTGTGGAGCAGTACACAAAAGTACATGGAAGTCCAAGTCTGGATAATAGAGAACATCGAGGAGTAAAACCAAAGCACTCACACACAGAAGTACAAGCTAGGAAATCACGCACAGAGGAAAGAGATCAAATTCAACAATGCATGATGCTGAAAGAAGATGGATAACCAGGGATTTCCTTCAGCTGCATATTTATTTTAAATGAATCCACTCATACTGAAGGCCGAAGCTAGCTTCAGGTTGATGGGGACAAGTAGGTGGATAAAAACTCACGAAGCTGAAGCTGCAACCTCAGTCAGTTCCATCTTCTTGGCACTGATGGCTTGGATTATGCTTAAAAACTGGATGGTTGGGATGCCCTTCCATGGCTTGTTTCACTGCAGCCATGTCGCCATCTCCATTAAGCTCTAGTTTCTTCAGCTTGGGGAGATGATCAATTCCTGAAAGTGGAACAGTGTCAACGGAGTCAAAAGACCAGATAATCATCTGGAGCTTAGGAGCCACTCCAATGTTGACAAAGCTGATATTGGTGATGTCACAGCCCTCAACAATCAGAGACTTGAGATGCTGGAATTCTTCTGCATTGAAGGTGAGCTTGTTTCCAGTGTAAGACTTGCGCCAAAGCCTGAGGCACTGTAGGATCCTAAGCTTGCCAAGGTCTCGTATAGCATCTTCCCCAAGATAAGTCTCGCTCAGTGTTATCTCAGTGAGCTGGTCGAGTTTAGTGATCCAGTAAGGAAGACCACTTGTGACGCCACTGATGTTTAGGCTCTGAAGAAGTTTTGGAGGTGACGTTAAAGCTGCGATTTGCTCCGTCTTAGGAACAGTGCCCTTACTTGCTGGTGGATGGTTGATCTGGATCGACAGGGAGCGGAGGCAGCCGTGCAGTTTCTCAATCTGTTTGAACAGAAGATCCAAGCTTTTGGTTTTCTTGCCATCGAGAATCACACCGAGTTTCTTCAGTTACAGCAGCTCCTCGATGTCATTCAAGTCGTCAACGTTGTTGGAAGCATCAGCATGAGACAATATCTCCAGCTTTTTCATTTTCCGGGTGCCACTGGGAAGCTGCACTGTTGCAAGCAACTCCTTGAACCTATGAGAGTTTTTGTTGTTGCTGCTTTGAGAGACCACCTTTCTACCAGCCAGCAAATGCTTTAGCATTGAAAGCATAACAGAATTTGTGGCGAATGCCTTTATTTCTGTTTGCCGGATGTCCAATGTCTCCAGGCACTGCAGCTTGTTGATTTGCTTGGGAAGTTCATTGACATCTGTGTCCCTGAGGCTGAGATACTAGAGCAATAATATTTTGCAAATGTTCTTGAGATGCTTCTTTGTCAGGCCTCTACATCCTTCAAGATCCAGCACCTTGAGCAGCTGCCATTGATCAGATCCAGGAAGTGAATCAAGAAGAGAGATGATGCCATGGAATGGAAGATCAGATTCAGGAGGAGATGCTTCCTCTTGTAGTGCTATGCCGCTGTTGCTGGAGAAACGGTGAGCCAGATCAAGAGGCAGGCATGTGTCCATGAAGCTTACATCCGTAGCAATGAAGTCGTGGACTATGTGATGCATTGTGCAGGTCTTGATCTTGCCTGCAGCACTGGTTTCCCCTTGACGGAGGAAACCTCGAGCAACGAGGCCGTCGAAGATGCGCTCTGCTTGATCATCCAGCTGGGCAAGCCTGCTGCTGCCCTTGTTATGATGATCAGCTGATTTTCCTGTGCTTCTTCTGTCAGTTACCAGTCCTTCGGCGAGCCATCGCCGGATGAGGCTGGTCCTCCTAATGGTGTGACCTGGGGGAAAGATGGATAGGTACTGCAGGCATGTCTTGTACTTGATTGGCAACTCGTTGTAGCAGAGCATGAGCATTATCCTTGATGTGTTATTTCTGTGCTCACCTAGGGCATCGTATAGGCTTTTCAATTCTATTTGGGACCTGTAAGGATTGATGTACAGTAGGTGGAGGAACATCTGCATCGCAAAAGCATCGTAGAGGCAATATTGCTCTATTGCCTCTATAATCTGATATACTGGATCTTTATGAGATTGGGAAAGGGCTAGTGCTCTGCTCTGGAAAAGACTAGGACAATGTATGTGGCGGTGTACATTAATGAATATTGTTGTGTCCAAGTACCTCGAGTTATAATCGTCCCAGTCCCTAGATGAAGCTATTATTATTTTCTAAATCTCGGAATAGTCCCGAGAGGAGATCGTAGTAGTAAAAATCTTTAAAAGGAAGGTCATGAAGAACAAGCAGGAGGAACTTTTTAGGAGGAAGCAGGCCCCCGGCTATTACGGCCTCCAGCCACCTGTGTGTGACAAGTTGGGTTTGTAGACGTTCTTTTACCTTGTCATATAATGAGCCATCATCATCAGTACTAGTCCTATCTATATCTTGGTGGTTGATCCAGAGCCTGTGTGGGAATAAGCTGACTAGTTGAGGATGATCGTACACCGACTTTGCAATCCCCACCGCACCTTCTAGAATCGGGATGCACGGCCACCAGTTCTGCTCATCCTGCAACCACTCGAGGATCAATTTGATCGCATCCTCAACTGTCTGCGGCATTTGGAGCAGCTCGCGCCTCCGGAGATGTTTCTCCTCCTGTAAATCTAACCCGCCGCCTGGATGTGCAGCTGGCCTATCGTCATCGTCACTGGGGCTGACATGCAGGTGCTTGTCCGGCGGTGCAGGCGGGACGGTGACGCCGTACCTCTTCCGCCGGTCGCCAACGTCGCGCGCGCGGTCCTTGAGCTCCCTGATCCGCGTCGCCACGCGGTGCCGGACCGCAATGGTCCGCACCAACCGGGGGATCCGCCGCAGGTACGCAAATACGCCGCCGCCTCGTGACCCGCCTCCGACGTAGTGGACGTAGAGCTCGACGTTGCCGCCGCAGTCGCGGGTGAGGCCGACGATCCACGCGCGGACCTGGTGGTCGCGGTACTGGGCATCCGTGAGGTGGAGGAGGAGGCCGTTCATGCTCTCCATCTCGTCCTTGATGAACTCCACGTCGCCGCGGACGCCGCCCAGCAGCTGCGCCTCGCTCACCAGCACTGTCGTCAGCCGCCGCAGCAGCGAGTCCACGGCTCCCTGGGCATCCATGGATCGCGATACCCCTCGTCCTGTACTGCTGGGTTCTAACCCACTCAGTTTTCGGTTCCGGTATAGTATTGCTCTACCGTCGTCCCTAATTGATCGATGAACTCAAGTGTGCACACGGCAAGGTTTCATTGCTAGCTATAGGGACGCTCTATAGCTAAACGGAGATGTTGAAGGAAACTAATTAAAATGTGTACATGTGACTGGTGTGGCAGCATTTCAAAAAAAAAAAAAAAAAAAAAAAAAAAAAAAAAACCAAGTCTTGCTAGTGATCCAGCGAATTGCATCTACGGTTTGGGGTCAACTGGACCCTTCGCACACTCGAAAAGCAGGTATGTTTGCAGGCTAAGTCTTGGCCAGTCCAATTAATTAAGCTTATTGTTAGTTCTTCAAGGCCCGCATATCTGGCCCGATCCTTTAATTTTATTCACACAGATGCGGACTCGATAGTTTCGCTTATTGACGGAATAAGCAAAATAATATATTTGCAAACAAAAAATAATTTGTAAATAAAATTTTTATATACGTGTTCTTACCAATCTAAAAGCAAAAGCTGAAAAATAAACTACAATGAAAAAACTTTAAAATCAACTTATATACGATGAAGCAGAACCCTGTGCAAAATCATAAGAGAGGTCTAAACTAAATCGGTGAAATATAATAATAACTAGCTGGGTGGCCCGCGCAATTGCGCGGCTAGCACCTAAATAAAATCATATATATTTTTTTTATGGTTTTACTTAAAATTTATTAAAAAGCTATGTTGTTGTCTTAAGACTTTGAAAGACCAAACCTTATAATCTCCGTATTTTTAATTATATAGTTTTTAAAAGTCACACCAGCTACTACCCCTTACTTCTGTCATATTGTAGCACCCTAAATTTTATTTTGCATTTATTTAAAATCTCGTCATTTAAAATTTTGGAATTTAATTTGGATCTTAATTATTTTTGTGCCAAAGAGATATCAAAATCCTCTCCTAGAAATCCATTAAAAATTTCTGTGAAACCTAGTTCAAATTCAAATTCAAATTCCTCTAAAAAATCTCCTCAAAATTCAATTCCAAAATCCTTGAGAAATTGTGAAACATCACTGTTCGAATTGGGCCTCTTCCTCTCTTTTCTCTCCCAGGCCCAACTCCCTTCCACCCCTCTTCTCTTTTCCTCCCCTAAGCAGACCGGCCCAGCCCAGCCCGCACTGCTCATCGTCCCCTTCCTTGAGCCAGCTGCATTCATGCACACAACATGTTCGACGAAATGCCGACCAGGACGCCGCACCGTTCCACCATCGTGACCGAGCCGCTTTGCACCGAGACGCCTTCCCGTGCACCGCACGTCGTGCCCACACCCGCGACGCACCAACTCCACACCGAGCCGAGGCCGCGCCGCACCAAAACCGCGTCGCGCCAAGCCGCCCTCGCCCCGGTTTCCCTCCGGGAAACAATGAGGTGTCCCGTCGCCGTCCATCCATCAAGTCCCCCGTCCCGTTGCCCATCGCATCGACGCCGACGGATAACGGCCGCCACCTCACTCTCCATCACCCCTAAACCACTAGGCCGAGTCATCCCCTTATCCGATCATCTCCCTTATCCGATCGCTTGCTTCGTGAGGAAGGTGCTTAGCCGCTAAGCTTCACCTCTCTCTCGCTCGCCACCGGCGTCGTTCGCCTACAAAAAAGTGGGGAAAACCGAGCTCCTTCACCCCATCACCATTGCCATCTCTCTCTCCTCTTTCCCTCTCTCGTTTTGCTCTCTGTTGCCACCAGCCAGAGCCGCTGCGCTCCACCTTCTAGCGCTGCCGTCGCCGCCGGAGCACCGCCCGAGGTCGCCGCCGCCTCCCCGGCCGCCGGGCGCCGAGCTGCGCCCCGCCGCCGCGGCGCCTTGCCGCCCCAAGCCGAGTAGAGCGAGAGGAGGAAGACGAAGCCGAGCCTCGCCTCATAGCGCCGCCGTCGCCGGCGGAGGTCCGCCGGAGTTTGCCGCCGCCCTCCCGGCCGCCGGTCGCCTCTACCGCGCCTCACCACCGCGGCGCGACGCCGTCCCAGGCCGAGCTGACCAAGCAGCGGGAGGAGGAAGAAGACTAACCCTCCAGCCACTGCCAAGCCGGCCCCACCTCCTTTCCCTCCTGTCGCTGACAACCGGGCCCCACGCTCTTTTTCCTCCATCCATCGCTGACAGGTGGGCACCACCTCTGCCGTCAACTCTAGCGGAATATTCCAACGGAATATTCACAGGCCGTCTAATAATAAATATTCCAGAAAATCCTTTATCCTTTGAAAATCTGTAGAAAATCAACCGTAACTCCGATTGACCCTGTTCAAGTTTCTAAATTATTCTAAAATTGATATCTACACAGTGGCACCATTGTTTCTCTGATTTGAGTTAGTTTTATTGCCTTTTCTTTATTAGTTTTGCTTTTCACATATAGAGCCCGAGTTCGAGAAGACCCCAACCCTGTGCAAGGCAAGCCTCTTTGATCACATTGCCCCTATATTTGCAAAGATATGTTGTTTGAAAAGTGCATTGCTTAGTTCACATGATTAACATGTTTAGGCCTCGGATTATTTATACAATCGACGGATCAACCTAATAGTCGCACTTATATTACATAGGTTGATGTTTCCATACCTTTAATAGCTCCACAAATGTTTACGCTGGTATCGTTATACGATTACCGAGGTAGTTTCGCTTAGCCATGCTTGCGATTGTTTGCCGTGTGGGAAACTTGGGTTATTCCAAATTACATATTTAAAAATCCGGTACGTTGTACCGAGGAGTTGTGAAATAAAATGTGTTGTGAAAGTGGTGATGATGCGGAGTCACGCTTTTGTGGTTTGGCTACGTATTATCGTTAAGGACCGATTCCTTTGGGAAATCCATCCAAACACGTTACAGTGCGACTACACGGGTATTTATGGGATGTCTCTGGCTAAGTAAATTGTTATCACATGGGAGTTGGTGTGTCAATGGTTGTGGAATGTCGAGGATGAGGAGATGAAGTTTTTACCTTTTTGCCCATCATGGGTATCTTTTTGCCTCTATTGTGGTGTGCGATATCAGTAGGAGACATCCTCGGTATTTCCTGAGTGGATGACGGCTGTCATTGCCTGATACTCGGCTATGGATCTTAGCCCAACTAGGTGACATGCGATTTTCATGTGTTAGCTTTGGAAAGGCCTTATCACGAACTTCCGTTACCGACGGGTAAACGGTGTAAGTTTCGTGTCGTGTGGGTAAAGCGTGCAACCTCTGCAGAGATTAATGAAGTGTTCGAACAGCCGTACCCACGGTCAAGGGTGAGTATAAGGTGTTTCTCATAGCGTAGATTTGTTTGACAAATATTTGTGAAGAAGTGGTTATTGGGAAGGGTAACGTTTCCAGAGTCCGCCTGTGTGGCAGACGGCTAATCTTTGTGGTTAGGAATGGGTCTGTGTGACCTGGGGTGTCGTCTGACACCGAGGAGTTGTTAGGGCCAAGATGGCGTTGTTGTGCTGAGATAATTGGGTGAACTATGTGTTGTTGTGAAAGTGAAAAGAAACTAATAGAGGAAACAAATTAATTGTTGTTTGTTAATCCTGACAAGTTGTTGCAAAGCAACTTGTGGAATGGGTCGAGGCGTGAGCCTCCTCCCGACAACTAAAACTTGACTCACTCACTAGGAGTTTTGTGAAATAAAACACTTTGCTGAAAAGGCAGCTTTCGCAAATAAAACCCTAGCCTCCTTGTTTAAACCAAACATGTCATTCTTTCCCCTGGCTTGCTGAGTACGTTAAGTACTCACCCTTGCCCCTTATAATAATCTATAGAGTATGAAGATGAAGATGTCGACCCAACTGCCGAGGAGTATCTCCAGGAGCAAGCCGAGTATGAAGACTTCTAGATGTTTCGTGCCTAGTCCCAAGCCTCGCCTGTGGAATAAGTTAGTTGCCTAGGTTCTTAGCCTAGTGCGTAGTTGCTTAGTCGCTTAGTCTCTCCGCGTTGTTCGCTTCTGCACCGTCGCTTTTATGGTTTTCTGTAATGTTGTGTTGATAGTGTCTCCGCGTTGTTCACTTCTGCACCGTCGCTTTTATGGTTTTCTGTAATGTTGTGTTGATAGTCTCTCCGCGTTGTTCGCTTCTGCGCCGTCGTTTTTATGGTTTTCTGTAATGTTGTGTTGCTCATCTATGGGCCTGTCCATGATGACAACTTATGTAAGGACAACTACCCAGTGATGTAACAAAGCAGTTTACTTTGATTTCACATTTATTCTGTGTATATCAGCTAGTGTATCCTGGGACTGGTACTATATCACAGGTAATGCATAACACCCCAGTGTGAGTTAGCTGAGTTTATGGTTAACGAATGTCAGGGCGTTACAAGGTGGTATCAGATTATAGGTTTGGCCCTAGGACGAAACCATCATTTAGTTGAGACCCTAAGGACTATATTAAAAATATATATACTTGCAAATCTTGGTAGTGTTTATGTTCTTTTCTCTCAGGAACATTCAAAATTGGATTCTTTTTTGAAATCGAACATGATTATCATTGGTTTTTTTTTTTACTTTTTAGAAGTTCCGAACCTTTAAAAATTGGTCCTTGTAGTTTATAGAGTTTATTGTCTTGTTGGGTTTTATTTTTTATAAATTTTAGAAGTCTCGTCAAACGATGCCACTATACTCCTCTACGGCCCATCCGCCGCCTACTCTTTATTGTCATTTGGGATTCTAAAAATCGAACATAACTATCGTTGGAATTTATTTTTTATTTTCTAGAAGTCCCGCCAACCGTCGGCGGCTCTGCAACTACACTCCTATACATCCCGCCCAACGATTCTCCTTTTTATTATCATTGAGATTTTAAAAATCGAATATAATTATCAATGAGGTTTATTTTTTTTTACTTTTTAAAAGTCCCAGCAACCGCCTTGCCCGTTAGCTTCACGGCCTGCCTGTCATCCCTCCTTTTAATCGTCATTAAGATTCTATTTGGTGTTTTATTTACAGTTTTTATATGTTATATCAACCGCCACCACTCTACTCATTTATAGGCCTGTTACTTAATTTATCTCGTCATGTGTTTTAGATGTTTTTTTTTTCAATAGTCTTTATTTTTTATCACCAATTTTAGTTATTTATAAATTGTATTCCTAATTGAAATCTTTTTTCTTTTTCCAATTTCAGAATTTATTTTTTATTTTTGAATTTAAGTTGTTTCAAAATTGTATTCCTACTTTAACTCTCTTTTAATTTTTATATTATTTTATTTTTCATTCTGAATTTTAATTAATTTCGTATTGGGTTCTTATATGGATTCTTATTACAATATTGCTTATTTTTAATTCCGAATTTTAGTTAATTTTAAATTGTATTCCTACTTGAACTCTTCTTTTCTTTTTGCTAATTTTGGATTTTATTTTTATTTTTATTCCGAATATTAATTAATCTCATATTGGGTTCTTTATCGACTCTTCTCTCAATATTCCTTATTTTTAATTCTGAATTTCAGTTATTTTTAAATTGTATTCCTACTTGGACTCTCTTTTTCTTTTGTAATTTCAAATTTTATTTTATTTTTATTCTAAATTTTGATTATCTATTAACTTAATAAAGCAATAGAAAAAGGAGCCTCCACGTTCGCTCTCATAGTCTATAAAATCTCACATTAATCGGAGAAAAACAAAGAAAATAGAAAAAAACATATGTATATTAGGATTAGGACATGAAACGGACAAGGAGAATTAAAATAATCCAAGGATATCATAATTATAGGATTATATGTGGAAACGGACAAAGGATTATTGGAAATCGTGTGAAATAAAATAAACACAAACCAATTACACTCTAGATTCATATGGGATTACAAAACTCTGATGAAGCACTATAGATTATGGTCAGTCCATATTAATGGTTGATATTTAATTAGTTGAGATTTAATTAGACTCAAATTTTACATGATAACACATTTAATTTTAAATCCTTTTCCAGCTGCAAATTCTGCTTCGAATATTTCTGCTAGCATCAATTCAATTCATATGCTTACTATGCTTACTGGTGCAAACTTTATTGAATGAAAAGGGAATATTTTAATCGTTCTTGGGATCATGATTCTTCTTTTTAAAGAATGGAAAGAAGGGTTTTGTAGAAAAATGAGCCTCCACGTTCGCTCTCACAGCTTAGAAGTTCTCATATTAATCAGAGAAAAAAAACAGAGTCCATATATAAATACAATTATAAAATAGCTGAGATTCGGAATTTAAAAATAAGGAATATTGGAAGAGGTGACTAAAGTTCATATCAGCATACAATTTAGGACTAATGAAAATTCGAAATTAAAAAATAATAAAATTAAAAGTAGAGAGTACAGTCCATATGAAAATACAATTTAGAAATAACGAAGGAGTACAATTAAAAAATAATAGAAATTCGGAATTAAAAGATAAGGACTATTATAAAAATTAAAGATGCTTTTGCCGATATTTTGGTACGTCATTCGTGTATGAATCGGTTTTTGTTTTATGTTTCCATCCACGCGAATTAATAGGGCCTTAAAAAGAACAAAACGTGTCCGTCACCGGTAATTAAGAAAAGGGCGAAAAAATCCAATCCGATTCCCTATAAAATGGGGTGAAAAAATCGTCCGGAAAAAAAAGAAAAAAGAGCGAAAAAAAAGTCGAAAAGAAAAGTCTGATTCCAAAAAAAAGATCCGATCTGTACGCAACAATTAAAAAGAAAAAAAAAAGCCCAAAATAGCGTAAAAGAAGGCGAAAAAACAAAAAGGGCAGTCCAGAAAAGAAAACAAAAAAAGTATGTGAAGTCCAACCAAAAAATTAAAAAGGGCAAAAAAAAACAAGAAAATAGTTAAAAAAAAGGCAAAAAAAATTGCCTTCAAAAAATCTCCAGAAGAACAAAAAGTTTTCCTTGTAATATCTATCTTTATTTTTACTATTATAAAAATTGAAGATGTTTTTGCCGGTACTTGGTACGTCATCCGTGTATGAGTCAGTTTTTAAATTTGTTCGATTTTGGAAATACAGATCCGTATTTGAGTCGGGTTTTCAGTTCGTTCACTTTTAAAAATACAGAAGGAGTTGTATAAGATATCTCTTTAAAAAAACTCGCATGCTAACTTGAGATAATCGGACCCCTAATTACAGCTTATGATTTTCTAGAAAAATATATGTCCAAGCGAATTCTAACAGTGAATTTCACCTTACAATATAACATTAATAAGATTAAAATAATCTTTACCCGTTGCAACGCACGGGCATTTTTTCTAGTGAAAATAAAAGTGTAGAGTCCATATAAGAATTAAGAATTAAATAAAATTCAGAATAAAAATAATAAAATCAAAAGTGGAGTTTAGATTCCATATAGAAATACTATTATAAATAGATAAAATTCAAAATTTTAAAAATATTGAAAGAAGAGTCTATAGTTCATATAGGATTAGTACAATTTAGAAGTAACTAAAATTCGAAATTAAAATTAAAGAATATTGAAAGATGAGTTTAAAATTCACATAGAAATACAATTGGAAATAATAACAATTCATAATTAAAAAATAAAGAATATTGAAAGAAGAGTCTAGAGGCTATATAGAAATACAATTTACAAATAACAAAAATTCGGAAATAAAAAATAAGAATATTGGAATAGGAGTCTAGAGTCCATATAGGTGTATAATTTAGAAATAACTTAAATGATGAATTCAAAAATAAGAAATATAGGAACAAAATTTATAAAATAATAGAAATTCTGAATTAAAAAAAATAATATTAGAAGATGAGTCTAGAGGCCATATAGAATGTTATTTAGAAATAACTAAAATCGGATACTAAAAGTAATTAATAACTATCACGTATATACAATGCAATATGAGTATTACACATTGGTAATTTGGTAAAGTTAGAACATAATTTAAAATTATGTTGTTATTTTAATATATTTTAATAATAAAATAAAAATCTATATGCTATTATATGAGAGAAAATATAAAGATGCTAGCCGCGCAATATACGCGGGCCACCATGCTAGTTCCGAATATTATCACAACCTGCAAATCATCAATTCTTGTGCTGCCTTGAAAGCACATCCTGCATATATATACTGCCACCAAAAAGATTAACAGCCAACAATAGATCGAAGAGTCTTAAACAGTTTATTTAGTTTATTACTTCTCGTCTTGTTCGGTTCGTCTCTAGAATATGTACTGCCACTGTTCTCCTCTGCTGAATTCCATCAGTTGTACAACATGGAACTGACAGTCCCATGGCCGCCATTCTCCAGTCCTTCCAGCCATTATTTACTGCTCACCACCGACACCGGCACGCTCGCCTCGCCCTGGCCCAGCCGTGCACGCACCGCCGTGCCACTGATCTATTCATCGCCGCCGCTCCGGCGGCCGGCGCTAGCCGCAGGGAGAGGATCGTGGTGGCGCGCTTTGCTACCAACAGAGGAGTTCGGAATTTTAAACCCCAACTCCACCCAATGGGCCTCTTAAGTAAGGCTAATAATACGGCCGACCTGTTAACTATAATGTTCTTTGTAGCCTTCTCTCAGTCTACTCATATAATAGTTAGCTTTTTACCATTAATATAGGATCAACTTATCTCTCTCACAGAGTTTCTTAATTTCAAGCCGGCTGTAAGTTTACAGCCCGCTTCTCCTCTCTCTCCTCTCTTCTCTGCTCCACCTCAGTATTTAGTCAGCTTATAGTCTACTATTATACTTGCTCTAAGGCCGTTCCATATGGCTTTGGGCCAGATTGATTTAGTCGGTCCATCGTCTCCAAGTGTCAGTGACTTGTTTGGGCCACGTGGTGCTTAATTACTGGCCACGCTGGAAGCCCAACACGGCCACGTCCACGTATCGACGTTTCCGGACTCCGGTAGACCGGAGGGCCGAGGCCTCGGGGAGGAATAGAAGGGGAACATGCTGTTGTAAATAAGATTGATTGTAGCGAGAGAGATTGAGCGAGAGCGAGAATTGTGGGAATGAATGAGCGGATCCTTTATTGATAATAGTGGTTGCAATATATAGGGGGGAGAGAGGTGGCAACCGGAGACGCGATGGTTTGGGAACCATCGCGTTCCTTGCTAGAATCGCCGTGAGGCGAGAAGAGGTGTGGGGCACGATCAACCGTCGTGTCCCTGAATTGGTTGTTGCTCTATCCATATAGATGGATGAGATCATCTAAATATTTCATAACACTCCCCCTTGATTGAATCCAGCTTTGATCATTGCTCATTTAGTGTTCCAGATATATGTAAAGATAATCTTAGAAATAATTATAGTTAGTATATTAAATACATCACGTAAAACTCCTCGAAAACCCAGTGGAAAAAATAAGGAGAGAACCGTGATATATTATTGACTATTTTTAGATCTCTATGAGTAAAGCTCATAGTATGATCCAAAATAGTATAATGTCTACAGTTATCATTTAGTAAAAACCCCAGTGGGGAAAAACCAAATGATAAGACATATAATCTTATGTTGATATTACCTCGTTAAAAACTTTGGATGAGAAAACCTAAAGGGTAAAAATCATACAAAGGAAAAAGAGTATAATATGACGAAAATAGGTTATTTTCCAGAGGAAGGTACTCCCCCTGAACCCTGCAAATTTTTAAGTCATCTCATACCAATTCCTTCGACACATTTAAAGAATGTGGAGTATGGCAGAGATTTTGTAAATAAATCAGCAAGACTATCACATGACTTAGTTTACAAGATGTTTATCTCTCCATGTTGCTGAAGCTCATGAGGATAAAATAATTTAGGAGCAATATGCTTAGTGATGTTGCTCTTAATATAACCAGTTTACATCTGAACAACCCAAGCGGCATTATCTTCATTGATAATGGTAGGTGATTCCAATGAACCAATACCACAAGATGTTAATATGTGGTTAATCATTCTGCGAAGCCATACACATTCACGTGATGCCTCATATAATGCAATTATTTCAGAATGATTTGTGGAAGTGGCTACCAGAGTCTGTTTAGAAGACTTCCATGAAATAGCAGTTCCACCTTGTAAAAATATGAATCCTGTTTGTGATTTGGCGTTGTGGGGATCAGACAGATAGCCAGCATCAGTATACCCAATTAAAGTCGAATCCTGGTTCTTTTTAAAGAAAAGTCCAAGATCTCTTGTGCCATTAAGATATCGAAAGACATTCTTAACTCCAGTCCAATGGCGTTTGGTAGGAGCAGCGCTGTATCTTGCTAATAGATTTACCGAGAAAGCAATATCCGGCCGCGTACTATTTGCAAGATACATGAGTGCGCCAATAGCACTAAGATATGGAAAATCAGGTCCAAGCACATCCTCACCATATTCCTTTGGTCTAAATGGATCTTTCTCCACGTCTAGAGATCGAACCACCATAGGGGTTTTGGAAGGATATGACTTGTCCATATTAAATTTCTCCAAAATTTTCTAGGTATATGCACTTTGGTGCACAAGGATTCCAGAAGGTAAATGCTCAAGTTGTAGACCTAAGCAAAATTTGGTTTGACCCAAATCCTTCATCTCAAATTCCGTCTTTAAATGATGACGTGCTTCATTAATATCTTGTGTATCGC
This sequence comes from Oryza glaberrima, assembly GCF_000147395.1. Lineage (NCBI taxonomy): Eukaryota > Viridiplantae > Streptophyta > Magnoliopsida > Poales > Poaceae > Oryza > Oryza glaberrima. The sequence goes on along the minus strand of NC_068336.1, from coordinate 24,066,795 downwards.
CAATGATGTTAAGATCATCGACATATACCGAAATAATACAAAATCCTGTGGGGGACTTTTTGATAAAGACGCACGGGTAATCATTATTTTTAGTGTATCCCTTTAGTGAAAGGAATTCACTTAATCGGTTGTACCACATCCTGCCCGATTGTTTTAAGCCATAAAGTGACTTCTGCAACTTAACACAATACATGTTACGATTTACCTTCTGATTCGGGATGTCGATTCCGTCAGGAACCTTCATGTAAATATCAGAATCAAGTGACCCATAAAGATATGCTGTCACTACGTCCATCAACTGCATAAATAGACGATTTTGTACTGCCAATGATATTAAATATCGGAAAGTTATACCACTCATAACTGGAGAGTAAGTTTCGTTGAAATCAACGCCAGGTTTTTGCGTAAAACCTTGTGCTACAAGCCTTGCTTTATATCTCACCACCTCGTTGTTTTCATTCCGTTTCCGGACGAAAACCCATTTGTATCCCACAGGAAAGATACCACGAGGAGTAGGCATTACAGCCAAGAATACATCTCTTTTGTAAAGCGAGGCTAATTCTGCATCAATTGTGTCCTTCCATTTGTTTCAGTCAGAGCGCTTTTGGCACTCTTTTATAGACCTAGGTTCTGGATCAACTTGGAGGCAATCAGCAATTTGTTACCTCTTTTTAGTGAGTGGAAGTTGAGTGGTTTTATTTGGTGCCTCCACTCTTTCTAGCACATTCTGAGTGGGAATGAAAGATTTAGTCACACCTTTATAATTAGTAAATGCATCTGGCAGGTTATTTGCAAGTCTTTGCAAATGTATAATTTTCTGAACTTGAAGTTCAGTTTCAGTAGTACGTGGATCTGAGGCTGGAATATCCTGGGCATCCCAATCAATTTCTTGGCATTCTTTCTGGTACTTGAAGTCTCCCCCTAATGCCGGGAAATGTTCCTCATCAAAGATAGAGTCAGTGAACTGGGCAGTAAATAGATCACCTGTTAAGGGTTCTAAATACTTTATGATCGACGGAGATTTGAATTCCACATAGATCCCCACTTTCCTGTGTGGGCCCATAGCGGTACGCTGTGGTGGTGAGATTGATATGTATACAGCACATCCGAACTTACGCAAATGGGAAATACTTGGAGGATTTCCACGTATTAATTGCATTGGGGAAGTTTCATGATATGCAGTTGGTCGTAGTTGGACAAGGTCAGCAGCGTGCAGAACTGCATGACCCCAACACGACGAAGGTAATTTGCAATTCATCAATAATGGTCGAGCAATAAGCTTAATTCTTTTGATCAATGATTCAGCCAAACCATTTTGTGTGTGGACATATGGAACAGAGTGATGAACCTGAATTCCCAATGCCATACAATAATCATCGAAAGCATGAGATGTAAATTCGGCAGCGTTGTCCATACGGATTGATTGAATCCTATGTTCAGGGTAATTTGCCTTTAGCCTTATAATTTGAGACATTAGTTTGGCAAAAGCATGGTTTCGTGTCGATAGAAGACACACATGAGACCATCTAGTAGATGCGTCAATCAAAACCATAAAGCACTTGAACGGTCCAGATCTTGGCACAATAGGGCCACAGATATCTCCTTGAATGCGTTCAAGGAATTTAAGTGGTTCGGCTCTGATTTTGAGATAAGATGGTCTCAAAATCAGTTTCCCAGTAGCACATGCAGTGCATACGAAATCAGAGGATTTCGGAAATTTGTCAGTGATCAAATGATGACCAATAGAGTTGCCAATAATTTTTCTCATCATCCCGATACCGGGGTGCCCAAGTCGATCATGCCAAGTGTGGAATGCATCAACATTTTGAAAAATTACTTTGTATGCAACATGTGCAATGGGCTTAATGTATGTATAGTACAATCTCGATGTCAGAGATGGAATTTTCTCGCAAATGCGTTTTCCATATCCGGTTTGTTTGGTTAAGAGAAGAAATTCTTCTCGATTATGCATATGGCTTCCTATGTGAAACCATTTTGACGGATATCTCTATAACTTAGTAGGGTACGGGTTGAATCAAGATACAATAAAGCATCCTCGATTGTAACTTGTGTACCCATTGGGAGTGTAATAATTGCTCGTCCGGAGCCAACTATCACAGTATCACGCCCAACGATAGTCAAAACTTTGCCTTCTCTCTTTTTGAGAGTTTGAAAGTATTTGATCTCCCTAAGTATAGAGTTTGTGGTACCACTGTCCACAAGACATAATTCCTCTCCAATCGGAGCGATATCCTTAGACATCTATAGTGAAAGAAGAATTGCTTAGTGAAGAATTCTTTATCCACAATATATACATACATACAATAATGAAAACATCAAATACATAGTATGACGTTTACATAGGTTATTAGTACATACTCTAATGACGAGCAAGTCGTACAACCTTATAATATAAGGGAGTTTGTACTTATCTACTTATTACAACCAATATTGTTTGGCAAAATTATAGGATATCAATATACTATCTCAAACACACTGAGATTAGAGCAGCTTTATCTCTAAGTGGGACACACTGAGATCATAGTAAATCTCCAAGTGGGTCCGTTGAGCAGTACTCGATGAGCATGTCATCCATTGCAGAAAGTGCAACGGTATCCTTTGGGAGAAGAGCAAGGTTGTTCTCTGGTTCAATAGGAGCCTGGTGAGAACTTTCAACCTCAGGTCTTTCTTTTGTAAGATTGAAGTGAACTTCAAATCTTAGTTCCTCAGAAGACTTTTTCTCCTTCAGGGATTTCTGATACAGGAGAACAAGATGTTTTTGGGATGCGGCAATCTTTAGCGACATGATAGTCAGATCCACACCTGTTGCAATGCCTGTTGCTATTGCCACGAGGTTGTGGTGCCTTACCCTTCCCTTTTCCTTTCTGTCGACCATTGGACTTGCGCCTGTTGTTGCGTTTGAGTTTTCCAGTCAGGTTCTTAGGGATATTCAAGGAATTTCCCTTGAATCCGTTTATTGTGATACTGTTGGTTCAGTATCCTATACTCCGGAAACATAGTTGATAGAGTTTTCTTTATTTTCTCTGCTCCCGTTGGCTCTTATTGCAAAACTTCAACTTGGAGCAAATGTTATGAACAGCATGATTGTCTTCTGCCAAAGTTTAAAATCCTGTAGGCGTAAATGAATCCACTCATAGTTAGCCTCATGCCAAATGAGTTTCTTTTGCTAATCATAACGCTCTTGTAGAGCTTTCCATAGGTTGAGAGAGCTCGTCTCCAACATGTACACATGTTTGAGATCTTTATAGATTTAGAACCTCCGAAGGAAAAGGGCAATATATAGCTTTCTGTTCTCAACTGGTGGATCCCAATCATTGGGTTCCTCAATTGTATTTGAAATCCCACTAGAAGAAAAATTTATTTTGATATCGGAAGCCCAAATTGGGTAGTTACTCCCATCGAGGGCGAGTTCATCGAACTCTATAGTTGCCATGTCCCTATAATCATGATTAACATTATTAATTTACAGAGGTAAATTAATAAAAACATGATATTGAGGTTGTAATCTCAATGCGAAATGTAAGACTTCATATTTTGTAATGTTTCGAAAGGATGTAGGTTATAGACCTAACAATTTGAGTTAGAATTCGAAATTAGGTGGCACAATGTGGATAATCTCCAAGTAATTAAACAGTGGAGTAGATCTCTTAATAGTGGGCAAGTTATACTTACTGCCTAAAACATGGTCTCCAGGCAAATATATTCTTGTGAATATACCGCAGCCAAAGTTTAGGACTCCACTACCTTGTGCTAATCCAAATTTCAAATAATCTCATTTTTCAAAACATATTCTCGGAAAATAACACATGTGGGTAATCATCGTGAGATGTAGACCTCTGTTAGATGGGCGATATTCTCACTGCCTAGGTTATGACCAGTGCGGCCAATATGTAGGATACCATCGGGTAATCATCTCAAAATGTAGATCACTTGATGATGGGCGAGATACTCGTTGCCTAAGTTATGGTCGTGGTGACCAAAGTATAGGACTCCATCTACATGTGTTTAATTTCCAAGTCAAAATGTGCAGTCGAACATGCATTAAATTCTCTATTAATCATGTAGTATATAATTAAGAGAATTTGCTAAATCAAAGTACAAAATTTATAGAATTTTGTAAATTAATAAAGCGAGAAAGTAGAGCGCGTCTTGAAATAATATGCAAAAGGCATGTTATTAAGACAAAACGAAATTTAGTGAAGCAGGGTATTTAAATAAACACCTATGTTAAGTAGCATATAACATCAATGGTCTACAGGACCATTACATAGTAATTTGTACAACTGATGAACTGCTTGTACCAAATTAAATAAAACAAAGGGACTTAGATGAAAATTGCTGCTAAATTAAAAATTAAAACTAAATTTAAATGATAAATTGGGTGGTGGGCCAAAATCTAAAGAATTCGGCCCACCGCCGTGTGGCACAGGCCGGCAAGCTAGAGGGGGGCGGTGGGCCGGCCCATCCGGCCCGGCAGTAAAGAGGCACGGGGTGGGGCGTCGGGGGGGTTAGGGTTAACCCTAACCGTCCCCACGATTTCGCCGCCGCCGCCGCCGCCCTTTCCGCCGCCCACGCCGCCGCCCTGTTCGCCGCCCACCGCCGCCAACGTCGCCGTGTGGCGCCACCGACGCCGACGAGGTGCGCCGCCGACGCCGCCGAGGGAGCGCCGAGGTGCGTCGTCGCCGAGTTCGCCGCCGCTTCCTCCATATCCACCGTCGCCACCGCCAGCATCCACCATCCGCCGCCCACCGCCGTTGCCATCCACCATCCGCTGCCCACCGCCATCGCCATCCACCACCACTGCCGCCTCGGCCGCCTCTCCGTCCGCCGGCGGTTGGCCGGCCGGATTAGGCCGATTAGGCCGACGGCTCCCGATCCTCGTCGGAGTCGGAAGCCGGCCGAGCCCGGACGCCATTCCCCGGCACCCCGTTAGGGAGTGTACGGCTAGGAGAGCCATGGGGAACGGCGATGAAGGTGTGGCGGAGGCCGGGACGGCGAGCGGCGGCTTCACCGGCGTGACGACGAGACGAGGATGGATTGAAGAAAGGTGGCTCCCCCGTGCGCGCAGCCAGGGTACCGGTCCGGCCGGACCCCGGTGGCGCAGGAGTGGGTGAACGGCGTCGGCGTCGGCTTGGTGTCGGTGGAGGTGGTGACGGAGCGGTTGATGGTGGCGGCAGCGACTCCATCTCCGGGGAAAGATCGCATGGCTCGCCAGGCAGTGTCACCACTGCCGTCCATCCGTGGTGGGCGCAGTTCTGCACCCCCTGCACAAGGATCCGGCGAGGTGCTTCGGCAACCAGAGGCGGAGGAGGAGGTGCGACAGGGATGGGCGGGGGAACCACAACCGGAGTTGCAGTCACACGGCGGCGAGGGTAGTGGCGGCAGCCACCAACCCTAGCCCTGCCTCCGCGGGATCCCCGGTGTGTCCTCCTCATCGGTCGGCGAAGAAGATGGCGGAGCCGACGTGCGCGCTGATGGCGAGGGAGGCTGAGAACGGCATTCATGATCCAATGAAAGGTAGGCATCGTATCTTCTCTGGTGATTCTTCTGTTCGCTTTTCTGTTAGATCAAAAGCGATAGGATTCCTTCTTTCACTTCGCGATCTCCTTCGCGAGAGCGAAAATGCTGATAACGTGTTGTAAATAAGATTGATTGGAGCGAGAGCGAGAATTGAGGGAATGAATGAGCGGATCCTTTATTGATAACAGTGGTTACAATATATAGGGGGGAGAGAGGCGACAACCGGAGACACGATGGTTTGGGAACCATCGGGTCCCTTGCTAGAATCGCCGTGAGGCGAGAAGAGGTGTGGGGCACGACCAACCGTCGTGTACCTGAATTGGTTGCTGGTCTCTCCATATAGATGGATGAGATCACCCAAATATTTCATAACACATGTGAGGCAGCTTTCCGCAGTACAGTTTTGGATCCTTTTCTCTGTTATAGGAAATATGGTGATTTAATTATTAACTATAAAAACCTTGGACGATGAATTAATACGACTTTCTAAAGCAATTTTATTTAGAAAATAATTTTAGAAAACACACCATTTATCAATTTGAAAAACGTGTCGATGGAAAATAAGTACAAGATGGAAAACTAGAGTACCGGACACAGCCTTAATCTTCCTCCGGTGATATCAAAGTTTAGAATATGTTATGGAATATTATCTTTGAGATAGATTGGACCAATCCGAATATGCTTAGAGATAATCTGCCTTATCTCTAAACCTCTTCGTAGTATAAATAGAGGGATATGGGTACATTTTATTGTACACGGGAATCATTGATAATAAAGAGACATTGTGGGGGCAAAGAGAAAGGTGTAAGTGTTCTACAGTCAAAGAGAAAAATGTGGGTATTCTGTATCTTCTCACACCTATACTGTTGTGAGAAACATAAATAGATATATAATTATCGCCGGCCTAGAGCTCTAAGCTAAGCTTTTGCCTGCAGCCTCCCTTTCTCCCAAAGTCGCAACTCCGTTGCTTCCCACCAAACAAATACTCTTGCTATCCCAAAATATTTGACACCGTTGACTTTTTTAAATATGTTTGACCGTTCGTCTTATTCAAAAAAATATAAGTAATTATTAATTCTTTTCCTATCATTTGATTTATTGTTAAATATATTTTTATGTATACATATAGTTTTACATATTTCACAAAAGTTTTGAATAAGACGAACGGTTAAATATGTTTAAAAAAGTCAATAGGAGGTAGTATTTGCCAACACGTGATTCCGCTGTACCGATGCCTCTCCGCCGACCAGCCCCTGCCAACACCTCAACTGCACCAGTGCTCCTTTGCCAGCACCTCCGCTGAATCGATGCCCATGCCGATCAGCCTCTGTCCATTGCACGGTGGAGCGACTTGCGTCCAGTGGCAGTGAGCCCACTCACTACTCACGGAGCCGCCGCACCGGGCACCCCACATCAACCAACCCACTGCTCGTCGATGCCGCTGGTTGCCTCCATCGGCCCTGCTTAGCGTCGAAGCCGCTCACCGAGCACCCCGAGCACCGGCGAGGCCGATGGCTGCCTCCGACCGTGTTATGAAAATAGATGCACAATGGAGACACGAATTTTTATGTGAAAAACCCTTGCGGGAAAAAACCACGGGCATCGACCGGCAATGATCACTATAGAGGAGTTGATTACAAACGTAGGAGAATCACAATGGGAACGTCACCTCTTCCCGTACGGCTTACAAGAGTATATATAGGGGATAAAAGAAAGACACCTAATAGGAACTCCTACTAGGAAACTCATCCGAGTATATTGTTGGCCCAAAATTCAGATCACATATTTAACAATCTCCACCTTGAGACGAATTTTCTCTTGTAGCATAAAAACATCAATCACCAAAAATACCTCATGTAGGTAAAATGACTGCGCGCCAAATAGTCTCTAGAACTATACTGTAACACCAACCAAGCTTGAGTAAAGCTCAAACTTAGTAGCAGGAACTGGCTTTGTCATCATATCAGCTGGGTTATCACGAGTACTTATCTTGCATACCTTGACATCACCTTCAGCAATCACACCTCGAATAAAGTGATATCTCACATCAATGTGCTTTGTTCTCTCATGAAACATCTGATCCTTTGTAAGGCATATTGCACTTTGACTATCACAAAATATATTTATGCAAAACGTAACTCCACAAAGCTCAGTGTACAAACCTCTAAGCCAAATAGCTTCTTTACAAGCTTCAGAAATAGCCATATACTCTGCTTCAATAGTAGATAAGGCAACAGTTGCTTGCAAACTTGCCTTACAACTAACAGCACATCCTCCAATAGTGAAAACATAACCCGTAAGCGATCTTCTCCTATCCAAATCTCCAGCAAAATCTGAATCCACATAACCAACAAGTCCATCTCTAGATCTCCCAAACTGCAAAGAAGCACTAGATGTACCACGTAGGTATCTGAAAATCCATTGAACAACTTTCCAATGCTCTTTGCCAGGATTAGCCATGTATCTACTAACAACACTCAATGCATGTGATAAGTTAGGACGAGAACATACCATGGCATACATAAGTAAACCAACTGCACTTGAATAAGGAACTCTAGACATGTACTCAATATCATAATCTGGCTGTGGACATAAATCTAAAGATAATCTGAAATATGCAGCTAAAGGAGTACTCACTGGTTTTGCATCATGCATATTGAAACGACGAAGAACTTTTTCAATATAACCTTTCTGACTAAGATATAACTTGCCAAAATGTCTTTCTCTAGTAATTTCTATACCGAGAATTTTCTTCGCTGCACCCAAATCCTTCATCTCAAATTCACTACTCAATTGTGCCTTCAACTTTGCTATCTCTGATTTGTCTTTTGCAGCAATCAACATATCATCGACATAAAGAAGCAAATATATAGCTGAACCATCAACAACTTTGAGATAAACACAGCTATCATAATTGGATCTTCTAAACTTCTGAGAAAGCATGAAAGAGTCAAATCTCTTATACCACTGTCTAGGTGACTGCTTCAACCCATAAAGAGATTTCTTCAACCTACAAACTAGGTTCTCTTTTCCATGAATAACAAAACCTTCAGGTTGCTCCATATAAATGTCCTCTTCTAACTCCCCATGTAAAAATGCAGTCTTAACATCCATTTGCTCTAGTTCATAATCATGCATTGCAACAATACTGAGTAAAGTGCGAATTGAACTATGCTTCACAACTGGGAAAAAGACATCATTGAAATCAATACCTGGAATCTGGCTATAACCTTTAGCAACTAACCTTGCTTTGTATCTTGCCTCGTCACTTGGAGATATACCTTCCTTTCTTTTGAAGATCCACTTGCAACGGATAGGTTTCTTCTCCTTTGGCAACTTCACCAATTCCTAAGTATGATTCTTTTCAAGTGACTCCATCTCGTCATGCATAGCAGTTATCCATCTATTGCAATCATCAGAAACAATAGCCTCAGAATATGTAGAAGGTTCTGCATTATCTTCAATTTCTTCTGCCACACTCAAAGCATAAGCAACTATGTTCGCTTCTTCAATATACCTTTGAGGAGGTTTAGTATTTCTTTTGGGCTTATCTTTTGCAATAGAACGTTTTGGAGACTGCTGAACGATAGAAGAATCTGAATCTTCAATAACAGGTGCATCTTGGTTAATAGCAACATTTTCTTTTTCTGGTGCATGCCCTGAACTGATCAAGTGCTCCACCTGCACACTTGCTTTTTCCTGACTCTCAACAGGAACATTAGTAGAAGGTTTGTCATGTAACATAACTGATTCATGAAAGACAACATTTCTACTAATCACAACCTTTTTAGTTTCAGGACACCATAACTTATAGCCTTTCACACCAGACGGATAACCAAGAAAAATGCACTTAATAGCTCTAGGCTCCAATTTACCATTATCAACATGAGCATAAACAGTACATCCAAATACTCTTAAGTCTGAATAATTTGCTGGGGAACCAGACCATACTTCAATTGGAGTCTTCTTATCAATGGCATAACTGGGTGATCGATTGATAAGATAACAAGCAGTGGAAACGGCTTCCGCCCAAAACTGTTTAGGCAAACCTGCATTAGACAACATACAACGGACCTTTGATATAATTGTCCTGTTCATACGCTCTGCTACGCTGTTTTGTTGAGGTGTGTGAGGAACGGTGTAGTGACGCACAATGCCTTCAGACTTGCAATATGATTTAAATATCTTAAAACAGAACTCCATCCCATTGTCAGTACGAAGGATTTTCACCTTCCTTTCAGTTTGTCTTTTCAACCATAGTTTTCACTCTTTAAACACATCAAAAGCTTGATATTTGTGCTTCAAGAAATAAGGCCAAACTTTTCGTGAATAATCATCAACGATAGTCATCATGTAACGAGCACCTTCAAAGGATGTCTTACGAGCAGGCCCCCATAAATCAGAATGCACATAATCAAGAATACCTTCAGTAGTATGTGTAGATGTGTTGAACTTCACCCTCTTATGCTTGCCAAAGATGCAATACTCACAAAATTTGAGCTTCCCGATGCTTTGTCCATCTAGCAATTCTCGCTTGCTCAATTCTACCAAACCAATTTCACTCATATGCCCAAGACGCATATGCCAAAGATTAGTAGCATCGGAATTAGATAATGAATCTAAAACTGTAGCAACATTACCTAATATAGTTGTACCTTGCAGATGGTACAGGTTGGCAGATTTAATATCAGCTTTCATCACAACAAGAGAGCCTTTAGTTACCTTCAAAATTCCGTCTCCACCGGAATATTTGTACTCTTTGCGATCAAGAGTGCATAAAGAGATGAGACTTCTCTTCAAATTTGGAATATGCCACACATCTGACAATGTTCTGATACAACCATCAAACATCTTGATCTGAACTGTTCCAATACCTGCAACCTCGCATGGTGTATCATCACCCATCAAAACAGTACCACCTTGAACAGCTTCATAGGTGGCAAACCAATCCCTATTCGGGCACATCTGATAGGTGCATGCAGTATCAATAATCCACTGGTCACTAGTTTGTGCACAACCAGCATAAGCAACAAGCAATTCTGCATCAGACTTCTCATCAGTAACAACGGCGGCTTTACCTTCCTCTTCTTTCTTACCTTTTGGTATATATTTTCCGGTTCTCTTGTCTTTGTCCTGTAGTTTCCAACACTCAGAGATATCATGTCCATCTCTCTTGCAGTATTTGCATGACTTATACCTGCCTCTGGACTTTGATCTCCCACGGTAGCTACTTGAACTTTTATCTCTTGATTAGTTCTTTGTGTTCTTCTCCTGTTACCTGCCCCGAACAACCAAGCCTTCTGCTTGTGAATTTGAACCTTCAGAGGGTACCATCTTCTTCATCTTTTCTTTGGCATGCAAAGCATCATAAACTTCTTTCAAAGTTAGAATATCACGACTATAAAGAATAGTATCCCTGAAGTCACAATAGAATAAGGCCTAAATCCTCTTCATCATACTTTACCTCCATAGACTCAATGTCAGCAATAATTTCCTTGAAAGTAGAGAGATGGTCCATCACGGACTCATCATCTTGCAACTTGTGCAAAAATAACTTTTGCTTCAGGTGCATCTTACTGGTCAGATCCTTGGTCATGCATATCTGTTCCAGCTTCAACCACAGCCCAGCGGCTGTCTCCTCCTTAAGCACCTTCTGCAAAATATTGTTAGATAGATGAAGATGAATATATGACATAGCCTTACAATCCCTTTTCTTCTCATCAACGGACCAATCCTGTGTCTTCTTATCAAATCTAGAAAGCACATCATCGAGGTCTTGCTGTGCAAGAACGGCTCGCATATTTACTTGCCACAGTGAAAATCTTGTGTCTCGGTCCAGGAGCGGTAGATCATACTTCAAACTTGCCATGGGAATTAATCCTGAATTTGCTAGTAAGAAATTAGGGTAAATCTAGCAAAAATGCGAACCTCTGGTGCACTTTCTGTGTGCACAAAGTGAAGTATGTAGATTTCCTGGTACACAAGCTTTGGTGCGCGTAGCAGTTTCCTCCTGGAAAAAAGCCTGAACAGAACAGCAAAGCTCTCGGCTGATTCTTTTAATCCTCACGACGCCTGAGCGGCTGCTGCTGCGGTGCTGCCTTTTCTTCTCGCGTAAGCGTGGGACGAGGCCGACTTGGAGTCGACGGGTAGGGGGCCGAACAGATTGATTCGACGGAACGACGAACACGACGACGCGTGCCGCCGATTAGATCGATTTCTTCGATCGGGAAAAATCGCCGGTGGCCGGGACTGCAGTAGATCGATCTCCAATGCTCTGATACCACTTGTTATGAAAATAGATGCACAACGGAGACACGAATTTTTACGTGGAAAACCTTTGCGGGAAAAAACCACGGGCACCGACCGGCAATGATCACTGTAGAGGAGTTGATTACAAACGTAGGGGAATCACAATGGGAACGTCACCCCTTCCCGTATGGCTTACAAGAGTATATATAGGGGATAAAAGAAAGACACCTAATAGGAACTCCTACTAGGAAACTAATCCGAATATATTGTGGACCCAAAATTCAGATCACATATTTAACAGACCGCCACGTTGTCGCCACTGCAACCCTACCTAGTCGCCAACCCCTTGTTGCTGCGGCCAGCTGACCAGATCTAGCAAAGAGATGCCAAACCCTGCCGCATCCTCTCCTCCGGTGGTGTGGAGGTCACTGTTGACGTGCCAAGCCATCGCCCCAGTCGTCGCCGCTCCTAGATGTAGCACCTCGGCGCGCGAGCTCGGACGACAGTAGCCTCGCCAAAGCCACGCCGTTGACCATCGTCACCACTCGCCTCATCGTCTCATCCTCCTGCCCATCGCAACTACGGCTAGCGTCACCCTGGATCTAGGTCGTTGGCTTCGACGGTGACCTACTGAAAAAGGCAAAGACCGAGAAGATACATAAAATAAGATAAGCCATTAGTGTATGATTAATTAAGTATTAATTGTTTTACGCTACTGTTCTTATAATACGATCTATTTAATTAATAGTTATTTTTTTCTAATTAACATGTGAGCTACTAAATAATTAGTATTGAGATATAGATAGATACATATGTGTATATGATAAGCCTTTCAGGAATTGGCTTAATTTGCTGGTGATCAAAAGCTTTGGGCATCTGCCGCTTGTGCCAATCGCACCGGAAACTACGTTGATCGTGGGATTCGTGGCCGTAGATGAGATCAATGTTGCTTGTTCAAGTGGTGAGATTATTCGATTCACTGTTCCTTTGGAAAAAGAAAAGGAAAATATTCGACGCGATGACCTCCCGCCTACGCTTTGGTACGTATGTTTTCCTTGCTAGCTAGCTAACATTTGTCCTGGTTTATATTGCCAGAGTTTGTTCATTTACGTAGGAACTTTATTTAGCATCTTGTTCAGCATATAGCTAGCTTGCACGCTACCCATATACTAGCTGCTAGCCTTGCCGATCAATGGACTCTATACCTCGGGAGATCTACACCTATATAAATATTGCATCGATCAACTCTAGTTGTCATCCAAAATTTCGCTGAATTCAGCTCATTTCCAAATACACATACAATATATTATTCACAGGTAGCACTGCAGTAATTAAGTAGCTATTGAGAGTGAGTGAGAAAGAGATCAAAGATCATTATATTATTGCATTCTGATAATATAATGGCGGATCAAACGCTGGGCGCCGTGGGGTCGCTGCTGGGTGAGCTGGGGAAGGCGATCAAGGAGGAGACCGCGCTGCTGAGCGGAGTGGAGGGCGACATCCAGTTCATCAAGGACGAGATGGACAGCATGAACGGCTTCCTGGTGCACGTCACCAAGACGACCAACCACGACGACCAGCTCCGCGCCTGGATGAAGCAGGTCCGCGACATCACCTACGTCGCCGACGACTGCATCAAGCTCTACATGCGGGACGTCGTCCCGGAGGAGAAGGCCGGCCTCCGCGGCTGCCTCCTCCGCCGCGTGCCCACCGTCTGCAAGCCCTACTGCCCGTGCCTCCACCGCAATCTCACGACCCGCGACCAGCTCGCGAGGAGGATCCACGAGCTCAAGGACCGGGTGCGCGAGATCGGCGAGAGGCGGCAGCGCTACGACGTCAAGCTTCCCGAAGGCGGCGACGCGGCGGTCCAATCGTCGTCACCGTCGGTGTCCCAGCAGGACAGCAAGATGAAGGAGAAGAGGGACGAGTTCGTGTGCGCCCTCGAAGATGGCCAGCCTCCTTTCCGAGATGCGGTCCGCAGGCTCTCCCGTGATGGTGCCCTGATCAGACACCGTGCTGCTCCTGCACTCGTACATGGCATCATCAAGATGCTGGATGACGGTGCACATGCCCAGATCATCAAGATGCTGCTTCGTTCTCTGTACGCCCATCCCTATGGGACCAAAGAACTGGAGAAATTGTCCAGCAATCTTAGAGAAGGAGCGGATGTGGCCAAGAAAGTGATGCTTTTCTGCTACAGCAAGCTGTCCGTGCACTACAAGAGCTGCCTGCAGTACCTGACCACGTTCGAAGATGAAGAAAGCGTCAGCCGGACATGCTTGGTCAGGCGATGGCTAGCCGAAGGCCTCGTGTCCAAGGACCAACATCATGGGCTAGATGAAGATGATACTAGCATGGAAGAGGCCGGTGAGCGTTGCTTCGATGAGCTCCTGTTTCGAGGCTTCCTTTCTCCTGCTCCTGGGCATCATTTCCCTAGGTCTGGTGGCTTAAAACTCAAGTGCTGCATTCTGGATGCTTCAGTCAAGAAATTCATCAACGACATGGCCAGAAGTGAGAATTTTGTGGCTGACGTGCCTACCCACCTTCGGCATCAGCTTGATATCCGAAGGTGGGCTCGGCGGCCGGAGCTGCCACAGGAGCAGCACAAACCACGGTGGACGCAGTCGACCATCTGCTGTTGCTACTGCCCCGTTCCAAGAATAATAAAGGCAACAACAGCTGATCACGGTAGAGGCAGCAACATTAATGATCCGCTGTTGCAGCTGCACCATCCCATGGATGAGATAGTAACTCTCCTCAGAGGCCTACCTACGGAGTACCGTCTCAATGTGCTGGATCTAGGAGGTTGCGTTGGGTTGAAGATGAGCCACCTAGAGAACATCTGCAAGATGGTGCCCTCGCTCAAGTATCTGAGCCTCCGGAAGACCAATGTTTCTCAGCTTCCCAAGAAGATGAACCAACTCCTGCATCTGGAGACGCTCGACATCAGGGACACCAACATACGGGGTGCCGCTATGAGGGGTATCTTCCTCAATGAGCTGAAGCATCTCCTTGTTGGACGCAATATTATTCCTGATGCCTCCCACCGTGCTGATGAGGCAGAAGCACTACTCTCCACCGTTCTGATGCCTCCCAAGATTGGCAACAAGATGGAGATACTGCGCCATGTCCAAATCACGGATGGCCAAGAAGCCTACCACCAGCTTCTACGTGTTGCATATCTCGAGCGGCTAAGGAAGCTAGGCGTGGTCCTCGACGGCAGGGAAGATAACATCAAGCTTTTGCTCAAAACAATTGCCAGGAGGAGCGATACCCTTCGATCACTATCAGTCTGGATCACCGCGCCGCCGCCGGAGCACATTGTCATTGGTGAAGGCGGCGGCGTGCTTGTGACTCTCGACAGCAATGAGAAGCCCGGTGATGGTGCATCATTGTTCTCGCTTCCCAGTAAACTTGAGAGCTTAAACCTCAAGTGCTACAAGGGAAAAAACAACAACACTGGCTACAATATTCCTCCATGGATCATAAGGCTCCAAAAGCTTTCCAAGATCACTCTACGTCACAGCTTACTGAACAGGGAAGGTCTGAGAGAGCTTGGCAAGATGAAGAGCTTGCGCTGCCTCAAGCTCTGTCATGAATCATATATCGAAGCCGAGGTCACCGTGAAGAAGGGGGAGTTCGAGGACCTCAGGCTTCTTCAGGTTGATAAGATCTCCAACAAGATGACCAAACTTGTCTTCGAAGAAGATGCAGCTCCCAAGCTGGAGAAGATTGTCTGGAACTTCGACACGATGACAACGCCGATGGGGATCACGGTAAACAACATCAAAGGGATTGAAAATCTTAAAAACTTGAAGGAGCTATGGATCAACGGCGTCAACATTTCCATACCGTCTCCTTCAAGATCCCGTGAATGGAAGGGTATAACCACGGTCACGCGAAACTTATGGGGGAACATTCTTGGACCGGTAATTGAAGGCTTAGCATCAGAAGGCTGAGACGTTTCTTCTACCTCCATCCTGCAAGGTGAGCTATATGTTCTTTCTCTCTCATCCACGAGCCTCCTCCATGCCACATTTGCCTTCCCTTCTCCATCTTTGTCTGCTTGTGCCACCATTTCCATTGCCACCCGTTGCTCCCTCACATGCTGCCTCCTTACCTTATCACTTAATATATATCATGCCTATGTTTTTTATGTGAATTCTGTAAACGTGATTAATTGCCATGTCTGTGTGTGTGGTGCTGTTCAACAGGACAATGTATATATATCATGTACATATCGCACCTATCTGAAATATACCTAATCATATATGATCTACTATCGGCAAAGAAAAAGGAGTAATCTGATCCGTAGCCAATGAAATTGAGAAGGGAAAAAGTGAAAGCACATTATAGAGACATGTAGTGCTGCGTGTGCAGATGATTATATTGAGCTGAGCCTCATAAATTGTATAGAAACCCCTTCAGGAGAATACTTACACCGCTCCACAGTGACAAAACCACTACCACACATGCCTCCAAAGAGTTAGGGTGTTGCGTGTAACAAGTATTTTTAAAAATCTTCAATTATTTTTTGTCACAAATTATTTATCCGATCTATTATCCGATTATACCGTTGTATTCGTTGTAATTAAATCTTTACAGCACCGTTATATTCGTTGTAATTAAATCTTTACAACAAGACTATACATGACTATATTCTGAAGAGAAAATATTTAGCTCAAACTCAAACACATACATATACACTACAAGAATCCGTAATTTTTTTGCGGTAAAAAACCGCCAAGTATAGCATGAAAACCGCCAAGATTAATTATTCTGTCGGTCGACCGCCAAGTCTAGAAAGCTAAGGATATTACGATTTCTTGGCGGCTTACCGTAAGAAAATGTCTTCTTGGCAGTCAGACTAACAAGCAAATTAAGAAGATTGTGAACCAAATTCGACTTTCTACAAGTTGCAAAAAAAAAAATGAATTGAAAATAGTTATCGCACATTTGCAGTTATATTTGTTACTTTTGTTACAACTTGTTGAAGTTGAATTTTAACTTTCATGTTTATGGAGTGACATATTTCATATTAATCTATCTTGTCAATTTATTTCAATTGCACCATCGCTGGCGGTGGTTGTTGCCTTCCTTCTTGGAATGCCGCAGATGGTTGACTTCGGCCGCCATGGTTTGTGCTGCTCCGGTGGTGGTTGTCGTCTAGGGTTTAATCTTTTGTTTTCGTTATTTGTATTGGGGGTGCCGATATGGTGTGAAACTTACGAAATTTTGAACAAAATTTAGTCAAATTTAAATAGATATTACCAAAGTTCATGAAAAGTTTTAAAAAATAAAACATTCGGCCGAAATAATATGTATCAGAGGAGTCCGAAATGACCGAAATTTTTGGAAATTTTGAACCCTGTTGTCGTCAAGCCATCTTCCGGATACTAATCTGATGTCGAAGGTGGGTTGGCAAGTCATCCACAAATTTCTCGCTTCTTGACTGAAGCATCAAGAACGCAGCACTTGAGCTTGAGGCCGCCGGTCCTCGGAAAGCGATGTACTGGGGCAGGAGAAAGGAAGCCCCGAAACACGATCGAGCTCATCGAAGCAGCGCTAGCTCGCAGGGCGCTTCCATGCTTTCATCATCATCTAGCCCATGTTGTTGTTGGTCCTTGGCCACTAGGCCTTCCGGCGAGCCACCTCCTCCTTACCAAGCTTGTCCTGCTGATGCTTTCTTCTACCTCCAAGGTGGTCAGATACTGCAGGCAGGCAGCTCTTGTACTGCACTGACTGCAGCTTGCTGTAGCATCACCTCCTTGGCCGCCACATCGTTGATCCTGCAGTAGCTGCAGCTTCTGGGACAAGTTCTCTCCAGTTCTTTGGTCCCATATATAGGACGATGTGCATACAGAGAACGAAGCAGCTAGCTAGCATCTTCTTCATGCTGTCGACACCCAGCTGCTGCAGGCATTTCTTGATGATATCATCATCATCATCGTCTACTGTTGCCGCAGGACGATGATCGATATATAGGGAGCAAGTTCTTCGGAGGACGATCGATCGATGACCGTAAGGGAGCAAGTTGATCGCGTCTAGGAAAGGAGGCTGCTCCAGTTCGTGCGTAAAATACTGTCGCTTTTTCTCGATACTCTGCTGAATTCCATCAGTTTGCAGAACATACAACTGATGGCGTTCGGAGTTTTCAACGCCGAACCCCCTTGGGCCTCTGAGCGCCGTTCGATCTGGCCTTTGCGGCCCAGATTGATTCGATCGGCCCATCGTCACGACTTTGGTTGGGCCTGCGTGGTGCTTACTAGCCCACATCTGTATATGATCCGTATTAATTATACATACGTAATATCCTAAGTTTCTTTGAAATATATGATCTATATGATCCTATTGATACAGATACGTACGTAAGAGTTTAGCTTATAACGCATTTGGATCAATTTCCATGTTCCAAGTATCATATACATATGTGTATGATCCGTAGACCAAAAAGATTACGTATCTGCATCAATAGTATCTTCTGAAAGAATATATAAGAGCTATATATATAGTTTATACATCTCAAGAATTGCACTCCGATTCATCCATCTCTAGGTTGTCAATGATGGGATTAATAGTACTGCAAATATAGATTAGTTAGGGCTATCATATTAATTGAGTGCGCTAATCATGTATAAATATATATACATACACATTAATTCTTCTGAAGAAGTTAACTGCAAGGATGGATCGATACACCCAAAGATTAGGATGGCCAAGCAAATCTGTGCTCCCGTATTCAACTGCAATTTATAATCTTGCATACATACTGTATCATATTTCTTGCTTGGCCAGCTAGCGCAACCAAATCCGTCGCAAACTTTAATCGTCCGTCTTATTTTATTTTTTTATTAATTTTTTATTTTTATTAGATAATAAAACATGAATAGTACTTTATTCGTGACTTATATATTTTTTATTTTTTAAAGTAAAATTCAAATAAGATGGACTATTTAAGTTGGATACGGAAACTCATTGCTGTATCTAAAATTGGATGGAGGGAGTACTTGATTTTACACTCGTATTCCCAGGGCCAAACTCATAAAGGGAGTCCATCGATTCGCCGGTAGAGGATCTCTTTCTATATTGTAAACGAATTATATTTCTCGTTGCAATACACGTACGGTACATTGCTAGTAATCTGAAAATAGCTAAGCCTTAACTGTTCTTACACTTTGCTTCAACCTTCATGTGAGGGTGGTTTTTCTTTTTACTTCAACTGCTTCCACTCTGTCAATCGAACTGAACAAACAAACAAACAACTTAGAGGTGGACAGTAAAGCATATATTTAGACATCAGCAAAACTTTTTTTGAGAGCATACAGCCATGAAAACACATTAGTACGCCCTGAGGAATTAATGAAATGCCATTGCCAAGATTTGCGTCGTACCTCTCAGGCTTGAGGATTTAGTGAATTTTAGTGATGCGTACTCGCTTTCATACCAATGTCATGTAGTGGAGCACTGCATTTTTATCATATCTTCTTATTGTTGTTGTTCTGTTCAGTTCTTGTCTGCATATTATCACATCATGCAGATCACCAAATCTTGTGCAGAAAAAAAAAACCCTGCATTTTGTCAAGAAGCAGATTAACAACCAACAACAGAAGAGTAATTACATTTATAATTTAGTTGACTTCTATTTTTGTTTGGTTCGTGAGTAAAATACTGTCACTTTCTGAATTCCATCAGTTGCAGAACATACAGAACTGACAGTCACCACTGCCCATTGTTGCCAATTGTCAGCGATTTGTTTGGGCCCACGCTGAAGGCCCAGTCCAGGCCCATCTTCTCGTTGACCGCTTCGTTGCACGTAGGATGTGTTCAGGATTTGACTTTGTTGGTCAAAATCTTATTTAAAAGAGTCCCAAGTTTTCTTGAAATTTGGCTACATGGATGAATCGCCACTCCATGTGATTGGCATGCCACATCTATATATGATCCGTAGACCAAAAAGATTTCGTATCTGCATCCACAGTATCTTCTGAAAGAATCAATATATATCTCCAAACATTTGTCAAGAATTGCTGTCCATCTCAAGCTTGTCAGGGATGGGATTAATTGTGGAAAATATACATTAATTAGCTAAGACTATGATATATATAATTAAGTGTGCTAATCATGTACATACATGTAGATTTATTCTTTAGAACAAGTTAACTGCAAGGAGATTAGGACGGCCAAGCAAATCTGTTCGTCCATGTTCAACTGCAGTTTCATCTTGCCGACATACTATCATATTTCTTGCTTTGGCCAGCTAGTGCAATCAAATATTCAGTAGCTCTTTGACATACCAAATCAACGACCGGTTTAATTTAAGTCAACCGTTTACTCTGCCTTCTTAATTAGTTTTATTATTATTATTTTGTTAATTTTCTCTCTCTCTCTCTGTGATCACCTTGGTAGATGCAATTTATCCATACCTGAAACTGATGAAGAGAGAACACTACATTGGCCAAGGTCATCTGTGACGGGCCCAAACCCTCATCTTTGACGGTTTCACGCATGGTCAGTGATTAGTGGTCACTAGTGAGTCCAGTCACCTTTGACGGGTGGCCGGCTGTCACAGATGACACCCACCTCTGATGGGCAAGTTACTAGAAGGCCGTCAGAGGTGTTGGTCTCCGCTAGCCTAGGGCGAGTTGGGACCCGTCACAGGTGACTCATCTCTGACGGCCCTTTAAATAAAGGCCGTCAGAGGCGATGGTCTACGTAGTTAGAAGCTGTCACAGATGATCTACCTGTGACGGTCCCAAAAGTAAAGGCCCGTCATAGGTAGGTCACCTCTAACCGGCCTTTATTTGCTAGTCCGTCAAAGGTGAGGTTACCTTTGACAGATTTTTGTTCTGACCCGTCACTGATGAGTTAATTCCAGAAAAAAAATAAATGCTAAATATTAGCTAGCCTCAGGATTTGCTAGCCATGCCCTCTGAAACACAGATACATCACAGATATATTCCAGTCACCCCCCAATATAACATCACAGATCCCCAACAACACAGATCCATATCAAAAATTGACATCATTCACATATGCAGTTCAAATGCCACAATTTTACACAGCAAATTCACACCCCTTGAAAGCCACAATTTCGGTCGTTGCTCATATAACCGCATATATACTTACCAAATGGATTAAAGCCATAATGTCCTCGACCTCCACGACCTGTTAATAAGGAAAAAAAGGAGAAAGAGATGAATAGTACAACGTAAATCGTAGTTGATCAAATTTGATGACAATTTAGTAAACTACCATAAATATTGCACATATGAAAGTAAATTACATTGCACTCCATAAAAACATATTTTTTTACATCACAAGAAATTATAAAAACATCTTTTTTACATCACAATAAATTATCTAGCCAAGTTCATGAGTCTATTTGACGTGAAAACGTCCTTTCTTGTTCATTATTTCTGCAAGAATGAAGGCGCATACTTCGCCTCTGATAGCGCGGGAGGGGGGGCGTTGATGGGTGAGATCTTGAAGCCAGCTCTACCTTTCTGTTTAATAAATAAGAGGTTAGCACGTTTTGAATAGCAATGTTGGTATTGAAATGAGCTTATTCGCCATTAGCAACAACCTCAGGGTCGAAATCTTTCACCTCTCTTAGAAGTGTTGACATGTTGTGGCACACGTGGAAACCACATTGGTCTCCGATCTGTTGTGCGCATGCGAACTTGGTGTCATGATAAAGTTCGTCCTTGCCCTCCTTGTGCCTACCACCCTTTTCCACATATGGGCCCCAATCCATATTTAAGGCCTTGGCGATTTCAGTGAAATCATAATCTTTGGACTTATTGGAGTTAAGGTAGGTAACCCTACTCCACTTAGGTACGATGACTAGGAGAATCCAATGTCGCCTGTGCAGTGGTTATGTAGCGTTAGTACTAAGAACCTTAACATCAAAAACAATATACACGAAGGGTATTGTCCTCTTACTCTTGGTTGTGTGCGCACATGATTTACTCCTTGTCTTGATGGGCCCATAAACACCGGTTGACATAGTCAACCACCTCAGTGAAGCTCTGTCGTAAATTAACCTCGTTCACCATGGATGGATCAAGGAACCCAACCTGATTACCAAGGCGACGACTCTCGATCCAACACAACCTTAAAACAATTACGTATTAGAACTAATTTAATTAGGAGATATAGTCCAATCATATCACAAGTATAGAAGGTATGCACTTACAAGGAGTAGCATTTTAGAAGACCAGTGTCCAACTTCCGGATCCTGAAAAGGTCGAAGAGGTCATCAAAGCCTATAGTTATATAGGCAGGCGACGATAGGAACGGTTGGTGGTCGTGATGTCCAACTATGGATGACTCCCTCATTTTCTGCTTGGCATTTCTTAGCTCCATGTATTGCTTATATAGCTCTCGGCAAGCAATACCCATCACGGCTAACACATTGTCCTCCGCCAATGGCATGCCTAGCTCAAATTGGGCTGGCGCCCTCACGACCTTCCCCGCTTTGCTCACCGGCATCGACGTCGCAGCCTTGCCCCTTTTTGGCTCTGGCGCCAACTCCCCGACCTTCCCCTTGCCGCGTTCACGCTTCTGGCCCTTAACAAGTGGTGGGGAGCTATCGGCCTTTCTTGTGGTCTTTATTGGAGCCAAGCTTTGAGCTATATCTGCCAAGTCCATATTAGCTCCATCAGGAGAATGATGGAGAGCCGGTCCACGGGGAGCCTCAATTGATAGCTTAGACTTGGGAGGTGTAAGCTCCGTCGGTCGACTTGGACGAGGAGTCATCTTAACAACTATGTCTTCTTTGGGCCATTGTATGAATGTCTTGCACACATCACCCAAAGTCATGATTTCATTATTGGGGGGCACGGGCAGCAGGTCTGCGCCGTGGACCTTGTCTGTAACCGAGGGCTTGAAAGCCATGCCCTCAGCAACTTCGGGAGCGAAAGTTGGGTGGACCCTCGCTAGTAGGACACACTGTGCTACGCCCTGCATATGTGAAAGTTTGAATTTAATATTGGAACGTGTAAAGGTTTTTTATTAGATATGGATCGGATAACATCAATTACCTCTATGTGATCCACTGCAGCTAGTGGTGCGACCGGGAGACCAGGGGCCGGCACCTCTGTGGATGCACAACTACTCCTATGCTGTGACGGACTCGTGTTGTGTTGTGCACGAGGAGTTGGATGCACAGCAGGTGTTGTGCCTCGGGGTATATTCATGTCGGCGAGGACCTTGTTAACCCTTTCTTCCACCCTAGGGTTCATGCTAGCTTCTAGTTCTTGAAGACCTCAACCTTAAGTTCGGCCTTCAAAGGAGCGTCCCTCTCTTCCTTGGAGACTTTCCGTTTCCTGTATTGGGAGCTGTACTGCGGGAGTCCATGCTTCCAGGGCACATCGCTTCTAATTCCCCTAGTCCAGCCAGGATGTTCTTTGGTTCCGAGCGCCTTCGTGAGGATGTCATCTTCGCGCCTCTTTGCACGGACTCAACCTCGCTTTGTGAAGCTTGTTCAGCAACCAAGCCCAACTAGAAAAAAAGAGAGTCGTTTATACGAACTTCTACTTTATACGAACGGAAATTAGTTAGGTTAAGTAGTGAACTCACCAGTTCCTGATAGACAACGGCATCACTTTTGTTCTCAAATGTGACAGAGCTGTCCGGGTTGACCTTACCCCTTGCCCGCGCCCAGTTGTGAGATCTTTGTTCAGGGATGTCTGAAACGGGGTAGGGACATTCGCTGTTGCTGCGGCTGCATCTTCGTGGGCCCATATTGCCTCCTTGCCGATGTACCCTGCGGTGCCCAGCCGATGCGGGTGCTCATTCCGCTGTTGCAGTAGGCGATGTGCCTCGCTTGATTCCCTAAACTCTTGGATGTTCTTGAGAGAGCAGAATTCCTCCCACACCGCTTCAGTTATTTGAGGGTATTCATCGAACGGCGTGTGATTGCCGGGCGGGTTGACAAACTCGGTGAAGAGCTTCGACTTCCAATTCTTCCAAGCTTTGCCCATCTTATGGAATGCCTTCCGCTTGAGCCTGTCCTTTGCTTCAGCCGGAAATGTGAACCATTTCTCCATTGCCGTCCAAGCACGCTCTTTCTCGGCTTCTGTGACCTTGTCGATATCTTTATGGAGGATCCCGAAATTCTCACGTGCCGCCAGCCCACAGCAGTTAGACCATCTTCCAATGATAGTCCTCGGCGCCGTGGGCCTACCACTAGCGTCAACCTCTCTTATAACTTGCACTATGGACGGCCATATATTTTGTGACCGGAGATTTCTACTCGACCTACTTGCACTTGTCCCGCCCGACATCGACGTATGTTGTTCCTGGGGCGATTCGGCAGCACAAACAGAAGGCAACATATGCTAAGGGGTGCTAGCTAAAATTTATGTGGTCATGTGGTGAAAATTTATCCTATAAATTACCATGAATTTCGGGTTGTTCGACCGCCGTTGTCGAGGGATGACCTTCGACAACTATCTTCGTGGCTGGGTTTGCTTCTTCCTGTATCCTCGCAGGTGTTGGGGAGGGCGGGTTTGCGCCAGGCGTTGTCATGGTCTAATTTTCGCGAAAAAGCTTATAAATTTCCTACCATTATACTAAATAGCATTAGATCCAATGTAATACGGGGTATACTATGAGACATATGGCCTCAGTTTTGCTCAAAAATTATGCATCAATTACCATCATTTGCATCAAGGGAAAAAAAGAGGAAATCGGCTACTAGGCGGGAAAAGCAACCCAAAGTAAAGCGTAAAAAATAACCAAGTGTAGATAGACTCCTCTTATCAATCCAGAAAAAAGAACAAGTGTACATAAAAAAAAGAACAAGTGTACATAAAAAAAAGAACAGCGGCGGCGGTGGAGAGGGAGCCGGCGAGGGCGGCGATGGAGAGGTCGAGGCGACGGTGGAGAGGGCGGCGGAGAGGGCGGAGATGGCGGTGGAGAGGGCGGCGGAGATGACGGCGGAGAGGGCGGCGAAGAGGTCGAGGCGGCGACGGTGGAGATGGCGGAGGAGAGGACGGCGGCGGTCGAGAGAGTGAGTGAGGTGGTGGCGGTCGAGAGAGTGAGTGAGTGAGAGTGGGTGCCGGATCTGGATCGATCTAGAAGAGGTCCAACCCTAGGTCAACCCTAGTCAAACTCACCTGTGGCAGGCGCCAACGATGGGGCCGTCACAGGTGATGTCACCTGTGATGGGCGCCAACTATGGAGCCGTCACAGGTGGCCTCACCTATGACGGGCTCTTACTGCGGGGCCGTCACAGCTGAGTTTGCCTACAGCAATTTTATTTTATTTTATTTCACTTAGTTCTTTTATTTTCCTTAACATATTTCCACATATACTACATATTTTGTTATACTTAATTATTTTATTTTACTAACAGTAGTAATTGCACTTCATTATTTTACTAATTAATTTATTTTAGTTCCGATGGTTATACTTGCTTAATTATTTTATTTCACTTCTAGTGGGTGCTTCACTTAATTATTTTATTTGACTATTTCATAAGCAATATACTTTTGATCATTGCGAACATATTAGAGTCATACAGATAACAGACATGTAGACATAAACTACGTACATAAATTACAAAAATAATCCTTCCTCATGGTCGACGCGTGCATATTGAACGTCATCTTCTTCTTCCTCCTCTTCTAGAGGTATTTCTTGACCTATGCCGTGGACGTGCTGGTTGTAATCATCCTCGTCTGCAATATTGTCCAATCCAACAATTCTCCTTTTCCCTTCACGAACAACATGTAGTTTCTTATTACACGGGTCAACTATGTAGAACACTTGAACAACTTGTTTGGCGAGAACGAACGGTTCATCCTTGTACGCGTTGTTAGCCAAGTTGACAGTGGTGAAACCTTCATTGTCAACTTTTACATTGCGAAGATCGACCCATCGACAACGAAACAACGGGACTTTGAACTTCAAGTAATCTAGCTCCAATATTTTCTCAACTCTACCATAGTATTGATCACGACGACCACCGTCACTAGCAGCCTCGATGCGTAACCCACTGTTCTGCACTGTGCATTTGCTGTCTTGCTTTACCAGGTGAAAGGTGTATCCATTTATGTCATATCCTTGCCAGGTGGTGGCACTCCATTCAGGACCCTGTGACAACCACTGAAGTGTTTCACTAGACAAGTTCTGCAACCTGGCAATTCAGTTCTTCAGCCACTTGTTGAAAGAAGACATGTGCTTATTTCTGACCCAACTCTCTGATCGGCCTAGGTTCTCCTGTCGGAGAACTGCAAGGTGTTCGTGAACGTACGGCACCACCTCAATCATATGATGCAGTACCGTGAAACGAGCTTTATCGTACACCTTCCGATCCAACCTAACAGTCTTTCTTCCAACAGTACCAACACCATCAACCCTCCCTTCGTGATGAGATCGTGGTAATCCAATTGAAGATGTTTCTGACATGTAGCCCACACAAAAATCGATGACCTCTTCGGTGGTGTAACTTTCGATGATACTCCCCTCGGGGTGTGAACAGTTCCGTACATAACCCTTAAGGATCCCCAGGTACCTTTCGCAAGGATACATCTGCGTCATGAATGTTGGACCACAGCACTTTGTTTGCCTCACAAGGTGCACGGGAAGATGTTCCATTATGTCAAAGAAAGTTGGAGGAAAGTACATCTCAAGATGACATAGGGTTCTCACAAGTTTACAGGTGAGAAGATACCAGTGACGGGTTGGGAGGAAAACCCGTCACTTCCTCACCTGTGACGGCTTTTCCTTCCGGCCCGTCACAGGTGAGGGGATACCTGTGACGGGCCGCGGCCGGATGCCCCACCGATGACGGCAAACCTAGCGACCCGTCAAAAGTGACGGTCATCTGTGACCAATTCATAGGCCCGTCACTGGTATGCCGTCACAGATGTAGGGTTCTGGCGTAATGGAAGATCCGGACACCATGAACTCTGATTTTTCTTCCTAATTTCTTATTATATATTCTTGTCTTGCTTTTTCAGATAAATGTCAGTAGTGGTGATTGTAGTTGTAGACTTGTGGTGAGACCGCAGCACATTTCATAAAATAGGACAAATGTAAACAAACCAAGGACGATGATGATTAATTAAAGTCAAAGGCTATATGGGACGTCTCACCTATAGCAAACAAAGGTGTCTAATTAATTTAATGTGTACATACAGTGACGATCGAGATATGTTGATTTCATTTATTATCCATCAAAAATAATTCCCAGAATGCTGTAAAAAAATATTAGTATTGTTTCAGTAAACAAGTATGTGTTGTGTATACATTCATCAAATTGGCACGCATGACCTAATTAAAAGATGTTTATAATGACCGGGAAAGCCTAGCAAATTCTCAGTCCATTCTATATTTTTGCTCAGTTCCCATTTCGACAGAATACATCAAATGACGTAAGCAAGCTTTAAAAATTACTACTATTCTAGATTGTTTGTACTATATATTAAGCTTGAGAAGAAAAACTATAATGTCTCTTATTAAATAATGTATGGCTGAGAATAAGAAGGTAGTTGGAATAGAATAGGGAGAAATTGAATGGATCGAAGTTGATTAATTATAAGTACTACTCTAGAATAATAACTATTTTAGGATAAATTTTGAATCCATTTTGGAACGGATGAAGTATATCATATCTATGTTTAGGTAGAGGAGAGAGGAGATGAGAGTAGATATGTAGGCAACTACAACACATGTTCTAAAACTTTGTGTGTAATGAGAATTCCCTCCGGGTTAATAATACTTGTCGTTTTGGACAAGAGACGGTCTCCAAAAAACAATTTTAACTATTATTTTCTAGTATAATATGTATAAAAGCATTAACAAATATATGATCTTATTAAAGTACTTTTTAAGACTAATCTATACATATAGTCACCATATTTGAATGACAAATATTTTAAAAATGATTTATAATTAAAGATTCTAAAGTTTGACTTCACTCTTATCTAAAACGACAAGTATTATCAGCCCGGAGGGAGTATGTGCCATCTATTAATGGTATAGTAATTGATATGTAACTATTGTATGGGTATGCTATTAAATTAGTTGTAGATGACGTATTAATTTTTAAGAGCTAGTACTTGACTATATATACTATTAAACTTGCTGTTAAGTATTTCTCTTAATTACATCAAATTTTGAGTCATTGACTGGTTAGTTACTAACACATTTTCACACGTTCCTTGCTAAACTTAGTTTCTATTCTGACCATGCATTGACATAAGCAATTAACTCAGTGCACGGCACGATCAATTATTATAGCTATATAGGTCAACTTCTCATGGTATATGTGTGTGTTTGTCTCTCTCTCTCTCTCTCTCTCATATATATATATATATATATATATAGACACACACACTAGTTTCGTTGCTTTAGAAGTGGTTTTCTGTTAATTTTCTCTAACTAGATCAGAGATAATGTACACTGTCATAAACAAACAAACTCAACCAAAGTATTAATCTCCCGAAAACACTACTAGAAAAAGCATTTTCGCCGACGTTGGGTATTTATTTTCACAGACGGACATTACCCTTAGAGCAAAATAGCCGCCTACAAAAAATGCAAATTAGGGTGAAGTTTGTTGTCCGCCTGCGAAGGGGTACGCCTGCGAAAATTAGCGTGGTATATATATGTGGCACATCGGCAGATATTTTTCTAAGTGTCCTTTCCTCTCCCCTTCACCCTCCTCTCCCCTCACTCTCCTCATCTCTCCCCTCCCCTTCACCTCCCCGCCGGCGGAAGGGGCGGCCGGCGGCGGCTCCCCTCACTCCCTCCCTCCTATATCTAGCCGGAGGGGGGAGGGGGAGGCCGGTGACCGGCGGCGAAGCGCGGACCAGTGGCCGGGCGCGGCGTCGGGCGCGGGGCGGCCGGCGGCGGCTCCCCTCCCTCCCTCCCCTCTAAATCTGGCCAGAGGGGGGAGGAGGAGGCCGGTGGCCGGGAGCGGCGTTGGGCGCGGGGTGGCCGGCGGCAGCTCCCCTCCCTCCCTCCCCTCCAGATCTGGCCAGAGGGGGGAGGGGGGAGGCCGGCGGCGAAGGGCGGACCGGCGGGCGGGTGCGGCGTCGCGCGCGGGGAGGGTACGGACCGGCGGGCGGTGGCGGGGTGCGTCCGTGCGACTGCAACGACGACGTCCGTGCGAAAATTTGTGATTTGATTTGATTTGATTGTGAACCATTATGATGTCTGTTAATCTGTGATGTTTTTGTGTATTTAATTTGGTTTGATGTTGAATCTGGATAGGGGAATGGGAGGAGAATGGGAAGCTACTGCTCCCGGCCGAAACGGCGGTGGGCGGTGGCTGCCCATTTTTTTCTAATGCCAGGTGCTATTTTCGCAGGTTGCAGGCGGACAACTTGTCCGCCTGCGAAACCCTATTTAGGTCGCCTGCGAATACCTGTTTAGTAGTGAAACCAAATAAGTAATATCATCAACAAATTCGATAGGTATATATACAGCGTGCGAAAGCATGCAGTAGCTTGAACTCCTCGGATATATATGTGTTTAGCAAGAACACTTCTTTAAAACCTCGTTCGACCAAAATTTGGGTAACATATCGATAGATATCTAACCATCTCACAGCATTATAATTAGCATCAAACCAAAATTTTGCATTGCTCAAGCTTTATCACTACCAAAATTCGATAGGACTGATGTTATTCTTGACCCCTGATATACTCGATATAATTTGCATTTAAACATTGAAATTGGCTTTTGATAGAAGCTAATAGGCGATTTCCCCTGCATAGAGAAATATAAATTTTAATTTGGATTTTCATGTGGAAGTAGCTCAGTTGTTACATGTAGGAGCTACTAGTTTGTCGCAATGCATGCCACTAGTGATCAGTACTAAATATTTTTTAAAAAAAGTCATAACAGCGAGCGTGGTTAGTTTTATACCTTTCTTGCTGATGCTCTAATTTAGATGTTACTCTAGAATTCCTGCGTTCAATTATTAATTTATTAGCACTTTGGCCAATACTTTTTTTTTTTTTGCATTGGTCGTGGTCAGCCCTTGGTCCTGTCAAGCCTGAACATGATGTTAATGATTAATGTCTATCTTGATATATGTTCTACAAACCGAATCATAGTTCAGTTGTAGGAAGGATCCTTGTAGTAATCGAGTGCAAACTGTCTATCTAATTTTAAGTAATAGACTTATCACAGTTACTTATTTTTTTTATTAATAACAGGAAGCGGTAAAGCTCATCCCAGATTATACTGTCTGAGTGTGTACTAACATTTTTCTAATAATAAATCTCCGAAGGTGGTAAAGCGCACAATTAATTTATGAGATTTAAAACTAGTGCTCTAGCTACATGTGTAAGTGTGGTACTTGTATTTTTCTAGAATCTAACACTACTAAGACATAGCAATGTTAGGGAAAAAAATAGTATGAGTGCCGGTTTCGATCCCGGCACCAACTACGCAGAACTAATGACCCGAGTCATTAGTGCTAGATCTAAAATAATAAGCACCTCTATAAACCGTTACATATAAGAACACCCGCAATGATAAAGTAAGGTGCTCTCTATAAAACATGTACATCTCAGCAATAGACTAGATTAATAGTAAACCACCTCAATAGTACCTCAATAGTATGTCTACATGGGTATCTATAGCTCTCTAATGCATTGCCTCGTTTTTCTCTATAGACTATCTCTAAGTTAGTAGATAGCTTTGCTCTCTCTCTTCATTTAATCTCTTACAAGTAGGAAAATATGCTAACATAAATCTCTTGTAGAGAGCCTATAGATAATCATTGCGGGTGCCCTAATAATACTTCCGAAAATGTGCTGGCAGCCCCATAGGTATTAGTGCTAGGCTAGAACAGACACCTATAATCTTACATATATATATATAGGTGTTGGTTCTTAAACAATAGCAAGTATCAGTACCCAAGCGAGCTATCTATATATGCAACCATTTTTACTCCAAGAAAAACTAGGTAGTTGATATCGTACGTACCTCTGAATCCGAGCGTTGTCACCGGAGGTAGTTGTACCACAACTCCACAAGTTGCCCTAGTATATGCATACGTAAGGTCATGATAATATATGAATATGCATGCATATGAGTAGATCATGATTTACGGGAGGCATCTCGGCCGATGTACCGGCACATGCATCGCTTCTCTGTCGTCTCGTTAGCATTGTGCGTCAGTTGTGTCAAGAGGACCATATTAATATCCATCTGAAACTTTGAGGACATTTATCGCCATGGAAACTTTTTTAATCTTTTCTTTCTTAACCATTTTGAGTATATCTACACCGGTATATAATCTAGACTCATAGTATAATCAACAATACATAAATTTCCAATCCATTTTGTTAAGCATGTTTTTTTTCTAGTTAGAACAAACCTGGGCAAAAGTGAAGAAAACAAACATAAAGTACTCCTTTAATTTTGTAACGTAAGGTGTTTTAGCTTTTCTCTAAGTTAAATTTCATTAAATTTGACCAAGTCTATAACTAATATAACAACATTTTTAATATCAGACAAATGAAGAATTAATTATAAAAATATATTTAACAGTATATCAAATGAAATTAGTTTGATGTTATAAGCGTCATGTTTTTTTCCATAAACTTGGTTAAATATAAAATAGTTTAACTTAGTAAAAAAAACCCAAAACACCTTACATTCTTAATTAAACGGAGGGAGTAGATGGATAGAAAAATGCATACGCTAGCTACACGGATATAAATATATTTTAGAAGAGATCATGAGATTAGAGATGGGAGGTATAGTTGACAAGAAATGACACGTGAGCATGATAGCTCAACGACGACGACGGTAGTGCACCGCATGCATGCATACGAATATCACTTTATATTTTCTATGCGATAATAAATATTGAATAAAGTATATATTCCTCCAGTTTATACGCCGGCATGCCGGCCGGTCGCCGCTTGCACCCGCCGGCGATCGTGTTGGCCGGCGGCCGGCCGGTCGCCGCCTTCTTTTGCTGCATATGATCCGCACGTATCCAGCCATCAGATGAACAACTACTAGCTTATTATATACTCCTTGGTTTTATACTATAAATTATTTTGATTTTTAAGTCGAATTTATTTAGATTAAATAAGTTTCTAGAAAAAATGATAACATCTATAACACATTAATTAGTTTCATTAAATGTAACATTGAATATATTTTAATAATATGTTTGTTTTGTGTTGAAGAAATAATGTCGCTTTACTTTTCTGTAAGCTACTATAAGAAAAATCGAAATGACTAGTTCTCGTTCTATTCTTCCGCTCTAAACTTCAATTATCTTGTTTTCCATTAGCACATTTTCAAAACTATTAAACTGTGTGTTTTCCTTAAAAAAGTTTCTATATAAAACGAAGGAACAGCAAGTATATCTTTATTGTAATCAATTTTCAACGACGACTAGTTCTGCACCGCTTTAGTTAATTAAAGCTGCTATACGTGCGAGCTACTAGTATAAATATGTATACGGACATGTGTCTACAATCCATCCATCCCAAAGCACTCAGCTACGGCGGCGAAGAGAGAGAAAACACCAAGCTCGATCATGGCGGCCGCCGCAGCTCGCAGCATCCCGGACCGGTGGACCCTCGCCGGCGCGACGGCGCTCGTCACCGGCGGCAGCAAAGGCATCGGGTATATACACGCAACTATACACATCACCGTATATATACGAGTATAATACGAGCGTATATACCTACGTATACAGGCATGCGATAGTGGAGGAGCTCGCCGGATTCGGGGCGCGCGTGCACACGTGCGCCCGGAACGCGGCGGAGCTGGAGGCGAGCCGGCGGCGGTGGGAGGAGAGGGGGCTCCGCGTCACCGCCACCGTCTGCGACGTCTCCGCGCGCGGCGACCGGGAGAGGCTGGTCGCCGCCGCGGCGGGGGAGTTCGGCGGCAGGCTGGACATCCTCGTCAACAACGTCGGCCGGACCATGTTCCGGGCGGCGGCGGCGTGCTCCGGCGAGGACTTCGCCCTGCTCGTGGCCACCAACCTCGAGTCCTGCTTCCACCTCTCCCAGCTCGCGCACCCGCTCCTGCTCGCCGCCGGCGGCGGAGGCGGCTGCGTGGTGAACATCTCCTCCGTCGCCGGCACCGTCGGCATACCGGCGCTGGCCGTGTACTCCATGACCAAGGGCGGCATGAACCAGCTCACCCGGAGCCTCGCCGCCGAGTGGGCCGGCGACGGCATACGTGTCAACTGCGTCGCGCCGGGAGGCGTCAAGACTGACATCTGCCAAAACGTAAGCTAAATAATCCCTTCGTTACAGATTATAAATCGTCATTTTGATTAAGTTTATCGATAAATATAGTAATATTTACAACACCAAATTAGTTTTATTAAATTTATAATTAAACTAGAACAAAATACACGTGCGTTGCAATGGATGAAGGTTATTTTAGTATTATTATTAGTATTGTTTTACGGTTTAGCTAGAGTGAAAATCATTGTAGGAATTCACTTGTTTTTTTTTAAGAAAATCATGAGCTGTAATTAGGAGTTCGACTCTCTGGCATGACTTTTTTTAAAGAAATTTCTTATAAGATGTCTTTTGTATTTTAAAAAGCGAACGAACTTGCAAAAGGACTCAAACACAGATTTATATTTCTAAAAACGAACAAACTTAAAAACCGACTCAAACATAAATAACCTACTGGAACAACGGCAAAAACATCTTCAATTTTTATAATAGTAGAGATATATTTATTTTTGGATGAAAATGTAACTAATCTTTTTCTATAAACTTAATCAAACTTAAAGCAGCTTGACTTTGACCAAAGTCAAAATGACTTATAATCTAAAATTGAGGGAGTATATACCAGCTCAGTCAATTGATCTCCAGCTCAGTTACTAGTACATAATTAGTGCATGATTAATGGTATAATTAGTGTGATTAATCACATCATTGATTTTGATTGATTAATTTCGGTGGATGGCCGGAGCAGGAGACGATAGACCCGGAGCTGATCAAGAGCGAGATGGACCGGCTGCCGATGCGGCGGCTGGCGGAGCCGGAGGAGGTGGCGGCGACGGTGGCGTTCCTCTGCATGCCGGCGGCCTCCTACATCACCGGCCAGGTCGTCGGCGTCGACGGCGGACGCACCATTACCTAGCTAATTGAACGAATTCATCGTAATTAATTAATTAATCAAGAAGGTGTTTTGTGTTTGGTTCGTGACTTTCATCATGTGTAAGCCCGGCTGGAAAACACTTCCACAGTAAAATCCTCCTCTCGATCGATCAACGAAATTCAATCGCTGTAAATTTCTGCAAATCAAAATGGGACGAATTCAGTACAAGACTTTGACTATAGGTGCCATTTTAGCACATATGAATGGGTGTTCGTCCAGTTGAACGACGCAACTGATCAGCGATGCCCACTGGAGCAAAACGCCCAACACCTTAAAGCCCATCTCGAGCTCCACGCGTGCGCCGCTGCTCGCCTCCTCTCCCATCTCTCGCCGCCTCTTGGAAGCGCAAACTTCCATCCGAAATGTTGGATTGAAATCGTGTGGTTCTAATGAAAGGTATTAAATAGGAATAAGTTCACCGGAGGTCCCTCAATTTAACAGCGAGATTTTTTAAGGTCCCTTAACCACAAAATCAGAAATCTTCACCCATAAACTATACAAAACCGTTCACTCAAGGTCCCTAGGCAGTATATATGGGTGGTTTCGCTGACGTGGCAACCTAGTTAGAAAAAAAAATTAAAAAGTACGTGGGGGCCCACATGTCAGCTGCACATTATCTTTTCTTCTCCTTCTCTTCTCCTTCTCTCTTCTCTCTTCTCTTCTTCAGTGAGGGAGGCCGGTGGTGGGAGGCAAGCGAGCGCGGCAGGCGGGCAGCGCGGAGCAAGTGGGCCGATGCGGGCGTGTCGGCCGGGACGGAGCGAGCGCGGCAGGCGGCGCGTCCTCGTCGTCGGCCCGACAGCGGCGCCGATCGTCGACGCTGTCAACTCCGCCCCACACGCCACGACGCCTCCGCCCCACCGCGCCGCCTTTGACTCCGCCCCATCGCGCCGCCGCCGCCTCCGCACCACCGCACCGCCGACTCCGCCCCACCACCCATCGCCTCCGCTCCTCTTTACCGCCCCAAATCCGGTGGGCCGCGCCGTCGAGTCCACCCATGGCGCCGCCGACGACTCCGCCCCTCTCCCTCCGCCCGTCGCCATCTCTCTCTTCCTCCGCATGGCGAGAGGTGCGCGCGAGTCGAGCCGGAGGGGGAGGGGAGGGGAGAGGGAGCGGCGGATCAGAGGGGGAGAGAGGCGGCCGGGATAGCAGGAGCAGGAGGCGGGGCAGCATGTGAGAGCGGCATGCGGGGCGGCGAGCAAGAGCGGTAGCGGAGTGACAGCGAGCGAAGCGGGTCGTGGGCGGCAGGCGGAGCGGCGACGCTCTTCATGCTCCAGCTCTTCACCGCCGGTGTCGTCATCATGCTGGTTGATCTCCTCCACGAGCGTGGTAGGCGGAGCAGCGCGCGTGGATGCGGGGGGTGCAACGAAGGGCGAGCGCGGCGGGCCGAGCAGTGGAGCGCGCGCGTGGCCGCGGCAGAGAAGTGGAGGGCAAGCGCGGCGGTGGAGCGGCGGCAGGCGAGCGTAGATGCGGGCAGAGCAGCGGAGGGCGAGCACAGCCACGGGTGGAGTAGCGGAGAGGTGGTGAGCTCAGCGGCGGAGGGAGAGGAGGCAGACGGCGAGTAGGTGAGGGAGGGAGAGAGGGTCGACAGGGGGAGCGCGCCGCCCGCCGGCGGCGGGGCCCGAGGTCGAGCACACGGCGCATTTGAACATCTCTGCTGCCGAGCTCGCCATCACGCCGGCCGCTACCTCTTCTCCTCTCCCGCCGCCGCTGTCGCCGCCGACCGCCTCTCTCTCCCTCTCCCACCGCCGCCGTCCCCGCTCCGCCACCGGCCGCCTCTCTCCCCCTCTATCGCCGCACATGCTCGAGAGAACCCGGAGAGAAGGGAAGAGAAAAAGGAAAAAAAAAGAGAAATGTGGGACCCACACCATTGTCTCACTTACATGTGGGCCCCACATATTAATTTTAATTATTTTTGCTGACTAGGATGCCACGTCAGCGAAACCACCCATATATACTGCCTAGGGACCTTGAGTGAACGGTTTTGTTTAGTTTAGAGGTGGAGATTTCTGGTTTTGTGGTTAGAGGATCTTAAAAAATCTCGCTGTTAAATTGAGGGACCTCCGGTGAACTTATTCCTATTAAATATTACAGCGTCCAACCCCACAAAGGTCTGGTCCATTTCGAGGAAACTGACCCACTACAATTTGTAGCGGCCCAGTTCAGTGCACCCAATTTGTAGCATCCCACACAAGAATAAGTTCACTTTAGGTCCCTTTATCTTGTCATTGAGTTTGAATTACATCCTAAACCACAGTATCAGATATAACGTGTCCCTCTTTTTTTTTAAAAAAAACCATTACAAATACAATGTTTTTTATTATCGAGCTCGGTGAAGTTGCCGCCACCGCCTAGCTTCTCTCCACCGGCTATCGCCCTTCTCCCCACCAGCTACCACCCTGTCGATTTTGTATGCTGGAGAACTCGATAGAGCTGGGAAAGAGAGGGTAGAGGGTGAAAGAGGAGGAAGAACGTTGTATCACTAACATGTGGGGCACACAAGGTTTTTTTTTATTGCTTTTTTTTCTTATGGCGCCACATCAGCCAAAACAACCTACAATACTACTTTGGGACTATATTCGTGCTAGTTTTGAAAGATGAGGGATGCATTATATCCGGTATTGTGGTTAGGGATATAATTCAAACTTGACGTCAGGATGAGGGACCTAAAGTGAACTTATTTCTCCCACAAAAAAAGTTTGGAAGTACTGACGCAATGTCACCAGCCCACTGAGTTCTGGGTCGGTACATGGCCTGTTAAGCCTACCAAAGTATGGATCGGTAGTGACCCAATTCGGCCCAAAATGAAACACAGAGGAAATGTGACCCTCAACAGCCAACCTTCTTCCCTGACAAAGCTGCGGAGCTTAGCTTCGGCAACAAAAGAACCATGTGCATCGCTTCCAACTGCAAGCAAAGCGCAAACAAGAAAGCAAATCCGCTTTGTCCTGTGCGTAGGGGAAAGATTGAGTGGCAGCACGAAGAACAATTATGCCTGGCCGTGTATCTTATAGATCACCGGATGAATGGCTCCGAAAAGAATACACGAACGGTAAGGGATGATGGACTTACTATACAATCCTACCTAGTACCATATACACTGTGAATGAATCAAAGATATATTCTAATCTGAGTAAAATGCATGGGCAGTCCTTAAACTTGTAGGGCTGTGTCATCTAGATTTTTAAACTCTCAAAATGTATATCTAGATCTCAGAACTTGTCAAAGTGTGTCATCTAGGTCCTAAATCGCCACAGCCCCTATAGGATCATACGTGGCGCTGATGTGGCATGCCATATGGACGTGACATGTCATTTTCTTCTTTTTTTTCCTTCTTTTTTCTTCTTTTTCTTTTTCGTTTTCTTCTCATTCTTTTTTTTCCTTTCTTCTATTCGGGTCACATAGAAAGGAGAAGAAAAGAAAAAAAAGAGAAGAAGACAAAAAAGATAAGAAAAGAAGAAAAAAAAGGGAAAATTTTTAAATGGGTTTTGTTTGTTAGTCAAAATGATGCCACGTCTTGTCTGTGTGGCATGCCACGTTTAACGACCGCCCATGCACTTTACTCTTCTAATCTTTTAACAGCCTGCACCCTGCGTGCACACTAGAATCAATTCCCGGCTTGTGGCTTGTGCTGCAAAGCAAGCAAAGAATAACAACAATACGCAAGAAATATATAAATGACAGGATCGGAACTAAGCTAGCTAGCTAGCAGATCATATCGCCCTCCGATCGAGTCTTGCTAATCGGTGATCAGCTACGTACAAAACGTACGAACTGCAGCGAGCAGCAAAATATATGTATGGGGGACAATCAAGTCTGCGTCGTCTGCGTACAGCAGAGGTGCCACCCTCCCGCGGCTGATCACCACAGGTACGAATTCAAATTAAGAATCGAGATACTGCGCGTACGTAGTACCTTGAAATCAAATTAAGAATCGATGTGCGCTAGCTTATATTACAGTAGTAAAGTTTTGACAGATACATAATTATCTAGTTGGCTTACCAAATCTCATAACACTTGACTAGATTAGCTTAGGGTCTAAACGGTACATTCATTCATTTCATTGGTGGTGTTGTTGTACTTGTGCCATGCATCTGCCAAAGAAGAAAATTTCTTAGCCACCTAATAAAGAGGGTATTTTTTATCCAGAGGACGGACGTATCTTTCCTATATGTAATCTTCTATATATGGTACGTACTAGTAAATTGAATTATATTTAATTTGCATACTAATAATTGGAACTGCAGCTTGGTAACGCATGCGCAACAACTCTGGAATGATTGGGAGATCCAATGCTTGGTGGTGGTGAGCTTCTCCTTGCAGGTGTTCCTCCTCTTCGCCGCAGTCTTCCGAAAGCATTGCCGGTCCCGTGTGCTCAGCGTGCTACTCTGGCTCGCCTATCTGTCAGCCGACTCTGTGGCGGTCTTTGTCCTCGGGCGACTCACGCTCTTGGGTGACAATCAGCAGCAGCATCGGCTGGTGCTCTTCTGGGCGCCCTTCATGCTGCTCCATCTCGGTGGGCAGGAGACCATCACGGCCTTCTCCATGGAGGACTGCGCGCTATGGAAGCGACACCTTCTGACCCTTACCGTCCAAATGTTGATGGCAATCTACGTTGTCAGCATGCAGTGGCGAGGTGACAAGTGGCTGGCGGTTCCCACAGCGATCATGTTCGTTGCCGGGACGACCAGATACGCCGAGAGAATATGGGCACTCAGGAGGGCCCAATCAACATCGCTGGAGAGCAGTGACATGGAGTTCTATGCCCCAAGCGCCGAGTACGATTTCAATACACACTCCACTGATTACTACAGCAAGCTGTCATCCATCATTTCAGATGAGCAGGAGAGGAATTTCGAGCGAATCGTGGAGGTGGCCACCAAGGGCTTCAGGCTAGGCTTGGACTTCTTGATGGACGTGATCCCTCCAAGACCAGCCTACTGGTATCAAGGGGGAACAGAATTATGGGGTGGTGGTGAACCTTTAGACAGCCTAGTTGACATGGCGTACAAGTTAGCCGACATCCATCTCTCAATGATATACGACTACTTCTACACCAAGTTCGGAGGCGGCCTCGTGGTGGGTTTATTGTGCCGCATCACCACGCTCGCCCTAAACTGTATTGCTCTCTCTCTGTTTCTTGTATCCAGGCTTGATCATCATCTCAAGGCGGGGAGCAGCTACAATATAGCTGACGTAATGATATGTTACATATTGCTTGTCGGCGCTTTCACATTGGAGATATCATCTGTCTTGCTGTGGCTCATGTCTTCATATTCAACATGGAATCTTTTACGGTACTCCCAAATTAATTAGTTCAATTTTGGCCTTTTCAGTTATTATATATATAGTAGAGGTTATAGATCATTGAAAAAAGAGGAAATACACACAATATTGAACCTTCCTTCCTTGCTTCCTTCTATAAAAGAAGAGAGCTTTTGCGGTGTTTGCGAGGTACTTAAAGTATTGAGAGATAGAACAATATGAACCGTTGATCAAGAGAGGGGCAAGGTACAGAATAAAAGTTATTGTAACCGATGGCAGTGAAGTAATTAACTTGTAAAATATGAGTATTTTGGGTTAATCAAATACCTAGCTGAATTGATCGGTATTGTTTGGTAGAAAAAGTTGTAAATCTTCCGAGGCATTTTGTCTCCGTTACATTTTGTATCATTCGGTCGAAAATGTAAATCTTCCCATACATTTTATCTCCAAAATAAATTTTATCTCCTAAATAAATTTTATCATTTTCTAATATTTGAATGTATTTTTGTGTTGTTTCATGTATCACAAATTTATAATTAAGTTGACATGCAT
The DNA here is from genome assembly GCF_000147395.1 of Oryza glaberrima. Classification (NCBI taxonomy): domain Eukaryota; kingdom Viridiplantae; phylum Streptophyta; class Magnoliopsida; order Poales; family Poaceae; genus Oryza; species Oryza glaberrima. Next base: position 24,027,078 of record NC_068336.1, on the reverse strand, counting down.
GTTTCTATATAAGGTAGCGTACGTGGCAGCCAAATTAGCCACTAAATTTAGCATGTGTTCATGCATGTATGATGATTAAGTTGGAAACGGTGATGGTTAAATTAGCCCCTAATTTCTAGCATGCTTAACAAGAGTAACGCAAGTTATTAGCTAGCAAGTTCAAATATTTGGAACGAAGATGTGAGAACAAGATCAGGATCCCACTAATTAACACAGTTGATTACTATAGAATTAAAGAGACAGCATTTTATTCTTAAAAGAATTTCCTCAATTGTAGCGATTGCACCCTAATCAACATAATAATAAAAAATAACACATTTTTTCGCCCAAAACAACATGGCTGCATGATCAACAAAACATATCAATTTCCTTCTTCACTTACTGTCATATCTTGTACTTTGATATTTTTTTAAGACTTTGTACTTTGAAATTATAGTATCTATGTTCATGTTATTGGGGGAGAATATGCAAAGATGAACAAACATGTAAATATAGCGTATTGACGATGAATTACATATGAACCTACAAATCGACGATCTTTTATTGAGGTTATATGTTCTTTGTGATAAAATATAAATTTTAAAATAACCACACAAACATTCGGTCATATTTTATCCAATTGTGTTATTAGAAACAAAATATCAACCTAAAAAATATCACGATCATATTCTTAGAAAGAAGATGTGAATCTAAGAAAAAACACGTATATTTTGTAATGGAGGATTACCGACGATCATGTTCCTAGGAAGGAAATGTAAATCTTTTTAGGACACGTAAATAACGAAAATGAGAATTACGGGCATACTAGAGATGAGGTACCGATGCAGTACCTGTGTACCTAAAACTGATAAGAAGACAATTATGCCCTTCTCTATCCCTTAAAAAATTATCCTTTTACACTTACTACCAAAGTACCTATATCAATACTTAAATATCTTTTAAGTGGTACCTTTTATTGTGGACCGTTAGATTTTTACCAATTTTAGAATGCAAACACCGTAAAAGCTCTCAAGAAAGAAATATTTTGCTTATACAATAAGTGTTTTATGAAAGTAATATATTATTAATTCTCATTTGCCAGAAAGCATCTCCATCCGGAAAGCAGCAGAATAGAGTGGTCAGGGGAGCTACAACAGTATAACATGATCGACGAGTGCATCCATGAGAAAAAAGCAGGACTGCAGCTGGGACGGGTGATGCGTCTCGTGGGCATTGAGCGAGCCTGCAGTACCAAACCTGTCAAGGTATCTACCGATGTGAAGAGGCTAATCCTTGATAAAATGCTCAAGATATGGGCCACTTCAACAAGTGCAAACAAGCTGGACTTGACCAGATTCCATGGGGAGTGGGCACAACGGTGGGTCAAAAGGTATTACCACCATGAAGCTCCTCCTCCCTTCGAGTTTACTGCTGGTACAAGTGATGAGGAGCAGGCTTCTGCATCTCCAAGTGCCAGAGCTCAACGAGCACTTTGGATTAGTCGGATCCAAGATTTGGGTTTTGTGGCAAGTGTCTTTATTTGGCACCTGGTGACCGACATATGCCTAGAGGCCGACAGTAGTAGAGTTGCTGATTCTACTGAAAAGTTGATGAACTCAAACTGGGAGTTGTCAAATTACGTCATGTACCTCATCGTCAAGTGCAAAGCCATGGTCAGTAAATACGAGCGTGACAGTCTCAGTTATAGTCGAGAGCAAGTGATGTGGCCTGTTATCTTAGACCGCCCAGTTGATCGGAGTGAGTTTGTCGAGAATCTCCTTTCCGCACGGCATCATGATGTGCTTGGTGATGCTATCGATGTGTCGTCAGAATTGCTTAAAATGGAGGAAGCAGCTGCTCGCTGGGACCTTATCTCGACGGTATGGGTGGAGATGATTTGTTACATGGCGCACAACTGTGGTGTTGCTTTTCACGCGAAGCAGCTATGCGCTGGTGGGGAGTTGGTCACCCATGTGAAGATGCTCCTTATGATCCTAAGATTTCCTGTGTAGTTTAAATACAAAAATAATTGTTGCTATATATACTTAAAACATATCTAAGCGTTGCAACAGGAAATAAATATTTATTTTTTTATGATTTCAACCCTTTAAGAAAGGAGGAAATTTCTTATATGCCACTGAAACTTCACTGGTTTCCTTATATACCATCGAAAAGTAGCTATTTCCTTCTATGCCACTGGGTGAAGTTTTTGTTTCCTTTTATGCCACTACCGTCATCATTCTGTTAACCCTTAGTTAAATAGGCTTTGAAATGATAAGTTTACCCTTAATATTCTTCTTCAACATGTTCTTTTCTCTTCTCTATCCCTGTCATTCGTCCAAGTTATGTTATCAACATCACAACATGCATGGAACTTTTCTATACACGACTGCATGCGCGGTCGATCAATCTGATCGTTAACGTGTTAACTGAAGCTATTACAGAGATTAGGGAGGTTGTTTATTTTTTTTTAAAAAAAAACTCTACATGTTCATGGGATGTGGGTGACAGTATTAGTATTATATTTTCTAGGATCTGGTACGAGGGATGAAATTAAATTAAGGACAAAAGAAGTGGTCGGCATAGCCGCCGGTGACATCTACAGCCTGAATAGGCTGTGTTCGCTAGAACACGTTCCCATCCCGGAACAGTGAATACGGAAAACGGAACTGTCTATTAGCGCGTGATTAATTAAGTATTTGCTAATTTTTTTTCAAAAATAGATTAATTTGATTTTTTTAAGCAACTTTCATATAGAAATTTTTTTGCAAAAAAACACACCGTTTAGCAGTTTGAAAAGCGTGCGCGCGGAATACGATGGAGAAGGGTTGGGAACCCTTGGGTCCGAACACACCCTAAGTGAATGATTAATCCATTTCACATGCACGGCAATATAATTAAGCTCATTTGCTTTCATTCACTCATTTGCCATTTTTTTTTTGACCTGGTCATTCACTCAATTGCCATTGCCGTCACCAAGTAACTGTTAGTATGTTTGGGATGCGGCTTCCCTATCCCGATACCCTGTTCCCTTCTCTCTTCCTGGCGACGTGTCATCTTTGCTTATATTGCAATTGAAAAGAACGAGAAAAGCTATCGCTTCATGGCAGCACCAAAATAACTGACTCATCGTCTCTTGGACGAATGACAGGGATAGAGAAGAGAAAAGAACATGTTGAAGAAGAATATCAAGGGTAAACTTGTCATTTCAAAGCCTATTTAACAGAGGGTTAACAGAATGGTGATGGTAGTGGCATAAAATGGAACAAAAACTTCACCTAGTGGCATAGAAGGAAATAGCTACTTTTCGATGGTATATAAGGAAACCAGTGAGGTTTCAATGGCATATAAGAAATTTTCTCGAAAGGAAGCATGCTCTTCACGTCCACCATCCCTTTCATGAATGTGACTGTTGCCTCGGTCGAATTGTTCCCCTCCTCTGTCTCTTTCTCTTGGTCTCTCCTGTCATTCAACAAACACTACTATAGAAAGTGTTTTTGCATACGGGCGGAATCGATCTTCACATGCGGTTGGCCGGCCCGCATGCGCGAAATGGTCTGCAAAGATCACCATTTGCACATGCGGCCGGCCTAGCCACTTAAGACGACCGCATGCGAAAATAGATCTTCGCATGCGGTCCATTTAAGTAGCCGCATGCGAAGATCTATTTTCCTATGTAGTTGACTTAACAAGACCGCATGCGAAGATCTATTTTCGCATGCAGCCGTCTTAAGTAGACCGCATGCGAAATTCAATTTCCGAATAGCTAAAATAATATTTATTCTAGCCTTTTGGTGAGATGTGTCTCGTAATTAATATTAAATTATTGAGGGATTTATTATCGTATTTCGGAATAGTAAGCATATGAGATAAGACAAGTGCCACAGTAACAAACATGTAATACATAACCATAAATTCAATCGTAATTTACATACGAAATATATAATACAAGTGCCACAGTTTTTTCATCATATGTATAAGTCGTGTACATGTCATTGCATATGTTCTTTCTCCCGCTCTCTGAGAGGTTTAAATTTGTCATCCATTGCGAGTTCACTCTGGTTGTCGTAGAAGAGACCTCTTACGTTGCAGACATCGCGACGGATGAATCGGCAGAGGTCAGCGGCCACGTTCAAGATGGTACTATCGTTGAATCGTTGTGCAATATATGGGATTTCGGGGATCTGCGCACAGAAAAGAAAATAAAATGGTACTCAGTGAGAAGTGTGTGCTAGATGGGTTTCTTTGTAGAGAAGAGTTCGCTGACTTACTCGGTTACTGGTTGTTTTGTACCTCCCGTTTACTCTGAGCATCTCGCATACGTAATAACCGCACAAGTTAGTTCCTGGTGGTTGTTTGTAGCACTACGATATAATTATGAGGGACCGATCTCAGTAGATATAATTTAGTATATATGTATTGTTTGATAATTAGTTGTATTGGTATAGATTTGATAGTACCGGCCAGCCAGTCCTGACGGATAACTGCTTCTGGTCTGGAATATGTACTGGTCCGCCTCTTTTGCGGTAGTACTTGTGTGCTCTGTTTGAAGAAAACAATTGTTTTATCAATAGTTAGAAGACTGTGGATCGACCTAAACAATTTATCAGTAGTTATTAATGAAATGTTTATCACTTACAAATTCAAAATAGTGAGGAATTCCATAAATGTCTCCTTGTCATAGTGTGAGGGGTCCAATGATATGATCAATTGGTCTTTTGGATATATAAGGAATAATATGTAGTGGTCTCTGCATATAAGATAGGCTTATTGGAGACAGAAAATTACGAAGAAGATAAACTAATTAAACAAAAAGAAGAGAAAGCTTACGTGAACGCGTAGGGGACCATTAAGACATCTTTGTCGGCGTGCGCCAGCATTGCTATTGCCAAGTATGTTGCTACTTCTAGCTTCTTCCTCTTGTGCAATGTCTTCACATATTCTTCCTTTTCTTGAGGGGTCTTGCCAACCAATTGCTCGCAGTCCTCTCTCAGCTCTATGGTGTGTTGTGTTTTGCATATTCTTGTTGGATCGACGTATCCAACCTTTGCTCCAGTTCTATCAGCTTCGTGGAATTGCATACTGTACAATGAACAAAGAAGTAATGAGATTTGGTTTCTTTGTTTGGAATGATACGTGTAACATGTAATAAAGAGTTCAGACTTACAGACAGAACGCCGCAACGAGATTAACGTCCATTTTATCTAGCTTGTAGAGGGCGTAAAGGTCTCGGAAAGAGATAAAAAAATATCCCATTAGGACCACTCATGAAAGCGCCTTCCAGGACGGCGACGCTTATGAAACCGAGACCCTTCCTAGATGCCTTGATATACCATTCGTGCATTACCCTCATTTCCCATGGTAGCTTGTTCATAAGATAAGTTGGCAAGAATGGCTTGCCATACTCATAAGTTTCAGGCACATCGGCAGATAACTAGGATTGCACTTCATCTTGGGTCGCTAGTACTTACTTCTGGGAGTCTGAGATGACATGAGCAAGTTCTTTTCTCTTCTCAGAATTCCTGAAAGCCGAAAACATGAACTTCTCCTTATCCTTGTCAATCTCCTTTGGGTCGTATGTCGATATCAACTTTGGAATTATACGACGAGGTTCCAAAGGATTAGACTTCGGTTCGGATGTAGTATCTTCTGGTATGTGCACTTGTTCTACCAGAGCAGATTGGGGTGTAGGTGGAGAGGCTTGAACTGAGGACAGAGCCAGGGGAGGCATGCTGTTTAGGTGGGGAGGTGGGAGAGGCTTGAACTGGTTGCGGAGCCGGGAGAGCAGGCTGTTGAGAAGGGGAGGGTGGTGGTTTAGGTTGGTGAGGCGGTGACCTAAGCAGTGGTGGTGACGCCGGATGTCGAGGTGACGGTGGTTCAGGAGGCGACGGTGGTGCAGGAGCGGCAGCTGTCCTTGCCTGCGATGAGGATGGAGTTGAAGATCCTGCTGCTAGAATGGCCGCGGTCAGGATTATGTCTCTGCGGTGCCACAAGATAAACTGATTCACTGCATCACCGAGAAGTTCAATCCCCTCAGGTGCAGGTATGTCTAGCCCCAAGGAAATGTGGTCGCTATGGACCTTGGCGACATGTACCCTTGCGTAATCCTCAGGGATTGCCGTGTTGTGGAATTGACGTCCGGGTATCGCTAAACCCGTTGCAACCTCCTTAGTCTTTCTAGCGCGGCCGATAGGTACGACGAGACTGCACGGAGTTGGTCCAGTTATACTATCCACAGGGAAGGGAGTTGTCTCCATTGAGCCTACACTGTTGGGTACATTAGTTGTTTGCTGTGCGGATTGTGTGGGTTGCTGGCCATCAGGGAATAATCTTGGAAAGGTTGTCGGGTTTTCAGCTGCCAATGAGTAGAAGTGTTCCTTCACTTGCGCATAGATTTTGTCTGATAGTTGTTCTTTGTATTTGTCTCTCTTCTTATAGCTTGGTGCGTCTTGTGGAAACCCTATCTTTCAACTTGTCTTTAAGGACAAACCCCTTACACGTCCAGAGTGTTCGGCGGTCCCCAACACCGCAGTAAGCTGGTCTCGCTCCCTCCGTGGGATGAACTATCCTGATCTTTCTTTCTCGACTATCTGCTGCAAATTAGTAGTCACTTCTTCTATGTCTGGAGTCTCGAATAGTATGTCTCCCTCATCCGAGACTTGATCTGTGCTGCGCACCCAAACCCAGTTCTTGCCACGTTCCGCCATGGGGTCTACCAGCAGAGGTTTGCCGGCCGCTGTAAATCTTTGCTCGGTCTCCCGCCATTGATCAACGTGCCCAGCGTATCCGCTCGACCCCAATCTATGGGGATATCTGTTCTTCTTGGCGAGCTCGGACATTTTTTTCCTCAAAGCCAATGCTTCAACTGTTGTATGATCCGCAACAAACGTATCCCAGTCAGCCTGCGATATATGTCCATATTCCGTGAACGGTGGGAGATTCTTCTGAACATAATCCCGATTTAGATCGGATTTCCACTGTCGCCATCGATCTCCCATCTTTTTAAGTGCGTAATCTCTTCCCCTGACCTCTGATCTAGGAGGGTACACAAAATACTTCTGCAACTCATTCCAGAGAAGTGTCTTGATGTTGTCGTCCACCGTTTCCCTTAACTTGACATTAATGGGACAACGCGTCCTGACTAGAGTGCCACAGGTGTTGCTAAACTTGGACCGCACTATCGGTGGCTCAACGGGCTTCCTATCCTGATCGAGAGCAATCACATTGTAAATTTCCTTGGGTAATTTATTCTTACTTCTCTCACCACGTCTTTTTTTCCCACTCCCGCCTACACTTATAGATGTATCTGTACGTTCAGGTGCAGACGTAGCAGTGTCCATCTCAACTTCTTCCTCTCTCCTAGTCCTCACGGCTTTACGTTTCGAGCGGCGTCGGACTACCATCTGCATAGTATAGGTAACTCTCTACATCATTAGGTTCATGTCACATCATAGTTAGTAAATAATATATGGCTAACAATATTCAGCACTTAAGGCCTGTTCCATAGGTATGTAGTCCGGATCATCATCGCGAGGGGCGACTTGTGTTATTTCCATTGGAAACGGGTCACTTGGTGTGCGCCACGTTTCTTCACTGGAAGCGTCATGTTGCTTGTTGCTACCGGATTTTTGAGGAGCGTTACCTTCTTGAGGCGCTATTGGTGCGTTCGATGGAACCTTATCGTTTGACATCTTCCAACTTGACGTAAAAAAATTTGACATAAGTCCCAATTTGACGTAAGTCCCAATTTAACATAATTTGACATAAGTCCTAATTTGACGTAAGTCCCAATTTAATATAAGTGCCAATTTTAACATAAGTCCCAATGTAACATAAGTCACAATTTAACATAAGTCCCAATTTAACGAATATGTCCCAATTTTAACATAAGTCCCATTTTAACATAAGTACCAATTTAACATAAGTCCGAGATTGACACAAGACACAATTTAACATAATTCCGAGATTGACATCAAACTCAATGTTAAAATAAGTGCCAATATAACATAAGTCCCAATTTAACATAAGTGCCAATATAACATAAGTCCCAATTTAACATAAGTGCCAATATAACATAAGTCCCAATTTAACATGTCTCATTTTGACATAAGTCCCAATTTAACATAAGTCCGAGATTGACACAAGTCACAATTTAACATAATTCCGAGATTGAACATAATCCACAATTAAACATTCTCAAAATTGCACAATTAAACATTCTCAAAATTAAACAATCCACAATCCACAATTGCACATTTCACAATCCACAATTGCACATTTCACATTTCTTTTTTTTTAAAGAAAATGTTACCGGGGGACTTGGGACCGGAGGAGCCGGTGCGGCGGTGGCGGGGAGGTATTGCCGGCGGCGACGGCGGTGGCAGAGAGGGATACTACTTGGGGAGGAGCCGGCGGTGGCGGGGAGGACTTGGCGGCGGCGACGCGGCGAGGGGGGAGAGGTCCTGGCGGCGGCGACGGCGACGACAAGGGGGACGACTTCGGGGAGGAGCCGGCGGTAGCGGGGAGGACTTGGCAGCGGCGACGCGGTGAGGGGGGAAAGGTCCTGGCGGCGGCGACGGCGATGGCGAGGGGGATGACTTCGGGGAGGAGCCGGCGGTGGCGGGGAAGACTTGGCGCTGGCGACGGCGAGGGGCCGGGGAGAGGTCCTGGCGGCGGCGACACGGCGACGGCGAGGGGGACGACTTCGGGGAGGAGCCGGCGGAGGACTTGGCGGTGAGGGGGAGGTCTTGGGGACGAGCCGGCGGTGGCGACGCGGCGAAGGGGGAAATTTTGGCAGCCTGGCGGCTAGGGTTCGCGGGCGCCGGGACTTAGAAAATTTTGGCTCCCCGCGCTCCCTATATATAGGCGCAGATCATCGCATGCGGGTGGCTTAAGCGGCCGCATGGAAAAATGATCTTTCCATGCGGGCGACTTAAGCTGGCTGCATGCGAAAATGATCTTTCCATGCGGAACGTTAAGCCAGCCGCATGCGAAAATGATCTTTCCATGCGGGCGGCTTAAGTCGCCCGCATGGAAAGATCTTTTTACCAAATAAACTCATATTTTTTCTTTCATCTAAATAAACTGTACATATATATTTTTTCCAATATTTTGGTACAACAAAAATTCCAAATATTTTAGGCAGTAAGAAAACTCATGAGTAAATTTCACAAAACTACAAATACTTTGGTCAAATTATCACAACACTATAGATTTAAAGTGATGTATCACAGAACTACATATAACAATAAATTTATCACAAAACTATAGATTTAATGTAATTGTTTTAAGTTTTGTGATTAAATTGTCATTAAATCTGTAGTTTTGTGATAATTTGATCAAAGTATCAGTAGTTTTGTGAAAATTACTTAAAACTCATTACCAAATGTTACATGCTAATGAGTACAACATAAGGGGCACTTAAATTCATCCGGATACATTTGGAACACAATGACAACTAAAGGTTACAAAATAACTATGACTTAATAACCTTGGCAACACCATCTGCTCGAACGTACGACATATTCGCTTCATCGATTGTTCTCTCAACCTTCTTAATTCGCATAGGAAGATCAGTAAACAATGGTACATCGTCGAACTGGTTGTAATCATTGGGGTCTTCGATGTTGTCGATGCCGACGATCTGTTGCTTTCCGGATATGACAATAGTTTTTCTTTCATCCGAAGGGTCCTTCACATAAAACACTTGAGCCACACGCTCTGCTGAAACCCATGGATCATCCTTGTGGCCTGTTTTACTGTGATCGACTATTGTTAGCCCGTAGTCATCAACGGAAACCCCTGTTGTGTCTTTAACCCATTCACAACGGAGCACAGGGATCTGGATGTTCAGGCCATAGTCCAGTTCCCATATTTAATGTATGGTCCCATAATACAACTTCTTTTCACCACTCGTGTCAATCACTTCGACACGGATCCCACTGTTTTGTGTGGTGCTTTTCATATCCTTCGTAGTCGTATACAAGGTAAATCCATTGATGTTGTAACCTTGCCATGAATTGACAATACTTGAAGGCCCACATGCCAGTCTTTGTAAAGTAAGTTCCTCCACAGAATTACCAACTGGCAGGTTTAGATCTTTGAACCACAGAGGAAAGCGACGCTTGTGCTCTCTTGATACCCAATCATTGGATCGCCCTGGGAAGCAGGCTTTGATTTCTTCAAGGTGTCGCTCAATGAATGGCTCAACGATAGCGAGCTATTTAAGAACGCTGTGTACCCCTTCCAGACAATCTCCCTTCGTGTCGATGAACAGGAATCCCAATGGCATTAGCATTCTTTATGTAATCCATACAACACTCGACCGCCTCTTCAGTTGTGTATCCCTCTATCATTGATCCTTCGGGGTGAGCGCGATTGCGTACATAGCCTTTGAGGATCGACATGTAACGCTCATAGGCCCACATCTGATGTAAGTATAAGGGACCAAGTTCAATAATCTGAGGAATGATGTGAACGATCAAATGCTCCATCATATCTAAATATGATGGTGGGAAATACATCTCAAGCTGGCATACGATCTCGACAGCAAATGTCTGAAGGGGACCAAATTCCAGAGGATCAAATACCTTCTGCGAAATTTGATTGAAAAAGTAGCACAACTTTGTTATAACAACCTTGGTATGGACTGGTTTGACTGCCCTTATAGCAATTGGTAGGAATACCGTTAGCAACCTATGGCAGTCATGCGCATTGTATCCGGAAATGGTCAAATCCTTTATTGATACTAGCTTCCTGATGTTCGATGAGAAACCAGTAGGCACTCTAACCCCTTGTAAACATTTACAGAAGGCTTTTTTTCTCTTCAAGTGTCAACGAGTAACAAGCAGGAGGAATCTCGGTCTTTCCATTTGGCAGCACTACTGGGTGAAGGTCATGCCGTATGGCCAAATCTACAAGGTCATTACGTGACTTCAATCCATCCTTCGTCTTACTCGGGATGTCCAGCAATGTGCCAATGGTGCTATCAAACACGTTCTTCTTGAGGTGCATAACATCAATTGCATGTCGAATCTCTAGGTCCTTCCAGTAATCTAAGTATCTGAAGAAAATTGAGTGCTTCTTGAAAGGCAACGTAGTATCTTTGTCACCATCACCTTTCTTCCTCTTTACTGTCTTCTTCTTTCCCTTGCCATATACAACCTTAATCTTCTTTGTTATCTCATACACGTATGTACCACTTTGTGCTTCTGGGGCAGTGTCATTCTCCACTGTATTATCGAACAATCTGGCCATCTTACGGTACCTGTGTCTTTGTGGTAGGAACCGTCGATGTCGCATGTACACTATCTTCAAAGACGACGTCAGGTATTTGTACGAAGTTTTCTCCAAACATATCAGACATATGAGTTTCTTCACTTGATACATGTTTGATGCTACAAAGTTAGGCTTAGGAAGCAACACACGCAACAAACTCATCAGATCGTTAAAACTTGTGTCCGACCATCCATGTTTAGCCTTCAATCTCAGAAATTCAAGCACTGAACGCAATACTATGAAATCCTTATCACATCCCTTCGTTTCATCATAAAGAAGATCCTTCGATGCCTTCTCTAATACCTGCCAATTCTCCAATCCTCGTGACCTGCCCGTTAGCACCTCTGGTTCAACATGGCATAGCATATCCTCTAAATCAAAACCACCCTCGAAATCATCACTATCGGTGGAAACATCGACATCCATTCTTTCATGGGACATGTCTTCGATTATAAAATTCTCTGCCTCATTCATCTCGAAACTTAACTCTTCATCGTCATCTTTGGGATTGGCGAATTCCCCGTGATAAGTCCAAACCTTGTAGTTGGCGGTGAATCCGTACTCCATTATGTGACCCAATATTTCACCAGGCTCTACCAACAATTTCTGATTCTTGCAATGACGGCACGGACAAAAAATCTTTGTCATATTCTCCCTCAAAGCATGCGCCTTAGCCTAATCAATAAATTTAGATGCTTCCTTAATAAATATCAGCTGCGTTCTCCGCATCTCATACATCCATGATGACCGATCCATCTATTTATATAAAGACAAAAAAGTTACAGATAAAAAAAATAGACCGCAGGTATTTTATATAAAAGTTTAAATGCATTTGTCCCTCCAAAAAAATTACAACAATACATGTAACTAGTATGTACAAGTGATTACATGCAAAATTTGCCCATCAAAACATATATTTTGAAGCTAGATTTTGCAAAAACTAGCTAGAACAAACCTTGTCAAAATATTAAAAAAACTCCACTTTCCACCAACGAAATATAACAAAAATGGTGCCGAATGAAGGAGGAGAGAGAGTTCTTCACCTTTTGTATAGAGTTCAAGCAAAAATTTCAAGTTGAAAACCTCCCCCCCTAATTGTTGCTTGCTTTATGAGAGAGAGAGCTTCATTTTCAAATGGTCGAGCTTGGGCCTGGATGAGCATATATGGCCGATCATTGCATGCGGTCCCTTAAGCCAACCGCATGCGAAGATCCATTATCGCATGCGGCTGCTTAGGACAGCCGCATGTGATAATGGGCCTATTTTCGCATGCGGCCGTCTTAAGCAGCCGCATGCCCTAATACATGCGGCCCCTTAAGATGGCCGCATGCGAAAATAGGCCTATTATCGCATGCGGCTATCTTAAGCAGCCGCATGCGATAAAGCATCTTCGCATGCGGCTCGTCGACTCGCCCCCGAGGGGGCGATTTTTCCAGGCGCCGACACAACCGCCCGCATGGAACCAACCCCCCCCCCCCTCGTACAGAAAAACCGTTTCTGTAGTAGTGAAAATCCAACCTGTTTCACTTATGCATATGCTTATTTGTACGACTTATTTATAATTAAAAAATAATTTTGGGGTAGGACTATCTACCTCGCATTCGAATGATTCTTTGTTAGATCTCAGTCAAAAAAAAAAGAACGGTAGGATTCAACGCCACATCAGCAGAAGAAAATTGCATGTTTTTCCTTCCTCTCCTTAGTGGGTTTGGGTTCCTTTTAGCCAAGCTCCGCAAACAAAAATAACAGGCAAAAATAAAAAAGGGAAATTGCGAAAAGCACCTCATAAATCACTTGAAGTTTGACATTCACCCCATAAGTTATTTTGTTGTAAATGACTATCCCCCTACTCAGTTTTATTGAAAAAACCATCCTAGTGCGCACGTGCTTAATCGAATCATATGTTTTTCATAAACTATGAGCCGTCAATGTGGTCTTTACCAAACTTAAATACTTCTACTAATATAGTCTTAACACCTTTTTTAGAGATTCAACAAATAGAATTGCTGATGAGATCTTAAACGTTGTCGCATTGAGTTTCGTTTTATGCACACAAAAATTCAATGAATCCAGAAGAATAAGCCTAATGCAAGCACTTGGATAAGATTGACACGGCTAGCTTAGCCTATGATAGCTCTACATCGGTGCATAACAGGCTAATGCGGTTAAACATGTTCATACTAGGGTGATTTTTGCAACAAAATTAAATAGGGATGGGCATTTAATAAAACTATAGAGGTAGCCCTCACACATGCACATGCATCTTATTTGATGTTGTTTTAATTTGTGTTAAGAATGTTTTATGTGTGGGTGACTTTTTAAAAATAATATCGGACTCTATTGTAAACTTATTTAAATTACTTGGAACTATGCGGTTTTGAAATTATGAGAAAATATTGTGTTGTAATAATGGAGTTGGTTCTTATGAAACTATCATTTGTACCATGTGTGTTTCTTTTTTTAATATTTAGCATATCTTATTTTTGAAGTTTCTACTCTTTAAGTAACAAAATTTTTATACTATATATGTATTAATGAATTTTAGGATATATTAATTGAAGATATTTTATATTAAAAAATATGGCTATTTACTTCTACTTTTTTTATACGCTTTCTTATTTTGTTTGAAAAATGAATTTGATTTGAAAGAAGGGCACAATTTAGGTAACCATCTGATAGATGTTTTGTTTTTCTCTTAGATTTTCTAGGAGTTTTTTCTAATTTATTAAACCACCAAGTAACATCTTGATAAACTCTACACCAATTGGTTCTACTGCTATGTTGGATCCTGATGAAAATGGTGAAACTGTGGATCAAAAGGAGTATAGAAGTTTGATTGGATCTTTGTTGTACCTAACTGCTTCTAGGCCAGACATATAATTTGCTGTGTGTTTGTGTGCACACTTTTAAGCTTCTCCTCGTGCTTCACATCGTCAAGCGGTCAAGCGAATAATGAGATATTTGAATCATACACTTGAGTTTGGAATTTGGTATTCTACTTCATCTTCTATATGCTTAAGTGGTTATTCCGATGCTGATTTTACGGGTTGTAGAATTGATAGGAAGAGTACTAGTGAAACATGTCATTTTCTTGGTACATCATTGATAGCATGGTCTTCTAGAAAACAATCTAGAATAGCTCAATCAACTGCTGAATCAAAATATGTTGCTTCTACTAGTTGTTGTTCTCAGATTCTTTGGCTTATTTCAACCTTGAAAAATTATGGTCTTGCTTTTGAGAAGGTTCCTCTTTATTGTGACAATACAAGTGCTATAAACATTGCTAAGAATCATATACAACACTCACGCACAAAGCACATTGATATTCGCTTTCACTTTTTGAGGGATCATGTTGAGAAGGGAGATGTTGAATTGAAATTTTTGGATACTAAATTGCAACTTGCGGATATTTTCACTAAACCATTGGATTCGTCTCGCTTTGCTTTTCTTCGTGGAGAGTTGGGAATTATTCATCCTTTTGGCATGGTTTGAGGGGGAGTTTGTGCTCTTGGTTTTATCAAGCAATATTTGAATGAATTAAATTGAAGAGAGAGCTTTGTTGATACATATAGTATTTTATTGTGCATGCTAGCAATTCTATGAAGGTTTATTTGTCACTAGCATAGCTTGTATGTATTCTAGTCTTTTCATGAGGCTTAGATTTTGCTTTTAAGGGAGATGATGCATGACATTTAAATTCCTATACTTGAATTAATGAAATATGCAATGTTGATACTAGAGCATAGTTTGGATAGTAAATGCTTATATATATGCTGTGTTGAATTGTTATTTCTCAAATAGCTTTGAAAGTGCTTATTGTGCAAGAGAATAAAAATATCTATGAGAGAAAAAAATAAATACTGAATCCTTGTAAACAGTCTTGATGACAAGGACGTATTCGATGTGAGCAAAAATAATGGATGCCAAATCCTTGGAAACAGTCTCGACGACAAGGACATTTCCAGAATAATTGAGAGAAAAATATGAGCAAAAATAGGGTCAAATAAATGTGAAAAAATTCTCTTGGTTGTTTTGTGTTAGAGCTAATTTGAGAAAGAGTAATAGTTGCAATAGGTATAAATGTTTGGGTTTATTTTTCAACCTATGTGCTTATAAAGATGTTGCATTATAAATCGTTTGAATTCATGAATTTTTATTGCATTATTGATCTTAATTGTAAGATTTTTGGTTCATGATTATACTCTAATGCATGCTTGCTATATAATTTATGGGGTATCTTCTTTTTATTGCAACACATGACATGACCTGCTATATGTATGATGCTAAGCTCTTGATTATTAATGAACATAATTCTTATGCTTGATGAAATTATTGTCAAAAGGGGGGAAGAGATAGAAAAAGTGCAAGTTTTTCAGGTCAAGGGAAATTCTTTCTTTTCAAAAGGGGGGGAAATTTTCTTTTGAATTTTTGAGCACTCCGATGCTTTTTACCATTTTTTGTTTTTAATTTTCCAAACACCAAAACATTTTTGATGGGTTTGGCAATGTGTTCATCAAGGGGGGTATAGTAAAATTAAAGTGTGTTTGATTATTCTTTGGTGATGAACAATTGGCATATGAGATTATTGGTTTTGATATTTGGAGATTATTGGCAAAGTAGTTTTGGAGATGATTGGATTTCTGCAGGTGATTGATAGGGACTGCTGTTGTCGGGTCTGGTCAGACCGAGCTGTTAACGACGAAATTTGGTAAGCCTCGGAGTTATCATCGGCTTAAGAGTCTGTATCGGCTTCAGAGTGCTGGGGTAAGCCGATGATGAAATTATCAATCGTCGGCAGTCGGATTCTTAGTAGATTCGGTTAAGGAAATAAAGGAAGCTTATCTAGAAGAGTCCGAGTTCAAGGAGGATGCGGCATGGCAGTTTATCTATTAATTAGGAATAGTTTGTTAGTTTCCTTTTATCTTTACGAAAGTGTATTTAGTGTCCGATAAGGACTTTATGTTTTCCTTTTATCTTTAGGAAAGTTTCTTTCTTGTCCGACAATGACTAGTATCTACCCATGGGTATAAATATGTACACCCGGGGTCATTGTAATCTATCAATCTCTCGATCAATACAACTACTCTCGGCGCATCGCCACCCTCTTTCCTGAGGTTTTTACTTATCAACCGGCGGAATTTGGCACCTGACGCGGGGCTGCATCGGCTTTCGATCTCCGGCGAAGGGGAAAGTCCTACGTTCCACCGGCCCTGGTGGATCTATTGGCTACATTGGTGTTGTTCAAGGCTGCATCGCTTCGATCTCTTGGATCGCTCTGGTTTGGTTGATATATTTACCTACCTGATATCTCAATTCTATCTCTAGTTGCATTGTGTTTAGAGACGCATCGGTTTAGTTGTAACTGTCTCGGTTAGGTCCGATCTTTTGTCTTAGCCGATATATCTCTACAATCCCAATGCTGTTATAAATAGATTTGTTGTATCCATCACATTAGATAGATCTATCGGCTCATCGAGTATTATATTATCACATACAGTCTAGTGCTGCATCGGTTAGGTTCGACCTACTAGATTGTTGTTGATAATATAAATCTTGTTAAGCCGATAGGTTCATGCTAATGTTTTATCGGGGTGCTAGCCGATAAGTTATCTGGACGTTGCATCGGCTTGTAAGGATTGCATATACATATAAGTTGTATTTAGCCGATCGCAACAAAGCTTTTACTGTTTAATCTAATCTTGTGGATTTTATGACATCGGACCTCCAGCCGATGTATACTTTAACCTTCGGATTAATACTTGTTCTACTATATGATATTGTTAGCTGATTGGTTTCTACTAGCTTATCTTGCTATATTATATTATCATCAACCAATTGCCTTCATATCATTATATACATTGGACATATAGCTGATAGCTTAAAACCCTATCGCTATCGGCTAGCATCGGCTATCGGCTAGAACTACTACATCGGCTTGTCAGCCGATCGGCTCATTGATCTACTATTTACATATCTTGTCAGTTGCAGGATCAAACTGACTGGCACGCCCGCACCTCACTAAGATTTGGACCTGCACTGGAGCTAAGCAAATCTCCCAGGCCAGTGTGTGTTTTTCGCATCAATACGGGCAGATGCTGCCGGTCAGACCGGAGGTCTGTGTGCGGTCAGACCGGCCAGCCCGTGGTCTGACCGGCCGACTCTGTGTCGGTTTCGGTTTCGGTTTCGGGTTGTTTTTGTTGGATATCTGTGGATAATTTGTGTTTACGACTTCTAGATGGATACTATGCGTATGTAATACTGTTGTGTGATAACATTGAGTTAAGTTGGAGATAGCTTGTGCACGGATATTGTTTCTTTGTTTGATTCATGTGTAGGTAATCTTTATGCCTCTGGAGAGTGTTGCCGGTGATGGATCGGGAGTCAACTTGGGAGAAGATGACGTCCGGACGATCAGGATATCATGAGGGATGCTTAGGGTAAAGATTGATGCACGTGGTTGGTGAAGATTTCATATGGCATACGATGAAGATATTGTGTGCGTATGGGATGCGGAGTTATATTTTGGATGGAGTCCAAAATTGGTACAATTGGAGTTTGTAATGTTCGTTTCTTGTACCGGAAGGTTTCCTAGGGAATTAGGACTTCTTGTATGAGTTGGGTTCGTGGCTTTAGGCTGCCTAACTCGGGTATATATAGAGAGGGAGAGTATGGCCTCCCGGTATGCGTTTTAGAGTGAGTTGAGTTGCGACAAAGTTATGGTTTCGAGTTTTGTCGAGATTTTTGTAAGGAGTGCTGTCGTTGCACTTTGTAAACACGGAGATAAGTAATATAGTATTAATCTACTTTGAGAGTTCTTCGATTTGTATTTGCTCGGGTGCGGTGGTCCAACCGACGAGATACCGGTGGTCTGACCGGTGGCATCGGCACGGTCAGAGCGGTGGGAGCACGGCGGTCAGACCGGCGTTGACAGAAGGTGACAGCAGGTGATCTTCAGCGGTCAGACCGGCGCATCTACTCTGGTTAGACCGCAGATCATCAAAATTCGAGGGTAACTTTTAATTCCCCCCCCCTCTGGTTGCTTTGGTATTAGGTGTTCGATCCTACATTTCCGTGATACATCATCCATGTTTGAGTCGGTTTTAATTTGATATTTCAGTTTTATTCTATATACCTAATAAAAAAAAAATTTTATGCTATGTCCAGATTTTTTTTGTCGCCGCCACTGTTTTTTTCATTGACGTTTTTTTTTCTTGCACGCGGTAAGGGCTTTCGGTTTTTTGGTTTTCCTTTCGTCACCGTCTCTTTCCTTCGCTAGGCCGAAGCCTAGCTCTGTCACCACGTCGATATGTCTCTCCATGCGTTTCCTCATCTAATTGATTACAAAATCGATTCCCCACTCATCCCTCATCATTTTCCCATGATTTTTCCCTTCAATTCTTCAATTCTCTCCATTTAACCATCGCCGATGATGGCCGGCCAGCAAGCTTTCTCAACCGTTTATATCCCGAGTTTTGTTCGCTCCAATTTTAGAAAAAACGGAAAGAGAAGATCGAGTGGATCAAAATTCCTAAACCAATTTTAGGAGACCGAGAAAGATTCGGTCAGATTTAATGGGAGATAATCAGCTCCAGCATCGTTACCATTTTCTGGAGGTTGAAGACGGAGACCCATGGTTCCACATGTGGGTTGGGCCAAAGAAAGGTAGGCTGAGTGGAGGGATGTAGAATAAGTATAACGTATACTGATTAAAAACATCTTACCTGTTGCAACGTACGGGGATTTTTTCTAGTATATATATTGTTTGTATACGTACTTATACAAAGTTTGTTTACGTATGTATTAAAAAGCAAAAACCGAAAAAAAGCCAAAAGAAAAACCGGGAAAAAAAACAAAAACAAACGAAAGAAGCTGCCATGCGTCGTCGATCCCGCACCACGTGCCGCGCCGCGCGGGGGGACCGGCGCGCGGAAATCCGCGGATTGGGGGCAACGGATCGGAGGCGACAAATTAAAGTGCGGCGCGCGCTTTATTGCTTTGGCAAAGTTTACGTATGTTTTTTTGCTTTATTTATTTAATAATAAAGGGATCGATAAGCTTTATTGCTGGTGTGGTGCTCACCTGATCTCCCAAGCAAGTTCGATATTCTCGACTTAAATAGGCTGGCCATTTTACTAAGCAAAGCTGAAGTAAGCCTAGCTAGCTAGCCAGAATACTGAAGGTGTGTGGTGTGTTGTGGCTGGACGGCGGCGATGGCTGAGCTCACGGCGGGCGCCGTGAGCTCGCTGTTGGGCCTCATCCGCAACGCGGAGCTGATGATGTCGGGCCGCGCCAAGGAGGACATGCAGTTCATCAAGGATGAGATGGACAGCATCAACGGCACCCTCATGTACCTCACCGAGAATAAGGCCTCCCACGACGACCAGGTCCGGGCGTGGATGAAGCAGGTCCGTGATATCGCCTACGTCGCCGACGACTGCATCATGCTCTACCGCCGCGACCTCACCCCGCCGGAGCCGGGCTTCTGGCCCTGGCTCCGCCACGTCCCGACGTGGCTGAGCACGGTGCCCACCCGCCATCGCCTCGCCAAGAAGATCCACGAGCTCAAGGACCGTGTCCGCGAGGTCGGCGAGCGGCGGCAGAGGTATGGAGTGGTGGGGGAGATCCCGACGAAGAATGCGGCGTCTTCTTCCGGCCACGGGTCTCAGACGGCGCCGTCTTCTGATGCTGCGGCGGCCACAGCTGCAGCTGATGCTCGAGCAGATGAAGAGGACGACGACCAGAATCATGCAGCAACGGCGACCGTCGTCGATGGTCGTCCTGACCGCCGAAGAGCTCTAGAGCCTCGCACTCTAGAGGACTACTGCTGCGAGAACCTGCACAAGTGGCTTAAGGAATTCAACACAAAGAGGGGTTCAATGGTGCCATTTATCGCTGTTGAGGCACCGCGTCCAGAGGATGCCGCCGCCGTTTCTTCAATAGTCTCGTATGTGGCGGCGGAGGCAGCTGGTTTCAATCCCGCAGTCTGGGTCAATCTCCCGCTGCTGCACGCGGAATTTGATCTGCCACTTGAACCCTGGGAAATTCTCTGCTACATCCTGGGGGAGCTCAAGCCTAGATCCCAGCCCGTACAAGCACAAGGCAGCAGAGATCAACGCAAGCAGAAGCAGGAGGAGGGAGCCAAAGATGACAAGGCCATGGGCAGTGACGACGACGACGACAACCTTCAATCGCAAGCCTCCGATGAAAAATGGCAAGTGTTTGATGAAATGTGGGAAGAGATAGAAAAAAGGAATTTCGACGACCGCATTGAACAACTCAAGACGAAGATCGACAGCATCAAGGACAAGAAAACGACCAATGAAATCGAGAAAACGGTGAGAAGCCAAGAAAAGGTTAATCTCAACGCTCTTGTCTACAATAAACCTTTGGGCATACTTTTCCTGGCATTGCTGCCTCCCATGCCAAATGATGTAAAGTCGGTGAGGCGTGCCCTGCGTACCTTAGCATCGGGCGAGGCGAATATTATCAGAAAAATTGCAGAGGCGCTTAAAATTCATATGGAAGCATCAGAGGTGAACAAGATTCATCTCAGTAAGAAGCAATATGTAAACATCCTGAGGGAAGTGTTCCCGACAGTCAGCAGCACGCCACTGCAGCAGGATAAATCTACCACCAAGTCCACTGCACTAGGACCAAGTGCTGCTGCTACTATGTTAGGCAAGGATCAAATCAAAGAAATTGTCCACAAGGCTATACTAGACAAGCAATTGGAGAAGCACTTGGAAGTGGCTGATGCTATTGAAGAAACTAAGAACAAGATAGGGGATATCAAGGAGAAGATTAAAGTCCAGCTGGTGATCCAAGGGATTGTGGATAAGATCAAAGACCATTTGGAGAAGGATAAAAGGACCCTGATTATCCTCCAAGATGATAAAGGCTTCTTGTCTTCGTGCGAGGAGACCACCATGAATGCTTTAAGTCTACTGGGTTACACTTGCGCTGATGCAATGGTCGTGGTTATCACAAAGGAAAGCCAAGTGGCCAATAAATTTTGCTATCCACCGCGAGAGCCTATTACCTATTCTATTGCTGGTCTCTATCATGATACCGTGCTCCAGCTTACAAGTCAGCAGGCGAAACAAAACAATAACTACAATTCCCAGCTTTTCCGTGACATCTTGGACAAGTGTGATCCAGATGAGTTCTGCATGAAGATGTTTGCTCATGCTTTGTATGCTGAACCCAATAGGAGCAACAATGATCTGCGCAAGTTGTATAAAACCCTGGTTCCACAAAAATCGCTAGCCAGTAATGCTACCAAGGCTAGTCCTGAGCCTGACAAAAGCAATGCTAAGAAGATATTCGAGTTCTCATACAACGACATGCCTGCAAGATACTTGTCCTGCTTGCTGTACCTAGCTATCTTCCCTCAAGGCCAAAGCATCAGGAGATCAACCTTACAAGCACGGTGGATTGTAGAAGGGCTGATAACCGGGAAGGGCGATTGGCCTAGTGCAAACTGTGCCGTGCGTAATGCTGAGAGATGTTTTGACGCGCTCATCGATCGGTGGCTTGTTTATCCAGGGGATGTTACTGCTGCAGGAAAGGTCAAGAGCTGCATGGTAGACAATCTTGTCCATGAGTTCATCACCAAGGCTGCCAAGAAGAAACAATTTGTGAAGGAAAGCCAATTGCATCACTTGGCTCACCACTTCTCTATTTTTAGCAATCTCCGACTCCGCCGCTCTGACAACATCGAAAAGTTCATGCAAAATCTCAAGTATTTTTCACCTTATTTGCAACTGCTCAAGGTGCTGGATCTAGAAGGCTGCCAATCATTTGACAAGAACAACCACTACCTCGAAGACATCTGCAACAAAGTTTTACTGCTTAAGTATCTGAGCCTAAAGGACACAAATGTTGCCCACCTGCCCAATGCTATCAATAACCTTCATGAGCTGGAGGTATTAGATATCCGGCAAGCCAAGGTACCTGAGATTGACACAAAATCTATCATGCTTTTCAATCTGAAGCGCCTACTGGCAGGTCAAGTTTATCCAAGCCCAAGATGCAATAGCACCGGCATGTATCTCAAACGACATGAAGAGACAATATCATCCAGTGTGCGGATTCCTCGCAAGATTGAGAAAATGGTTAAAATGGAAGTAATGTATAGTGTCAACGTTTCACGGGATGGTAATATGTTGACAGAGATTGGAAAGCTACAGCAACTAAGAAAGCTTGGTGTGGTTATCGACGACCATGATGGTCACCTCAGGAAGTTGCTTCAGGCGATCAGTGAGCTGAGTGAGTCCCTCCGGTCTTTATCGATCACTCTAATTGGAACAGGAAGTGAGCAGACTCCTTCCAGCGAAGACATATATGCAGATTGCTTGAAACAACATCCCAAGCTTCTAGAGAGCCTAAGCATCAGTGGAGTGACAGACAAGGTGCAGCTTCTACCATTGTTGGCCAAAGGTCAGGGCAACAGTAACCTTGCCAAGGTAACTATTAGTGGGACCAAGCTGAAGCAAAAGGATCTGAAAGACATCGCCAAGCTGCACAATCTGTGCTGTTTTCGGCTCAGGCATCTATCATACGACGATGAGAAAATCACTTTTGAAGAGAATGAGTTCCTGGAACTCAAGTACCTTATCATAGAGGGCACCAACATGATGAGCATTATATTTAAACAAGGAGCAGCCCCTAAGATTGAGAAGATTATCCTGTCCTTCACGTCCACAACTCATATTCATGGAATTGTTCACCTTCCAAACCTGAAGGAGCTTGAGCTGAAAGGGAATAATAATGATCGGAAGCTTGTTGAATGTCTTGCTGCCGGTGCTCCTCACCTTTCCAAGTTAACACTCGATGGTACCTTGCTGGATCTCAATGAACTGAAAATACTGGCCAATCAGCTACCAAGCTTGCGCAGCCTCAGTCTCAACGGTGACATTATCCCTGTCTCTGGTGATACAAGACATTAACGAACATAAAAACAAACCCATTTTCAATCACCAGTAAGATCGAAAAGGAGCAGAAGAAGAGAAATAACAGATGCAAACGTCTGCATCCTTCATTCGTCCATGTAAAGTTGGTGTGTGCTAGCTGCATGCTCGTGTTTCCGTGACGGAGATGTTCGTGTGCATGGGTCGATATATGTTTGTGTTTGTGTGTGTGTGTGTGTCAGTGTGTGCATTCGCTCTGCTTACTGCCTTAATTGTACTGTCTGCAGCCTGCCTAGCTAGCATGCTCGATCTGCGTGGCTTCATTAATTTCGTCTGCATACTCACGCCCGTGAGGATGCTTAGCTCGGTGCCTCCAGTTGGGCGGACGATCAGTGCATTGCTATGCTCAAATGCTCAATATGGTGGAATCTGGATTTGTGTGTGCATATGTATATGGCATTGGACCCTAGCTAAGGTGTGCTTACATGTAATAATCGTGAGACACGCATCTCGCAGGTTAATTTCTCCAATAATTAACCACCGTGTGACATATTAATTGTTAGAGTTTGTGTCAAATATGGGAAACTATTTTGATCCCACAAGGGGAGGTGCCCTCATTGTTTGCATGTCACTCAAATAGTACTCAAAAAAATTGAAAAAAATTGAAAATATGTATTAACAAGTGATATATCACTCCACAAACATGCAAGTTCGAATTTAACTTTTACATCTCACAACGAAAAAACAAATTAAACTACAACTAGTTAACGTATATTTACAGTCAAATTTATTTTTTTTCGTTGCGAGATATAGAAATTAAATTTAAACTTGCATGTTTGTGGAGTGATATATCATATGTTAATACATCTTGTCAAATTTTTTTATGACGTACAAACAACGAGGGAACAACCGATTAAAGTCCACTCCCGTCGAATATGTGTAGAAAGTTGGTTACAATTTAGGAAGTCGTACTAGGTATTAGGATTAGTTTGAAAGCTGGACTTAGCGACTGTGGGCGGCGTCCAGCCGTGAATTTTTGAAACTCTGATACGCTGTAATATGCTGGATCGAGGAGGAGCGCCTGTAATCAGTGCCACGAGGATATAGGCTTCGGTTAAACCTCATTAACAAATATCGTGCCTCAGTGTCGTCATCGTGTTTGGATCTCCTCCTTCCTCGGGTTGGTTTCCGATGTGATCGTGGGGCCGGTTTAAAACAAGAGCTCTAATACCAATGTAGGCTTCAGCTGAACCTCGTTAACAAATATCGTGCCTCAGTGTCATCATCGTGCTTGGATCTCCTATGGTGTTTCTTCCACGGTTTGGTTTCCGATGTGATTTTGGGGCCAGTTTTATAACAAGTGGTATCATAATCTGCGGGAGATCCATGGTAGAGGCGTGATGGAGGTGCTTCACACCACGCCACTCGCTCTTTATGTCCAGGGAGGGACATGTGCGTAAGGTGGAGCACAACGGCTATCAACGGAATTTGATCGGTGGATCGAACACTTCAGGCGGTGGTCCAATCCTTTCGATGGTTCCTTTCAACAGGGAAATGACCAGACGTGGTGCTCAGGTTGATGGCGGCGGAAGTGATTGGCAATCCAATCAGTGGGTCGGACACCTCGGGCGGGTGGCCCAGACTTTCCGATGGTCGGACACTTCGGGCGGGTGGCCTAGACTTTCCAGTGAGCTACTCTCAACAGGGAGACGTGGGACCCAGAGTTGATTGAAGCTAGAGGCGATCGGCATTCTCGGTGGGTGGATTGAACACTTTGGGCGGGGTGGCTCGAGCCTTTCAATGAGCTCCGTTCGACAGGGAGATGGCTAGACGTAGCGCTGAGGTCGTACGGTGTCTAGGAAGAAGGCATGCGACTTGTCGGCTTCAGCCCGCGACTAGATTGATGGCATTCAATCAGAAGTCAAAGTGGGTGGTTCCTAGAGGCTGTTTTTGGAGGTGTTGACGACAAGGTACTGCATGGAGGATTGCTACTTAGCGGCGTACATCGATGGATGGCAGAACAGAGAAGAATCAGCATAGGGTCCACACAAATTGCCGGCGGAAGTTGTTGACGGTGTCGATGGTCGTGCTGTGTGTGCTTACTTTAGAGCGAGGATGTCGCTGGGGTACATGAAGCTTGGAATTGGAGGTCAGGGTCGCGGCCGTGTGCGCGGTTTTGCGTCGAGGCCAGCGACGGAGACAGAAGCGGCGCTAGTAGTAGCAGACCCGGTTTGGGTTCATGCAGAGGTAGGAGGCCGTGGTAAAAAGGAGTTGAGCACGGGTTCGGCTTCAATACACACGACAAAAAAGAGATTGAGAAGGATACCGCGTCGGAAACGAAAGGGGGAAGAGGAGGATTCAATTTGGACTCAAAATTGGATGATTAATATCCCAAAATTGCAGCAGGGATTCCACGGGGATTGAGCAAAATCACAAGACAAGGGCTAGACCAAACCTCCGATTTCGTGGGCAGCGTGGTTTGTTGGCGACGAACTCGGGCGGCGGTGTACGGCTTCGGCGAGCAGCAGTACAGGCCGTGGAGGAGCTCGACGCGGGCCGGCTCCAGTTGGTGGTGGCTGCAGCATCCTCAAGGCGGCGCATTGGGCACGGCGTTGGTTTCCGTGGGCGTCGGTGTGAGGCGGCAGCGAGCTTCCGGGAGACGGCGGCGATTCCCCATCTCGACGGGACCGGCACAGCGGCGTCGGTTCGTGGAGAGGCTGAGGAGGCGCAGGCCTCCTGGCGGCGGCGCTCACCGGGCGGCTCCCAAGCAACGGCGGCGTCTGGATCCAGGAGGACGCATCTTCTGGTGGAAGGGGAGACCGAGGTGGTGAGGCGGCGTGTGGCTCTGGTGCTCTGCTCGCGATTGGTGGGCGGCGGTGCACTCGGACCGAGGGAAGCGCGCAGAAGAGCGAGAAAGCCGAAAGGGAGAAGGATTCCTTTGACTCTGTTGACTGGTCCTTTTTTTTTCTTTTGGAAAAGAAAAATATCGGTTCGGTGATCCGGTTGGTTCAAACACCAAGGGCTGTTGACTAGTCTTTGACCGTAATTATCTCATCTCATCAAATGAACGATGAATGTTTATTCTCTCACACATTAAGCCACGTATGCTAGACTAGATGAACCGTTGGATTTAAAAAGAATAGAAAGAACGGAAGAATCAGGAGACTTCCTTGGGAGAAGGCCTGGGATTTGTAAGGCTCTTAATCTGGATGGGCTCTTGAGCTGATGTTGCACTGATATCCAATTGTGGTCCATGGAAGCTTGGACATAGAGGATATAAATACCAAGCAGCAACAACCATGGGGAGGCATCGAAACAGATCACGCGTTGGTGGCTTCGGCCACGGCGGTGGAGGTCGCGCCAGGCGGCGTCCATCCCTGGTGAGTCGCTGCCTCGCCTATACTTGCCAAAATTAGAGTGTCCCCACTTCCTGTCGATGGCCGCCGCATCTACCGCCCTCGTCATCCCCGCCGCCACTTTAGCTCCCGCCCGGCGCCCGACCCATGCCGCCCGGACGCCGCTGCCGCTACTCCCGACCGCCAGACGCCGCCGCCATCCCCACTGCGCTCCGATGGTGAAGAGAGGCTGGGGGAGAGAATGAGAGAAGGGAGAGGGAGGGAGGAGGAAGAAGGGAAGGAAAGAGGATGACATATGGGCCCCACCTTTCAGTGGGTCCCCTATGTTAGTGGCCCCCGCATGTCATCCTATGTGTGAATGATAAATGAATTATTTTTAAAATTCTAATGTCACCTAAGCGCCACGTCAACACCACGTGTAAAGGAGACCTGGTCAATACCGCCATGTAGGCGCCACGTCAGCAAAACCGCCATCCAAAACCGTCTAGTGAGAGTCAAATTGCACCGGTTTTAAGAGTTTTGGGGTCAAGATATCCGGTTTTGTAGTTTAGGGTCACGGATTAGATTTCGATCACTTTTAAGGGTCACAAAGTGAACTTATTCCTGTCCCGGCGGCGATTGGCCTGGCACCTGCCGCTGCATTCCGCGGCCCACCAAACAGCCGGCAGATCATCTCGCGTTTATGTCCCCCAATATCATCCACGCTGCCGTGCCCCGTGTCACAGATAGAACGCCCGATACGCCGGCACCATCACCGCGGACGCATTTGTAGCGGCCCAATTCGGCCCACCCATCTGGATAGTTATCAATGGTAAAAGGTTCACTCTATCTGTCCCTCAAATAGGGGAGATATTAATTCGCCTCTCTCAATTGTAAAACCATTGTCCCTCAACATCCACAATTAGTACAAATCATATCCCTTAGTAGTATTAGGACGGTTTTCAACAGACACGATGCTTGTTTGATTAGTCTTTGTCCCACGTGGTGCTTACAGGTCCTTCTTAAAAGTGTTTTTTTTTCCGAACACGCAAAAGGATTACATGTCAATATATTATAAGTGTTGTTTTCGGAGATGATATTTATGAGTTTATGTTATTGTTTTGATTCCTTTTTTTTTACCGGAAAACAGTGGGGGAAGCCCCCACGGTTAAATTTCATATATAAAAGGAAAGAAAACTGTACAAGTAAGAAAAAAATTACAAGGTGTCAATCCATGTTTGCAAAATAGGTCTATCAGCTATCCTAAGTCTAAGTAAATGTAGACTTAGCTCCTCCTTGAGACTAGATTTCCATCTCTGAACAGAAGGTTGTATATGCTTAAAGATTAAATCATTCCTTTGCTTCCATAACAGCCAACAAGCCACAAGAAATATCTCCATAAAGCACGAAAGATAAGGTCTGGCACTCATGTGAGATTGCAGCATTTGATGAAATTCTTGTGTAGTGTCCCAAGAAAAACCAATTGTGTTCCAGCATGTAATTGACAAAAGGGCACTGGAAAAATAAATGTTCTCTAGTTTCTCGCAAACCCAGGGTGCATAAAACACAAGTAACAGGAACATTTGGCGGTTTGCAATGTCTTCTTTCCAACAAATCTCTTGTATTAACTCTATATAGGAATAGAAGCCAGGCAAAGACTTTAACCTTCATGTATACTTTGCAGGACTAGATCCATGGGAGGGTTACTGCTGGCTGTATGGACCAAAATGACAGCTTATAGAATTTCTGAGAAGAATAAAGATCATTACCCCAGATATATGTCCATTTATCCACATGGACTTTAAAGAGATTTGGGTAACATCCTCCATGAAAACTTTATATTCTTCATATGCTTGAACTGATAGAGGAAGAAAGAACTGATCATCAACTGACCTTGAATGATGCTGAGCAACTGTGTCCAATTTGTGCTTTGCGAAGGAAAAGAGTGTTGGGAAGGAGTGAGCAAAAACTTTTCCATTACACATATCATGCCAAAAACTTACAGAGCATCCATTATTAATGATAGGCCTTGCAAAGCCTCTAAAGAGAATTTCAAGCTGAGCAATATCTTTCCACCAAAATGATCCACATAAAACTGCATCCTGAGGAAGCTTGTGTGAATAGTAAGTGTTCCAAATCAAACTCACCCAAGGAATTGTCTGTTTACTAAAAAAACTTTGCAAGTTGCTTAAGAAGCAGGGCTCTATTTTGTACTCTTAAATCAATGACCCCTAGACCCCCCTTTCTTCTTAGGCCTACAAACCTTTCCCCAAGCAGCCAAAGATTTATTGGTTGAATTAAGATCCTTTCCTCTCCACAAAAAATGTCTTCTAGCTCTATCAATATTTTCAATAACTGCAACAGGGAGCTGTAAAGAACACATATAGTAGGTTGGCATTGCAGAGAGAACTGAGTTTACCAACGTGAGTCTGTCCCCATATGAGAGAAACGAAGAGGTGGCAACAAGTCTTCTTTCAATGCGATCAGTTAAAGGAGAGAAATCTATAATCTTTGGCTTAGAGCAGCTCAAAGGCAGACCCAGATAAGTAAAAGGCAAAGTACCAAGAGAACATCTAAAAGTTGAAGCCAAAGATTGGGCCTTTTCCTCCTCTAAATTCAAAGGAATCATGCAAGACTTTGAGAAGTTTACTTTGAGTCCAGTGGAATTTTCAACTGTTTGGAGAAGGGCCTTAAGAGCTATCAGTTGAGAACCAGATGCTTGCATGAACAACAAAGTATCATCTGCATATTGGATTATAGGGAAGTTTATATCACCATTCACAGGGATCGGGAGCCCAAACAGACCTTTTTGGTGACCTTTGTTCATCAAAGCTTGCAGAATATCTGCCCCAATTGCAAAAAGCAAGGGAGAGAGAGGATCTCCCTGACGCACCCCTCTTTTACATGGGAAGAATTTACGAGGCACTCTATTTAGAAGAACAGCAATAGATGCTGAAGTAAACAGAGTAGAAACCCAAGATATCCACTTGAAAGGGAAACCCAACGATTGCAGAATTTGGATGATAGCCGAGTGTTCAATCATATCAAATGCTTTTTCGAAGTCTAATTTGAGAAGAACAATTTCTCTTTTAGAGTGCTTACATTGATGCAAGTATTCAAAAGCCCAACCTAAACAATCCTGGATTGTTTTTGTCTTAATGAAACCATACTAGTTTTGATGAACCAGGTCAACCATTTTTCCTTGCTCTCTATTAGCCATTGCTTTTGAAATGATTTGATTCCATTTGAGTGTGTTGGTGTAAAACTACATAATATCTTCATGTTTGCCTCAGTTTGTTTTGTCTAGGCTTTGTGTATCCCTAGTTGATGTAGAGGCCGGTTGTAATTTCATCTTTAGTGAAATCCATCCGATAATATAAAAAATTACAACATTGCCATTCCTTTATCAAGAATAAGAATAGGTCGAGTAATTCCTTATATGTTACGGTTTAGTCCACTTGATGTAATGCACAGCTCAAATAATGTAATGTAGCTATGTACAGCTTAGCTACTTTAGCGGATTAAGGATGTGGGGCTCAAGCCTTTGGTCAAAAAATAGATATTCAAACAAAAACTTGGAATACTCAGTTAGACAAAATGTAAAATCGAGGAAATCAAATTAACTATTACCACGAGAAATACATCTTTATCTCAAAACACTTATTTACATTCGTTCGATAATTAAGATCTCCGCAGCAATGTACACAAGAGTAGACAATTTTTATACCCAAGTAAACAAAAACAACACTTCCTACTTTGATCAAAATGTGTTTGCTAAACAAAAAAGATGATTGGACAGACTCTATTCAGCCAAAAAAAAATGTAGTGATGGACTTGGGCTTCTACTTGGACCGTCCTACTGTTTATGGGCCAATTTCTCCAACTAAGAGGTGAGACGCAAACGATTGCGCCGCAGCGTCGCACGCCAGCGGCGACCAGCCTAGCACCTACCACCGCATTCCGCGGCCCACCAAACAGCCGGCCGATCATCGCCTTCACGTCCCCCGGCGTCAGACATAAAGTGGAATAGTTCCACTTTATGTCTCTTATCTTTCTGTCTAGTTTAATATATGTATCCCTAAATCGCAATATCAAAAATATTGACGCCCTAACATGCAAAACCGGGTTAATTTTTTCATAATAGTATGAATAGTTGATTTTGTTAACAGTAAGTAAAAAGAAGATAAAAAAATATATGGGACCCATATGTAAGTGGCCACCTCACCTTCTACCTCTATTTTTCCCTCTCCTCTTCTCTTCCCCTCGTCTCCTCCGTACCGGCGAGTTCCTCCTGCAAGTGGTGATCAATCTCCATGGTGGTCGATCTGGGGCACTTATATATCCTGGTGGCTAGCTTCCAGAGGTTGTCCAGAGGAAGGCACATCGCTGATGCTCTTCAAGAATTGGGTGCGCGTGTGCGCGATGCCATCGGCATCACCGGCGTCCGGCGAGCTCCATGCTAGAGCGGCTCTGCATCTCAATCGTCGCTGATCAGTCATGACGCCGTAAACTCGCCGACGTCGATGCCTCATCTATCGCCACTAGCTCGGCAGTAGGGAAGCAGGAGCGTCGCCGTGCCGCTGGATCGTGCCGCTATTCCGGCCGGTCTCCGTAAAGCTTCTACTTTCGAGCCACCACGCCACCATGGCCACCCAAGGATGCAAACAAAACACCCCCAAGAAATCTTAATCTTATCTTAACTAATTTAAAGATTCGTATTTTTCCTTTAGTCACACTTTTTTTTCGTCCATATGGTCCGATTCCCTCCCCTCTCGCGCGTGCGTGCGCGGTTGGTTTTTCTTTAAGAGAAACTGACTTAGACTTAAAAAAACTAGGGTTTCGCTTCCGACATCTATACGACGTGATTTTGCTTTAATTCTTGGGAAGACGGAAAGAAGATCGAGAAGATAAGGATCAAAACCCCTCAGTTAATTTCGGATTATCTCTAAGGATGTAGCCGGATTTTACTGAGGAGGTGGATTCAAGCGTCGTCGGGTAGATGCGGCAATACAGACGGAGGTAGGAGACGACCCTGTAGGACTGGCCCAGGTGACATTGAAAGAAGGACATGGGGAGGCTGATTAGACTTGTAGTGCCTTGCTGGGCCGGATGCGTACTTGCGGGCCAAGGCGGAGGGGAGGAGAAGGGAGAAAAGTGGCCCGGCTAGGCTGCGGGCTGAGGAAGGAAATGGGCTGAAAATAGCCCAGAGAGAAAGAAAGGTTTTTATTTAGATTTTTGTTTAAATAAATGCTGAAATGATGTTTGTGTTATTAAAATTAGCAACTGAGCTCTGAAAGTGTAATTATTCATGGAGAACTTCATAAAAATTAAATCCAGCCATATCATTTTATTTCCACACTTACTTTACTATTAAATTAATTTAAACACATACCTACTTAAAAAATATCAACTATTTCAGGAAATTTGTATTTAAGTTAATTACATAATGTAAATCTTTCTCAACTTCTCCTTAATTTTTTTATCTTTTCTTCCCATTGCAACGTTATTTTTTCTAGTAAATAAAAAAAACTCAATGTGGGTG
Source organism: Oryza glaberrima (assembly GCF_000147395.1). Classification (NCBI taxonomy): domain Eukaryota; kingdom Viridiplantae; phylum Streptophyta; class Magnoliopsida; order Poales; family Poaceae; genus Oryza; species Oryza glaberrima. The sequence goes on along the minus strand of NC_068336.1, from coordinate 23,995,036 downwards.
AACCATATGTTAGTCATAAGAAAATAGTAAAAAAAGTAATGGGCCCACATGCCGGTGCAAAGGCTAAAGATGATAATGGGTCTAAACCTGTTTGGGTTTCGTCACCCACACCCACCTACACAAGAAAAAAAACCGAGAACGTATATATACCACACATAGGTTAAAATATGTATACATGGTAGGTTTACCCAAATCCTACATAAGTAAATGAAACAATTACACTATCGACCGAGCAGCAATATTATTATATTAATAAAATATACAAGACAACACTGACAAAAGTGTAGGATTTATTAAGCCAACCAGAGAGGGGTGAATGGTTGGTATGCCCAAAAACCCAATCTTTTTGTGGAATAAAAAGTTACCCTCAAATTCGACGAATTGCGGTCTGACCGAAGTAGATGCGCCGGTCTGACCGCCTGGGAAACGTCGGTCTGACTGATATAGATCGATCGGTCGAACCGCCGAAGTCTGCTGCCAGCACCTGTTGCCGCCACTGCCGGTCTGACCGCCGTTGTTCTGCCGGTCTGACTGCCGGTGTCCCGCCGGTTGGACCGCCGCACCTGAGAAAACACAAATCGAAGAACTCTCAAAAAATAGATGATAACATTATTGCTTCTCTCTGTTTTTACAAAGTGCACCAACAGCACTCCTTACAAAAATCTCGACTAAACTCGAAACCCTAACTAAACTAGCAACTCAATTGCTCTCAAAAACGATACCGAGAAGCCTCACGCTCCCTCTCTATTTATACATGAGGTAGGCAGCCTAAAGCCACGAACCAAACTCATACTAGAAGTCCTAATCACCCTAGGAAACCTTCTCGTACAAGAAAACAAACTTTACATAACCAATCATATCAAATTTGGACTCCTTCCAAATTCGACTCTGCATCCCATACGCACACATTACCTCCATCGTATGCCATATGAAATCTTTACAACCACGTGCATTGAACTCTATCCTAAGTATCCCGCATGATATCAGACTGTCATGGACATCGTCTTATCCCCAAGCCGACTCCCGATCCATCACCGCAAATACTCTCCCGAGGCATCAAGTCACCTACATATGAATCAAACAAAGAAACCATATTCCGAGACCAAGCTATCTCCAACTTGACTCATTAGTAGAAAACAATAGTATTACATACGCATAGTATCCATCTAGAAGCCATAAATATGAAACAATCACGGATATCCAAATAAACAACCCGAACCGAAACCGACACAGCGTCGGCCAGTCAGATCGCGGGCTGCGCCGGTTTGACCGCGCAATACACACCGATCTGACCGGACCTAAATCATAGCAGTACCTGTATATCACCTGTAAAATTCCAATCATCTCCAAAACCACTTCGCACATAAATTTCAAATATCAAAACCAATAATCTCATATACCAATTGTTTATCACAGAATAATAATCAAAAACACCTTTGATTTTACAAAAAGCGATAGCATATGACATGCAAATTTGACCATGGTGCATTCCTAATATTCAACTACCAATAATTCACTGCATAAGTTATTATTTACAAATTTGACCATGGTGCATTCCTAATATTCAACTACCAATAATTCACTGCATAAGTTATTATTTATCAACTACGGATAAAGATTTACAAATAGAATTGGATAACTGTATGTCTCCTCAAGTGTTGCAGTTATCAGTCTTTGTACTTTCAATTCCTAAATTTTATTTGCTATTTGATAAGCGGACTATGTAATAAGTGGCTGTAGCTTCTTTGAAGCAAAGGCCAGATGTTATTCCAATATCTAAAAAAGTAATTCACTAAATAAGTTAAGCAGTGCATTCACCTAATAGTTCATCAATCATAGCGATTTTATCTTGTGTTTTGAGAGAGATGATAATATACATGGGTATCTTGCATTACGATCATATAGATTTTCGTCAACTATATATTGAGTTTCATAAATAGTTTTTAATTAATAATTGTTTTCTTCTTATGTGTTGGTTTTATTATTTCAGTTCTTATTATTACGTGAGTATTTGCTCTGTTTGAGAGAAATTTCTAATACATCGGGTTTTGGGTGTCTATTGCCATGCATCTTTAGGAAAGGTTGGATAGATGGCACCGGAGCGACGGCGCCATTGACACACAGGAGACAAGAATCAAGCATCGCGTCGCCTGCAACTGGAAGCAAATAAATTAAAGCAAAGCGAGTCCGCACCCTGCATCACGCTAGAATTTCATCCCAATCTTGTGCTGCAAAGGCAAGCAAAGAACAAATAAAGGATATATAGCAGCACTATAATAAATATATAAAGGAAGTAGCATCACACATCCCCGTTGTGTATTACGATCTCAATTACTAAATAATTAGAGTGGTGACAACTGCGGCGCCTGCCTGTGGGCAAATATAACATAGTAGCTATATGATGAGGACGCTGAGGGACAATAATCAAGGCCCTGTCTCCGACCAGCTCAGCTACCCTCCCACGGCTGAGCACAGGTAATTCAAACAAGTGTATTTACAATTTTCAAATAAAAACTATATTTATTGTTTCTACTACAAGTACCACCACAATTAGAAAATATAAATGATCTAAGCTATTAGTATTTCGTAAGTTATACAACTCTTAACTTGTATTTTCGTATATGTCACTATATTTTGTATACAGTACATTTTAAAAGTTGGATTATAGCGAGTGGATTTCATATACAGTTGTTTTGTTCTATTTCTACATATACAATTGTTGCTAACAATCTACACTGTTATAGTTTAGTTTAGTCATATCATGATTTAGCGAGGTTTTACGGTGTACATTCCGAAAAGGGTAAAGATCCAACGCTCCTCAATCACAGGTACCATGTTAAAAGTATTTAAGTATTGATATAGGTATTTAGGTACTAAGGGTAAAAACATAATTTTGCTAGTAGAGAGAAAATGGTAGAATTGTCTCCCAAATTATAAAAGGTACCGCATAGGTATAACGGTAAGTATTAACACCGTAAAACCTCTCTGCATGGTTTAATTTCCTGTTTTGCGTGGTTTATTGTAGATTTATGTTGTATTGGAGTTAAGTCGTTTAACGCAGCACTAGGGTTTAATTTTCTGTTTTGCGTGGTTTCTTGTAGATTTACGTTGTATTGGAGTCTAGATTTACAGTGTTCTTATAACACATTATTGGCCTAATTATGTGATTTTTTTCTACATTTACATTTTATTCCAACGAATACGTAAAAACTCCTACCTTAATTCTGTTGAAAATTATATTTTATTTCCAACAAGAGATCTATATCGTCGACCAGACAATCTAGTCTCCTAATTAACCCTCAACCATGCCTACACTTTTCCCTCTGTCTCTTTCCGGTGAAACGTAGAACAAGAACAAAGCAGGGAAAGAAGACGATGCGATCTGGGAAAGAAGACGATGCGATCTGTTATAGATCGATCGGATATCCGTGATATACTCTTTTTTTGTGATGGCATACCGATCGATGGATATTAGATTTACTCTTTTTCTGATGGCATACCGATCGATGGATGTTAGTATTCAATTAAAGTATAATGCCCATGTTTTACAAGTTAATTACACCATTGCCATCAGGTTACAATAAATTTGTTCCGTACCTTGACCCTCTCTTGATCAACGGTGCACGTTGTTCCACCTCCAAGTACCTCTAGATACCTCGCAAACACCGTAAAACATCTCCATGATTTAACGGCTTAGATATTATTTTTTTTTCTTTGATTAATATGATAGCAAACATGGCATCTTCTTTTCGAGTTATCTTTACGCAATAGCTGATGGATAGATTTGAAATGTAGTCCCTCCGGTTAAAATTTTGACCATTATTAATATATAATTGATGGTCAAAATTCTAAAATTTAAAAGTTTGGTTGAATCTGATTCTAAACATCATATATTTATAACCAAAGAGAGTAATAATATGATTTTCCCTCTACCTATCTACGGTGGTCGATCGCTACTAGTTGAATTCTACGACCAGCATTATCACCAATAGGAATGATCTAAGCTATTAATTGATTTGTAAATTGGTACTATCAGTAGAAACAATAATACCTGTTTAATTAATTTACATGCCACCAGTAATAGAGTGATAATATAAATTGATATAATTCATTGAATGAGGGAAAACAACACAAGATCTAGATAAATCGAGTACCAATAACAATCACCATATATAAAAGATTATCGTCTCCTTTTATTAATTGTATAGGTTCAACTGCTGTATATATATATATATACATATATATATATATATACACACGTATATATATATATATATATATATATATATATATATACATATATATATATATACACGTATATATATATACGTGTATATATATATATATATATATATATGCACGTATATGTACATACGTATATATACGTGTATGTATATATACATACGTGTGTGTGTGTATATATATATATACACACACACACCCCACCTGCTCTAGGCCCTTTGCCAGATCTCGGAACAAGTCAGTAGGGAGAGGGAGTTTATCTAAGTGTGAATGGGGTCGGGGCCAATGCTTCGTTTTGGCTTGATCTATTTCACAACAAGTGAAGTGGGATATTGACGGTTGGTTTACAGACTGCAATCAGCTCGGGAAAAAAAGAAAGAAGTATCTAACTAGAGCTCGCTCCTTTAGTATTTAATAGGAAAATTCCCACCGAAAAAGCCATGAAATCACGTTGAAAATAAGGCAAACAATTAGAGTATTACGTAAGGAAAAATACCTCGCAGAGGGTCTTATGGCCCAACCCTTTCTATTTTTGTTTTTTCCTAATTGCGCAATATATATATATATATATATATATATATATATATATATATATATATATATATATATATATATATATATATATATATATATATATATATATATATATATATAAGAATTTAGTCAAACTTAAGATATATAGTTCGACTTAGGATATATAAACAGGAGTCCCTTATATTTTGGAGAACAGATGAGTATAGATAGATTGATTGTATATACCTACATTTGCATTCAATGAATTGATGTGCGTGCACTAGCTAGTTAATTTTTGTTATCCGTACAATTTTGACTCTACTGATTTGTGATATATCTCTTCTTTTTCTCAACTACTATATGTTATGCTCTCTCTCTCTCTCTAGATATATTAGATACTAGATATATCTCTTCGTTGGCAAGCAATGGCGAGGTGACAAGCAGCTGGTGGCTCCCACTGTACTAATGTTCGTAGCCGGGACAACCAAGTACGCCGAGAGGATATGGGCACTCTGGAGAGCCCAGTCAACAACGCTAGCGGCTAGAAACCATCAACAGGATACTTTGGTCCGAGACAATGGGGCCCTGTTCTTTAGTGACACGAATAGATACCAGAAGAAGCTAACATCCATCATTATTTCAGATAAGAAAGAGAGGAATTTCAAGCGAGTCATGGAGCTGGCCAACACGGGCTCATTGCTAAGCATGGATTATACTCCATTTCTTTATGGCGACAACATGGATCTTCAGATGAGTTAGTTCATCACATGGTGTACAAGTTGGCTGATATCCATCTCTCGATGATCTATGACCGCTTGTACACCAAGTTTCGTGGAGGCCTCATGGGTGTGTTATGCCGCCTTTGCACCTTTGCTCTAACATGTATTGCTCTCGCACTGTTTCTTGTATCCAGGCTAGCTTTTGATCATAAGGGGATCAGCAGCTATAGTAAGGCCGATGTAACCATATCTTACATATTGTTCGCGGGTGCCATCACATTGGAGATATTGGCTGTCTTGCAATGGCTCATCATGATCGTCATATTCGTCGTGGAACTTTTTACGGTACTCCCTATTTAATTATTTTCTAGCCTTTAGATCTCATTTGTATCTTCATCAAACAAACATATATATCTCCAGGCGGCTGAGTGAGAATTTGTTTAAGAGTATCAAAATCTAGTAAAATTAATTTTCAGATTTCCAACATCATATATAATATATAGACTGATTGACGATGTGTGGCCTTAATATAATTAACCCTTTGTGTTTGGCGGCGGATCTGCCCATGCATGCATGGCTGCAGAGCCTTGTTGCATGCCTCGTGCAGAAGATGCAATATATATTGTACAAACAAATCGTGGGACATGTGCATCCAGAAAGCTGCAACAGTTTAATTAACATGATCGACATGGGCATCCAGGAAACAACACATGCAAGGACGGCTGGAACGGATGATGCGTTGTGTGGACATCATCATCGAAGGAGGCTGCAGTACCGAGCCTGCAGTGAAGGTCTCTGCAGAGGTAAAGAAGCTACTCGTTGATAAGATACTAGCCCAGATCATATCGGACACTGATCCGGAGTCGGAGTCAGATATGGCCATGCACAGCGGTGGGTCGAAAAAAGAGTACAAGACCGTGATTTCTCTCAAAGTAATGCCGCAGCTCATCGAGCACTTGTGAAGAGTAAGATCCAAGATTCAAGTTTTTTGTCAAGTGTCTGCCTTTGGCACACTGTGACGACAGACTTATGCCTACATCAGGGCTACACTAGCGTGGATGAGGCGACTACTGCAAGGAGGACCTCATGCCGGGAGTTATCAAATTATGTCATGTACCTTAATTATCGTCAATTTCGAAGCCCTCGGCACAGTGGACGAGCGTCAGATTTTCGGTATCACATCAAGACGAATGGTGGAATTTTTTGTGGATGGACCCAAAGACACCAGAAATCGGCCAGAAGGTCGGTACCAGTAGTAGTTTCTTTGAGGATGTTTATCTGAACCTACCGTATGGAAGAAAATTTGGTAAGACTCAAGTCTTACGCTCCTGTGAAAGAATTCATCTCCTGTGCGACACGTGTCCCGTGCTAATATCAAAGCAGATAACACTCTCAAACCCTCCTAACGATACAACCTGACGTCGTTAGCAGAGAAGATGAACAGGTGCGGCGCGGCTGCAGGGAGATGGACGAGCGCGGCGCGGGAGATGAACCGGTGGTGCTCATGGGTGAATCAAACCCCCACACTCGGCGAAGCCAGCCAAGGTGAGAAGATGCTTGTTTTACTATCCATCTGTTATTGATTCTTCCAAGGTGAGAGGATGTTCGTTCCGCCAATTCAAGGAGAATTCACAAATCTATTATTTCAAGCTCATCATGAAACTACTGCAGCAACATCAGCTTCTCGGCGTTTAGAGTTTGAAAATCAAGACCCCAATTCATCGACATTTTATGACTGATGTTAGAATCATTTTGACTTTGTCAGAGACACAAGCATCAAAATCTTTCCACTTTGTCAGTCAGTCAGAGACATGAGTATCAAAAATCAAACTTTGCAAGTTCTGTTGTCTTGTTATTTTGGGTTTTTGCATATGGATATTAAGACATCTTCTAATCTGATAAAATTCTGTACTGTTTCACTGTTGGAGCTTGTTATCTTAATTCCCGTTTTATATAATCGCCAATAGTCAAGCTTGTTATCGGAGCTTCAATAGCAGAGCTCTGTAATTAATTTATCTAATCACCATACGATCGATCGAGCTCACTATATGTATGATGCTGAAGATGCTACTATTAGGACTCATGGCCATATCATCTCATGCCGCCAGCGCAGCCGCGGCAATGCGACAACTCGCCGTCCCTCGCCCATCGCTGGCGTGGGAGCTTTAGCCTCACGTTCCTGCCCTAGCTTTAGCCGTGCTCGTTCGTTTTCTCGGATGCTAAACTACTAACGACGTCAGGTTGTATCTCGTTAGGAGGGTTTGAGAGTGTTATCTGCTTTGAGACTGTCTCGTCGGAATTGCGTCAAATGGAGGCAGCTGGTCGCTGGGACCTCATCATGACGATGGATTGTGGCGTTAGCCTCCACGCCAAGCAGCTCTGCCACGGTGGGGAGTTCGTCCGAGAATGCTACCTAGCGATTGATCGCTAGGGATAGCTAGAGGCGATCAGATTAGATTTCCTCCCCCCTCCCTTTTTTGGCACCGCATTATTTTCCTATTTTAGTAAATTTATGCACCTAAAGTTTATACACCTTAAGTTTACACATCTAAAGTTTAGAGACCCGAAGTTTATATATCTAATTTAAATTTAAATTTGAATTCAAATATTTATATATATATATATAGTATTTCTATACATCTAAAGTTTATACACCTTTATAAATCAAAAGTTTATATACCCGATTCAAATTTGAATTTGAATTCAAATATATATATATATATATAGTATTTCTATACATCTAAAGTTTATACACCTAAAGTTTATAAGTCAAAAGTTTACATACCCGATTCAAATTTGAATTTGAATTCAAATATTAGTTTATAGACCCAAAGTTTATAAGTCAAAACTTTACATACCCGTTTCAATTCTAAATTTAAATTTAAATATTTATGATGTAGAGGAAGAGAGCAAGGGAGGAAGGGGGGAGAGGAGGGAGCGTTGGAGTATAGGGGAGAGCGATCACCCGCCCATTAGGCGTGCCCGAGTTCGTCACCCATGTCAAGATGCTCCTCTTCATACTAGGCTTTCCTTTCTAACCACATTAATTAATTAATTATGTTATTTACTTTCTGATTTATCTCAAGCCACGCATGTACAGAGTACACCATATATTCTTCCTTCAACAATCTTTCTTCTTCTTCTTCTTCTTGTGGATAATCCACACCGTTGTATAGACAAGAGTACGTACGTTCCCTTTTAATGCTGGAGTACGTAAACAAAATAAAATCTCTTTGCTTCATATTGTGATCAAAATGCCTCTTAAGAGAATGATTATTTTTTTTACTATATAATAAACTAAAATATCGCAAGGATATATATTTGCAAACTATTTGGGCCGTACAAGTGACGTGCTTGGGCTTCAAACTTGGAGCTTGTGGGCCAATTTCTCCGAGGACGATAGCATCCCCCGGCCTGGCACGTTGCTATCAATGGTAAAAGGTTGACTCTATCTACGTCCCTCAAATAGGGGCGGAGATTAATTCCCTCTCTCAATTGTAAAACCATTGACCCTCAACATCCACAATTAGTACAAATCAAATCCCTTTTCAGCTGACACGATGCTTGTTTGATTATTCTTTGTCCCACGTGGTGCTTATATATATATATGTCCTCTTAAAAGCGTTGTTTTTGGAGTTGATATTTATGACTTTATGTTATTGTTTTGATTCTATTTGAGTGTGTGCTTGTGTAAAACAACATGATATGTTCATGTTTGCCTCAGTTTGTTCTTTTCCTAGGCGTTGTGTGTATCCCTAGTTGATGTAGAGGCCAGTAATAATTTCATCTTTAGTGAAATCCTTCCGATAATATAAAAAAAATTACAATATTGCCATTCCTTTATCGAGAATAAGAATAGGTCGATTAATTCCTTATATGTTACGGTTTAGTCCACTTGATGTAATGCACAGCTCAAATAATGTAATGTAGTTGTGTACAGCTTAGCTACTTTAGCGGAATAAGGATGTGGGGCTCAAGCCTTTGGTCCAAAAAATAGAGATTCAAACGAAAACTTGGAATACTCAGTTAGACAAAATGAAAAATCGAGGATATCAAATTAACTATTACCTCGAGAGATACATGTTTATCTCAAAGCACTTATTTACCTTCCTTCGATAATCAAGATCTCCGCAGCAATGTACACAAGAGTAAACAATTTTTAAACCCAAGTAAACAAAAACAACACTTTCTACTTTGATCAAAATGTGTTTGTTAAAAAAAAAAAGATGATTGGACAGACTCTATTCAACCAAAAAAAAAAATGTAGTGATGGGTCGTATGAGTGATGGGCTTGGGCTTCCTACTGTTTATGGGCCAATTTCTCCGACGGAGAGGTGAGACGCAAACGATGGCGCCGCGGCGTCGCACCGCCGGCGGCGACCGGCCTGGCACCCGCCGCCGCATTCCGCGGCCCACCAAAGAGCCGGCCAATCATCGCCTTCACGTCCCCCGGCGTCATCCACGCCGCCGTGCCGTGCCGCCGGTAGAGCGCCCGGTATGCCGGCACCACCGCCGCGGCCGCCGCCGCCCTCACGGCGTCGCCCATCTCGTCGTCCGCCACCGCCACCCACCTCCGCTGCGATGCCACTGCCTCCCTCACCGCCGCGTCGGCGCCCTCGCCGCCGACCACCAGCACGTCCCGCCACGCCGCGTGCACGAACGCGTCGACGTGGCGCCTTGTCTCCGCGCTCTGCGCCACCGCCCATCCCTCGCCGCCGACGATGCCCACCAGCTTGCTGCTGCCGCGCACCTTCTTGGACACGTAGTGCGTGTTGTTCGCCATGAACAGGGACCTCGCCGCCGGCGACCGGTGCCTCCCGGCCATGGCGTCCAGCTTGCGCAGCAGGACGGACACGAGACGACCAATCGGGTTCGACGACGACGATGGAGAGTGCAGCGACGTGCTGCCTCGGCCTTTCTGGTAGATGCGAGCAAGGGTGTCGTCGTAGTCGGCGAGGAGGACGAGGTAGTTCATCACGTAGCGGGCGAGCGGGTGCACGGCGCCGCCGGTCGCCGCCGCCGACGACTTGGACGTCGCCTTCTGGATCGCTTCCTCGAAGCTGACGAGAATACCACGCGCCGCCTCGCCGGCGTTGCGAAGAGCGGCGGTGGCGCGGACGGCGGCCTCCGACTTGTCGCCGAGGACGCACACGATCGCCGGGAGTATCTCGACGAGGGTGGCGTGGACGTCGAGCACGTGGAACAGCCGCTCGGGCGCGCGGCGCGCGCGCGCCACGGCGGCCTCGGCGACGGCGAGGAGGTCCGCGGCGTGGTCGCTGGCGATCCCCTCGAACACCCTGTCGGCGACGCCCGCGTCGGCGGCGGCGAACACGCGGTGGCAGAGCACCCTCTCGCCGGAGAAGGCGAAGTTGAACGCGAACCCGGCGGCGGTGTGCCACGACCGCACCTTGCCGTCGACGTCGTCCCACGCGAGCTTGCGGAAGCGAGCGTGCTGCGACGGCGCGTACCCGAGCAGGCGGCGCACCGCGCCGGCGAACTCCGCGCGGCGGTGCGACATGAACGTGGTGACGCACTCCATGCCATACCCAGCCGCCATCATGGCCTCGGCGACCAACCGTATATGCCCCACCACAACAGCACCGTCACCATCCAAGCCATGGCCGGACATGGCGGCGCCGTCGCCGTCGCCGTCGTCGGCGGCGTTCGACCTCACCGCCGACAGCAAAATCTCCAGCTCGAGCTGCAGCCTCCGCATGGAGTCCTCGAGAACCCCCTGCGCGCGCACAAGCCGTTCGTCCCCACGTCCCCGCGCATCCTCGACATCCGACGACGCGAGCACGAGCATCCCGCGGTGGAGCTCGACGGCGGCGGACATAAACCTCCCCGCCTCCGCAACGCCGCCGTCGAGGAACAGAGAGCTCCGGCGCCGGCGCCGCCCATCATCATGGGAGCGCCACTTCTCGACGAGCGCCGCGACGTCGGCGACGGTCTCCTCGAGCATCCCATTGGTGGATCTACTGCTGCCACTGCCGCTGCTGCTACCCATTGCGACGAGCGCCATTGATCGATTCTTGGTGTGTTCCAGAGCAAGCGACATGGATGGAGTAATATATAGGCGGCGATGTCGGCGACACGACACGACGCCACGCGACATGACGCGTGAGCTAGCGTTGCGGGATCGTCAGCGATCAGCATGGAGGAAGATTATTATTTGTCGTTGGTCGTCGCTACTCGTTTTGGTTACTTTTGTTCGTTTGCGACCTAAGCTAGTGTGTATTGACCTGCATCTTGCTTTCCCGCCACCTTGTTGTTTCCCGCCACCTCTGCTCTTGACCAAGTTCTGATCGAGTTGTTAAAAAACTATAGGATGACAATGACATGTCCAAGATAACGGCAACAGTAATATGTACTGACTTGGTAAGGAAGTAAACAACGTGTGCGATTACGCTAGTTAATGATAAGAGCTGCACCGGATAATACTGATCAGGAAGGCCTCTCTCCCCAGGCCTAATATATAAGTGATGTTGACATTTAAAATTTATGTTTAGATACAAGTGATTATAGAGTACTACTCATAATACCTTTTCAATTGAGCTTCTCCTTTTTTTTTATACTAGTTAATAGTCCGTGCTTTGCCGCGGGATATGGGGATAAAATACATTATAAAAATAATAGATGTACATGTTTAAATAATGTTAAAATGATGTAGAGATAATGATTTGACATTGATTTTATATTGAGTTTTAAAAATATAATAAAATTATAAATGATGTGTTATATTTAGAGTACTCTAAATAATAATTACTAGTGAGTGATAATGTAACATACTTGCATGTGATTTAAAATACTATATGTAATAATTACTTATGGGTGATGATGTTCCACACTTGAATGTTAAGTTTTATAAGCTATTAATAGTAAGGATATAATGGGGAAAAATCCCAACCTCTGTATCATATGAAACGCACACAACCGTTACTTATTACGATAAAGTCGTAAATGATTGACAATCGTCAGCACTCAGCAGGGAGGAAGACAGATTGGTCGCTGGTCGTCGCTACTCGTTTCTTAATTTGATCGTTTTCGACCATTGCTAGTGTGTATTGACCAACTTACTGTTGCTTAGGTTCTTGTTTACTGATGTGTGTTTAACTTGTTAACCTCTCTGCTCTTGACCGAGTTCTAGTTAAGTTGATGAAATTAAGATGACATTGTCCAAGATAACGGCAACAGTAAGAATATGCAGTAAACGTAGTGACGTGTTATAAAAAGTAAACAAAGTTACGTATACGTATGTAGTAGTATAAATTAGCTAGGAACGCTGTAGAAGTTAATTAACGACAATATATAACGGCATCACATACTCTATTCAGACTGAAGGCCTCTGTTCTAGCTATATAGCAGCATTGCTTCTTCGTCCAAAAGTATGACATAAGTGATTATGACATTAAATTTGATTTTAAAACACAAGGATTATTAGACTACTACTAGTACTTCTCATATGTAACCACCTTCGATTCAATTTCCACTAAATTTAACACAAGTACACAACCCTCTTTTACTCTTCGAATACCCCTTATTTAATTATAGGGACTTCATAGTTTTTTTTTCATTTTAATTTTAATTTCTCTACTCCTTAAAAGCAGATCCGTTTGTTTTCTCCCTAGCTCTCCTTTGCAGGCGGCGTACGTGCTCTTCTTAGAGGGAAAAAAAATCACATGTTTTAGGTACATCCTAACCATTTTAGGAAAAATACTGTTAGAAGTACGCGTCCAATTTATTTTAAATTTTCTTTGACATTTGATAGTTGGTGTGCACGGAGTGTGCGGGAAGCTTATGTGTATAGGATATATATGTTCTCCTATTGCAATACACGAATCTATTACCATTCTTCATAAAAATCATAATATCTCTTATATTTGTATATTGAGTCACAAATACCAATTAGTTCACCATTTATTAAAATACTAACATAGAAGGCGCCGGTACGTGTGAAGTTTAAGTTTAGTGGTTTTAATCTCCTATCCTTGAAAAGATATATACCTCCTCATACTTGAGATATATCTTTTTATAAGCGAAGTTACCAAAACTAATGCTAAAGGTTTGAATAAGGTTGAAAACTATCTTTGTAAATATTCTTAAATTTTTATTTCATTTTTATAAGGTATAAGTACATGTGTTATTTGAGGATAGAGGTATATAAATTATAACTAACAATATGTGGTACATATGTGATATATCTCTATTTACCTGTCTCAATTTAATTCTGCTTTTACAAAGGCTTCTATATATTAGTTGTTACCTTAACCAAGTCAAGCTTGATGGTGATCCACGTGTGTACTCCCTCCGTTGAAAAATACAAGCCACATTATATCTTCAAAAAGTCTTTTAGGACAAGACTATGAACATTTGGTTGATTAGTTCTTGAGACCTTACTATAAAAAGCACATTCAAATATAAATCTATTAAAGACATAACTATATACTAAAGGTACTTAACAATTCGACTAAGTACTGTTGAGTAGAATCTGTAAAGTTTGACATTTTCAAAAATATAATTTTTTCTACGGATGGAATAATATTTATGTATTTGAAGTTAATTAGAAGTACATGCTTTGCTAGGAGAGGTGATTTATTTTTCCAATGGGACAAGTAAACTTGGCCTTCAAGCTTCAGCATACGTTTACACTGGCTAATTTTCTTTTTTCTTTTTCTTCTTCGTTAAGTAGCTGGTTTCATTTGTCTAGCAGCTGCTCGATCGATCTAGCTAGTCCACAGGAACTGAAGAGAGAACCAGCAGTTAGCTGTCTGTCAACTTACAACTCTACAAGTCTATAGTCAAATCATACGCGTACGTCTTTTTTTGTAAATTGTAAGCATCGTCTTTGACAAAATAACTCACTTTTTCCTCATTAGCGACATGTATATTTTTCTTCAAATAGTACCTAGAGGTGTTTAAACGCTATGACTAACCTCTTTTTCATATAGCGAAACTCACTACTAATGACTGAACGATCTATTACCATGTGCCCGGCCGATAGCTAGGATAGCAGATAGCTGCTAATTTGTCCTGAAAAGGCTCTGTAGTACAGGAGGGTCCTTATTTTCTAGATAATTTCTGGTCTAACTTTCACGCATCATCCAGAACGTACGCCTGCTTTTCTGCATTGACAATAGTAATGACGTATGGCTGCTTATATATATATATATATATATATATATATATATATATATATATATATATATATATATATATATATATACATATATATATATATACATATATATATATATATATATATATATATATATATATGGTCAATTAACCTGGCAAGGTTCATTTTATTAATATGGATATATTGACCATGCATGCATCGAGGTAAGTGTATACGTATGCATAAGCAAAAGAGCGCAAAACTGATTACTTATTAACACAAAAGTATATATGGATCAGCGTGGTGGGGTAGTACGATCGTGGATGTATCTTAATTTACGACTTTACCTATCATGGATGGAAAACGTGACGGAGTAGCACGGTTTTAATTTCTCTAAATTTTAATGACATCCAACCGATATCACGAATATTAGTGGTATTTTTGTTGTGGTATGGATCCAATTAATCCTAGCTTAAATCGTAGTACCACGAATATTGTGAGAAAATTCAAGAAATACCATTGACAAACATACAAATTCAAGAAATGCCAACAAGTACGAGTACGAGTTACATAAAATATTCCCTCCGTATTTTAATGTATGACGTCGTTGACTTTTTGACCAACGTTTGACTACTTGTCTTATTTAAAATTTTTATACAAATATAATAATACTTATGTCATTCTTAAAGAACATTTGATGATAAATCAAGTCACAATAAAAAAATTATAATTACATAAATTTTTTGAATAAGACGAAAGGTCAAACGTTTCTCAAAAAGTCAACGGCGTCATACATTAAAATACGGAGGGAGCATCATTTTAAAAGCAATTTTATCTCAGAAATACTATCATCATTAGAGTTTCCGACCCTCCCACGCCATTAAATTTATTGTTCATCCTATAACACTTAACGGATAGTTACAACAAAACCCTAACGATGATGACATTTCTGAGATAAAGTCGCTTCTATGATGTCATTTTGTGGAACTCGCACTTGTTGATAATGTTCCTTGGAATTGGACGTTTGTCTAGAATTGAGAGTGTGTTTGCGGTTTATATATTATGTGTGGGTACATCTTCCATGTAATGAAAAAAATTAAATACTTGACGGCTGCATACATAGAATCTTATTCAAAATCACATATAAGGGTTATGATTAGCACCACAAATATTTAATGCATCTACAACGAAATAGTGGACATGGGGAAAATATCAAATACATATAGTTAAGGATTGTTCTCTTCTTCTCCATAACAAAATGGAAACACTAATTTACTTACTAAACAATAATAAGCTGATGCGACTGAACATTTTTTGTAGTTTAGTTACTACTGAATACTGGTGAGTTAAGAATCATCCTGATCGTGATGTGGATGCTCCGTTGACTGTGAAGTCTGGCCGCAACGCCTCACGGTGCTGGCATGTAGAACCGCCTGTCCATTTATCAAGCAAAATTGTTGTAAAAAAAATGATAAAATCATAGCAGCTACATTAGGAAACAGTACAATTTAGCAGAGTTAATAATTTGCAAATTAAATGGGGGTGACCCATATGGACCTGGTTTTTTTAATATACTACGACCTCTTTTTTTTACGTTGGTTACTTCGTTTTTGAACTAACCAACATTATATAGAAAAGAATAAAGGGAGTAATTGTTATAAAAATAAACTCTGAAAGTACACAATGGTGTGTATGTATAAGTTTATAGGAGTGAGTATAAGTTTGCGTGTAGACAAGTTTGTGTGCTTATAATGTGCTTTGGAAAGGAAAAAAAAAGAGAGAGAAAATAGCGATGGTAGCTAGCCCTTATAATTTTAGCCGTTACTCGGCCTGGCCCAAGCAGCATCCCATGTCCAGTATGGGCCGGGGATTTGAACTTAGGTTTCCGGCCCATACACAGAATATGGGCCGTATAATGGGCCTCACCATAGAAAGCCTTTATAAGGGGCAACACGTGACCACGTACCAAGTAGATGTCGTGGAACATGGCGCGGTTGATGGTCTCCAACGAGGCGTCGCGGAACACCGCCGCCACGTGGTCGCCGGTGCTCGCCGTCCCCTCCGCCGCCGTTGCCGTCGCCGTCGACGTCGCCGCCGCCGCCGCGTGGTCCGGGAACATGAGCGGCAGGTCGTGCTTCACCTTGGACCAGTAGGCAAGCCGCTCCTCGATCATGTCCATCTCCACGCACTTGCGCTTCGTGCCGCCGGCGACGGCGGCGCCAGCAACCTCCTTCACGTGCCCCTCGCCGGCGGCGATAGCGTCCGCCACCACGTTGGACGACGACGGTGGCGCCGGGGAAACCCTCGCCGTCGCGGCGGCGGCGGCGGCGGTGTGCAGCTGCAGCTTGTGGCGATTGAGCCACGAGAGCATGGTGGACAGCCCGGTGCACCGGACCAGGCTGGCCTCAATCTCGTCGATCTCCCTCTCGAGGACGGCGAGGCTCGCCGCGCCGGCGGCACGCGCGTCCTCGGAGGCCTTGACGCGGCACCACCCCTCACGGAGCTCCATGGCGGCGGCGGCGCTCCCCTTGTCCTTGAACCTGTCGAGCACGGCGGCGACCATCTTGACCGTGTCGACGCGGACCAGCTCCGCCGCGACGTCGCGGGACACGTCGGGGACCTTGTCGCGCCTCTGCACCACGGCCATCCGCTCGTCCAGGTGCACGGTCGTCTCCTTCCTCCTCGCCGCGTCCATGTACGTGCCGTGCGCGGTGAGCAGCTCGGTGACGCCGCCGCCGTCGGCCTCCCGGTCGACGTCGACGTACACGAGGAAGTTCTTGACGTCGCCGGCGCAGAGCGCGCCGGCGTAGATGAACCCGGACCTCCGGTCCTCGTCGACGTGGGCCCTGTGGTCCCCGCTCCTCTCGACGGCCAGGAGCGACGCCCTGGAGTAGGCGCCGCAGGTGAGGTCGACCTGCGCGTCGACGGCGACGACGGAGGTGACGCGGCGGACGCACGCCGCGAACGCGTCGGTGACCCTGTCGTGCTCGTCGTCGAGGACGCCGTACACGCCGGAGGTGTGGTCGGCGACGTGGTGCACGGCCCTCGCGTCGTGCGCGCCGCGGAAGCCGAAGGCGTGGACGGGGTACCTGGGGTTGATGGCCTCGCGGAAGATGGTGCGGTCGTCGCCGTCGGAGATGAGGACGACGGCGCCGACGCGTTCGCGCTTCGCCTCCCAGCACCGCGCCTCCAGGATCTCGACGGCCGCGTTCAACGCCGGGAACAGCTTGGTGCCGCCGGCGACGGCCAGCGACTGCACCTTCCGGCTCGCGACGCCCCGTCCCTCGACGGACATCTCGAGAAGGCCGGTGGCGTCGACGACGGAGGAGTGGAACGGCACGATGGCGAGGCGGTCGTCGGCGCCGAGGTTTCCAATGACGAGGTCCATCGCCTTCCTCAGCAGGTCCAGCCTCCTCGCCGGCGCGCCGCCGCCGCCGCCGCAGCTGATGTCGAGCAGGGTGACGAGGTCAACCGGTGCACGGCGCGCCGCAGTCGCCGGCACGGCGACGCGCACCAGCACCAGGAGACGCGGGTGGCATTCCCGACGGGGGATCGCGTCCACCCTCGGGAAAGTGCTCAGCTGTACCTTGTCACTCGCCAGAGCTGACACTGGAGCCTGCAGATAAAATTTATAAGTTTTGAATCAGAGAGATCAAGCAATTCGACAAATGAAGTCTAATTTTGTTAATTGTATGTTTTTTTGGATTGATCAAATTCATACACAATTGACGAAATGCATGTAAACGACAGCTGATTAATTACCAGATTAATGTACATTGTTGGACCTAGTTGAATCTTGCAAATCAAGTGCAAACAGAAGAGTTGGAACTAATTCAGAAGAGATGATAAGTGACACTGGAAGATATATATGCATGCATATCAGAGGATTGTTCAGCATGCATATATATATATATAGACGTCCCGATCGAGAGGATTGCATGCATGTGATGGGATTAGCTGTTGCAGCTGGGCCATCACACATGCTGCCATGTACATGAAAGCATGATAACATTCTCTTGTTTTAGTGACTTTTACTTTAGCTAATTACTTTACTTCATAGCTTTCTTCCCTAGAACATCTGCTGGTTCTTTCCAGCACAGCAGTACTTCCGAGTTACAGCACCAAATAACATATTTTGATGGGAGAACAGTCTAAATATATTTTGATGGCACCCTGAAATGCCTGAACAAATGATCTCCATAAACCATTTTACCTGCAGGCACAGTATGTTAACTTCATAATTTAGCCTTATGTTGGTGCACGAATTGGTCAATTAATTAATTAATCAAGGGACTACCTATATGGCATTAATTTGACTGAAACCCGAATTTTGCAAATTCTATACCATTGGATTGTGTTTGAGATTTGTGCAACATACCCAAACCCTTTTTTTCTCTTTCCTCTCCTCAGTCCAGCCAACCGCTGCCGCTGCCCGTTCGAAAGGGATCAACTGCACCGGCGACCCTCCTCTCCCTCCCCCCTCCCACTTCTCTTCCCCAAGGCAGTGGCGCCGAGTCCTCCGCCCTACTAGTGTCTTTCCCATCTCCAGCGGCTTCCCGGCAATCCGCCACCGTCAGCCGTCGCTTCCTTACAGGTCTCGTTGTTTGCCCGCACCTCCAACGCCGGCCCACCGCCTCCCACCGACCCTTTGGCTTCGGCACCATCGTCGGCACCTCGCTGTCCGCCCATGTTCGCCATTCACCGTCATCCCTCTAAACCCTAGGGAACCCTATCTTCCCCCAACTTCAACTCCAAACCCTAATCTGTATGTCTCCTGCTAGAGTTTGGAGAGTCATTGGTGCCGCAGAAGAGGGAGAGCTTGCAAGCCCATACACGAATTTTAGCGTAGATCCAACTGTCCAAAATATGTAAAATTTTATCCCCAATTTTTTATTGAATGCCATTTAGCATTTCCGATTAATTAACCAAATAAACTACATAAAATTGATTTAAATATCGGAGCCTCTTAATTCTTTTCACAGTGTGGTTATATAAAACTTACAAATCTAATTTAAATACACTTAACTTCATTATCTAAAGAAATGAACTTACGAAAACATGCATCTTTCGTGCAAGAAATTGAATCTAGCTATAGCTCGCCGATCCCTCTCATTTTTTTTTCCTTCACGAGCAAGATGCTGATGAACACTGCTTGCCGACGATCCTCTTTAGCACAGATCTCGATGCGACTAATCATTCATGCATGCAAGCATGCTTACTTGGCACATGATATGATCGAGAGAGTGACATAAATATTAGCAAAGAACAAAGGCCCGTAATTAATAGCTCGATCTTTACAGCTTACAGGTAAATAAAGAAAAAAAAAGAAAAAGTAAAAAAAGAGATAGACTTCTATCATCCGATCTGAGAGACGAACGGCCCGGATCTTGCTGGGTCACAGTACACGTAGTGCTTCCACCCTGCTTGTCTGCCTCAAAGTTCGCAAGGACGTGTACACATAGTAGTACTAGTTAGGGTTCTTCTGGAACAGGTGCAATTACAGATATTACGCATCTAACCGCTTCTTTTATTCAAAAGAAATACAATATAATACAAATGTACCGCTTACAATAAGTACTCATCCCTATAAACATACATATGCACCTTACTTCTATAAGCATTTCTTACACCCTACTTTTACATATAAGCATTCCCGATGTATACTTATATTGGTATATCTTGAGATTCACGAACCCCGAACATATCATAATCAACTTGTTAACTGAACTTAGCTTGTTTAGGCACGTAGTTAGGATAATTTAGCTCGAAGTACTGAATAATTGCAGAGGCAAAAATATAGCACTTGAACAGTTGCATATTTGCAGTACTGGTATACAATGTGTCGATAGTGATGCATATATAGGGGCATGTACACGTAACAGAACGGCGAAAAGCAGTAGTATCTATATATACGGTCCGTACATAGCGTATGCATGCATGCATACGTAAGCATATTTAATTATAAGCATATCATGGCGTACGTATAGTCTTATTTATGGGTGATATTAATTTGTATTCTTGTTGTGTATATATATATATATATATATATATATATATATATATATATATATATATATATATATATATATATATATATATATATATATGGAAGCACATGCAACATGCATGCATGCATGCATGTGCATGGATGGAGATGGCCGGCGTTTGCATGCATGCAGCTCCGCCGTCTCAGAGGCCGCATGAACTGTCCCCGCCGCCGCCGGACTTGGAGCTCCTCCGGCCGGTCGCATGCACGACGGCCTGTGCATGTCCACGTCATCATCAGATGATTAATTAGCACGCATGCAGATCATTATTATTGAAAAATGCTACTAATTTGCATGTATACTACTTTAGTACTACTCTGTTTTATTTTGTAACAAGCTTTGAATCGTTCGTAATCAAATTTTCTATGCTAACCTAATTTATCAACATCTAGAACACGCAAATTGTTTCATTAAAATTTAACATTAAATATATTTTGATAATATATTTGTTTTGTTTTGAAAATAATCTTATACTCCCTCCGTTTCAGATCATAAGACGCTTTAACTTTGATCAAAATCAAACTATTATAAGCTTGACTAATTTTAAAGAAAAAATAGTAATATTTTTAACCCAAGGCAAATATATTATGAAAATTTATTCAATTAATTTAATGAAATTATGCTGGTGTTGTAAATATTACTACTTTTTTTTACATAATTAGTTAAATTTAAAGTAATTTGACTTTGACTAAAGTTAAAACATCTTATAACCTGAAATTAAGTGAGTATTTTTCTGTAAATTTGATCCAGCTTTAAAACCTACTTAGAAAAAAGGTCAAATTGATAGTCTTGTAATATGACCAAACGGAGAGTATACTAATTAGTACTCGATCCGTCCAATAATATAATAACCTTCGGATGTTACATAATATAGCACAATGAATCTAGACAAACCTATATTATACTCCATCCGTTTCAAATTATGGGTTGTTTTTAATTTTTTTCTAGTAAAACTTTTTTATGTTTGACCATGTTTATAGAAACATTTACAGCACGAAATTAGTTCCATTAAATATTATATTGAATATATTTTGATAATATGTTTTGTGTTAAAAATGTTATCATATTTTTCTATAAATTTGGTCAAATTTTAAAAAGTTCGATTAGAAAATAAATTAAAACGACTTATAATATACAAAATAGAGGGAGTATGACCTATGGAATGGATGGAGATATGGAGTAGGAGTAAATGAGTTTTTATTACCAAGAAGACGTCGTGGAACATGGCGCGGTCGATGGAGTCGCGGGAGGCATCGCGGAAGATGGTGGTCATGTGGTCGGGGCACTCGCCGTCGTGATGCATCGGCGGCAGCTCGCACTTCACCTTGGTCCAGTACGCCAGCCGCTGCTCGATCATCTCCATCTCCGAGCTCTGGTACTTGCGCTTCCTCTCGCCGCCGCCGCCGCCGCCGCCGCCGCCGCCGTGATGAGCTCCGGACCACACGAACTTGCCCATCGCCGCCGCCCCTCCCGCCGTGAAGCTCTGCCGCGCCGCCGCCGCCACAGCCGACGCGCCGCCGTTCCCCTTCGCCGCCGCCGCCACCGACGTCGTCGCCGACGGCGACGACGACGAACGCGCGTGCTGCAGGTGCTGCAGGGAGTGGCAGGTCTGCCACGACAGCATGTACGACATGCCGGAGCTCCGGCGCAGGGTGGCCTCCATCTCCGACATCTCCGCGTCGAGCGCGGAGACGAAGCACGCCGGGGCGGCCTCCTTGGCGAACTCCGACTTCTTCAGGAGGCTCCACTGCTTGTGCAGCTCGTCGGCGGCGCCGGCGAGCGCCCTCCCGTTGTCGCCGTAATTTTTGATGATCTCGCCGACGATCCTCATCGCCGCGACGCGGACGATCTCCGCCGCCACCAACCTCGAGTGCTCGTCGCCGTCCCTGACGACGACGACCTGGGCGGTTCGCCGTGCCATCTCTCGCCCGGCCTGGTTCTCCGCCGCGTTCTGCGACGTCGTCGTCGAACGGTCCTCGTACTGCACGCCGACGGTGAGCATGCTCGGCAGGTGTTCGAGCTCGTCGTCGCCGACGTTGTCCACGTAGACGAGGAAGCTCCTCACCGCGCCGGCCTGGAGGGCGCCGGCCTGTATGGTGCCGCGCTTTCCGCCACCATTGATGTCGTGCTTGAACCTGCCGGACTCGATGGCCGTCAGCTTCGCCGCCGTCGACTCCGCGCCGCTGCAGGAGACGCTGACCTCCGCGTCGACGGCGACGATGGAGGTGATGTTGCCGACGCTGGTGACGAAGGCGTCGGCGAGCCCGTCGTGGCCGTCGTTGAGGATGCCGTAGGTGCCGGCCGAGGTGTTGGCGATGCGGTGCATGGCCCTTGCGTTGTGGGCGTCGCGGAAGCCGAAGGCGTGGACGGAGCAGTTGAGGTTCATGGCGTCGCGGAGGACGGAGGCGTCGTCGCCGTCGGAGATGAGGACGATGAACCCCGGTCTTTTCTTGTCATGGTCTTTCCGACCTTCCAATATCTACACACAAAAGGAAAATATCTCAATAAGAGTATCATTACTGAAAAAAACCGGGAGATACACATTTTCTAATATAAAATTTATTACCGTATTATAATTTCTAGTGTAGAATCTTAGCACCTCTAGGTACTTCTCAAAAACTATAAAATTTCTCTCTCAATAAACCTCTCAAGACCACTCTTCTACGTCTGTATTTATGCTATATTTCTTAAAAAGTAGTAAAACACAATACTATTTAAAGAAAACCTAATTACTATTTTTATAATATATTTGTCTTATGTTAAAAATATTATTACTTTTTTTCTGTAAAAATAATTAAATTTAGAGTAACTTGCCTTTGACCAAAGTCAAACGGAAAGAGTACGACGACATACCGTCGCTGCCTTCTTCAAGGCCGTTGACAACTTGTTTTCGCCGGTGACCGTCAACGACGACTGCACCATCCTAGTGGCCTCCTTCCGTCCCTCGGCGTTCATCTCCACGAGATCGTGCTTCTCGGCGACGGCGGCGGAGGCCTGGACGGGGACGACGGCGAGGCGGTCGTGCTCGCCGAGCTTGTCGATGACGAAGCCCATGGCCTTCTTGAGGAGATCCATCCGGTTCACCGGCCCCAGCCCGCCGCAGCAGCTGACGTCGAGCACCGCGACGAGGTCGATCGGGGCGCGCTCCGATGACGCCGCCGCCGGTGGCGGCGCGACGACGCGCACCAGCACGGGGACGCCCGGCCGCTGCTTCACCGCACCGACATGGACGGCGTCGACCTTGGCGTAGGCCGTCACTTGCACAGTGTTTGCAGCTTGAGCCTAAATCCATATGCATAAGTGAAACGAAGTGAGATGCACGATTGCACGAATCGTGAAGCAGATCTTAGTTACTTCCTCCGTTTCACAATGTAAGTCATTCTTGCATTTCTCACATTCATATTAATGCTAATGAATCTATATAAATATATATGTCTAGATTCATTAGCATCAATATGAATGTGAAAAATGCTAGAATAACTTACATTGTGAAACGGAGGGAGTATATAAATGGCTGAGATGCATGCATGATCGCTTGGTTTTTTTTTGTTTGATGATATTTGATCATGCACATTATATACGTGGAGAGATCATTACGGGCTTCTCTAAAACACAAGATTGAGAAAACGGATGGATAGGAAAAATCATAGGATTTTGATAGAAATTCAAGTGTAAAACAGAAAATTAGAAAACACAAAAAAAAACATAAAATGATCATTTGATTGGACCGTAAAAAACATAGAGATTGGATGAGAGAGATATACTCATAGAAAACTCTAAATGAGGCTGGACCTAATGTTTAAAATCCTCCAATACTCATATGGATTTGAGCACTCTTTATGAATTTCATAGGATTCAATAGTTTCCAATCCTTTGTTTCAAAGGGTTATATAGAAAAAAATCCAATAAAACTTGAATCGTACAAAAATTCTATGTTTTTCATTCAAATCCAAGGGATCCAACATGTGTAATCATATTACCAATACAAGTGAACAAACTAGTACCAAGAAAGTAACAAGATTACCTGAGACATTTGTCTTTGTTGATTGTGTGTGGCACTGCAGCTGATTAATTAAATCAGATATGAGGGTGTTCGCAAGGATGGATGGTATACAGGTCAGAACAAGGACACCTGCAGGTGATATATATAGGGTCTTATCACTAAGCTCTGATCATTGTTAGGCCTGGTTTAGTTCCTAATTTTTTTTAAAAAATTTCTAACTTTTTCATCACATTAAAACTTCCTACACACAAACTTTCAACTTTTCCGTCACATCGTTCCAATTTCAATTAATCTTCCAATTTTAGCGTAAACTAAACACACCCTTAGGTTAGTTTACTAAATTGCCCTTGTATGCTCGAGTATATATTTCTCTCTTGCTTGTTTTCCTGGGGTCGATACTGTGACATACAAGTATTTATATATATATCTTCTTTTGATGCTTTGCATATATTCTCGTAGTGCTTTGCCCCATCCATACTTCAAAATTGTCTTGGAATATTAATTATGCACATTTATACGTGAGAATAAGGTGATCAAGAGATTCAGAGAGCAAAGCATCTAATAATTGGTTTTCATCCATGACGTTTCTATAGATCTTAGCCCATATATAGAGGTAATTCTATGATCCGCCACAATAAATTTGTGGGATATATATCAAAGAGGAAATTGGTGTTAGCAGTAATTTCGAGCGGGTTACTACCATTTGATCTGGTAATTTATTAGCTATCTAGCTATATATGTTGAGAGGATGTCACTCGCTGTAGTATATCGAATATACACGTGTTCGTCTGTTGATGTCTAGTGAACTTTTGAATTAAAATATAGTTTTTTTTTCTTAAGGCGGAAAGATAAATTATTATTGACAATCATTAACTGAAAGTATGGAAAAAGGACGAGATGGTATAATTATTTTGGATGGGCAAATTAAACAAACACGCACGCTAAGCACACTGTCGGTTCTGATCATTTGTTAATTATATTAGCTCCTCGCGATTCGCTATGTGAGTGCTAACTAAGGTAAGCAAGGAACAAAACCCTATATATATGATAAGGCGAACCAGATAAGCATAACAAATTAAAGAACACTAATAGTTTTAGTACGTAGTTGGACCCAAATGGCGTCATGGAATTATGTAGCAATCCTATTATACAACGATGATATCACTAGTCATGCATGCACACTGATCTGCATCAGTAACCATAGCTTTGATCTCCTTCTGTAACAAGCTTTTTTTAAAAAGAAAAAAACAAAGGCATTAGACATGACTCATTTCATTGATAAAGATCGTAGAGATATAAATCGATCCAAAAAACGGTTCACACCGCGAAAACACGTCCTACCATCACCTAAAGTCTAAAGATCACCCTCTAAAGTTACAGCAAACACACTACTACAAAAACACACATATAGATCAGCACTATAGGTGTCGGAAGAGCTAAAACCGACACCTATAGTGTTTTTCCCACCTCCATAGACTGAAAATACAAAAAAAACTAACACCTTTAAGTAATTATAGGTGCCGGTTCAACAGAAAAACCGACACCTATACTATAGGTGTCGGTTTTTAAAAAAACCGACATCTATAATGTATTATAGGTGTCGGTTAATTAAAAACCGGCACCTATAATATAAAATAGGTGTTGATTAAATAAAAACCGGCTCCTATAATATATTATAGATGCCGGTTTTTTTAAAAAAACGGCACCTACCAAACGAGCCGAGCCGATCGAGAGAGAAGCTAGGGGCGCGACTGATCAACTGGATAAAGTCGTGCGTACTTATCCACTCGCCCGGTCCCCTCCACGGCTCCACTCACTCGTCCCTCTCTCTCCTCCTCCCCCATTCTCTTCTCTCTCTCCCCCCATTTTCCTCCTACATCCAGCTAGGCGGCGGTTGTGGGGTCGACATCTGGGCATGCAGCCGGTCGCGGCGGGCAACGGCGGCGGCGGGGTCGGCGTCTAGGTGAGCAGTGGGCGGCGGCGGCGGCGGGGTCGGCATCTGGGCGAGCGGCCGACGGCGGGGTCAGCGTCTGGGCAAGCGGCCAGTCGCGGCGGACGGCGGTGGTGCCGGGGTGAACGCCACCTTCCCATGGCGGCACGCGGGGGTGCGGGCGGCCGGTCGACCTCACCATGGTGGTGTGCGGCGGGGCGGATGGCAACCTCCCATACGTTGCCGCCGGTGACGCGCTCCCTCCCGATGGCCTCAAAGCTTTCCACGTCTTCCAGATCAGGAGTCTCGTGCGCTTGAAATTCTTATGTGCTTAATTTTGTTCTTTGATGTTCTTGGGTATCTTTCAATCTCGATCTCGGAGACTCGTTGTTTGTTCTTGTTGGATGGGTCTCGTTGTTTAATCTTGTTGAATGGGATGTTCATGGATGAAGATATTGATGAATTGCTCTTTGATGAGATATTGTGGGGATCAAATCGAGCCGATACATCGAGCTGGATTTTTTTTTTTGATTCGTTGGACCTTATAGGTGCCGGTTCTACACACCGGCACCTATCATTTCTCCTCATTGGTGCCACTTTGGGGGTGTCGGTTGGGAAACCGGTACCTATGTGGTTTCCCAACCGGCACCAATGTGGTTTTCTGTACCAGTGACACCTGAACTTTGCTACTCCGTAGCAACTAACCGGCCATGTAAATGGAAAATAATAATAATAATCAGGATTATTTTTATAAAAGGGGTTAGGAAGTCCTAAATAAGTAATATTAAACATTTTATTATGCTACCTCCCTAAATTAGAAAAATAACAGGATATATAAATTATAGAAGAAGAATTGTCCATACTTTTTCTCGACCCATGATCTCAATTCTCATGTCTTGTTCGTAGTTGGTTGAACAAACGTGAGTAAACCAGACATAATATATCAAGACTGCCTACACATTATTTAATAGAAAGTCCTCTAGAAGTATCACAAATTTTGAATCGTCCTGGCCAACACACAACCCTACACCTCCTTCTTCTTTCCTCCTTCTCTTCTCCTGACTCCTCATACCCCTATTACTCACCAGTGCCTGATCCGCGCCACCTCCGCCACTATCGCCACAGCGTACCGCTGCCTAGCCTTGCCGACTATTGGAAGGCGTCAACACCGTTGGCAAGGCCTTCTCCCCCAGGCGGCCTCCTCGACCTCCCCCTCCCTCTCCTACCCTTTCCTCAAGCCATCGGTGGCAGGCTGGCCCCACGCTAGCTCCCTTTATGCTAGATCTACCACCACCAGCCACCACCTCCTAACCAGTCATTCTGCTTTGCCCCTGCCGCCAACACCGGGCCACCACCCGCTTTCGACCCTGTGGCTTTGGCGGAACTGCAGCAGCCTCACCGCCCACTGTTGGGCTATCCCACAGTCGGGTGATTTCCTTTCATAGCCATCCATCTAAAATCGGTAAACTTCCCTCTCTTCCCACTCCCCCACCCTCTCCCAACCTAATCCCATCCCGAGATCCTAATCCATAGGTCCATATCAAAGTTTGGGGTGCTATTGGTGCCAGAGAAGATGATGTCGTCGGAGCTAAAGGAGAATAGCTAGAGCACGAATCGTGAAGCACATCCAACACACTATAATCTGCATTATTTGGAAGTATAGGTTTTATGTGGAATGAAATTTAGCAATTCCATAATATATAATTCTAATAGTGTAGTGGTTGGCTTGCGAGTTGGTGCTCTACTTTGACTAGAAAGTCAATTTACAACTTAAGTACACACATACTCATCTATATCATTACATTCTACATCATGGTTTTAAAAAATTGTAACGCCCCGACATTCATTAGCCATTAACACAGCTAACTCACACCGGGGTGTTATGCATTACCTGTGATATAGTACCAGTCTCAGGATACACTAGCTGGTACACACAGAATAAATGTGGAATCAAAGTAAACTGCTTTATTACATCACTGGGTAGTAGTCCTTACATAAGTTGCTATCATAGACAGGCCCATAAATGAGCAACACAACATTACAGAAAACCATAAAAGCGACGGCGCAGAAGCGAACAGTGCTCCATGCAACTATGCACTAGGCGAAGAACCTAGGCATCTATCTTATTCCACAGGCGAGGCTTGGGGCTAGGCACGAAACATCTAGAAGTCTTCATACTCAGCTTGCTCCTGGAGATACTCCTCGGCGGTCGGGTCGACGTCTTCATCTTCATACTCTATATATTGATATAAGGGGCAAGGGTGATTACTTAACGTACTCAGCAAGCCAGGGGAAAAATGACATGTTTGATTTAAACAAGAAGGCTAAGGTTTTATTTGCGAAAGCTGCCTTTTTGGCAAAGTGATTTATTTCACAAAACTCCTAGTGAATGAGTCAAGTTTTAGTTGTCGGGAGGAGGCTCACGCCTCGACCCATTCCACAAGTTGCTTTGCAACAACTTGTCACGATTAACGAACAACAATTAATTTGTTCCTCTATTAGTTTCTTCTCACAACAACACATAGACCACACAGATATCTCAGCACAACAACGCCATCATCATGGCCCTAACAACACCTCGGTGTCAGACGACACCCCAGGTCACACAGACCCGTTCCTAACCACCCAGGTTAGCCGTCTGCCACACAGGCGGACTCTGGCAACGTTACCCTTCCCAATAATCACTTCTTCACAAATATTTTTCAAACAAATCTACGCTATGAGAAACACCTTACACTCACCCTTGACCGTGGGCACGGCTGTTCGAACAGTTCATTAATCTCTGCAGAGTTGCACGCTTTACCCACACGACACGAAACTGACATCGTTTACCCGTCGGCAACGAAAGTTCGTGATAAGGCTTTTCCAAAGCTAACCCATGAAAATCGCATGCCACCTAGTTGGGCTAAGATCCATAGCCAAGTATCAGGCAATGACAGCCGTCATCCACTCAGGAAATACCGAGGATGCCTCCTACTCCTACCGGTACCACGCCACAATAGAGGCAAAAAGACACCCATGATGGGCAAAAATGTGTAACACTTCGTCTCCTCATCCTCGGCATTCCACAACCATTGGCACACAAACTCCCATGTGAAAACAATTTACATAGCCAGAGGCATCCCATAAATACCCATGTGGTCGCACTGTAACGTGTTTGGATGGATGTAGACCCCCGTTTTTATAACAGGAATCAATCGTGTAAACAGTACCATTTCCCTGGATCAAGTAGTCTGGTACACACGAGTTCATAGCTGAAATACCAAATGCACATACACGAAAGTCTAGTGCGAAATATTACATCAAAAGCCCGCAGACATAGTCTTAGATCATCGGACCGAGCGGTCCGGAATACATTCCAAAAGCAGAAGTAGATAAGGCAGCGGAGTCAAGGCAGCGGCACGCCACTGTCACAGGCAACGACCGTAACTAAGACCTACAGAGCGCCATCGTCTTCATCACCCTCCTGGTAGTAAGCGTAGGGATCCTCCGAAGCTTCATCTCCGACCTCTGATTAAGTTTGTATATTGCAAGGGTGAGTACCAACTGTACTCAGCAAGCCACCACAGCAATAATGCACATGACAGGGGTATTCAAAGGATGGCTATGGTTCTTTTGCACAAAGCAAGTTTTGTAATTCTTTTCACAAGCCTAAGACCTAGCACAGACTGATCAAATTTTAGTACCAGTGTTCATATTAAACAATGACGGTTCTGTCCACCATCCATTGTGATCCCAAGGATAGCTTCCCGCCATTGAGTCGTCATGGTTTTCTGAGGACATCCACATTCCCGCCTCTCAGAAAGTGGCTCCATCAGCATAGAAATCATCGTGCAATATCCCATCCCACACAAGTTAAGAATTTAGAGTCTAGCAAAGTGTAATACATGTCCCGGTGCTCAATAACCGCGAGCACGGCTATTCGAATAGATTTGGTTTACTCACACTGCAGTGGATGTACACTTTACCCGCACTCCGCGACTGCCCAACATATGAGCCTCGTCCCAACACATGAGACGCGTCACGGCAAAGCTTTTCGATAACCTTGCATTGGCAGTACCCGCTCCATGAACTTTACATCCTCATGCACTCTAGGCGTACACGGTTTCTAACAGTGAGAGGAGTTCTGGCGCACCCGGAAAGGGAAGACTCACACATGCATTAAGTTATAATTACGTTTAGATTCTCACATGGCAGTCCTACCGATGGCGACACCACTGTAGACACCCGCCTCGCGGTCCTACCAATGGCTGCCCCACCGTAGAGCCCCTGCCTCACACATCAAGAAACCACTATGCATGGATACTGCCTCCGCTCAGCTATCTACTCTGCTAGGTCTATACCCATACGAGAAGTGCGGTTGTACGGGGGTCGTTTCATGCTTAACTTCATGGCTCGGTCCTTAATTGACCGGGGACGGCACTAGCCTTTTCCGGATACCACCCAAATCCTCCGTCCGCCCCAGTTGAAAACAGTTGTTTAATTTCATTTCTTCTTTCACAAATCATGTCATCAACATCATGGCAATGTGGCGCTCATGTCCCCACATGCCGCATCTCAATTACCTTCCCAAAGGTAATTGCCCAAGCATATAGCATTTGATAAATATGAATATGCATGAATCTAGAGTAGCATTTTCTAAGCATTTGTCATAGTTGACTAGGGACTCATACGTAATCATGGTTACAAGGATTTACGGGTAAACAATAATCAAGGCATGACATAATCACAAGTAGGATGTTTATCATTGCATGCAATTTTATTTGTAAACAAAACAATTTCGCAATTGGGGTCAACATGTTCAAGGAATAGTGATGACTTGCCTTGCTCGAAGCTTTGCGGGTCTTGGTCCTCGCTCGGATCCGCAACTCCCTCGGGGTCTAAAGTACGTGCGAAGAAACGATTTGAATTCAGTTAGAATTCAAATAAAGATCCAAGTAAATCCAAGAAGATATCGACCGCGGAAGTCGGTTCCTTACATTATCTATTTTTGTTTGTGAAATAGAGCTAATCCGATCTTAATTTATCCATCCTAAACTATTTCGCGGGTATAAATATTTTATTAGCACAAGTTTTTAATTTAGTCAGCCCGAGTATCATATCCTTGTAATAGATTAGAAATCTCTATCGCAAGCTAAATATCGGACGAGATCCTAAAATTATCTTATAATAATGTACGATTTAATTTGATCTATGACTAAACGATTAAATATAATACACGGCTAAAATTCCTAGTAATTAAATCCGAATTTCTACCGTGAATAGATTACTTATCGAGATTACCCAAAAATAATCTATAATTTATATTAAATTTTGCAATTCTACGACTATAGTTAATCTATAATTAAATTCTAATTATTTTAAATTTTTTCTAAACTATTAACCTCCCTATTCTATTTCCCTTTTTCTCTTTTCTTTTCTTACTTTTTTCTCTTTTCTTTTCATTCTTTTTCTCTTTTCTCTCCCTTTCTTTTTCTCTTTTCTCTCCCTCCCGGCTCCTTTCTCCCTCTCTCTCTCTCGGCTCCTTGCCCTCCCGGGCGGCGACGGCGGTGGACGCGAGGGGGGGGGGCGGCTTACCGTCAGCGGCGGCGGCGGCGACGATTGCGACGGCGGCGCAAGTCGCGGCATGGTGCGGCGGCTTCGCGGCGGTGCGGCGGCACGACGACGGCGGCGCGTGAAGAAGGGGGAGAGGGAGAGGAGGAGGGAATGGAGTGGGGTGGAGAAGGGGGAAGAGGGGCCGGGGTTTTTATAGGGGAGAGGGGGAAAGAAAGAGAGGAGGGCGGTGAAGGGGGGCTGACGCGACGGCGGCGCGACGGAGCGGGGCGCGAGGCGGCGATGGGACGCGCGAGCGGCGACGGAACGGCAACAGCGACGGCGCGGCAGCGGCGGCACGGGGCGTGAGGCGGCGACGGCGACGGGCGAGCGGCGCGTGGCGCGGCAGACGGCAGCGGCGACACGACGGCATGGCAGTGGCGCGGGGCGCGAGGTGGTGACAGCGACGCGGCGCGGCGACGGAACGGCGACGCGACGGCGGGACGCGAGGCGGCGATAGGACGCGTGGGCGCGCGGGGCGACGGGATGGCGGCGCGGCACGGCAGCAGCGAAGCGACGGCGCGCGGCGGCTCGGGGCGCGAGGCGCGCGCGGCAGGGGAGATGGGACGGGCGCGCGGTGGGGCAGGGGCGCGGGGCGCGAGGCGACGGCGCGACGGCGACGGCGATGGCGCGCGACGCGCGGTGACGGCGACGCGACGGCGACGCGGCGCGGCAGCGGCGCCGGGCGACGGCGCGCGGCGGCAGGCGGCGATGGCGACGTCGGCGCAGGCTCGGGGCGGCTTGGGGCAGGCGACAGAGGAGAGTAGGGCTACGGAACCACATCGAGCACCTACCGCGCAATGAGCAGTGCTAGTTTTCATTTAATCCTTATTTAACCTATTCTCTATATAAATCTTATTCATTAATTCCAAATTTTTACACAAATGAAGTTTACATAATATTTGTGTTATTTCAACCAAAAGATTCACTCTAGATTAACATTACCCATATTTTATTTTTATCTAATTTTCTTGAATTTAATTGATTCTTATTTCATCGCACTAAAATTTAATTGTTGCTAATATGGTCGCGATAATATTTTATTTATTTCCAACCTCACCTAATCTTTATTAATTTATATTTTAATTATTTATTTAGCCAATTTGATTTTTAGGGTTTATTCCTAGTTAGTTATTCATTATTCGTGATTAATAAATTCCGAGATCAAAATCCAATGAAATAGGCGAATAAAATCGGCATGATGCAATTTATTTAAAAATTTTTTGAAGGTCCGTATTTTTAGAGTTTTGTTTTTATTGGCCAAATTTTCAAGGTGTTACAATGGATTTTCCAAAGGAATCGGTCCTTAATGACAATACGTAGCCAAACCACAACGGCATGACTCCGCATCATCACCACTTTCACAACACATTTTATTTCACAACTCCTCGGTACAACGTACCAGATTTTTAAACATGGATTTGGAATAACCCAAGTTTCCCACACGGCAACAACGTAAGCATGGCTAAGCGAAACTACCTCGGTAATCGAATAATGATACCGGCGCAAATATTTGTGGAGCTATCAAAGGTATGGAAATATCAACCTATGTAATATAAGTGTGACTACTGGGTTGGTCCGTCGGTTGTATAAACAATCCGAGGCCTAAACATGTTAATCGTGTAAACTAAACAATGCATTTTTCAATCAACATATCTTTGCAAATATAGGGGCAATGTGATCAAAGAGGCTTGCCTTACACAGGGTTGGGGTCTTCTCCTTCGAAAGCGGCGTCCGGAGCTTCCTCGTACTCGGGTTCTAAACACGAAAACAAATCTAATTAACAAAAGGCAATAAAACTAACTCAAATCAGAGAAACAATGGTGCCACTGTGTAGATCTCAATTT
The DNA here is from genome assembly GCF_000147395.1 of Oryza glaberrima. NCBI lineage: Eukaryota > Viridiplantae > Streptophyta > Magnoliopsida > Poales > Poaceae > Oryza > Oryza glaberrima. The sequence continues at coordinate 23,961,028 of NC_068336.1, read as the reverse complement.
TAGAAAAATTTAGGAACTTGAACGGGTCAATCGGAGTTACGGTTGATTTACTATGAATTTTCAAAGGATAAATGGTTTTTCCTGGAATATTTGGAAATCAAAATTATTAACGGAAGGGAGGGGCCCACCTGTCAGCGATGGATGGAGGAAAAAGGGACTGGGGCCTGGCCGTCAGTGACTAGGGAGGAAAAGGAGGCGCTGGGCCCGGCTTGGCAGAGGCTTGAGGAGGCCTGCTTCTTCCTCCTCTCGCTCTTTTGCTCGGCTCGGCCTGGGACAGCGATGCGTCGCGGCGATGGGGCGCGGCGAGGCGACCGGCGGCTGAGGGAGGGCGGCGGCGAATTCCGGCGAGGCTCCGCCGGCGACGGCGGCGCCGGGAGAATAGCGCGGCGGCTCTGGCTGGCAGCAACAGAGAGCAAAACGAGAGAAAGAGAGAGGAGAGAGAGATGGGTTGGGATGGTGATAGTGTGGGGAGAAGGAGCTCGGGCTGCTTCCCCTTTTATAGGCGAGCGACGCGGTGGCGAGCTGGCGGTCTAGGCGCGGCATTCCGGGGGTAGTCGGCTAGCAGCTAGGGCGTGATTCCAGGGCGGAGAGGATGGCGACGCGACGGAGTGGCGTCATGCACCGGTGGCAATGCGACGGCGAAACGACGGCGACGCGACACAAAGTGACGCGCGGAGAGCGGGAACGGCGGCGAGACGGGGGTGACGCACGGCCGACGACGGCTATGGCCGGGATTTGGGGCGGTAGGGCTAGAGAGGGGTGACGCAAGCGACGGTGGCGACTCGATGCAAGAGAGAGGGAGAGACGCGGCTCGGCGGCTTCCCGGGAGGAGACAGACGACAAGACGACGAGGCGACGGCGAAGGGACGCGCGTCCGCGGGAGCTCGGGATGGGATGGCGCGGCGTCAGTGGTGGTGGCGACGCGACATGGCGATGGAACGGGGATGACGAGGGGTGGCGTGGCGGCCGTTATCCGTTGGCGTCGACGCGACGGCGACGGGATGGCGACTCGATGGATGGAATGGACAGCGACGGGACGGGGGTGACGCGGGGCGACGTGGCTCCGCGTCTCCCGGAGAGGGCGCGACGGTTTTCGTGGAGTTTGGCGCGATGCGGCTTTGGCGTGGCTGGGGGGTGGCGCTACGCGGGTGTTGGCACGATGTGCGGTGCACGGGAGGGCGGCTAGGTGCGACGCGGTGCTGCCACGACTCGGCGTCCTGGGTTGACATATCGTCGAACACCTTGTTTTCATGCTTGGCTGGTCTGAGGAGGAAGAAGGTGAATAGTAGCGGGCTGGGCTGGGCCGGCCTGCTTAGGGGAAAGAGAGAAGAGAAGAGAGGTGGAGGGGAGCTGGGCCGAGAGAGAGAGAAGGGAAGGAGGCCCAAAATGAACAGTGACAATTCACATTTTCTCAAGGATTTAGGAATTGAATTTTGAGAAGGATTTGAAAGGAACTCGAATTTGAATTTGACCTAGGGTATCACAGGTATTTGAAGGAAATTTCTAGGAGAGGATTTGAGATCCATTTGTCACAAAATCAACTAAGAACCAAATTAACTCCAATTTTTAAATGACAAACTTTTTAAATAAAAGCACATAAAATACGGGTGCTACAAAAATCCACTTAATTTCTAGCTAGACTAGTATCTTGGGTAAACATGAAATGTATGCACACGTATAGTTTACAATTTTGTAAATAAAGAAAATGATAAGATAGATTAATATGTAGTATATTACTCAACTGACATGCAAGTTTAAATTCGACTTTTACAAGTTAAAAAAATAAATTAAATATATGTATATTTATAGTTAGATTTGTTATTTTTGATAAAATATAGATGTAAAATTAGAATTTTGTGGAGAAATATATTACATATTAATTCATCTTCTTAAATTTATTTTTTATAACTATCTAGTCGACATCATATAGTTAGTGATTAGAATTCCTACCCTGTACAGTCGTAGTAGGAGTACCTAACACTAACAGAGTGAAGAAATTGCATTGACCAACGACCAACTTAGCGACACATCGACTAAGTACCCAGTCCGTCTCGTTCACTAAGGCGCGATCAAACTTAACATAATCTTCAAGGCTAATCTTTAACTTTAAATTTCTCATATACTACAATATTTGTAGCAACAAAATCACAATCATATGAAAGTAAATTTAAATGACAATCAATGATATTATTTTTGTCAAATAAAATTTAATTTATAATAAAATATTTATTGGTTAAATATTTAAAGAGTTGAATTTTAAAATGTGTGCGCTTCTAAGTGGGCCGGATCGGAAGGAGTGGGATGGAAGGAGTATACAATATGTAAAGACTTGCACGCAAGAGACTTGTCAGTTTCTACCTGCCAATCTATATATATCTATGTATCATTTCTACATTAATTATAATTATTTTCTCTGGCTATGGTTAATTTCACGTCTCTCTCTACATACTATAAACCCCCAGGTCGCATATAGTCTACTACTATTCCAACCATTGGATGTACGCCGTGATTTTTTTGACAGTAGTATTCATAAAGATTCAGTCGTAACGTGAGACCGAGGGTAACTTGTGGTGCATTCGTACGATGAGTCAATGATATTATCTGCTTAAATATTCAAAAAACTTGGAAATTGTGCGAAATGTGGCTTGGAAAATTCAACGGGAAATTATATATTTATTGACCTAATAATGTAATCATGTATATATTATATTCGTTTTGGTCTTGTCACGACATTCATATCGGAGAAGTCATAATCCGGGGCCACCAGTGATATGTACTACATATATGTTGAATTATGTATTGATTTAGGCCATGTTTAGTTGTAAAATTTTTTCTTCAAACTTTAAACTTTTCTATCACATCAAAACTTTCCTACACAGACAAACTTCTAACTTTTTCGTCACATCGTTCCAATTTCAACTAAACTTTCAATTTTGGTGTGAACTCAACACAGCCTTAATTTGAAATTTTGGCAAATTATGTTTAGAAAAAGAAAACAGTCGAGCTATGTATTGACCCAGCGAGCTCTAGACTCTAGTCAACGCCGACGTGGACGCGCCAACAAGTGTGGGTCACTCTTCCAAGCTACAGCTAGATACATGCATTCACATACTTGCGTGTGCACATATAAATACATTGCTCCCTGAGATCCATTTTTATTATCAGATCAAAGTGATCGACCGACCTCATCATCAGCTAATAATTTACAAGGTACAATAATTTTGTATTTTCAGCTCTGTTATATATATATTCTACTCCATATATGTTTATGTATTATATATAGTTCGTGCTCCAGACATTTTTTTGCATCAACTAGAACAATATTCTAATTGTCCATCTCTAACTTACATATGCATATGCATGCATGCATGCTCAGAATAAAAGAATTATTACTAGCATGAAAACTAATCACAAATATTAATCAATTGCCTTGTGTAACATCAAGCATGTTGTATATATAGTATTGCCTAGCTTACTAAGTGAATCGATCATGATATTCTGGATCATCATGTCACCATGCATGCTAATTTCACGCCCTGATTGATTATTAGTATTTCTCTGACGATAAATGGAGATTTGTTCGTGGATTTTCGAAATTGATTAATTTGATCGTCATTTTAATTTGATGTTGATCATCTAGCTAGCTTGCTTGCAACGTGCATCGTCGTCGTCGTCGTCGTCGTCGTCGTGATGTCGTACGGGTGCCAGGTCAGCGACGACGAGCCGAACGGATCGAAGGCGGTGAGCCTCCTCCTCCGGCTGTCGACGCTGGCGCTGGCGCTCACCTCGGCGGTGGTCATGGCGACGGCGAGCGAGTGCACCGTCGTCCAGCTCAACGGCGTCGTCGCCACCATCACCTACAAGGACTTCCCGCCGTTCGTCTACCTCGTCGGCTTCAACATCGCCGCCGCCATGCTGGAGGCGGCGGCGATCTACCTGCGGCTGAGCACCGGCGGCGGCGACGACGACGACGAGGGGTTCAAGGGCAAGCTCCCCGGGATCCTCCTCGTGGTGATCGACGTCGCCGTGCAGGCGCTCGTCTACACGGCCACCGGCGGCGCGTTCGCCGCCGTGTCGGCGTACGGCCCGCAGATCAACGCCTGCGGCGCCGGCGCCGGCCGCTTCTGCGGCCAGGTGCACCAGTCGAAGCTCCTCTCGTTCGCCGGCAGCGCCGCCGTCGGCCTCGCCGTCGTCTTCAGGGACGTCTCGCTGCCGTTCTCCCTGTGGCCCACCTCGTCAGACTGATGACGTCAGAGTTGCACAAGCCGTCAGTAAATCAGTAGAATGAAGTACTAGTGTAGTGTACTAGTACTCGTCTGTCTAATAACATTTTAGGTGAACTTGACATATTTTAGTATAGTGAATCTAGGCATCGTCCGTCCAGGTTCATTGTATTATGATGTGTCATATTTAACTAAAATGTTTTATATTATAGAATGGAGGGAGTATAATGTAATTTTTCTTAATTATCTGGGATGTAATCCATGCATTTAATTTCTGGGAGTAGATTATTAGAGATGTCAATCTCAAAGAGTCCTACACGATTTTGGTGCATGTTAATGTCAGACAAGTTGTTCTTTGGCAAATAATGTCATGATTGTAATATGTAGTTTTAATCATTGTGTGTGCTTTGCTTATGGATATGGTCAATGGTGTCACTACTAGTGATGTCATTAGCCTCGAGATGGGTGAAATTGATGGGCCAAGAGTGATCATGGGCTGAGATATCAGGAAGTCTGTGTTCTGTGCTAATGGGCCGTCAATCAAAGCAGAGGCCCAGCTACATAACTGGGCTAATGCGATTCCAGCATCTTATCAAACACTCTGTGAAGTCTGAATTAATTTTCCCTCGAGAGAGAAGAAAAAATCCATCTGTGACTCACAAGAAGAAAATACAGCGAAACATTAATCATTGATCTGAATCATGTCCCCTCCATCAATGATTAATGAAAAAATAGTGGGTTTGGTCGTGGAAAGAAATTAAATGGTAAGTAAGAAATTAACTATATACGGGCAATCAATCAATCAATCATATATCCATATCAAATTAAGCCAGGTTTGTAATTAATAACTACTCCAACGAATAAGAGAGATCCTGTAACAATTCATTAGGAAGCACAGCAATAATATGTGCTGGAGCTTGAGTATTAATTAGTAGGGCTCAACCTAGCTAACGTTAGTTGAAGCATCAACCTCCTCAATCACACGCACATGTAATAGCTAGTCTAGTGATGATGTACAAATTTGAGTATTTGACTACCACCTCCTCCTCATCACACCAACTAGCTTATTATAAAATCATCGCCTAATTCACACATCTATCCATCTATAAATACTCATCATCTCATCTCAAACTCTCTCATCAAACTCATCAAGTCAACAACAACTTTTTGCAACCCTAGCTAGCTTGCATACTTAGTTAGCTATACTATACTACTCTTCTTCTTCTTCTTCTTCTTCTTCTTCTTCTTCATTGGATCAAGCAAGGAGAGAGTAATTAATTAAGTAGGCAATCATGTGTGAGGGCGAGAAGAAGAAGGACTCGTCAAGCGGCGCGCTCTACTGCGTCAACCTCGCCCTCCGCATCGTCGTCCTCGGGCTCGCCGTCGCCGCGGCGGCGCTCATGGCGACGGCGAGCCAGTGCACCATCTTCCTCTACTACGGCGGCCCTCTCCACACCATCACCTACAAGGACTTTGGCCCCTTCGTGTACGCACAAATTAAATTAAATTTAGTTGTACAAAACACAAAAAATACTTGTATATTGGATAATATTTGTATATTTATGCGTGGTATTTTATGTTTGAATTGCAGGTATTTGGTGGTGGCGAGCTCGATCGGGGCGTTCATGGAGGCGATCGCCATCTTCCTGACCATCTGCAAGAAGAAGGACGGCACGCCGGCGAAGGTGCTCCTGCCGCTGCTGGACGCCGCCGTGCCGGTGCTGCTCTACTCGGCGACGGCCGCCGCGTTCGCCGCCGGCGACATGTCGTACTGCGCCGTGGGGAAGCGCGTCGGCGTCTGCACCACCGCTGCCGCCGGCAACTTCTGCAACCAGGTGCACATTGCCATGTACGTCTCCCTCGCCGCCGGCGTCGCCCTGCTCGTCGCCGAGATCGTCAAGCACTGGCCGGACTCCGGGAAGAAGAAGGAAGGCGGCGGCGGCGGATGCGGGTCGGACTCCGACTCCGACAAGTCAACCCCTTGCCACCATGGCTGCCATAGCAAGCATTAGTCGAGCTCTCTAGCTAGGGTACATTTAATTCTATAATCGAGAAATTTATACGAGATTTTTAGATAAATTAATCGTCGCTTGATTAATTTTCCATATATTCTCAAACAAAAGAAAACCAAAAAAAAAAAACAAGCCATGCATGCATGCATTTCTCATGAGAGGCCAGTAATATAATCAAGTGGCCTAGCTATATTTGTATCATGGAAAACTTGTTGTAATTAATTAATGTTTGTGTGTGTCACTGTGTTTTATTTTGTTTGGTTTTTGCTTGATTAATTACCATGCATGGATCATGGATGCAGATCGACTTGCAATGAAATTTTCCATATTACATTAGCATGTGATATATATAATTAATACTGATGTAATGTAATTAAGTGTGTGATGGAATCTGTAATATGTGATCGATCGGTGTGTACTGTAATAGTAGTTTGACAGGTGGTGCATGTGATGAACTGGGCGAAGACTTCCCAACCAACTTCGGTTACAAGTCTACGACTAAAAATAGTTGCCATGGCTTAAGCCGGCAATGACGGGAACATGCGGCTATGACCTTGCATCGATTTGTATCGATCATTCTCTGACTAATTAATTATGTTCAAGTGGATTCATTATTGCAGGCGATCAAAATTAACAAACAAAATTATCTCGTACTCCCTCCGTTTCAGTTTATAAAACGTTTTAATTTTGGTAAAAGTCAAACTGTTTCAAGTTTAACTTTATAGATAAATATAATAATATTTATAATACTAAATTAGTTTTATCAAATCAATAATTAAATATATTTTCATAATAAATTTGTCTTCGGTTGGAAATGTTAATACTTTTTTCTACAAACTGGGTTAAACTTAAAGCAGTTTGAAGTCAAAACGTCTTATAAACCTGAAACAGATGGAGTATTATGAAATATAAATATATATACTTTTTTCTTTGACGGACCAATTTTTCTCATCATTGAAATGGACAGAAATAAAAAGTATTTGTGCTGTACTAGCTACTAAATGTTTAATTCGTGAATCGAGATAAAAGTGCTGGTTCATCGTTTGTCACTTGTCCTATCGTTTACTCCTCTCTTAATTTCTACATCGCTTTCGTGATCACCTACGTCATTTCCTTTGTTCATCAAATCCATGACCACTATGTTAACTTCAAACTTGGCTGATGCCTTCTCTTTGTTTTCTTCCTTGTGTCAGCTAGCTGTTTCACCTTATATATGTGTCCTACTACCATATCTCGCTATCATCAATCAACCAAAGTGGCGTTTGATTAATTTTGATGGCTGATTGTTACAGGGAACCCCCAACTAATTAATAGGCTAATTAGCTTGGTTTTAATTAATTAGCTAGACAAAAACACAAAATTCTTTCTTTTATGCTTAAGCATATACAAAAAATCTCTATCTAAGAATGCAGGCCAATCATCCACGAGAAATTAATTTAAAACATCTTAGTCATTTAATCCTCAGTAAGAGTAATGCTTTTCTTCTGTGCACTTTGACCGTAGTGCGTAGTCAACAGAAATGAAGATTGTGTACTATATATACATCGATCTTTCGTGAATGGAGAACGCCCATATACAGTAGTAACCTTCAATGTCTCATGTGACTGAACATTATGTCTACTTGGGATTCAAATTGAACACAATGTGATGAATTCCGATGGCCACTACAACAATTTGAGTCACATGCATACTATATTATCATGTATACATTGTTGCTGAGATTCCAGTAACTTCATTAATCAGCCACGTCAGTAGTTTATTCATAACCGTTCGATCTTCGGCACAGCTTCACATAGATGAGTAGAGAAAAAAAACATGCTTTTCATATAGTCTTATCTCTCTATATTGTCCTTCTTTCCTACTCCCTCTATCTTAAAAAAAACTTAACCTATAAAGGGTAGGAGATGTGACTCCTCCTAGGACAATAAATCTGGATAAAGATTAGTCTAGATTCATTGTACTAGGAGAAGACCCCTAGGTTAAGTTTTTTTTTTTTGACAGAGTGAGTATGTCATTATATTCAGAAGGCTCCTTAGCTTGATCCCTTGTGGAAGATACTTCACTAATTAACCTCCCATCGTTCTATATCTACTCCTGTCTCTTCTCTTGCCTCAACCATTGTATCACATATACCATGTCTTTATCACCATGTCACCTTCTTCTTTGATGACCAAGGTGACATATTAGATTAATTTTGGTGGCTAATGGATCGAGACATGAACCGAACTGTGGATTTAATTAGCCGCGTATTAACCAAAAATTCAAGCTTGTTCTCTTGATGTTATGATGAGCACAAACAACTCCCTACCTTAGATAAGAATGCGTGCTATAATCGTCTATGGGAAATACATATACAACATAAAAGTTGTTAGAAGAAAAAAAATAATGATTTTTCAGTTGAACGTGGCCAATCAGTCCAAACCGGGGGCCAAAACGTTGCTTAGCATGACAAGTCAATGGATCATGTAAGCTGGCTTCGAATTAATCATTGCCCAACTTGACTACTTGAGTTTTATTAGTTAGCGCTCCTGACAGTGATCGATCGATCGCTGTCTGTTAATTACTACCATGTAGCCTTCATCTAATACGCTCATTTGCATTAGTTAACTTCTCTCCTAATCTAATTATCTAACCGCGGTCCTGGATTAACAAATAAATTAATATAATTCAGCATTTATTAATTAGTACTTCCCGTCCTAAAATATAAGCATTTTTAGAATAGTGCCAAGTCAAACTTTTTAAATTTTGACTATTGATAGCAAAAAAATTTAAAAAGATTAATCATGTAAATTTAATATTACGGTATTATTATTAAACGAACTATGATAATATGTACGTAACTTTTTTTAAAAAATATTTAACTTTTATAAAGATCAAAAATACTTATATTTTAGAACGGGGAGGAGTAATTAATTAGAGGTTGCCCATTTGGTGTAGCTAGCTCAGCTTAGCTAATACTGAGACTTCTGCTTATGCAAGCATAGCCTTATCCTGGAGTGAGCTTGAGCTACTTGATCCATGGCTCGTGCCAAGTCTAGCTCTAGCTGCTCAGGCCGCGGTGGCGCCAGCCTCGCGCTGCGCATTGCCACGGTGGCGCTGTCGGTGGTGTCGGCGGTGATGACGGCCACGGCCGCCGCGCAGCCCGCCGCCGGCGGCGCCGCTCCGACGAGCGGCGGCGTCTCCTACAGCGACTACAGCTCGCTGAGGTACTCGCTGGCCGCCACCGTGATATGCGCCGCGCTGCAGGCGGCGGCGGTGTGGCTGGAGGCGAGCGGCAGGGCCGGGGAGGCCAAGGCGGCGGCGTCGCTGGCCGAGCTCGTCGACACGGCGGCGCAGGTGCTGCTCTACTCGTCGGCGGCGCTGTCGTTCGCCGTCGACGACTTCGGCACCTGCGGCCGGAGGGTCGCCGGCGTCTGCGCCGCGGCGGGTGCGTTCTGCCTGCGGGTGCGCGCCTCCGGCGCCGCCTCGCTGTCCGCCGGCGTCGCCTTGTCGGTGTCGCTGTACTTGAAGGACGTGCCGGTCTCCGACGAACGCAAGCCGGAGCCGAGATGTGGCCATGGCTGCCATTGCCACCATTAGTTGATCTCTATATGTGAAGAAGATGAAGTTTGTAACTGCAAAGAGATTAATATATTGTTGGGTCAATTAATTAATTAATCTCCTTCTGAGTTATCTGTTATATTCGTCTAAAACTAAGATTAATGATGTGACATCTAAATGTTTAAGATTATAAGAACATGATGGCCAAAAGTATATACATTAATTTGAAATATAGTGATTTTCCGAAGAGAGATCGAATTAAGGAGGTCGTTGGATGCAGCGGCATATGGGATGAACGACAGATGAAAGATCAGTTGGAAGCAACTTTTATTTTTTTATAAGTAGCAGACATAAAGATTATGTAAGAGAAAAGAGATTGGATAAGGTAGAAAGGGCTTCAGTACAAGCAGATATGAACTTTGTTCAGAAATCTTATTTTGATGTGAACTTTTTGAAGCTATTATGCTGATCCTGTCGTTTTCTTTACCAAACTGTTAAAAGTAATTTAATTAGCTTGTATACAAATCTTCCTAGGAATTAATAAATTTCCAAGTTAAAGTTGTTAACCGAATTTAATTTTCAGAAAAAGAAAGTTAGGTTAATTGCCTTATTAATTTGTTCCTGTGCAGCCATTGACTAAAGAGTCTGCATCATAAAAAAAGGGAGTAGGAGGAATAAAACAAAATAATAATCCATTTATTCAACCCCAGTTTGCAATTTCTTTTCTGGTGAGAGTGACCACCAAGTAGCCCTTCCCTCTGTACTTGACAACTCTAACTACCATTCAATAGTAAACAAGCCTCACATCCTTTTCTGTTCACATAACTTTAGATGACCTGTACTTTCTCATGCAAGAAAAAAATAATACCCACTTGAAGTAATCCAAGTCGTCTATGATCAAGTCTCATCTTCTCATCTATATACAATTTGAGACTAAACAAAAGGTAAATTATATTCCTTCACAGAACATTCAATTTCTCCATGGCCATGTTCTCAACAATCATTTGATCGACAGCTTGCGTACAAGACACTAAATGGCACGTTTCTAGCCGGCCGGCCCTATCCAATATAATGGAAAATCATTGAGACTGATATATTTTATTTAAAAAATAATTAAGTACTAGTACTGTTAACTTGTGAACAGCAAGGGTCCGAAATCTTCTGCATATATATATTTTCATTAGGTATAGGAACAAACATGTACTAGGAAGAAGGATTGTATTTTATAAACTGCCTCAACGGAAAAATCAGGTACTCCCTACATCCCTGCAGTTAGGAGAGGAAGTTGCTATACCACTATGTGCAAGTACATCAAAGCAACCAGAAAGAAGTTGTTCTAGCCACTACGTGCAAGTACTTACAATAAAGCATAATTGTTTTAGCTAGTACTCCCTCCATTCCAAGATGTTGTCCAGATTCATATTAAAATAGAGGAAGTAGCCAATAGGCAATATATAGCTCGTTTATATTGAAGGTACTATATATATACTTTAATTTTAGGCTAATTTTACTATCCTTAGAAAAATATCGCAGGTTAGATACCACATTTTCTAGTGTAAATATTGGTATTTTTAAGTACTAGGTACTTTGAGATACCAAAAGTTTTGGTGTAAAATTTTAGTACCTCTAGGTATTTTTTAAGCACCGCAAAATTTTATTTAATTTTATTAATTAGCGAAAGATTCATTTTATCTAAAAAATAATATGTCCATGCAATGTGGATTTTTATAGTAATGGCTTTAATTTTGTAGGAAATGAAAAAAAAAAACTTCTTCTCATGTTCGGGGACCGCCTAACTATCAAGCTACAAAGAAAACAAATCAATTGTGGGTTGCACTGGCTACACAAATACAAGACAGATCATTGCTGGGCTGGACAGGCTTTGGGCCTAAAGGGCTTATCATACTCCTGGGCTGGGCTTAGGATTAGCCTTTTCAAGGCTGGGCTTTTCTATGCCCAAGTTGCTGGAAAACAAAGGCTGTGAACAAGTTGCTGGATTGTTTCATGTTGTTAATAATCTTGCTTCTTTGTTTTCATAGGTACGTAGTATAAACTATAGTGCCTTTAAAGTAGCAATAGTGATGAACTGCTGCTAATGCCATGACATCAGTAATTTGAGATGGCCAAGGTTAAGGACAATGATTAATTACCTGAAACTGTTAAACTGCGTTTCACTTGTTACACTAAAATACTGAATATAGTATTCTTGACAGAAAAAATATAATTTATGAAGAACTATTCCAGTTTGAATGAATCCTCGTTTTGTAATCATCGAGTTTGACAGGAGGCAAAATAAGCCTATAGGATAGCTATCTTACGTTTCATACCACATAACTATGACAAACTGGTACGGCCGTTTCAGTTACGTTTGCGTGACGATGGAGACCAATTAGGCAATTAGTTGACTTCGCTGAAACCAAATTCATGAAGTTACTATGAAGTATAAAAAAATCTGTCCAGAAAAAAGTGAAAAATACCTGGATGCCTAACCATGGAAAAAATGATCTGAACTAAACTTGAATCTGTATATTTGTTCTGCGGTTAGCTTTTTCTGCAAACGAATTTGAGATATATTAATTATATAATTGCGTCAAATCCTTGTGTAACGACTCGATTTGACGGAAAAGTTGTCTAATATTTTTAACATGTATATATACTGATTATTACAAATAAGTCCAAATCGATCGATCGATGTCGTTCGGCCGTTGAACCACTCTTGAAAAGTTGAAATAAACAAAAGGCTTTTCTCTGAATTCCTGATGGACGTGTCCCAGTTTACAAGCGACCGTTGTTTCTCGCAAAGGACACAGCAATCGAGTTTAAAGGTATTTAAGGTTAATTTGATGTAGACAAGCGCATATAAGTAGTTAGCTGCAGTTCAGTAGTTGTGTCTATCTCGCTTACCAACTTGTAACGAACCTAGCTCAAACTTCTTCTTCATCATCCAATGCACACGATGCAAAATCTCTCTTCTTCATGTGGTATAAAAATATAGCAAATCTAGGTGCATCTGGGATCAGTTTAATTTTCCGTATGGTCGACCTGATCACGTTTCAGAGATCTGCCGATACTAATTTCTAAGTCCAAGAGGCATATGCAATTATTATTCATGATCTTTGACGACGTGAGTTAAAAGATACACAAACGGTTGCTTGCCCACCTAGACCGCAGTTCTCTGAATGTCTGAATAATCAGTACTCCCCTCCGTATTTTAATGTACGACGCCGTTGACATTTTGACAAACGTTTGATCTTTCGTCTTATTTTCAAAAAATTTATGTAATTATAATTTATTTTATTGTGACTTAATTTATCATCAAATATTCTTTAAGCATAATATAAGTATTTTTATATTTGCATAAAAATTTTGAATAAGACGAGTGGTCAAACGTTGGTTAAAAAGTTAACGGCGTCATATATTAAAATAGAGAGGGAGTAATATATATATTCAGAGTGATTGGCCTGTCGCCATTATCGTATCGATCTCTTTGTGTTGGGGTTTGCTTGTGTTGGTTGTCTCTGTCATCTCCGGCGATGACCGAGATGGACGGCGCGGCGAGGGCGGTGAGCCTCTTCTTCCGCATCGCGGTGGTCGGGCTGTCGGTGGCGGCCGCCGTCGTGATGGCCACGGCGAGCCAGGCCTTCCCCTTCAACTACGGCGGCGCCGTCTCCTACACCAAATACCCCGCCTTCGTGTACGTACGCAGCTTAAAACCTAGCTAAGCTAGGGCTCCATTGACGGCTAGCTTAATTTGCATGAGGTTGATTTGGTTTGAGATTGGTGCAGGTACTTCGTGGTGGCGGCGGTGGTGTCGGCGGTGTGCTCGGCGGCGGCGCTGTACCTGTCGGTGGTGAGGGAGGCGGCGGCGGGGTGGGCGGTGGCGCTGCTGGACGTGGTGACGATGGGGCTCCTCTTCTCGGCGGCCGGCGCGGTGTTCGCCGTGCGGAGGATGGCGCCGCTGTACCTGGGGGTGGCCGGGGCCGACACCGTCGCCGGCCGGTGGGTCAACGGCGAGTTCTGCCACGCCGCCGGCGCCTTCTGCTGGAGGGTCACCACGTCGGCGATCATCTGCGCCTTCGCCGCCGCCGCCGTCTCCGTCGCCGTGCTCACCAAGGGCGCGCGCCACCGAGGCAAGCACTAGCTGATCGACGTATATATACGAAGCCCGTACGTATATACGTACATATATACATAGGTCGCCCCGTAGGTTAATTCAGGCGAATTTGAAAGGTAAATTACAGAGGATTGCAGGGGAGAAAATTTATTAAACTCAGTTTGTTCTGTTGTTTTTTGCTGAAACATTTAAATTATTATTTCGATTCATCTTTGTATATATTATTTCTATATATATGGACACGTATATACTACATCGTATCAAGAAAAAAAAAAGGTGTTCACAATCGTTGCCTCAAGAGTACTAGTATGTGTATGTCATTTGAGAAACAGAATTCAAGGAACAGAGTTTAATTACTCATCTAGTTAACTCTTTGGCTTTGACCACGTAAGGGGGTAAACCAAACCGAATCTGTTTGATCTGGACTAATTCAGTTAACGGGAACCAAACGAAAGGGAATACATTGGGCCTTTTCATATAAAGGAAATTGATCATTCTGCATCTTTGTGATGATAATCAGATATTCAGTGTTTCTGAATTTTCTTGCTGGAAATCGTGGAGTTTAATTGTTCCATGGTTGATGTTCGTCTGATTCAGAGTTGAGTACAGGAACGATCTGTGGGATACATATGTTGATACGTACAAGCTGGCTTTGTTTTATCTTGGAATTAAATCAAATCCGATTCTGAATAGAAATAGTGACCTCTTCTTCTCCATGAAAGAACAGATCAATTAACCTACTGCTCCCGGATCCGAATTGAAATCAAATCCGGCAACCTTGTTGCTCGGATATGATATTTATATCGATTGGCACGTACTCTCGTTTATAATTATAATAATTAAAATAATAAATAACAAGAAGAAGCAGTAAGACAGGTTTATGGAGCACACCGGCGCTGAACACGTTAGCCCTGCTGCTGCTGCTGCAACTCGTGACCACCAGCAGCTGCTACAAGTTAACGGCTCCTCATCATCTCGTGCACTCGGCGCAAGGTACATACTACACTAATCATAAGCAATTTTTGAATTTTATAACTCAAATTCTACGGTTAGAGTAAATTTCGTAAAATCACCTTCATGATACAATTTACACAAAACCACATTGCTTTTGGCACGTCACTCCATGCATTATGATCTTAGATTTCACAAAACCATACTATTGATTATTTTATATAACTTGGATCATAATGAGTGGAGTTTCATGAAAATTAGCCTTGTTTTTTGCTCCACTTAGGATGATTAAGATTAGGATTATAATAATCTGTATTATTAGGTGTAATTTGAAACAAACATGTAACTTATTATAATAGATTATTATAGCCAGATTACTATAATATAGTAATCTTCTCTAAAGGTGCTATTTCAGATTATTAGGTGGCTAAAGATCCACTACCTCTAAAAACTTTACGCAAATTACCCAACACTGCCATCAAACAGAACAGATCGAGTCGCCTATTTCCCTGGCCAAGCGTGCATTCCCTTTCATCCCCAGTAGCACCGCATCCACGTCCTCTCTCCCCAGCCGCACGCGAAACCAGCTCCTCACACGACCATGCAGCCGCCGCCCCTACTCCGCGGCTCCGTGCTACAACTCCTTTCCCCGGCTCGTTCCCCAGGCCGCCACTGCCAGTCCTACTCTGTGCCCCGGCTTCTTCCCCAAGCCGTGCCACCACCACCGTCGTCTCCCCTTCCCACTCCGTGCATTTACCTCCTTCTCCGTGCTATCGCCGTCGCCGTCTCCAAGTCACATTATTGATATTGCTATATATTCTTTTAAGTGATTATGTATTTGTTGCATACAGTGACAAAGGATTAACAACTAGCTAAAGGCATTATAGACATTAGCTTTTTAAACCCAACAATCCATATCTCAAATAATCCAGAGAAACAAACAACTCATACCTTATACTTGCTTCGTCTCTAAATATTTCACGCCGTTGACTTTTTTAAACATGTTTGACCGTTCGTCTTATTCAAAAACTTTTGTGAAATATGTAAAACTATATGCATACATAAAAGTATATTTTAAAATAGTCATTTGATTCATTTTTAAATATACTTTTATGTATGTATATAGTTTTTACATATTTCACAAAAGTTTTTCAAGTGGATTGGGAGTTAAGGGTCATAAATCTAAGTTATGTTAGGAGAAAATCATATGATAATTACAGATTTTTTTTACTTCATCCCCTAGCGTGGCCATATCTTGTCCTAGCCCAAGGTGTCCTTCTGATCACTCTGACTTGGAGCCATCTACAGGTCGGTCCTATTCGATACAATGCAAGGAAAACTGTGTGCACGGTTAGAAACAACCAAACCCAGACCAATCAAGCCATAGTATGAGCAATCAAACGAGCGAGGGAGAGTGAAATCTCTAATAATTTCCCCCCAAACCCTCTTTAGAGAATTATCAAATTGATATTTAGATCATTTTACCTATTTCCAGAAGCACCTGATGGGATTCAGATGGCAGCCCATGCGGACCAAACACCTCTGGGCTTATTGGTTAATAAAAGACTCATGTTTTATATCCTCCTATGAAATTATTGTCATGATTAATATAGCGATGAACAATTGGCAGTGTAAATGATTTAATCAGTAAATTGGTTTGAAAGGATGTGTGGATGTTGGTGTGAGTGCGTGTGACTAATGTGGGTATAGTTGTTTTGTCTGATTGTGTGTTGGTTACTTGAGGTTAGATTTGGTCTGTTGGTTAGTGGTGAGGACCGGGACTATTCTCAGGGAGGAGCAAATGTCTAGTGCCGTTTGGATACCATGTAAGAAGACGACTAGAGTCAGGATTCTTTGAGGTCAACTTCAGTCAATGGTGGGGATCGAGACTAGACTCAGGGAGGAGTTGGGGTCCACACGGTCAAGAATACCGGGTGACGAAGTTGAATACGAGATGTCACATGATAGCTGGACATCGTGTGGGATAGCTCTTCGCAATGGGCTTCACGAGGTGTGCGTGCAAGCATCGGTGTTCGCGAAAGAAATTGGTTGAGAATGTGGAGGATGTGTATATAGTGCTACTGTAGCGGTGCTACTGTACCGTGCATATACTACATGTGTACACTGTGGCGTGTATTCATGTATGTGGCTGCATGCACGTGTGTTGGTTTGATTGGCTAGGATCGATGGCACGGTGGTCCGTGATTGGCTCGCTTGGAAGTCAAGCCGAGGCAGCAGGCAGGCCGGAGATCTTGTCGCAAGAGTCCGAATAATGGTTTAGGGAGTCCGGCTGTTGTAGTTGGATTTCAGTTTTGGAAATTGTAATTTGGTTTGGTAATTGAGGATAGGGTCCTAGTGGAACTAGGAATTATACTCCTACTTTGAGTAGGAGGTTTTCGGTATAAATAGAGAGGAATGATGTGGCCTTCCGGCATCGGTTTTAGTAAGCCAAGTTTAAGAGATTAGATAGGATTTCGTGAGAAACTTGTAAGGGGTACTGTGGCTGCACCTTGTGAGCAATACTTGAGCAATAAAGATCATATTCAATCATCAAGGCATCGGCGATCTATTCCGGTTTCGTAAGTTTTATGTTTATATGTTTGTTTTGGCATTAACTTGTGATTGTTCGTTTTACTGCGATTTTGTTCGAGTTAATCCATCAAAAACCTTTATAATACTTCATAGATCATATCTGGAAAGTTCCATTGATTGGTTCATGTTAGATTTGAATTTGCTTAAGTTTTAGGTTTAGTTCATATTTGCTGAAATTCCGAGACAGCTGCCTTTCGAGGATGTTTTCTCTTAAACCGTTTATTAGTTTGCAAATCCCTCCGGTGGAGTTGTTCCTCGATTTATCTAGTTTATTCTATATAGTTTTCAACTCGATCCAACGGTTGGTTTAAGAGAAATCGAGTTTTTACAAAAGTGTTGTCGTGCTGTTTTTAGGCTGACAGTTAGACCGCGAGAAGACCTGCGGTCAGACCGGCCAGGCTTCTGTTAGACCGACCCTAGTAGGTCGGATATCGGATAGACCGCTCGACGTGTGTTCCATTGGTTTTTGAGATTGAGGTGTGTTTTGATCTATTAAGATTCGATTATTTGACTTCCGCTGACGTAATCTGCCATTCACCCCCCTCCTCTCTGGTAGGCTTGGTTACTTGTGTTCGATCCTACACCTCCATCATGAATCCGAGTGTTAACGCCATGCTCTTAGATCTGGAAAGTTTGTGGACATCACCATATTGACAGCCCACCATAATTCTTTGTTCACCACCGGTGGTGAAATGATGAATAGAAGTAGAAAGCACATGGTTGATAGAAGTACAACATGATTACAGTTTAATATTTACTTCTATTGGAAGAACCCTTTCAGGCTCTTAAAAGAGCCAGCTAACTATGTGTTATACATACTAGCAACAGCTGCCTCATTTTCACTTCCAGGGTTGCTGCTTGCTGTATGAAATTATTTTTTGGAATAAAAGTGATGTTATGCGTTTCTTCATCTATTATATACTAAAAGTCTATTAAACTTCCTACAAACGCTCTGAAATCGCCATGTGGCGTTTCTACAAACGCTCCTAGACCGCCATGTGGCATACTACAATCCCACCATCGATTTTCATTTAAATTGGTGGACCCATTATTTTACAATGTCAGATTAGATCTATTTAAAAAGCATATGCTTTATGTGTCCAACAGAATCCATTTACCGGAAATATTTACATACGTATACGCATGAAAATAGTTACGTAAGATGGAAATACTTACGTACATATACATATGCAAATACTTTCATACGTATATGATGGAGTATATATCTAGGTACTGTTTATTAAAAAAAATAAACAAAGAACGTACGTGTGTACGATAAAAAAGCAACTGTTCACTTGGATGGAAATATACAGAAGGAACATACGTATGTACGGCTAACGCATAATAAAAAAAATGCTATAAAGCCCTAAAGTAAAATATACGAAGTTATAACCATGGAAAAAATATACGGTCTTTTTAAACTAGGATCTTCTATACTATAAAAATAAAATTTATTACTCCACAAATATAATCATGTTGTGCTTCTATAAGCGCTTTTGAACCATCACGTGGCACTATATAATCTCACTATAGATTTTTATTTAAATTAATGATCTATTTTATACGTTTACATTAGGCCGCTTCCTTTTTAATATCGCCTATTATATATAAAAGTCCATTAAATACCCTATAAACGCACTCAAGCCGCCATGTAGCACTCCTACAAATGCTCCTACATTACCGCATGGCATTTTAATAAATTAGAAAATTCACAAAAAATTGAGAATAAACAAAACATTTTTAGCCGTCGATTTTCACTAATATATGGTGGACCCATTGTTTTCTACCATTAAATTTATTTATCGAAGTAAAAAAAGGATAAAAAAGGCCCACATATCCCAAACATCTTCCATCCAGTACGTACCACATATTTCCTTTTTCTCTTATTTTTCCATTATTTTTTGTCATTAGATTTATTTAGCCAAATAGAAAAGGATAAAAAAAAAGCCCGCATATCCCATCCTCTCCCGTCCAGTATGTACGGTGTGCATACCTCCATACCTATTTCCTTTCTCTCCTATTTTCTTATTTTAGATACATGGAAAAAATATTTTACGATAACAAATTTTAAACAACTATTTATCTAAATCATATAGCTATTTTTTTATTGGTGCACTCCATTAGATTATTTACTATAAAATATTTTAAAATTAAAGATCCAAGTTTGGGACATATATTATTAAAATCATATAGCTAATATTATTACAAAAATTCATTACTTTGGGACATATATTCTACGGACTAGCTATTGTTCACTGATCCATATATTTTTAAGAAAAAATCAAAGTGGTTTTTAAACCTTCTAATTAATAACATGTACCTAAATTAGAAAAAAATTAAGTAGTTTAATTAGAAAATACAATACCCAAAGTATTTCTAATAACTCTAAGATAAATTGTATTTATAGGATACATTCGATCTATCTTGAAAAACAATAATATCCTCGTATCCTCTTGCGTTGCATATACCTTTGACCCTCCCTCTCTCTCAGTCTCTCATCCTCTCCTTCCAATTCAATTATCCCATCTTCTATTTTTTTAACTAACATAATATAAAAACAATCATAGCTGTTGTTTTATTTTATAACTAAATAAATAAATCAAGATCACATTAGCTATATTTTACGATATAAAAGTAAAAATAAATCATTTGAAGGTAGACACTATCGTTTGCATGGAAACTAAGTAACAACGAAAAATAAATTAAAAATTTGTATCATGTTGTACATAGCAAAAATCAATAAACGCCCTCTGGAACGCTCATAACTCACCGTGCATCATATCCTAAAATTCTAAAAAAATCCAATTAAATTGTTGTATATATTATTTTTAACTATAGATCTATTTTCATGAAAACAAGTCGCCATGTGTCACCTCCTATATAAAAAGGGAAAGAATCTTTGAAATTCTTAGAAAAAATGAAACACCCCATCAACGGTTTTCACTTAAATAATATAGAAAAAAATAGAAGAATAAAATCTCCTCCACCTCCTCGCCCTCACATGCACAAAACATCGTCTGTCCCCTCCCTTTTTTTAGCTATTATTATATTATACTAAAAGAGAAACAATCAATAATATTTTTTAAGAAATACAGCACAACGCATACGCTCTAAGTGCGCGCACACTCACCCTTATGAAAACACACAGAGAGAAACAATATATAATATTGGGTATTTTTTAAAGAAACATCATACAAACGCAAGCGCTCACAACGCGCGCACACTCACCCCTATAAACTCTCACACGCACCTTCTACCCCTATGAGTATCTATAAAGACTGGGCTGACATATTTTGAGATTGACGAAATCACCACGAACACCTCGCTGCCGACGGGTATGTCAACTCTGAAACAATAATTAGCCGTAAATGCGAGCACCCGTGTCAAGTCTAGGACTTGAATCTGGGTGGGCATATTCCATCACAAGGAACGTAACCAGTGAGCTACACTCACTTTGCAATAATATTGGATATTAAAACAACCATAATTTTTAAGCTACATTTTTTAATACTACTATGCCTTTTAAACTGGTGGAACCATTATTATTTCTAACCGTTATATCTATGTTATATAAAAAAACAAGCGTGTATTCATGGGACATCACATTTCAAAAATATTATTGCCCAATTATATTTCGTCATTATCGTATTCATGTTAGGTGTGTGGAGCCTCTGACCCACTCTAAATGAAAATGTTCATGGATGGATCACCTCTTAAACTACATCAATCATATTAGTCTATATAAACACATACATTTAGTGAAGCCTCATGTCCCACCCAATTCATCCTCTAATAAACCATGATAATATATATGCAATTTAAAAAAAATAAAAACACATTACTTTTACTTTGGTTGACATATTTTCTAAAGAAAATAAGACCATATTATTTTCAAGTGATGAAGAAGATTATAAATAAATTCTTACATATATTACTTAAATATGATATAACACAAAATGTAATAGGTTAGAAAATTATATAGGCAATTAATACCGACGAAAATAATTTATGGAGAAATCGTGACAGT
This sequence comes from Oryza glaberrima, assembly GCF_000147395.1. NCBI lineage: Eukaryota > Viridiplantae > Streptophyta > Magnoliopsida > Poales > Poaceae > Oryza > Oryza glaberrima. The sequence goes on along the minus strand of NC_068336.1, from coordinate 23,939,569 downwards.
TGATCTCCGGTTAATATTTCGCTCTTAAAATATCTTATACTTAGTGTACCTATGATGCATGCCCACGCGAATGCGCGGGCTACCTTCCTAGTTCAGTTTAAAAGTGACTTCTGATGAAAGAACCATTTCAAGCTCTTAAAAATGCCAGCTCGCTATGTGCTATGCACACTAGTAGCAGCTGCCTCATTTTCACTTGCAGGCTTGCTGTTTTCAGGATAAAAGTCACATTGTTCATTATTCCTTATTCAGTTCAGATTGGTCTATCAGTCTACTTGACTTTTAGGCTTTTAGCGTCTCTTTTGTTGCAGAATCACTACCATAAATCTCACAAAGTAATTGATAATTCCTAAATCAAGATATGAGCAGTATACTTTTAAGTGTTCTCTGATAAAAACAACTTACCTTTTTATGCTCCTTGTATAAATTGGGATAGATGTTGACGGACTTTCGATTTAAATTATTCTGATCTAGGGCCACCGTGAGAGCTAGCAGCATGGATAGTGATTTACCTGATTCTGCAACTGCCAAACTCCCAGATGTAGAGGAAGCTTTGTCGCCAAGGTAAGAACTTCTCAAGTCCCAAGTCCCAACCATGATTGATATGTTATGTATGATCATCCATTGTTGGTTGCTCTGTAATTACATTACTCTTTTGCATAAAATTCATATTTATAATTTCTTGGGTGTGATCTGATGCAGGTCCGAGAGGAAACGGAAAATACATTTGTACCTGGCTGAACACACATTTGATGATCTTAGGGAGGGATTCGCAGCTATGATAAATGGCTTCCGCGACCCACCCAAAGATGCTGCTCATCCCAATGTAGAGTTACCAGAATCATCTAAGCTTTATCCATGTGAGTTCGATGCTGAATCATCTCATGATTCAGAGTCTCTTTCCCCTGCAGCTGAAGATGTAGGACGGTAAGTTTCAAATCAAAATTGATATCTTCCCTCCCAGGATTAATTAGTTGTAGGAGTAAATCAATCATAATTGATCCATTGGTGTTCTTACTTGTTAGTTGTCAGCATGTGAAACATATTTCATTATACAACACTAAACATGTAAAACATGTTCCATAGACTTCCAAAGATCTAGACAGTGCAGTTATCTAGTTGAAGTTCATAAGTGTCAAAAAGTATATGCTTGTGAAAATTATTATGCAACACTTCGCTGTAAAAGATGGTATTCAGCTAGTCTATTTGTGTATAATTTGGAACAGGCATAATTTGTCTACAGAAGAAATTGTTCAGAACGGAAAACGATGGATGAGCAAGGAAGTCATGTTGGCCTTTGAAAAATATATTGAAGGAAAAAATGAATTCAGAGTATGTGTGGTTTCATCTGTTTTATTTTTCTTGTTATAAAGCTGAAAAGGTTTACTTATGAGGTATTGTTTCATTAGGATGTGGTATACCATCTAGATGAGCTTCAGTATCAATGTTTTAGTGTGGATGCATATCAGAAGATTTTTCACCATTATAACTTCACAGTGAAGATGAAGAAACCCACTTCCGAAGACTGGTCAGTGACATGTTATTTTGCTGAAGTGAAGCAAGTATACGGAAAGAAATTCTATTTATGTTGGCCTGTGAAATCACATGATGATGGTATGTCTTTCTTCTCATTTGTTTCGTTCAACATGAACAGTTATATATCTTTAGATTTGTTGCAACTTCGTTGTTCTATGTATTTATGTGTATATTTTTAAAATTAGGCTATTGTCATGGTTGCGTGAATCAAGGGATGGTTGCTCTGAAGCACCCTGCGAATGATGAAGTTAAATATGAGGTTGGCTTCTTTGACACCGGCTGCCCATTCATGTTCTTGAGCGATGATGACTCTGATGATGATGAACGTGTTTTTTCTGAGGAGTCTATCAAGGAAATATTTAGTGGTATATTTGGTTAAACATGTTAAATCTTTCGAGTTTTAGGTCATAATTTTGCATAGCTAAATATTTATATGTGAACTATATATATTAGGCCTGTAAGACTGCAACAATGATTTTTGTTGATTTTGGTAGTATGTTGTTGCTCGTTAAGATGTTGGCACATTGTATTGAAGTAGTCATGAGAACAATGTAACTCATCCTAATTATGCTCTTTAAATTATCACGAAAGTTTATGTAAATCTGTATGGTCCATGTGCTTTAACAGTTTGCATGTTGCCGACGAACTGGTATAATTATGCCTATTCGGCATGCATTCAGTGGCAGAGAATTGCACGGATGAAAATATAATGAAAAGTTACTTTAGCAAAGAAATTAATCCGTGTTCATTATTAAGGTGGTGTTTGGTTGGAGGGACTAAAGTGGAGCTAAACTTTAGCCCCTCTCACAAAAACATAAGTCCCTAGCCCCTCTCTCCCAAACACCCCCTAAGCTTCATTGACAGGCTTGCTGTTTCTTTAAAAGAATCACTACTTTAGAAAATCAATATTTTAGACGCTAGGTTTCTATTTTTAATAGGTGGCCCCAAAAAAATGTCTGTGAACAAGATTGAGGCTGCCATAGGCTTATAGATCAATAGGGGTGGGCAAATATTTCCCGAAAACCGACCACCGAGCCGAACCGAACCAAAAGAAGCGGTTTTTTTGTATTCGGAAGGAGTCACGGTTTTCTTTTTTACTTAGATCGGTGTTCGAGGATCGGCTCAGTTTTTGTTATCTGTTTACCGAGGATACCACAAAACCCGATATATAAATTGAGCCCAATAGGTCCAACGGAAGGAAACGAGGAGGCGCGATCCTGCGCCGGTGCCACGTGCGCTCGCGAAGCGCTAATTAAGAGCAAGCATAATAGTAGAGATCACTTCCTACTATTAGCTCATCTTAAAACCAACATATATAATAGATTAGGTATAAGGTTGGCTATAATTTTCTTCTTCTCTCTCTATCTCTCACATATATATTTAATGTATTTGTCTTAGAGCTTGTGATAAGGTAGCTTTTGTATGAGCCAACATCCTTGATTTTTCACTATCTCTCTCCTCCACCTAAGCTTATAGTAGGCGCTCACTATTATACTTGCTCTAAGCCGTCAACTCCTTGCCTCCCGCGCCACCGCCCAATCACCTAGTGCGTTCACACGATGGACGACGACGACGGTCGGACTTCAGCACTTGCACACATTATATCTACACCCCTAAGAGCAAGTTTAATAGTATAGCCCACTACTGGCTCCAAATCATATATAGCCAATGCAATAGCCAATTTATACAATAGTTGCTTACTATACTATTAATATCTGGTCCCACATGTCATACACATAGTACGTCTTGAAGTCCGTGCTGCAGCTGGCTACAGATTTGTAGTCCGCTGCTTTTCTCTGTCTTATTTTTTTTCTCTTTAAAATATATTTATATATGGCTTATAGCCTGCTATTGTACCTGCTCTTAAGTCCCTCGCCTCCTGGTTCCTTCTTTCTTGGCCCTTGTCGGCGGCGTCGCCTTCGTCTGGTGGTGGTAGTGGCAGTCCCGGCGGACGGCGCGGCAACAACAAACAAAGCAGTCAACTTCTTTTGGCGATTTGACGTGCAGAGAATAACCATCACAAACTCAGGTAAGAATTTCTTTTCCATGAGCTAGATTTGATGATTACTTAGTTTTCTGAAGAAAACTGAAGATTTGTACTTTACTAACAGATCAGTCTGTTCCGGTTCACCGAGAACCAAAAAAACCAAACCGAATTTGTTCAGTTTAGTCGGCTCGGTTTAACCTTTTCTTTAGCCAAATGCGGTTGCCATATCTTCAAAACCGATCTTATTTAAAACCGGATAAACCGAGCCGAAAAAACCGGAGAAACCGAACGCCCACTCCTATCAAGGAGAATAAGTTTTCCGACATGTGGAAATGTGCCACTAGAATTTTTCCATCCTTGACAGTATCGAAGATGGTTTTTATCTCTTGGTCCTCCTTGATGGGAAGTTGAGAGTAGAATTTGATTTTGAAATTACTTGCAACCTGCAAATCATGAGCAATATTGTCAGGCCTAATAATAATAATAATAATAATAATTTTGAAAGACTATGAACGAAAAGTGGACTAGTGGATTTTGATGGAAATACCCTACTGATTAAATATCTATGTGGACAAGAAGTTCAATAAGATGGGATGGATCATACATCACTCTGTGCCGCTCTCCTCCCCACCTCCTCCCGCCTTACCGCCACCGGAGAACCAAGCAGCCAGCTGGGATGGTGCAGCAGTGTCAAAACCCTGTTAGCGCTCCGCTTCGGCGTGGGGAAGGTGGCGTGACGCGTAGGGAAGGCGATGCGGCTAAGAGGTACTATGCAATGCAAGGTCGGTGGATCCGGCGCTGCTTTGATCGGATCTGGCCCCACCACGACTAGATCTAGCACCCCTGCAATGGATCTGGCCGGAGGACCCAGCGAGCAGTGTGCGCGACAGCAGGAGACCGACGTGGCGCAGGAGAAGGCTGGCGGTAGGCAGGCGCAACGGTGAGGGCTGTTGTTCTCTAGTGACGGCGTGACATAGTTAGAAAGAACCCGTTTGGCATGGGTGGTAACAACGGGAGCCCGGCAGGAGGCGGTCATGATGCAGCGCGGGCGGGAAGTCGACGACGTGACAAGGGGAGGCCGTCAGTAGTGCAGAGCGGCACGGCTGGCGCAAGTGGCCAGCATAGCGCGGCTGGTGGCCTACAGCGGTAGGACAACATCATAGGTCGACGGTGTAGCAAGGGAAGGCCGACATGAGTCTAGAGTGGCACAGTTGGTGCTAGTGGCTAACGCAGTGTGGCCAGCGTCCAACGGCGGTGTGTCGATGATAGAAGCAGGGATGGTTGGTGGCATCGATTACTTGACAAGGCGTTGCCGCGTGGGAGATCCAGCAATGGATGGTGGCTTTAGGTGAGGTGACGGCGAGGTGGGCAGCTTACCTGAGGTGAAGGCGGTGGTGGTGCCATAAGGTGGGCGTTTGCAGCATGCGGCAGACTCGATCCAGGCGCTAGTTCTCTCGTGGCGACGCTTTGCGCCATAAGATGATCATGTTGGCGGGCTATAGTGCGCGGGAGAGGGGATGTACTCTTCTCTCTCACCCTCTCCCTCTCCAATCCAATCTCGTGGATGGAGGTTGAGTGCGCCGGATGTCGTGCTCCTACTTGACGGACGATAGCGGGGTGCTAGCGCTGTGGCTACGCGTTGAAGGTCCTTAGTTGGTGGCGACAACTGATACTGACAGCTACGCTTGGCATGGGAGGGCAGGAAGATTGCGGGTGAAAGCCTAGCCTTTAGGCCGATAAAAGCGATGCTCATGGGCACCGTTTTCCCTTTAGGGCGTTTTTGCAGAATCTCTCCTTCTCTCCATGATGGTTTTCTTCAAGTGAAAACCACATCTTGTTTTCAGGATGGGCGGCGGTGGCAGCGTTTCTCGATATCGTTTCCTCACTGGAGACGTTGTTTGAAGACCCATTCCCATAGGGGTGTCATGTTCATGTTTGCTCTTCAGCAACGTGATTCGGTTATAGATGTGTGTAGTTGTTTTTTTTTTTCAATTTTCGTTGCTATAGTCTTCCAGGGAGATATGAATTGTATTTTTCTTTACCGCTATATTAATACGAAACTATGCACTGTCCAGTGCTATAGTTGGCTATAAGGCCTGGCCCACAGCACGGGATTTTGGCCCAACCCAGGCACGGCACGGCCCGATAGTTGGGCCGTGTCTATGCCTATGGCTCGGCATGGTGGGCAGGCCCGGCACGGCACGAACTTCAGGGAGATGAAATAGACTTATCTTCAACCACATGTAAGACGATGCACAAAGAATAGGGAGGACAAATAGACATATTTTATGGCACAGCCTAAAGATTAGGGATGTCAAATAGACTTATTTTAGCTATATATATATATGTCACAGCTAAACGATAAGGGAGGGGAAATAGACTTATTTAAAAAAAAAGCACGATGGGATGCCCGTGCCTTAGATTTGTTTGAGCTTTACCGCACTAGAAGGCGTTCAAATTTTAAAACAAAAACCAAATCATTTTTTTCAGACGATTATTCCTCGCCAAAAGAAAATTGGATGTGATCTGTAGACGTGAAGAACCATACTCTCTACTCTATTTCTGAACCGTTTCCTTGACGAATATTTGGGAAACTGCTTACAATCAGACGTCCGATGCAATCACAAATATCAGACATCTCCACTCCATGCTAGGACTAGTATACGTTTGTCTGGTGCTAGGATGCTTTTTTGTGTGATGACGTTGACATTCTTCTTTTTGGTGCTCGGATGCTCCGTAATAACGTATATGCATTTAACAACTTCGTTTTCACATTTTAAACAACTTATTCTTATATTTTACTTATCTGATCAACGATCTGATCATACAACTACATTTGTTATAATTAAATCTTTACAATAAAATCTTACTTGATTATGTTCTGATTATTTTTTTACAACATATTTTTTAATGTTGCGCACAATATTATTTAAATGTTTCAATAAGTATTTTTAATGTTTCAATTATTTTCACTATTTCAATTATTATTGTTGCACGCAAAAAAATTGTTGTTTCGTACAGTCTACGAAATGTTTTAGCAATATTAATTATTCTTGTGAATATGTTGTACATATGTTTCACATTGTTGATGCGAAAAATACACACTGGCCTGGAAGATCTGCTTAACTCCTGTGCAGGTCCAAATCTTGATGAGATGTGGGTGTGCCAGTCAGTTTGACCCTGCAACTGACAAGATATGTAAACAGTAGATCGAATAGCCGATCGACTGACAAGCCGATGGAGTAGTTCCAGCCAATGCCGATACCAGCCGATAGCCGATGCCAGCCGATAGCGATAGAGTTCTGAGCTTTCGGCTTTTATGTGCAACGTAGAGTCTGACACTTGACTTAAATAATGATATAAAGGCAATCGGCTAATGATAATATAGTATAACAATAATATAATCCAGTATAAACCAATCGGCTAATAATGATATGATAGAATAAACATTGGTCCGAAGGTTAAAGCATACATCGGCTGGAGGTCCGATGTCATAAAATCCACAAGATTAGATAAACAGTGAAACCTTTGTTGCGATCGGCTAAATCCAACTTATATGTATATGCAATCCTTATAAGCCGATGCAACGTCCAGATAACTTATCGGCTAGCACCCCGATAAAACATTAGCATGAACCTATCGGCTTAACAAGATTTATATTATCAACAATATAGTAGGTCGAACCTAACCGATGCAGCACGAGATTGTATATGATAATCTAATACTCGATGAGCTGATAGATCAATCTAATGTGATGGATATAACAAATCTATTTATAACAGCATTGTGATTGTAGAGATATATCGGCTAAGGCAGAAGACCGGACCCGACCGAGACAGTCCCAACTAAACCGATGCGTCTCTAAACACAATGCAACTAGAGATAGAATTGAGATATCAGGTAGGCAAATATATCAACCAAACCAGAGCGATCCAAGAGATCAAAGCGATGTAGCCTTGAACAACACCAATGCAGCCGATAGATTCACCAGGGCCGGCGGAACGTAGGACTTACCCCTTCGCCGGAGATCGAATTGAACCGATGCAGCCCCGTGTCAGGTGCCAAGTTCTGTCGAGTGATAAGTAAAAACCTTGGAAAGAGGGTGGCGATGCCCCGAGAGTAGTTGTATTGATCGATATATTGATATCTTACAGTGACCTCGGGTGTACATATTTATACCCATAGGGAGATACTAGTCCTTGTCGGACAAGAAAGAAACTAAAGATAAAAGAAAAAGATAAAGTCCTTATAGGACACTAAACACACTTTCCTAAAGATAAAAGGAAACTAACAAACTATGCATAATTAATAGATAACTTGCCATGCCGCATTCTCTTTGAACTCGATCTCTTCTGGATAAGCTTCCTTTAGTAGATCGATTTCCTTAACCGAATATTGCAAGAATCCGACAACTGACGACTTGATAACTCTCATCGGCTAATCTCAGGACTTCGAAGCCGATGCTGACTCTAAGCCGATGATTACTCCGGGCTTACCAAATTTCGCTGTTAACACACATACCTTTTTTTAATGTTTCACTAGTTGGAACTAAATGTTTCATGTAGTGGTTATTGATGTTCCAGTCAATATTTTTTAAGTGTTGCATATCTTTGAAACACATTTGATTAAACGATGAAACAATTTTCTATAATGGGTGAAACAATGCTCGATTTTTTTATCAACATATTATCATATGAGATCTTGTTACGAAGATTAAATTGTAACAAGTACGATGGTATAATTATACTGTAGATTAGATAAATAATCTATTAGATAAAAGCATTTATAGTTTAGAAAATAAGTACGTATACATGTATGGGCTATGTGAGAGAGAAGGGCGTCCGATTTTTGGGAATCCGTCGGACGTCCGACGTGTAGGTGTACCCTGAAGAAATCTCAATCTGGGGTGGGGGGAGGATCGGACGCTCCCCCGCCCCCCCTCCCAACGCGCGCGTAGGTCCAGGTCCCACCACATGTCCATGCACTTCCACAAAAAATGTTTCACCTAGTGTACTCACAATGTTTCACTATGTACGAATCAAATGTTGCATGAATTATAATGATCTTTTGCAATAAATCACCCATATATTATGGAAACCTTCTATTAAGGGAATCCGTTTCATTTTTTTCCACAAAAAATGTTTCACCTAGTGTACTCAAAATGTTTCACTATGTACGGATCAAATGTTGCAGTGAATTAAAACAATCTTTTGCAATAAATCACCCACATATTATGGAAACCCTCTATTAAGGGAATCTGTTTTATTTTTTGTTCCACCAAAAATGTTTCACCTAGTGTACTCGTGATGTTTCACTATGTATGGATCAAATGTTGTAGTGAATTGAAACATCCTTTCGCTATTCGCTGAAACATTATTTTCATATAAGATAAACAACGTCCGATGAAACATTTTTGATCTACTTAGTGAAACAATTCCTCTATACTTGGCGCAACAGCGTGCAACATTTAAAAATAATTTAATAATAAGCTTTTTTTTTCATCGGTTTATATTCATGTGTGGTTTTGTTTTAAAATTTTAATTGCAACGGATTTAATGGTGTAATCGGATCATGATTTGGATAAATATTTTAAGAGAAAAATAGTTTAAAGTTCGCTTGATTCATACATGATGGATGGCTGGCGTGCGGGTGCGTGGATTGGTCGGTCGCGCGAGGCATCCGATTTTTCGTCTCGCGCCGTACGTCCGACGCGTAGCAAGCTCGGATTATTTGATCGATTATTCCGTTTCAGACAGAATCATAAGAACTAAGTTCTAACTCATATACGGGTATATATATATATATATATATATATATATATATATATATATATATATATATATATATATATATATATATATATACTCATTGGTATATGTGGCCAGAATCTAGCTGGGAAGGGATAAAAACTAATTAAATTAAAATATCCATAAATCTAGCTAGGGTAGACGACAGATATCGCTTGGCTCTACACAGTCGTCGATGAGGTCGTCGGAGCGGCCAACCGCCGGAGGAATACCGGAGGGGACGCTGCCACCGCCGCCGCCACCACTTGTTGATGAGTCAGCGCATCACCGGTATGCATGCAACGAATCTTTTCTTCCTATATAATTGGTACCCACTATAAGACATTAACCGCTATAAAAGCTGCAAATCTGTGAGGCTACGTCACCTGAAATAGTTAGCCGTTCGATCTCCTTTCTCAATCATCCGATCCCTCCGTCGTTAGGTCAATCTAAGAGTGACAAATAGTTAAAAGCCCCCCGGCGGCGGAGCCTAGCGACTTGTTTGCCACCATTAGTTTTATCTATCTCAATCGAACCGTCGCCATGAAAAGGCAGGCAAGGGACCGTGTTTAATTTCTGCCGCTGTAACTTCTGCCGTTATCCTCCCTCCGAAGGCATGATCCCACCCAGCATTGTTTCGCTGCCATCAACCCCAATAATCCTCGGACGCGCCGGTTTGGTCGATCTAGCTGCCGTTTTTGTTGAATAGTCTCTCTATTCGTAGGACGTAGGGACTCCAAGTACAATGAATTCTCGCAAAAAGAAGGTACACTAAATGTCCATCGCACATATCCCCTCTAAATTTCCTTCGATTTCTACAGCCAAATCTAAAAAAAAAAAATAAGTTGTGTTTTCTGGTCTAACCTTAGCGTTATTTGGGGAAAAAAAGAAATTGCACGTATCGATCACCTGAGTTATCCATCAAATTAAATTGCTAGGGTATGTTGGGTATTTGATGTGAAATCATTGTCATGATTAATATTTGTGATAAGCAATTGGCTTTGTAAATGATTTAATCAAAGAATTAATTGGTTTGAGAGTATGTGTGAATGTTGATGTGAGTGCGTGTGACTAATGTGGGTCATGTTGTGATATTTGTGCCCAGAAACGGTTGTTTTGTCTGATTGTATGCAGGTGACTTGAGATCAGCCTTGGTCAATGGTGAGGGCCGGTACTATGCTCAGGGAGGAGCAGAGGTCTAGTGTGGTCGGGATACCACGTGAGAAGGTGAGTAGAGTCCGAATTCTTGGTGGTCAACTTCGGTCATCGGTGGGGATCGGGACTAAGCTCAGGGAGGAGTTGAGGTCCAGACGGTCAAGGGTATCGGGTGACGAAGTTGGATACGAGATGGCATACAGTGAATGGATATCGTGTGGGAGAAATCTTCGCAACGGGCTTCACGAGGTGTGCGTGCAAGCGTCGGTGTTCGCGAAGGAGATTGGAGTGAAACTGAGGAAGAGTATATGGGTGCTACAGTACGACGAGGTACTGTAGCATGCATGTATGTGTGTATACTGTGGCTAGCAGTATATGTGTGTTTACATGTGTATGGCTTGATGGTTGATGGTTATGCATGCTGGTGCCGATGCATGCCTGTGCTGTCGGCATGGCAGGCGATTGCAGCGGCTCGGTTGGATGGAGACCGAGTCGGTCGAGGTGGCTGCGACATGCGAGGCAAGCGGCAGCGAGACCGAGCAGGAAACGGCTGGCGCACGGGTTGGTTGCGGCTGCGAGTTTTGGTAAATTGGAGTAGACGGTATGGAAATTGTGGATTGAGTTACAGTGAAACTAGGAGTTCTACTCCTATCTTGAGTAGGGGGTTTTGTGGTATAAATAGAGAGGGAGCATGAGGTTTGTCGGTATCACTTTTTAAGATCAATTGAGTTGATAGTTTAGTTAGGGTTTCGAGTTTAGTCGAGATTTTTGTAAGGAGTGCTGTTGGTGCACTTTGTAAACAGAGAGAAGCAATAAAGTTGTCATCTACTTTGACAGTTCTTCTATTTGTGTTTTATCGGGTTCATCGGTCTAACCGGCAGGGAGGCGGTTCAACCAGCGACAAGGCGGTGGTTAGATTGGCGGCGTGCGAGCGGTCCGACCAGCAGCGGGCGAGCAGTCCGACCGGCGGCGACAGAACTACGCCGAGATTTCCATCGATTTGAGGGTAACTTTTATTTCCGCTAAAAGTTTTTGGGTTTTTGATTTTCCCTACCATTCACCCCCCTCTGATAGGCTTGGTTACTTGTGTTCGATCCTACATTTGATACTTCTCCGTTTTATATTATAGGATTTAATTTTTTTTCTCAAGGTTAAACTATATTAAATTTGACCATGTTTATTTTTATAAAAAAAGCAACAACTATAACACAAAATTACTTTTGAATATGATTTTTTGGGTTGAAAACGTTTTCTATAAACTTAATCAAAATTAAAAAATTAAAATGTTTTATAAGATAAAATGAAGGTAGTACAGCAAAACGGTTTAACTTAGGCCCTATTCTTTTCTCCAACAAAAACTGCATAAAATTTTGGGTAAAAGTAGCATGTTTTTCAAACTGCTAAACGATGCGTTTCATGTAAAAGCTTTCTATATGAAAGTTGTTCTAAAATATAAGATTAATCTATTTTTCAAATTTGTAATAATTAAAACTTAATTAATCACATGTTATTACCACCTCGCTTTGCGTGAAACACTTAATATTTATCTTCATTTTCATTTTCAGTAGATTCAAACATCACTTTATAAAATAAATTCCTAGCCAATTGCCGCAAAGAAACGAAAGGTTTTTCAATGAGAAAACAACAAAGGTTTTACAAAAAAGAGAAGATATGAGAGGCCTGCTCGTAATCCGTTGGGTGCCGATGCTGGTGCCGTCATGCTATTAAAACTATTTTTTTTTTTAAGAATTACACAGTACAACACAGACACTCACAATGCACGCGCACTCACCCCTATGAACACACGCACGCAAACCCTATCCGCGCACTCACCCCTATGAACACACGCACGCAAACCCTATCCCTATGAGCCTCTTCGAAGACTGGGCCGGCAAATCCTGGAGAGATTGACGAAGTCATCACAGGCGCCTCGCTGTCGACGGGTGCGTCGCCTACCACTGAAAGCACAACGCCGTTAAATCCTAGAAAATTCGCTCCCACGGGGAGTCGAACCCAGGACCTCAGGTGCTACTGAGGCTCTTGTAATCACTAGGCTACAGGCCCTTTCGCTATTAAAACTATTTGTTTCTGCAGAGTATTAATTTACATACATACTTTGATCTTACTCCCTCACTATTAAAACTCTCTCGTAATATGATATTTAATTTAGGGCAAAAATAGTAGATTTTTACCATCCTAATAGGCAGGTCTTTGAAATAGAACTTTCTTTTAAGAGAAGGAATTCAAGAAGATGAAATATAATAAACATTAAGTACGACACGTGAACCAAGAAAACCCTTATATTATTAATTGAGTTTTAATTATTTCGAAATTAAGAAATAAATTTATTGACGAAATTGCTAATGAAAACGAGATAAAAGTATCTCTCAGTTAAATTTATTTGAAATTTAAATTTATTAAAATGTATATCTCAGACTATCTATATTCTCCTACCAAGAAATTATTTTTGGTTTCGTAAACTGAAAATAGGAAGGCTTTGTTTAGTTCCCAACTTTTTTCTTCAAATTTCCAACTTTTCCATCACATCAAACTTTCCTATACATACAAACTTTCAACTTTTCCGTCAATCAAACTTTTCTCTTCAAACTTCTAATTTTGGTATGTAAACACAGCCGAAGTGAAAAAAATGCTTCCTCCAACAGATAGCCTAAATTCTGTTAAAATTCCGTTTTTTTCCTTCCACGCGTAGAAAGATCGCACCTCCCCGCGCGGGAACGGGAGCAGAGAGGCGAGAGTGCGAGATTGGGAGCGACTTTCGCGAGGCCGCGCTCCCGCATATAAACGGAGCGAGGAATCGGGAGGAGTGAACTCTAAAACTCGGGTAGAAGAGTAGAAGATCTGTTAGAGCTATTTTTTCTTTTTACTAAAATCCCTTAAAATCAGTTTTGGGAATCAGATAAGTACACTGTTGGTGATTCTCTAAAAAAAGAAGATAGGCGAATCAGATCAAATTTTGTTTGAACCTGTGCCGGACTACGAGGCATTCAAATTTTACGGAAAAAAGGAATCAAAATTTCCCAGACGAATTCTCGCCAAAAGATAAAAGAAATCCTCTCAAGAAAGAAGGAATAGACGGCTCCAATTTGGTGATCGGTCGGAATTTGGATGCGGTGCGATGCGACCAAACCCGACCCCAAACCCTAGAGCCAAAAATCCCCAAACTCTCGCTGTCGCCATGGACGGGGTTGGCGATGGCGGCGGCGGCGGCGACCTTGCTACCGGCGGCCGAGCTGGCCGGGGAGGCGTGCCCGCTCGCCGTCCTAGGAAAAGCCGATTCTCTGTTCTTGCTTCCATGGAAGACGACTCGGCGGAGGAAGAGTTGGAGGAGTACATCGACGACCTCGTTCCTCCAGGTTCAGCGGCATTTCCCTCTGAACGAAAGTGGTGAGCTACCTCCTCCCTCCATTTCTCCTTCCCCCTCTCCGTTGCAGTGGGCCAGAGGAGGAGATCGAGCCTCTACCACTCCACACTGACGCATAATTTCGAGTAGAAAATGTTGGAGCAATTGTGTTGTGCAAGGTCGATTCACAGTTTATTTCTGTCAAAGAACCACTTTTGCAGCAGGATCGTTTCGCTTATGATTATGCTTATAAGCCAAAATTTGAATTTCGAGACTTACTTTTGTGGTTTTATTCATCATAGTTTATTTTACAGCATTTGCTTTCCAATCGCTAAGGACACACATGTAAAAGTTTTACTCAATTATTTTTTAGTTGGTAATAAACGGTTCAGATATGCATATTCCCCGCCAGCAGCCATTTATTTTGATATTCAACCTAATTGACCCTGCAACAACATAATATGCTGGGCATTATTTGGTGTATTGCAATCTAAACCACTATTTTAATAAAAATGCACGTATTCCTATTCTTAGTACTGGCGAAATGTTTATTGCGAGTCCCCCTCCTTTTATCCCACGTAAGTAGCAGCCACCGGAAAGAAATGTTTCTTGCGAGTTTTGAAGGGAATTTTCCTTCTCCACAAATATTTCTGAGTTGAACAAATCTTCCACACATGACATGTGCTCCTGCCGAGTGGTGATTTCTGGGCGCTGAGATATTTTGATTGGCTATTGGGATTATAAGCGCTTAGAGAGTTAGAGGTGTTCTGCACTGAATGCTTTTTCAACCTGGCCAGGAAGTAGCGTTGTGACGTCTGGCCATAAGGGTGTCTAAGCTGACACCTTCTCCTTATGAAAGGAATGAACAAATAACACCATTTATCACCTCAGAAGTATATAGAACAAGATACGATTGTTGGTAAAACTTGTCTAAAATTTACAACTTTGGCAGGAGACAAGGACGGGCAGAATTTGCCAGGAGACATGGATGTACAGTAGCTGGAGCTAGAACTCCTATTCGGCAAAGTGTTCTTTATTCAGACCGCCCCAAGCGATCCCAAGGCAGACGAGGACGAGTCAAGCCACAAACTGAATCACTGTATGTGTGTTTCTTTTTAATTAAAAAAAACTAATATTTTGCCCATTTTTCAATACCTTGACAATATCTGAACACTATGGTCTGATCAGGGCTGAGAAGGATGCGAGTGAGGTGAGCAATAGTGAGCTTGGTGCTACTACTACAGACATGCCAAAATTCAAGACACTGTCGCTGAAGGATTCACCCTCTGCACTTGATTCAGCTGATAGGTATGTCCTCGATTCTTTTGAAATAATGGGGTGGTTATTATCCCCACCATATCTGATATGTTTTGCACAATTCCAATCCACTTCCAATGGTTTTAAATCTAAGTTATGCTAGGGGAAACTCATATGCTAATTACTGAATCCTTATTGTTTCATAAAAGACTCCTGTTTTATATCCTCCACCATGAATCCGGGTGTTAAGAAGCTTTCCACTGAAGTTTAGATCTGGAAAGTTTATCAAATAAAAAGTAAAGAAGCTTAGATCTGGAAAATTTGTGGACAGCACCATATTGACAGCCCACCATAATTCTTTGTTCACCACCGGTAGTGAAATGATGAATAGAAGTAGAGAGTACATGGTTGATAGAAGTACAACATGATTACAGTTTAACAGTGACTTCTTTTGGAAGAAACCATTTCAAGCTCTTAAAAGAGCCAGCTAACTAGGTGTTATGCACACTAGCAACAGCTGCCTCGTTTTCACTTGCAGGATTGCTGCTTGCTGTATGAAATTATTTTTTCAGCAAAAAAGTCATGTTGTGCGTTTCTTCATTCAGTTTAAAAGTGACTTCTGATGAAAGAAACATGTCAAGCTCTTAAAACTGCCAGCTCACTAGGTGCTATGCACACTAGCAGCAGCTGCCTCATTTTCTCTTGCTGGGTTGCTGCTTGCTGCATGAAATTAATTTTTCAGGATAAAAGTCACATTGTTCATTATTTATCATTCAGTTCAGATTGGTCTACGAGTCTACCTGGCTTTTACGCTTTTAGCATCCCTCCTGTTGCAGAATCGCTACCATACAATCTCACACAATATTTCATAATTCCTGTATCAGGATAAGAGCAGTATACTTTCTAGTTTTTTTCTGATAAAAACAACTTTTAGGATACCTTTTTATGCTACTTGTATAAATTGGGATAGATGTTGATGGACTTTCGATTTAAATTATTCTGATCTAGGGCCATGGTGAGTACTGGTAGCATGGACAGTGATTTACCTGATTCTGCAACTACCGAGCTGCCAGTTGTAGAGGAAGCTTTGTCGCCAAGGTAAGAACTTCCTAAGTCTCTAAGTCCCAACCATGATTGATATTCTCTATATGATAATCCATTGTTGGTTGCTCTTCAATTACATTACTCTTTTGCATAAAATTCATATTTATAATCTGTTGGACGTGATTTGATTCAGGTCCGAGAGCATACGGAAAATAAATTTGTACCTGGCTGAACACACGTTTGATGATCTCAGGGAGGGATTCGCAGCTATGTTAAATGGCTTCCGCGACCCACCCGAAGATGCTGCTCAGCCCAATGCAGAGTTACCAGAAGCATCTAAGCCTTGTCCTCGTGAGTTAGATGCTGAACCATTTCAGGATTCAGAGTCTCTTTCCCCTGCAGCTGAAGACGTAGCACGGTAATGTTTTAAATCACAATCGATCCATTCTCTCAGGATTAATTAGTTGTAGGTGTGCATCAATCATAATTGAACCATTTGTGTTTTTGCTTGTTAGTTGTTACCATGTAAAACATGTTCAATTATATCTAAGCTAATATTTTTATAATTGTTTGGGCCCTTTAGCTTGCTGGACATTTTGGTATTGAAGTATGCAGTGGTTTATATTGGTGCAACATTGTAAACCTTTACTCTATTGTAAAAGATGATATTCAGTTAGTCTATTTGTGTGTAATTTGGAATAGGCATAACGTGTCTACAGAAGAAATCGTTCAGAACGGAAAACGATGGATGAGCGAGGAAGTTATGTTGGCTTTTGAGAAATATATTGAAGGAAGAGATGAATTCAGAGTATGTGTGGTTTCATCTGTTCTATTGTTCTTATTAAACCTGAAAAAGTTTACCTATGAGGTATTGTTTCAGGATGTGGTATACCGTCTAGATGAGCTTCAGCATCAATGTTTCAGTGTGGATGCATATCAGAAAGTTTTTCACCATTATAACTTCACTGTGAAGATGAAGAAACCCACCTTAGAAGACTGGTTATTGACATGTTATTTTGCTGAAGTGAAGCAAATATATGGGAAGAAATCTTACTTATGCCGCCCATTGAAGCCGCGTGACAATGGTATGCATTTCTTCTCATTTGTTTCATTCAAGATGAACACTTATATCTTTAAATTTGTTGCAAAATTATTGTTCTATGTATTTATGTATATGTTTTTAAAATTAGGCTATTGTCATGGTTGCGTGAATCAAGGGATGGTTGCTCTGAAGCACCCTGATAATGATGAAGTTGAATTTGAGGTTGGCTACTTCAACACCGGTTGCCCCTTCATATACTTGAGCGATGATGACTCTGATGACCATGAATGGGTTCCTTTGGGGGAGTCTATTGATGAAATATTTGATAGTGTATTTGGTTAAACATTTCAAATCTTTTAAGTTTGAGGTCAAGATTGTGCTTAGCTAGATTGTGTTGATTGTTCATGCAGCTTCATGGACAGGCCAACAGTTTGTTAAAAAAAATTCACTCGTATAAATAGTTATTTTTGCAGGCTGCAAAAACTTATAGCCCATAATTTGATTATGGATGAGAATATGTCATTAGCATGGATGGATGTTTTTTTTTTTTTTTGAGGGAAACTACGGCGGGTTTGAACACCAGCCTAAACTTTATTCATTTGGTTAAAAAAAAGAACTTTACAAAGGGGGGAGGTACAGAGGGACGGGGGGAAGAAACTAAAAATTAGAGGTTAATTACAGAATGGATGGATGTTTATGAATAGAAACAATGGTTATTGTAATTGCAGTAAACTCAATTAGTATGAAAAGATCTAACTTAAGTTGCTATATTGAAGCTTTGTTTCAATACTCTTTGTCCAATAGCATGGTAGGTTTGAACACAATGCTAGCTAAGTTGTACCATTATGTTCTCCTTTACTTCCTATCTAAGTAAAGAAACTATGTATTGGCTTTGCTTTTTGGATTGAATAGGAGTCTGCTTAAGCATAAGAGACACAACCTATTATGATGTAATCACTAATAGAGGAAACACAAGTTTATAATGGCAAGTTATAAAGATTATAATAGCTAAAATACATGCAATTTATTCACTAAACTTACCTTGATCTCACCAAAATTTTCAAAGCAACACACTTTTAAAAGAACCAAGAGAGAAGAAACTAACATTGATAAAAATTATTCTGTGAGCGCAGAGGACACGACTAAATGCTGATCATTTTTTGAACTTCGCCACCCAGCAAAGATAGATAGAAGAAAGATAAACAATTTAGTAGTCTAACATGAATCACGACAATGAGAGGCATGACCATATCAGAACAAATTCTGCGTTGCAATAGTCAAAGGCTACTAAACTGAAAATAATTCTTCCCGCAATTCTGCAGAAAAATGGCAGAAAAACAATGATAAAAATCATAACCTATCCAGCAATTTACAACTAAAAAATATGGATGCTACAGTATAAAATGAGACAAACCTTCTCCACCTCCTTTTGTACTGATAGGAGAACGCCATCATGGAAAATAAACCAGAACGATTAGTGAAGCATATCCTCTGCACACAAACATCACGTGTACACGCCAATTAACAAATATCACAAAAAATCTAAAAAAAATTTATACATGTACTTTCAATAGTATTATATCTACGTATAAAGTCATCTTCAAATTCATTGTAGATAGAGAACAAAAAAAAAAAGACAAAATTCTGATAGAATTATAAACCTAAAAGTGTCAGAATTTTTTTTACTACAGCTAAAATATGATGAATTTGAGGTTAAGATTTTACTCGTATGTGTAATACTATTTAAAGTGCATGCATGGATTTTTCTAGATTATTTGGTGACATTTGTTAGTTGATGTGCACGGTGTGTACATGTGAGGGCTTGTTTGCATAGGATATGTTCCCCCCATTAGTTCCACAAATAACCACATAAGCATGGAGATGAGAATCTTTGTGGATGGAAGAGGCTGAGCAGATATATTAATAGCCATCAAAGTGAATGGGCGAATTAAAATTTATGGCAGATCACCTTCTCATCATTAAAACAGTCGGAAACGATGCCATTATTTTATTATTTTTTACGAAAATGGTCAGGAAATTTTTCATATTTATGAATTTAACTATTTAGTGTCAACTTCGATGCAATGTTGACAAAATTAAGAAAAACTAAACTTTAGAAACAGTAACACTCGGTAAAATTATTATTATTATTATTATTATTATTATTATTATTTACGAAAACGGTATCGGTATGATCGGTAAATTTCTATACCGTTTTCACCCCTAAGTTACACGCATGAAGGGTTAAATAACAATAAAGTTATTGTACTGAAACTGAAGAGATGACAATGTGCTCTAAACTCTTTGGACTGCTGCTCTTTAATTTGTCTACTCGCATTCAGGGATTGGAAGCAAAATCTAGACGACCAATGTTGATCGAATGGCCAAGATTAAATTCTGATAACGTGGTGAAGCATCTAGGCCCCCGTCGTTGATTTTGGTAATTAATGACAAGTGCTAATTGTGTACTAACTATTCTCTTGAGATATACATTTTGAGATAGGACCACATGATGTGTATGCCATGGATGATCACTGAGGATTTAAATCGATGGCGCAAGATGGCAAAACTAACGGTTTTTATTTTAATTGATCGAGATGTTGGGCAATCAAAATTTTGCTACAGTTTTTATAGCTTTGCTATTAAGAGGGATAATGACCTAAATAAAGAGATTATCAAAATTCAACATTAGGTCATTTGCATTTAGACTTGGTTCGATTTACATTTCACTGCTCACTGTCTGCCTTGGTCGATCTGACCATAGGGTGTGCACCGATCTGACCGGCGGCCTGTGAGCCAGTTGGACGACCTCTCGGCTGGCGATACAGAGCTGCTAGAGCCGCGGACGATCTGACCGAGCCCTAGTCGGTCTGATTTGGTGTGTTTGAGAATTGATTGAGTCAAGAATCAAGTGCATTGCTTCATTGTAGAGCTAGTGTGATACTTGATCATCTCCGAGCAAGGTCATTGCTTGTTACTCTTGGAGGTTGCCGCCTCCTAGACGGCTCGTGGAAATGTTCCTCGGTGACCTCTCCAAGGAGATTGTGGAGAAGGCCCGACGCCGATTCGTGAGTGGTTTGGAGTTCACCACCTTCGGAGTGAAGGAAGAACTACTCTAGTGATCGAGGCTTGGGTAGTCCACTTCATGGGCTGGCTCCCACTTTGCCCCCCTTGACGAAGGGGGCTTGCGGTGGCTTCGTGGTTTTGAGTGGTGAAATTGGGCTTGCCTCAACGGGGATTAGGACATCGGCGAGTTTCCGAACCTCGAGTGAAAAATTCCTTGTCTCTTGTCTCATTTACTTATGGCAAAATTTGCATTTACATTTGTGCAACTTACTTTTATAGAGATTACTTGAGCCCATATCACCTTAGGATTGTAAAACATAACTTAGTTGCTTAGTTAAGTTTATTGCTTATCAAGCCTAGCAACTTAGATTAGTTTTGATTAGGTGTAATTTAATTTTAATCGCCTATTCACCCCCTCTAGTCGACATCTCGATCCTACACGTGGCTGTACCAGGGCTGATAGAATTGCTATTAGTGGGGATCAAATTGTTAAGGTATATAGGATATGCCTACCAAAAAGGTTGAGGACGTATTAGGGTTCATAGGCCTATGAATACCTATTTTACGGGTCGGTCTTTAAATAATCCGTATATAAAAATCGATTTTTACAAACGGTTGTATATAAGAAAACTGTCCATAAAAATAGGTGCACCACTAATATAAAATAATTTTTAGTTCTTTCAGATGAAGTCGGATGATGACAAATTTTAAGTGAAAAATTGTCTCGACGAAATCTACAACTTTTTGTTGTTGAAAGTTTTCTATTTAAGATTGTCTATAGGTTCGAATATTTAATATTCACGGATGGTTCTATATAAGAAAAACTCCCTTAAATGTGGGAGCACCACTAAATCCTATCTTACTGATGAGGGATGTTAGGTCCCGATCTTCCGATAGGTATTGATAAACAATCGATTTGGGAGGAGTCGCGACATAACTCGATCCGGCTTCTGAACGAACACGCTACTGAGCCCCGCAATCGCAGCACCACGTCTCCTCTGGTTATCAACCGTGCCGAAACCCGGTTGACCTCGCCGAGAAGGCTAATCCCTGCATGCGAATCGAAGAACAAGATAGATTGCAACCAAATTGCATATGAATGATTAAGCACTCAGATTTGGGTTTCCACAAACCGATCTAGCGGCGAAACTGTTCTTGACAGAATAATCTAAGCAAAACCCGACTCTAAACGATAACGGCTACTGAATAAATGTGATTAGGGACATCCTAGGGTTGCCCTAGGGCGCACACCCCCTTGGGCTAAGCCCACGACACAATTACAAGGCCCAAAACCCAAATCAGATTCGGACTGGATGAGGTACGTGGTTTGTTTTGCAGATTCCCGGCAGGTCGGTAGGAATTTTGACGTGGGACCAAAACCATCTGAAAGTAGACTCCATAAGCTTTCCAACAAGTACTCATGGGCCCCGAAATTCCTTCTCGATCAGCGGCTAGGTCCGTTTGAAGTTGATGCTGTCATGAGGCCCGAATCCGAATCTAAAACGTGTACAACTTGATCTCTTGTCTTCTATGGGCCAAAAGTGACGTGGTGAGGTAGAATTATACTTGGAGAAGGTCTTGGTTTGGTCCCCAATCAACTTCTTTAATCATCCATGCATTCCTTACGCTCGGTCTCTTTTCTTTCGCCCAAGCAAGTACCTCTGCGAACGAAAACACACGAAACTCAATGTGTAGCAACGTTTGTTCAAATATATAACAAGTAAATCTACTATAGAACATATGCACCTTTGGTTGATTAATACATAAGGTAGTCATGGTTATATCCGAGCTAATTGTATCCTCATCACTTACTATAAAGTTATCCCCAACTAACTCCTTAAGCTTAACATGCAAAGATGCCACATTATCATCCACTAACAAGATGCCACATCATCATCCACTAATTAACAAGATGCCACATCATCATCCACTAACAATCATCACATTTAAACATCATGCAAACATGCTATATCTTTATAGTTTTTATAATTTAAGAGCTTTTCAAATACAAACATGTTAAATTATCATCCAACATAATTCACATAATGTTTCAATGTATATCTTTATTATGTTTTATGATATCCTATATACCTATATAGTTCATCCTCACTTAATTAATGATTAAATGATTAATCTATAGTCCAAATTATCTTTCTCCTTTGTTTCCTCTAATTAAGTCATATCACATCAATTGTTTTTAGCCTTTAGACGATTAATCTACAGTCCAAATTATCTCCCTACTTTTCTTCTTCCATAAAGTCATACCACCTTACTTTTTACGTTTGAATCACCATTCTACATACTATTTAAATTTAAATTATCATAAACACATTAATTTACTTAATTTGATGTTATCTAGCTATCTTACACGTTATTTATTTTATTGTTATCATACTAAATTCCCGCAGCAATGCGCGGGGTTTCACCTAGTTATAAAGATAAACATGACACCTTCATATAATATTAGATTATGACAATTTTTCTAAGAAAATTGTAGCACTCATGAGATCTAAAAGTTGTTCAATTTGAGATTTTTTTTTTTGAGAGGGGGGGTTCAAATATTTGTTTTTCATTCTCAGATCTATTTTTGATTTTTTTTTTTTTAGTTCTCTAAACGACCTCAGATGGAGACACATCCTATATTAAAGTTGTACAGCTCGAACAGGAATTGTAGTTGAAAGTTTTTATATCCGTTACAAGCTCTGGTATCTATTTTTACAAGGAGCTCTTAAAAAGTCCAAGCTTTAAAAAATTCTAGATAATATATATTAAACTACTAGTTAGGTAAGCCAAATTTCTACGAGGTTCTTATAGTGTTTCCTAACTAATACTTTCATTGAATATTTTATTGGGACTACAGGACAAAAGTAAACAAACATATTCATATAAGTAATTTATGTAAAGTTTTTATATATATGAGATCATTTAGACAGCTAAATATTCGTTACAAGCTCCATTTTTTACAAGGTATTCGTCAGAATGAAAAAAGAGTTTTTCAGGTGGATCTCTTAACGAACCACCCTTAAAATAATTTTACAGCCGGTCTTCTTTAAGAACCATGCTAAAAATTATGACCACCATGTCGACGTTTGATGTCGTGATTTCGGTATTTGCATAGTATGAGGATCGTTGGTACTAGGATATATGCGAGATTGTAGTAAAAGAGATGGAGACGAGGATTTTTATACAGGTTCGGGCCCCTGAATTGTCAGGTAATAACCCTACTCCTGTTGGCCGAAGCCGGTCGTTGCTCTTATTCACCATAATCACACCAGTACAAAATTTGGAGTAGCCTATCTAACTGTTGTCAACTTGGCGATCTGAAGTGCTGACTTATAGTCGACAACAGGGTAGCCTTCCTCCTCGAATTCGCATCCGGCGAGATCAAAGCCAGCGCTATGTCTCTCCTGACAGTATCCGTAGACACCGTAGGGGACTAGCCATGCTTATCTCTGAAGTCGATATCCCGCGTCTTGTCTTGGCGCATGTTGTCTTGTATGTTGATCTTGTGTCTTGATCTATTGTTCCGTGTCCCCTCTCCTTCTAGGGGGGCTTGTATTTATATCCATAGGTGTCCCCTTGTCCAAGTAGAACTAGGAAAACCAATATGGATACAATCCGAGTAGTCCTTGTCGTTTCCGTGTAGAACTCTAGTTATCCTTCCTTATGCGAAACTCCTCCTATATCCGAAGGTTGTATCCGTATAAGACATGATATGTGGTGGGTCCTGCCGAGATTTAGTCAACTACTATTAGGAATGTGGTATCCATAACCCTGACACACCACTAGAATAAAAAAAGAGAGGTAAAAGTCGTAACTCTTTCATATAAGTTAGATGATGACACGTTTTATATGAAAATTGTACATCTCGATGAGATCTACACTTTGTTAGTTGATTGTATTTTCATTTGAGGCTAAATATTGGTTACAAACTCTCAGATTTGTTTTGGAAAGATGAATTGTTGAGTTTTTCAAAGAGTTATGATGGAAGTATATATGCTCTATATCAAAGTTATATGACTTGACTCGATCTATTTATCATTGATGATTTTTTTTTCATTCGATATCATCTAGAGTGCAAAATATGTGTAATAAGTTATAAGAAATGTGAAGTCAAAACAATACCATCCACCTGGTCACAAACTGCTTCATAGCTGAGATGGTAAGGAGGCTACGCGCTGAGCGACGGTTCATGGGTTTTAATCATAGATATCCGCTTGCGCGTAAAATCATGCGACATTATAGAGATGCCTACTAAAATACAAAATATTTTTTTGGCTATAAAAATAAAAAAATGGAAAACTTATTTTCACGAGTGGTTTGAAATTCTGCCCACTCAAATCCTCTATTTCTACAGGCCTTTGGTTACAATCAGTTCAAAAACCGCTCATGTAAACGGGTTACCAACTGGAAATTTATTTTTGTTGGCTATTCTTAAGGAACCGCCCGTGAAAATTGATTTGGATGGGTGGTCTAGAACTCCGCAACACAAATCCTCCATTTCTACGGGCACTTGGTTGCAAACGGTTCAAAAAACATACGTGTAAATAGGTTACCAACTGTCTGCAAAAATGTTTTATGTACCAGTGATTACTACACATTTTAGAATCCAGAACAACGTGTTTTTTTTTTGTACAATATGATTTATTTTACTCTGAAGACAGTCCAACGTTGTCGATCACAACAGAGATGAACAGAAATACGCCACAATAAAAGCAAATCCCAGACATCATAATATGATCGTATGCCACTCCCCAAAAAGGAATAACAATAACCATACAGAGGAATGTTCCAGGAGTAAATGGAAAAAGGGCAAAAGAAACGTGTACTGGTGCATTGGTGCAATGAAATAGGAACCTACAGAAACACAGCAGCTTGACCCAGGAACGATGCAAGTTCGCTGTAAATGTGATACATATACAAATTAAACTCCAGTAAAAGCAGCAAAACCTGAACACAAAAAGATGCCTGAATCGGGCTACATTGCAAGTTTGC
Organism: Oryza glaberrima; assembly: GCF_000147395.1. NCBI lineage: Eukaryota > Viridiplantae > Streptophyta > Magnoliopsida > Poales > Poaceae > Oryza > Oryza glaberrima. The sequence goes on along the minus strand of NC_068336.1, from coordinate 23,914,343 downwards.
AACGTTTTAAAAGTAGCAGGAGCAGCAGCTAGCTAGGACTGTTTCAAATATCGAGTTGATACAGGCCTCGTATAGATTCCAACCCAACGTAACCACAACCATTCTCGCCAAACAGACTGCCCGCGCTGTTCTGTAGGTTCAGATGGATAGAGCGCTCTAATATGTTCTTCACCTTTGTCATGGTCTTCCCTAAGCCAATTATCATCACTGCGTGAGAAGCTGGTAAAAAAGACACGGGATGAAGGTAGGGCTTATGGCGGTCGAAGTGGTAAATCTCCCCTGGCCTCAAGGAGAAGTAGTTTTCCGATATGCGGAAATGTGCCACTAGAAATTTTCCATCCTTGACAGTATCGAAGACAGTTTTTATCCCTTGGTCCTCCTTGATGGGAAGTTGAGTGTGGGATTTGATTCTGAAATTACTTGAAACCTACAAATGAGTCAAAATTTAGAGTCAAGGTAAGATCGTGAACAATATTGTCAGGCTGAATTGATCATGAGGAAAATTAATAGTAGTAGTAGTAGATAAAGGAATGTTAATTTTGAAAGACAGTGAACGAAAAGTGACTAGTGGATTTTGATGGAAATACCCTACTGATTCCATATCTATATGGAATTATGGACAAGAAGTGCAGCAAGAAATGCAGTTTGTGCCTTTGTGGGAAGAAACAAGTAAACAACTGAGAACTGGATCAAAGAGGTACTACAACCTCAATTCCTTGACCAAAGCACAAACACTAGATATCAAAATGAAAATAATGTTTAAATAGTTTCTAAGGCTACTTGGTTATGGCAGATTCGTTAATATATGAGTAGGAGGACAGTTTAAAAGCAGATGCACATCATATTATGCTTCCAAACCTTACTGGAACACTGGTCCAGTCTTGGAGGTTTAAACTTTAATTCCACCAAAATTTCCAGGATAACCATGAGGAATGGCCACTGAAGCGCCTGATACTTATGATATTGATCAGAAAGTCGACAAAGAAAGACATCTTGGTGTGACAGAATGCAATTGCTCATGCAAGGTGTTGCATCTTCCTGATATGATATTTAATTAATTGTTTCAAGAACACCGGAAATGTGTATTTTTACTAACAAAATATGGAATTGCGGTTACAATAGGATTATGTGCAGGATATTTTTGTGAGGTACTTTTATCCAGGAGATAAACAAATGGATGATTGCATACCAACTAATTAAACTCATGAATTGCAGTTTGGTAACCTCATTAAACCTTACATATGATCCTCCTTTTAGGCTGTATTCCTTTTGTTTCTGAAAAATCATGGTGTGGCTTGTAACTAAGAAAGCAGAAAGCAGGGCATAGGGATATGCAAAATACAATCACTTTGCAGGAATATAGTCATCAACTAGTGCATATTTTCTATTTGCAAAATTTATGAGCATAAACAGATGAAGTAGCGCTACTGTACTTGATCCAAGAGCGCCTGTAATTTTTGAAGTAACAACTAAAATAAAATGACTATAAAGGCACACTTTAGCCTATCAAACAGCACATGACATGATACATCTAAAACATATATTACCTCAGGTTGTTGCTTTCTTCTGCCTAGGACACCACGTTCTTCTAGAATTTGCAGTACAGTAGCAAGTCGATCTTTGCCCTTTTTCTCTATTTCTTCGGATCCAATTTCTTTGGCAACAACATTCTCGTATTCTTCCTTCAAATTATCAGTGGATAAAATCCAACTGAAGTCCTGCGGTGGTTCCAAACAAGCATACTGGTGTTTGTACATAGACTCCATTGCACCCAAACAGGAATGCATTGTGCATGTATCTGTTAGAGGAGTAAGATGATCCAACTGTAAAATCTTTGCGTGTCGATGTGGAATCAAATAACAACTAAACAACAGCAAGGAAGAATTTCAAGATACTTCATGTGTACCAGAATTTCCTTGGTCACGCAGAGGTGCTAAGATATATTTTGTCCTCTTAGGTCTCCCAGACCATGTGAATTCTTTGCATACCTAAAATATAGGGCAAAAATAAATATGTGACTGTTACACTTCTTTTGATGAAAATTGTTACATATTGTCATTGTAGAATAAATTATGATGAGAGTAATGTGTGTAAAAACTTATTTTAAACAACACTCACAAATAAATTAGCATAATCTGGTTTCACATTACGTACATGAGAAAGATACAATTTGCGCATCATTACACACAGGGCTGGGATACAAAGAGGGTAAAATTAAGTTTCCCCTGGCTCTTTCAAAAGAAAAGGTTTCCTAACATCATAATAAGGAAAAATCGGCAACACAAAACTTTAACACTTATTTCATGCTGCATTGCAAATGCCATGAAAACGAACCAAAATTTCTTCTAACGGGTATCTTTTTTTGGGAAATAAAAAGAATATGTTTCCTTTTCTTTTATAGTATATAAACTTTACCTGGTGTATGGTTTCATTTGAACTTGCAGAGCTAGAACAATGGAAGTCATCATATCCAAGTGCATATTTTGATTGACTTGTAGCGGTAGTGTTCCATTTCAAGATACACTTTCGCTCTATCATATCATCAACTAATTCTTTGAAGACTCCCCCTCTAGCAGATACACTAGCAGCTTCACCAAACATCCACAAACAGTGTCTATATGAAAGGAAAAATGCAGCCAATATATATAGCTGTTATTAGGATCTACAGTAAAATATACAGCCGAATCAAATTTTGAATTCACTATTTTTAACAAACCTTGCTCTGGTAAGTGCAGTATTGATCTTTTCAATCTGAAGAATCGTGTTCTCATCTTTTAAAAGCATTGATAGAATAACCACTTGATAAGTTTCTCCTTCAAAACTATCAGCAGACTCAATGTGCACATTGATTTTATTGTGAGTAGCATACTTTTGTCTAAGAGAACTTTTGATTCCACTAATATTGCTGCCACACAGACACAGGACACCAACATCAATCACTTCAGTACCTTCCAGACCTGAACAATTTTTTTAAAAAAAACGTAAATTAAGGTCTTTATAGCTTTTTTTTTTGACCGGGAAGGTCTTTATAGCATTGCTGCAAAAACAGCCTCAAACAACTACAAGTGACAGCTATCTAGAAGATATACCTTGGGAAATGATCTCAAGCATGTATTGGATTGTGGCAAGCTCAATGGTGTTTTTCTCTTTGCAGCTATTCCCATCTGTTCCAGTGACATCAATAAAGCAATAATTGGGAAATTTAAGACCTTTGAATTGTTTGTTGTATTCAGGAGAAATAACAGTTGCACCATTTGTGATTTTCCCTTCATAAAATTTCTTATTGGGGAACTGCCAGATTGATGGATGAATTGCATACTGCTCAGTGAGCATATGCTTCCGAAAACCCAAATTGAGCAATCTTTTGAAAGGATTCATAGCAAACTTGGCATTTTCTTGTACCTAACCATTTCATCAATAAGATATATCATTTGCATCAGCTAGCATTAATATTGTTTAGTCATGTAAACGAATACACTAGAAAATCAGAAAGAAAATATTACCTTGGTTGGCTGCAAATTGAAGTCGTCGCCTAGCATCAAAATGTGTGTCACCGGCAGGCGCAATGGAATAATGAGGTCGCATTCGTTGATTTTGGCTGCATCATCTACTATGAATAAATTGATTGGTTCCATAGCTGCTTCATGGAGACGATAAGTTGACTGAGTTGTAGAAATGATGACTTTAGCATGTTTGATGCAGAAGTCCTCAAGAAACTTCCTTTCCACAAACTTTGGTAATTTCAGTGAGCTTCTGAATCTTTGAATGAAATCCACGCATTGCAACCTTAAATCATTCAGTTCTTTTGCAGCAGAATTTTCACCCAATTTATAAGGAACTGAACTTAATCCAAATGTCCACTGGACATGTTTGTCGCATAACCTCTCATCATGACATAATAAATCCTCAAAATCCTTCAACAAGCTCAACAAGTTTGTTATGTCTTTGGCAATATTAGCAGACAAATAAATTTCTGAAAATTTTTCTTTCAGATTTGTCAACCATTCTTTTCTCATGAGAAGCTTGGTAAACTTGTCCTTGAATGAACTCAATGTGAACACGACAAGACTATTGGTGCTACATCTGATTCCTGTGGTCTCATGATCACATTTTTCAGTGCAGTATGGATCTAGATTAAGTAGCACAAACAGTTCATGCAACCATATTTTAAACAATGTCATACCCACTAGAAAATCTTGTGACCTATGACATAAGCAATGTCGCTGAAATTGTTTTGCTAATTTTGTGTTATCTAGATTATCAAGCACAAGAGCATCTTCTAGTGGGAATAAGCATTTTTCGAGATTCACTAGGATCTTGACAACACTTGCTTTTGGGACACATAGCACAACTTTCTGATTCATGTGATGCAAGACTTGAAGCAAAGCAATTATAATTTCTGTTTTCCCAGACCCGGGAGGACCTTGTATAAGCTCTACATGTTTGTTAGTTCTGCACTGAACAGCTGAAATAATAGACTTGAGGGAGTATAACTGTTGTTGATTCAGATGACTTAGCCTAACCTTCTCAAAATCAATCGATTTCTCACACATTTTGCAATCGGTAGCCTACAAAATCAATAAATCACATAAAACATAATAAGATAAAGTGAAACTGAAAACATAAGTAGGTAAAATAATTGTTTTTTATTATTTTCTCTTACCATATCAGAAATGTTCAATATTGATTTGATGCCAGAACAGTTGTCTTCAGTTTTGTCAAAATTGAACACACTCCATGCTTTCATAGCATCCATTATATTGATGAGAAATATGCCAAATTTACTGTTTTCTTCATAACAACGTGTGCAATTTTGATCTGATACTAGCACCTTAAACCCTCTGTGGAAACTTGCACACTGACTTGTATTAAATACTATACCAAGAAAATCCAATGAAGAATCAAAATCACGACAGTGAGGAGGATGGCTACTGAATAGAAATAGATCACCATCTTGGGCCACTCGATATGAATGATCAGACTTCAATTGAATATCTGTGAGATTGATATCAACGAAGAATACCTCGGAGGATTCACATCTGAGCATTTCTTTGACATTATAATATGGAGATAATATCAAATTTTGCAATGATACTTTAAGATTGGACCGGATCTCTGCTAATATAAACTGTGAGTATAAACCCAAGTATTCATCAACACATTTAAAATGAGTTGGTATTTTTTCGTCCTGTTTAACAATATTTTTTAAAGCAATTAGTAAATAGAGAACTACATAAATGTCTATTGTAAAACTAAAAAATGAGATCAATTATATTTATCAATTCAAAGAAACTTACTCTTTTAGATGGTGTAATTATTGATAGAACTAAGTAATTAATGGTTAATGAGGAACTAAGTAACACGAATTAAAGTAATTGATCAATTGTGTTGTCACTTAAATAATGTTCAGGGAGCAGAAAATCATAATTAAAATAAGCTAGCCACATTTATTGTGTTATTTTTATTCCTTAGTTAACATGATCAAGCATATGTGTATTGCTAGATTTAAAGTTATATGAGCTAGCTCTCAAGGACCAAAAAGATCCATTATTCACCACACACAAATGTCATACCTTGCTTTTGTGAGTCTCATCATCCAATAAAATCTCTTGGATTGTCCAAGATAGAACAATTTTTGATAAAACAGGATTGTTGGTGTCTCCTCCTACATCAGCACTGTCTCAACTTCTGTCGTCGCTATCAACACCAGTTGCCTTCTTACGCCGCCGAGCATCCCCAAATGTAGGACCTTCCTCCTCCAAGTGGTTGATAACACTCTTTTCTAACTGCAGATGTCCCTCATCCATCAGTGCCTGAAAATCAATCTACCGAATTCAGTGGCAAAGGCGCAAAGCCAACATTTAAACGGGGGGTGGGGGAGGGGGGAAAAGGATAACGGAAAAATATGGTTTCACGATTTCTTACTATCTGTTAATCATCTACTGCACAAGTCATTCCCTAAATTAATAAATATAGAAAACTAAAACAGTAGTATCAATAAAGCTAAGTGTAACTTTTAGCTTATTTTTATGCTTATATGAATCATAATTTCTAGTTTTACACCACTATTTTTTTTTTTTTTGAAAAAAGCATATTCCTTTCAACTTGTAGGTTAGAACATTATTTGCTTTACCACAAGAAATATTATAAGTGTGAGTTTTTAATGTTGATTTAGTGTTAAAAAAAGTGATTAGTAGATAAAAAAAAATCAATCACTTGACAAATAGATGGTTGCCAAAAAATATGATAGCATATATTCTATGCCTATATAGAATACTAAAGCATATTAAGATATTACATATGTGTTATGGCAGTTTTGAAATAGAAAAGAATATACTTCTCTAGCTGTATTCTAAAAGTAATGATTTTTTTTTCTTTCATTAGACTGGTAAACACAAAATTACCAAGCAAAATATGTCTATATCCTTCACCTTAAGTCAAGTATCCAGAATTCATAAGAAATTAAAGTGATACGGAGTACTTATGAGTAATGACTAATAAAATGAAGACGGTGACCTTCAGATGCGTGCTCAGTTCAGGATTAATAAGTGAGGATGACTCTTGACTTGTGATCTTTTCAGGCTGTGAGAGCTTAGCTGCATTGGAGGTGGCCTAATACACTAGAGCTTTGAGAATTTACATGGTTTGCTAATTAGCTAATCTAGACCAAAAAAAAATGTTGGGGGTGGCGAGGCCACAGCTCGTCCCCCCTATGGCTTTGCCACTGCCCGCGAAAATCCTCTAAATGAAATAAAAGTTGCAACTTTCATTACCTGGGTGCTCGTCGCGGCGCGTGGCGAGCTCTGCGCCGTCGCCGTCTGCCCCGTCGCTGACCTACCAGGCGCGCTCTGCGCCGTCGAAGGCACCGGGCCCACCGTCCTCACTCCTGGACCTCGTGGCGAGCCCTGCGGCACAGTCTCCGCCGTCGCTGGTGCGCGCGGCGCGCCCTGCACCGACGTCGCGGCCGCTGGTGGCGCGCCCTCCCTCTGCGCTGTCGCCGCCCCGCCTGGCGCGCTTCCTCCTCCTCCCGAGACGGGCCCTCCTCCTCCTCCGCCTTGGCCACCCGCCGCGGTCGGCGGCGGCAGCGACGCGGCGCGTGATGCTGGGCTCCCACCATCGGCGCGTGATGCTGGGCTCCCACCATCGGCGCCGCCGCCACCGGCCGCTTCTCCGGCGACGACGTGGCTCCGCGCCCCCCCGTCCGCGTCGTCTGCGTCCACGACGACGGAGGGCTCCTCGTCCCGCGCTGCGGCATCCACTTGCGTTTTCCCCTTCCGCCGCCGTTTCGGGCCCATCCCGGACGTACGCGGCCGGCGACGGCGCCGCAGCCCCGGGCTTCCACCGCCGAAGGCGAGCTCCGGTGAGAGGTTGAGCCGGCGGCGGGGCCTCCGCTTCCGGGGTGGGGTGCGGGCGGCGGAGGGCAAGGTCGGGGTGAGCTTGTCAAGTGCAAAAAGGAGGAAGGAGAAAGTGTGATTTGGAGCAGCTAAGCTCAAGCTCACGAGCTCTCAAACCTTGTTTTTTTTTCTTTTTCATCCCTAATCACTTAAGCAGAGTAGTAGTAGTACTAATTAAGCGTTAGGACACACAAGCATTTTTTTCCTCCTGATTACAAAACAGTAAATGTAGTACACTAACAAAAAAGATTAAAATCACCTCTAAAATTAAGCTTTATAATTTAAAATCTGATAGGTGAAGAACACACGATGAAACTGAGTTTCTAGTGATAAAGGGCTCTTGTGAAATGTACCTAGGTTTGAGAAAATGAAGGAACAGCCGAACAGGAGGAAAAAAACATGTTTTTTTTTTAAAATAACACAGTACAACACAGACCAGACACTCACAACATACACACACAAACCCTACCTCTATAAGCATCTTCGAAGACTGGGCTGGCAAACTCTCGCTGTCAACGGGCACGTCGCCTAAATACTGGAAAATTCGCTCCTATGAGGAGTCGAACCGACGACCTAAGGTGCTACTGAGGCTCTAGTGATTAGGTTATAAGCCCTTTCATGAAAAAAAAACATGATTTTGATAGGAATGCAAATGACAAAAATGTTTCTTTTTCAATAAACACAAAAAATAATTGTTTGATTAGAGCTTAGAAAAAACAAAGAAATTGGATAAGAGATAGGCTCGTCTAAAAGATTGAAGCTTTTGTTAAACTTTCTCAAAGATTTATATGCATTGAGCTTTTCCTCATAATTTCATAAGATTTAGAAAGCTCCAATCTTTTATAACTAAATGATCAGATAAAAAAAATATCGGATTTAAATCCTACAAAATTACTATTAATCATATAAATTTCTTGTGTTCTAAAAACAGGTCTAAATGGAAAGGGGTGACTTATGAAAAAAGTTGACCAATATCAATCGAAAGCATACTTGATACTTCTTGATGTTTTTCTACACATAATTAATTACTTTTAAAATATCATATAAAATTCACTCCATCCTGGCTTTGTTTATTGTAAATTTTTGGCCTGATACAATGGAAAAGCCAGGAAAATTCTAAAGGCTGGACAGATCTAACTACATTGATTATTTGTTAATGTGAAACAACGAAGTTTTACTGCACCTTCGCTGACGAGCCCTGCTCCACTAGCCTGATATCTATACCACCCGTTTGCAAGGCAACATATCCTATACACACAAGCTCTGTGCACACCAACTAACAAATGTCACCAAAAAATTCTAGAAAAATTCATATATGTACTTTCAATAGTATTACACCTTGAATTAAAAACTTAACCTCAAATTCATTATATTTTGGCCCTAAAAAAACAAAATATGACAATTTTAAGGTTGTAATTCTGTCAGAATTTTGTCTTTTTTTACTCCCTGTGTAGAATGAATTTGAAACTGAAGTACATGTACGAATTTTTCTGGATTTTTATGATAATTTTTAGTTGGTGTACACGGTGTGTACACGCAAGGACCTGTGTGAATAGGATACGCTCCCTGTATGCAAAGCCTATACGACGGAGAATTACCTCAGTTTAGCGACGTGATATATTATACTCCCACCGTTTCTAAATATTTGACACCGTTGACTTTTTAAAACATGTTTTACCGTTCGTCTTATTTAAAAAATTTAAGTAATTATTAATTATTTTTCTATTATTTGATTCATTGTTAAATATACTTTTATGTATCCATACAGTTTTACATATTTCACAAAAGTTTTTAATAAGACAAATGGTCAAACATGTTTAAAAAAGTCAACGGCGTCAAATATTTAGGGACGGATGGAGTATTGTGAAAAGGGTCTTCAAGATCTATGAACTTTCTCATAAAATATATTATTTGTATATATAAAATCAATAGTGTGAAAAGCACATTAAAATGTAATTATCCTAATATAACTTTTATACACTAGTATTTATACTTATTTTGATAAATTAGATTAATAAAAACAATGAAGTTTAACTCTTTTTTTATAAATGCGTTCAGTACTGAAAAATAAATTACTATGAAAAGCATCAAAATCAATCCTAAAATTAGGATTCAAAATTTTATCTGCTGCAAAGCAAACGATGGAGATGATGATACTATATAGTACTAGTAGTATTATCTTCCTCTATCTTAAAATACAAGAATTTTGCTCATATAAATTACATATGCAAAATTCATTATATTTTAGGAAAAAGTACAAATTACCCCCCCCCCCTCCCGAACTATCGCGGTCGACCGAATTACCCCCCTGAACCACAAAACCAGATATTCTTCACCCTCAACTAGGCAAACAGGATGAATTACCCGCTGACCCAATCCGCGGTGGTTTTGGTTTACGTGGCAAGTCCAGTCAGCATTCTATTTATAAAAGTATGTGGGACCCACCTGTCATACTCTTCCGCTCTTCCCCCCTCTCTCTCTTCTCTCTCTCTCTCTCATGGGCGGCGGTGCGAGCGGCAGCGGCGGGCGCGGCTGGTAGAGGGCAGCGGCGGACGGCGCGGGGGCGGACGGTGGTCTCACCGGGCGGTGCCGTGACGTCTCACTTGGGGGAGGTCGCGACGGCGGCGGGCGGCGTGCTCGTTGGCGTGGGGTGGGGGTGGTCACGGCGCCAGCCGAGGACCACCGGCGCCTCTGCGGCCTGTTGCAACGGAGGATGTCCCCGACGTGAGCAGCCTTACACCGCCGGAGATGCGGCGGGGGAGATCTTGCCACGTCGGCACCACGGCGCCGCCCTACGGGAAGTAGTCGTCGTCATTGTCGTCATCGGCAGCGCCCTCGTAGTACCCAATCCTCCTCTCCCGCCGTCGCCCCTTCTCCTCCTCGCCGGAGGAGCTCGCCTCGGATTCCTCCTCCTCCTCCTCGTCGCCGTCGGTGCCGTCAGAGTCGGAGTCGTCAGCGCCGCCACATCTTCGCTAGCAGCGCCGCCATGCTTGGCCCCCGGAACCTCCCCACCTCGGCCTCCAGCATCACCGCTACCGCCGTCTCCATCATCCCCACCTCCGCCACCGCCGCCCACCGCCCATCCGCCCCGGCGCACCCCCGCCACTCGCCGCCAGCCGTGCCCGTCGCTCCCGCTCGTGCCGCTGCCCACTTCCTGCCCCTACATTGCCCCATGAGAGAGAGAATGAAGAGAGAGGGGGGGAAGAGGAGAAGGGGAGGTATGACATGACTGGATTGTCACGTGTACGCCACGTAGGACAAAATCGCACTGAATTGGATTAGGGGTTAATTCGTCCGATATTCAACGTTCAGGGTGAAGAATGTCTGGTTTTTGGGTTCAGGGGTGTAATTCGGTTGACCGCGATAGTTCAGGGGTAATTCGTACTTTTTCCCATATTTTACATAGTCAACATCTATTACAGTATACTTTGGGATAGAATAAGTACTACTACTACTTCTACTACTCCGAGAGGGTTTTGGATGGGGCTAAAAAGTTTTAGCCCTTGTCACATCGGATGTTTGAATACTAATTAGAAGTATTAAATGTAGACTAATGACAAAACCTATTCCATAACCCTGGACTAATTCGCGAGACGAATTTATTGAGTCTAATTAATCCATGATTAGCCTATGTGATGATGCTACAGTAAACACATGCTAATTATGAATTAATTAGGCTTAAAAATTTTATCTCGTAGATTAACTCTCATTTATGTAATAGTTTTGTAATTAGTCTATGTTTAATACTCCAAATTAGTATCCAGACATTCGATGTGACAGGGACTCGATCCAAGTACTCCCTCCATTTCAGGTTACAGGATGTTTTGACTTTGGTCAAAGTCAAATTCCTTCAAATTTAACCAAGTTTATAGAAAAAAATAGTAATATTTTCGACCCAAAATAAATTAATTATAAAAATATATTTAATTATTAATTTAATAAAACTAATTTGGTAATATAAATGTTACTATATTTGTTTATAAACTTAGTTAAACTTAAAGCAATTAAATTTTATCAAAGTCAAAACATGTTACTCCCTCCGTCTCGTAATATAACGGATTTTAAGTTTTTGCTTACACTCTTTGACCACTCGTCTTATTCAGAAAATTTATTCAAATATAAAAAACGAAAAGTTGTACTTAAAGTACTTTAAACAATAAAGTAAGTAAAAAATAATAATTCTAAATTTTTTAATAAAACGGGTCAAACAGTGCAAATAAAAACTCAAAATTCCTTATATTATTGGTTGGACGGAGGGAGTATAAGTTATAACCAACGGAGGGAGTATTTGCCTTCTTGTTTGCAATGAGTACCCTACGTAGCTAGTAGCTTTGTCAGAGGCTCGTTGACAACAACAGGTGAGCAACGGATCGATTTGACACGATATATAACGAGTGTGGGTAGCGGCGCAAAATGCGCGAAAGACACGAAGCAAAGCCAAGCTACTGTGGCTAGCAGCTGGAGTACTAGTAGCTCTGCATGCAGAATGCTGCTGAAACCGACCGAGCAACACGCATCCGATCCAGTCCAAGCGTACAGTACGTGTGAATAATATCGTCTCGGCTGCATGAAGACGTGTAGTACTACTGTACTCCCTCCGTTCAAAAAAAAAAAAAGCAAACCGCGGGTTTGCGTGCCAACGTTTGACTGTCCGTCTTATATGAATTTTTTTTATAATTAGTATTTTCATTGTTGTTAGATGATAAAACATGATGAATACTTTATGCATGACTTATCTTTTTAATTTTTTTCATAATTTTGTTAAATAAGACAGACGGTCAAACATTGGACACGGAAACCAGGGTTTGTCTTTTTTAGGACGGAGGGAGTACTGGAGTACTATACGCTGTGGGGATTATACGCTGCAGGTGCTGGGCTGATCCTGATATATGTTGACCCGTACGTACAATGATTAATTAGTATAATAATTTGTTTTCAAGAAAAATATATAATTCATAACCCAAATTAGTACTGTAGTATGATCCAGTAGTAGGGCCCTGTTTGGGGAACTTATCCCAGCTGCAGCTTTTCCCAAAAGTTGTTTCTGCTAAAAGCTGCCCTAAACAGTTTACAGCTTCTGAGAATCTGTAATTACATATTCTGAAAATGAAAAATGAACTAAGAAGCCAGAAGCTGCAGAAGCTGGGTTTCAGAGCTTTTCCAGATTCTCAGAAGCTGGCTACCAAACAGCTGCTTCTTATAATCTAAAATTACCCCAAACAGACCTTAGGAGTACTAGTTTTAAAGATATTTTGTGTTTGTGTCTGTGTTTGTGTTTGCGCATGTTTGTGTCCAGAGTCAAAGGTAGAGGAGGGTCTGGCCGGTTCCAAAAGAATACATAAAATATGAACAAGAAGGATGAGCCCCCCAATATGGATTCTGCTATCTCCATCTTTCGGGGCTGCAGCATCACGTACAGTACACTGTAGCGTGTCTGTACACTACACTACAGGGAGGAGAAAAGCAAAAGTCAGGCATAGCTTCGACAGGCAGCTCAAGCCAAGCAGGCCAGGAGCAGGCATGAACTGAATAATCGCGTGCATCCATATGCTTGTATCGATCGTGCCGGTCGCATCAGCCTCTCTTCGATCCATCTATCCACCGCATCACCACCAAGACAGACGGTCTGATTGGGATCGATTAATGCATGATAAACATTACTTGTACTGTTTCTGATCCGAGCTACTAGGCCCCTTTGAATCGTAGGAATGAAAAAACGGAGAAATAGGAAAAAGACAGAAAAAACATATGAATGATCGTTTGATTGGACCACAGGAAAAACATAGGAATCGGATAAGAGAGATAGACTAAAAGGATTTTTACCAGGAGGTTGGACCTCTTGCTAAGTTTCCTCCAAAACCTATATGCAACAAGCCATTCCATAGGAATTATGTAGGATTTGGAAAACTTCAAACCTTTGAATCAAAGGGCTACATAGGAAAATTTCCTATAGGATTTCAATCCTATGAAATTCCTTTGTAATTTCTTTTGATTCAAAGGGGCCCTAAATTAGTTTGTTCTTCATTGTACTGCTACGGAAATTTGTGTTTCCTTTTTCAAGTGTCCAGCAATGCCAGCATTGTATTATAGAAGAAGAAGACAAATAGTACAAAAATATGTATGGCAGGCCTTTAAACGGCTAGGCATGCATCTCTGTTCAAACTAAAGCTAGCTCCTCCATCCACAATTAACTTTATTTTGTGTAACCACCTGAGAGTTCTTAACCCTGGAATTGTAATTGCATATATACACGCGTATATGTTGAGAGGCCATATTGCCAGAAAGCTTTGCCCTTTGGGTCTCTTTACAAATAATATGGGCACCCTATTTCATACAGAAAACCTACATTTTACATGTGGGGTCTCTTTGAGAGATCCACTTATGAAAATCATATTATTTTATATACATACGGTTACCAACCGCAAAAATTGATTTTAAATATAGGTGGTCAGTATTCGTACTATAGGCGGTTCTTTTCAGCTCACTGACCGCAAAAAATGAGTAATTTTTAAATATAGACAATCAGTATCCTGGAGGCTCCAATTAATGTATTTTTACCAGCGGCCGATGCTATTTAATTTATGCCTCCAAATAAAAAGGGTTGTCATTAAAGTTTTCTTTTAAGTTGTCTGACCCATAAACCCTGAGATTTAACCATGCAACCTTTTCAATTTGACCGATCGATATGTATTATGAGATATATCTAGCGAGGTGCAGGGCAGGAGCGTCAGTGTGTACGGCGTGAAGACCAAACTTCTAACTCAAAAATCAAAACCATGGAACTTTAGCGAAAGAGAGATAGCGCGCATACAGATTTGGCATTCGATTATAAAGAAACCATGAGATTCTTTTGAACAAATCGTCGATGATATGACTACATTGAACTTACTGGTTACTATATATATGACACCATGTACGTTGAACGGGACATTGATGTGTAAAGTGCATTGTGACATTGTAGAATATGAGTCTGAGAAATGATTAATGTAACATCATCAAGAAAGAACATATGCAATGTAGCCTAGCTAGAAAAGACTAATCTGAACTGTTAAAACACCATCTAATTAACTGTGTCAAAGATATATAACTCATGATGTTTCTTATTGTTGTGAATAGTAAATTAGTAATAACTATTACTGTGTTTCAGTTATATATATTAAGTAGTTTCAATTATATAAGAGTACATATATACTAGGTATGCATGCAAAGCGCGCGACAGATTTGATAATTTGACACTTCATAAAGTAGGCTTTGATTCTTTGATATCCTGATCCACGTTCATCCATTCAAATAGTTCCACGCATGCATATCATTAATTCTCATGAGTGTTAGTTCAAATAAATTGGTAATAAACAAAGTTATCAAATTTATCAAAACCACATCACTACCATAATGCATTTTTTTTCTTGGGAGGCACATACCGTCAAGGATAGCATAGAAAACGCATCGATCACTACCAGAATGCATGGATAATCCACGAAATTGTACTGTGTTGAAGAAGGAAACTAATTGCAACAAGTTATGCTAATTGAAATTTAATAATCTTAGGGGCTCTTTATTAACAAAGGATCTTCATGCAATACCTACTTTTTGTTGAGGACATATTGTGAAAATGGCTCATGCATGCATGCATGCGCATTTTATGGACGTACGTGCCAAACTTAGCTTGCTATTTATTTTTTCAACCTTTTTCGTCGATAACGAATTAATTAGCTTATGGAAGTAATTATAATTATCAGATGCACCAGAAGTGTCGTCACTCAATTGAGGTTATTCTAATCAATTACGTACTAGTAGATTTTATTTTGCATTACAAGAAAATAAAAGAGGTTTATTGCACCCTGATACAAATAATTGCAGTTCTTTTCAATTAATTAGAATAACCTCAAATGCGAGTGACACTTTTGGTGCAGCCGATAATTACTTCGATATAAGCTAATTGATTCGTTATACAGGAAAAAGTTTTAAAAAATATAGCTAGAGACCAAGCTAAGTTGGACACGTACGGCCATAAATGCGCATGCATGCATGAGAGCCTATATATTTTCCCAATATACCCTCAGGAAAATGTAGGTAATGCATGAAGGTCCTTTGCTTTCAAAGAGATCCCAAGATTATTAATTTTCTTGTTTTTAGGGGAAATTATTAATTTTCAATGCCCATAACTTGCAGTTTCTGCCTTGCATGTTGTTCATTGTCAAATTGCTTTAATTGGTAATTCCTGCCTTGATAATTTACAATTTCAATGAATAGAAAACTAAACTACTACTCCTCCGTTCATGAAAAAAAATGATAAATTGATATTTTATTTTACTAATTGGTTTAATTGACAATTTTCAAAATGACATGTGGGTGAATAAATATGGGCAATGATCTTAAATAATCGAAGCCCACTTTATAAATGGTCAAATATGTCCTCCATCCTGTAGTACTAGTACATATGTACTCTTATATAACTGAAACCCACTTAATGTATTTATACTGTTCATCACAAGAAGCCACACATCTCATGACTTATCTTTGACATAGGGCATGTTTAGATTCTCTGGCAAAATTTTTCACCCTGTCACATCGAATATTTAGAAACATGCATGGAGTATTAAATATAGGAAAAAAATAATTACACAGATTGCGTGTAAATTGCAAGACAAATCTTTTAAGCCTAATTGTTCCATCATCTAACAATGTGGTGCTAGGGTAAACATTTGCTAATGATGGATTAATTAGGCTTAATAAATTCGTCTCGCAGTTTACAGGCGGAATCTGTAATTTGTTTTGTTATTAGACTTAATTTAATACTTTAAATATGTGTCTATATATCCGATGTGACACGGCAAAAATTTTCACCCCTAAATCTAAACACAACCATAGATAGATGGTGTTTTAACAGTTCCGTTAGTTCTTTTCTAACCTACCACTACTACTGTAGAAACAATTTTTCTATACGAGAACACCTATAAAATTTTTTATGTTAGAATAGTCACTTCTTATGTCCATATATTATAAGGCCCTGTTAATTCAAAAACAAAAATTTTCACCTATCACATCAAATGTTTGGACATATGTATAGAGTGTTAAATATAGAAAAAAAACCGATTGCACAGATTGTGTGTAAATTGCGAGACGAATATTTTAAGTCTAATTGTGCCATGATTTGACAATGTGGTGCTACAATAAATATTTGCTAATAGCGGATTAATTAGGCTCAATAAATTCGTCTCGCAGATTCCTGATAGAATCTGTAATTTGTTTTGTTATTAGACAACGTTTAATACTTCAAATGTGTATCCGTATATCCGATGTGACACGTAGAGGCAATTTTTTTTTTGCTAACTATACAAGGCCTAATTTCACAAACGCACTCTACACATCAATGTCACGTGGCAATGTACATGGTGTCATATGTCATCCATGATTTGTTTTAAAAAATCTCATGGTTTCTTTAAATTTGTATGCTCTCTCTCTTTCGCTATTCTTTTTTTGTTCTTTCGCTATGTTTTTTTACTTCTATGGTTTTAATTTTTCAGTTTGAAGTTTTGATCCTGACGCCGTACATACACGCTCCTGCCCGCACCTCACTATCTCATAGTAATATCGATCGGTCATGTTACTTAAAAATAACTTTTCATGACGCTTTTAAAATTTTACTTGCGATAAAAATAACATCCACTTGTAAAAATACGTAGGAGCTTTAGGGATTACTGACCGTATATAAAAATCAATTTTTACAACTACTTAGCTAAAAAAATAGTACTATGGTCTGTTTGTTAAAACTCCAGCTTCTAAGAATCTGTTTGGCATAACTCCAACTCCAGCTCTACCTCTCGTGGAGCTGGAACTCAGCCAAACAGTTTTAGTTTCATTTAAAATGAGAGTGAAGCTGGGTGGAACTCTATCACAAAATATACTAAAGAGGTGAAGCTGGGTTTAGACAACTCCACAACTCCACTTTAGACCCAACTCCTGGAGTTAAATTTAGGAGTTAGAGCTCTACCAAACATGCCCTAAATTTAACTCCAGAAGTTGGGTCTGGAGTGGACTTGTGGAGGTGCTTAAATTCAGCTCCACCTCTCTAATTTGTTTTGTAAGAGAGATCCACTCAGTTTCACTTTCATTTTACATATAGTTGGAATTGTTTGGTTGAGCTGCAGCTCGGGAGATGTGGAGTTAGAGCTGAAGCTACGACAAATAAACCCCTACTATCACCTATAAAATACGATATTGCTGGATCTTGAAAAAACCACACATATTTTGGTAGCCATGAAGAGTGATGGATGCACACGTTCGGTTCAGTTTATCCCTCGTTAAGACATTTGCCTCCTACTCCCTCCGTCCCAACAAAACTCAACCTAGTAATTCGATGGGACATAATCTAGAGCATAGCGAATCTGGACAGACGATCTAGCACAACGAATCTAGACAGGAGCCTGCCCAGATTCGTTGTGTTAGATACTTAGATTATGTTCTATCGAAGTACTAGGTTGCGTTTTTTTGACGGTGGGAGTAGTCTGCTAGTGATAGCTGATGCTTGAGCAGGCTCCTGTCAAGATTCGTTATGACAGATTATATCCCATTAAAGTATTAGGTTGAATTTTTTTTGGACGGTGAGAGTAGTCTGCTAGTGATAGTTGTTGCTTGAGCTGCCTGCCTATAATATGCAATCCTAGCTTGCTTTTCTCCTCTCTGTACAGTGGTGTATTACAGATATCCTAAGGTACTGTGCGTGATGCTGTAGCCCAAAAGATGGAGATTGTAGAATCCATCTTGGGCATTATATATCGATCAATTGTTCATCATATTTTATGTATTTTTTTGGAAATCAGACTACCCCTCTATTTTTCACTTTGGATACAATCAATCATACGAACATGCACAAACACAAAATATCTTAAGTTACTAGTACTACACAAATTTGGGGTAGGAATTAGTATATTTTTCTTGAAAAATAAATTAGTAATTAATTAATGTATGTACAGGTTAACATATTAGCCCAGCACCTGCATCAACCCGAAAAGATAGTATCTTCGGAGATGAAGGCTTAAGTCGTCTGTGTGAAAAGATCGCGGACGGCCGGCCATCCCACCTTCCACCCATCACATTGCAGGTGGTCTTTTGGTTAAAATTTTTAGCTCGCCTGCTTAGGGAAATGAGTTCGTCTGGAAAAATTATTAATTATTGTTTATAACAAAAATAAATAAATCTAGTATGACATATGATATAGTATAATATTATAAATATTATTCATATGCTTATAAAGTATATTTGAATTTATAGGTTACATTTATTTATTTGTGGAAAAGGGAGTATATTTATAGG
The DNA here is from genome assembly GCF_000147395.1 of Oryza glaberrima. NCBI lineage: Eukaryota > Viridiplantae > Streptophyta > Magnoliopsida > Poales > Poaceae > Oryza > Oryza glaberrima. The sequence continues at coordinate 23,895,633 of NC_068336.1, read as the reverse complement.
TCACATTTATTTATTCTGCAGCCGAGACGATATATTCACGCCTTGACTGGATCGGATGTGCTCGGTCGGTTTCAGCATTCTGCAGAGCTAAGCTAGCTAGGCACACAGTAGCTTTGCTTCATGTCTCGGATTTTGCGCCGCTACTTCATGTAGGAGTAGGAGTATCGTTGTATCGTGTCAAACGATCAGTTGCTCATTATTCTTGACAACGAGCCTCTGACCAAGCTAGCTAGCTACGAGAAGGCAAACGCTACCCAGTTCCAATATACTTACTAGTTGTTGTTTTAGATTATTTAGCAAACATTAAAATTTAGGAAAAATAACTATATATAATACTAGGTTGGGGGTAGAATAGAGATAATTTTAAATTGAAGGTGATTGATTATGATAAGATTTACTTAAAAAATAAATCAATTTTAAGACAAAGGAAGAACATACTAATATGCTTGTGTGTCCTAACACTTACTCTCCGTTTCACGTTATAACATGTTTAAACTTTGGTCAAAGTCAAACTATTTAAAGTTTGACTAAGTTTATAGAAAAAAATAAGTAATATTTTTGATCCAAGATAAATTTATTATAAAAATATATTTAATTATTAATTTAATAAAAATAATTTGGTATTGTAAATATTACCAAATTAAAAACATCTTATAACTCGAAACGGATCGAGTAATTATGAATACTCTGTTTAAAGTGATTTGGGCTGAAAAATGAAAAGAAAAGAAAAAAAAGAAGTTGGACAGCTCGTGAGCTGCTCTACATCACACAGTCTCCTTCCTCCTCCTTTTTGCACTTGACAAGCTCATGCCCCGGAAGCGGAGGCCCCGCCGCCGGCTCGACCGTACCCCTCGCCGCCGGTAGAAGCCCGGGATGGGCCCGAAACAGCGGCGGAAGGGGAAAAAGAAAGTGGGTGCTGCTGGTGCGACAGCACGCGGGACGAAGACGCCGGGACGAGCAGCCATGCCGTCGCCGGAGAAGCGTCGTCGGGTGCAGGCGGTGGCGCCGATGGTGGGAGCCCAGCACCACGCGCCGCGTCGCCGCCGCCGACCGCGGCTGGTGGCCAAGGCGGAGGCGGAGGAGGGCCCGTCTCGGGAGGAGGAGGAAGCGCGCCAGGCGGGGCGGCGACGGCGCCGAGGCAGGGCGCGCCACCAGCGGCAGCGACGTCGGTGCAGGGCGCGCCGCGCGCGCCAGCGACGGCGGCGACTGTGCCGCAGGGGGGCTCGCCACGACGCACGGTGCCTGCGCAGAGCGCGCCGGGTGGGCCAGCGACGGCGCAGAGCTCGCCACGCGCCGTGACGACCACCAAGGTGAACTTTTATTCCGATTAGACAACCATTTCGGGAGTTTGATTTTGAGGCACTGAATGAGGGATATTGCATTGCAGCTGGACAAGAGTGTAAGCAACAACATAGAGGAGAAAGGTCCTGCTTTTGGGGATGCTCCGTGCCGTAACAAGGCAACTGGGGTTGACATTGACGACAGTAGTCGAGATGATGCTGATGGAGGAGACGCTAATAACATGTCTCTTTTATCAAAAACTGTTTTGTCATGGACTATCCAGGATATATTATTGGATAATGAGGTACGCATTTGCCTATGTATTTTGAATGAGAGATCTTTTCTATCATTGGAATTTAGCTCATGTATTGTACCTTACTTTGCACATTTCCTGTTGAATAACACAAACGTGGCTAGCTCATCTTAATCTTTTTTGTTTGCTCCCTGTACATCTCTTAAATGGCAAAAATTGATCAATTAACTTAATCCTTGTTATTTAGTTCCTCATGTAAACGTAAATGTTTGTGTTGCTTAAGCTTGAAATGTCTCTGTGAATTAGGTTCAGAAAGTACCAACCAAGTTTAAAGGGCTTCAGCATTATTTGGATGTACACTCAAATCTGCTAATGGAAGAAGTTCGTATAACCATCAAGTCTAGCTTGTTGAAAGTTGAGACTACTCAATGCTTTCGTGATTTTGTTGTGTCGTTTGCTGGGCCACCTTCCATCTATTACATTGATATTGATCTTTATGGAATTGATAACTGTCAGCATGTTGTGAAAGATGGGGATCTGTTTTTTCTTAGTACTCAACCATTAAGGGGTCAGTTATCAGGTTGTTTTGGTATTGCCACAGATGTTGGCTGTGATAATCAGTTTCAAAGAAGCTTCAAGATGTTAGTTTCAGAAAATCAGAAAAACACTGATTTAGAATCAATCAGATATATTTGTTTTCTTACTAACATTATGGATAATTTGAACATATCGAAGGCAATGGTCACAATGTCATCTGGCAGATGTGGTATTATCAATTCCATTATAAGACGCAATGAGAAGGTAAAAAGATAGTAAATTGTTCTCTTCCTGAAGTATCATTGTTGTTTGCTTTAACACTGATATATTTTTGAATTTTTTGTTTGCAGTGCAAAAAAACATGCGCATGTGCTGAGTTATGTGCATTTGGAATTGAAGATTCTAGTTATCTCGAAAAATACAACGAAGAGCAGCAATGTGCAATGACATGCATTATGTCGAAAGTAGGTTGTCACCACAACCATTCAGTTGATCTTGTATGGGGGCCTCCAGGTACAGGAAAGACCCGATTAGCTGCCGGTTTAGCTATTTGTATGCTGAATTTGAGATTAAGAATATTAGTGTGTGTTCCAAAGAAAAGAGACATTCATATATTTCTTCAGAGTTTACAGAAAGTTGATCCATCATTCGACTTTAGAGGCATTGTTGTTCTCAATAGGCTGAGTAACTCTGAAAGCATAAAGAATTGCAACAAATTTCATGAAATGAATTTGGAAAATAGAGCGCAAGCGCTCTATTGCTGCATATTTTTATGGAGAAGTTTTGTGAAAGAATTAGGTTTTGTTTTGGGATTAAAACCATACTGCAAGGAAAAATGCGATCACGATGGATGTACTATCTGTAGCAAAAGCAAGCTAGCTGTTTTCTCCTTCAGTTCTTTTAAAGAGAAAGTTTGTGCACTTGCTATAGATGTAGAAAAATGTTCACGGATTTTGATTGACAGCCTGTCAGATATATTATTGTCGAACTATAACATTGAGATCTTAAACAAATTGTTGAGCGGCCTATCACATTTGGAGGATCGCATTAAGAATAGTGATATAACACAGTCTGGTGTTGAAAAGGAATTTGGGCTTGCATCTGGTATTGATTTTTCCTGGGAGGAGGTAGGATGCAATGTTGCAGAGTTGAATGAAATCCGGATGACTTGTCTTGGGTTGATAGAGGTTGTTATCAACTCAATTGAATTGCCACAACTGGATGATAGAAAGGATCTTGAGGAATTCTGCATTAGACATAGCCGCATTATCATTTGTACTCCAGTCTGTTCCTCTCAGCTACATGAGTTAAAGTTGGATACCATCGATATTTTATTGGTTGATGATGCTGCACAAATAAAAGAGATCGACATGCTTATTCCACTGTCATTTTCACCAAGACATATTGTGATGTTTGGGGATCATCTCCATTTGCAGCCCATGGTGAAAAGTGAGGTATTTGATACATTCCTTTCTTAAGGGTAGAATCATGTGTTTCTGTTAACTGAAATCGTATTAGTAGAATTGTGTTTCTGCAATTTGTTTTTTATTTTTCATGGCAAATCTAGATTTACTTTTTGTGATGCACGACTGTGATGCTCAGATTTAGTTGAGTCAATACCATGTTTACACACCCAAATGACTTTTTGCTTGGTAAATTGTTGTAGGTTTGTAAAGAAGCTGGATACGCTTCAAGCCTTTTTCAACGATTGATGCACTCTTCTTCTGAAAATAAGAGACTCACTAAACAGTATATGATGGATCCTTCGATTAGTCAATTCGTGAGTGAAAATTTCTATGAGGGTAGATTGGAGGATGACTCAACAGTCAAGTCTGATGACTACAATAAGCTCCTAAAAGAATTTCCAGTCCCTGCTTATGGGTTCTTTGACATAAGTGGTGTGGATGAGTTGACAGGCAAAGGAAAAGGCTTTGTGGAGTCTTCTGTAATCATGTTCTTGCTTCAGTTTCTTTGCAAAGGTATACATTCTTTTCTTCTCTACAAGTACCATCTTTTTTTGAAAAATCGTATATGCTGCCTTTTTTTTTTGTCAAAAGAAAGGAAAGGAATACATTTTACCATTGCGTTTTCACCAAGATTATGTTATGCTCGGGGAACTATATGTGTTTCATATATGATTCATTCACCTCCTTTTTTCATTGCAGGTCGGACAAATGCCATAGGAAAGATCAATGTTGGAATAATTTGTCTATACAACAACCGAATGGATGCACTGAGAAATCTGTTAGGCATCAAATATGAAAGCCACGACAGAATTAATATAGAAGTTAACTCTCTCGGTAATTTGCATGAGAAATGGTATGATGTGGTAATCCTGTCATCAGTTTCCGATGAAAAAGCAGAGCTTCTCGAGGGCAGCAAAATGAATGTAGCTTTTTCAAGATCAAGGTATGTTTTACTGTTATGCCTGTCAATTTTCTCTTCTGACTAACTAGAAATGTTCATTGACTGTCTTTTTTTTCTCTAGATACTGCCTGTGGATTATTGGAGAAGGTAAAAATCTGATTGCGAGTGAAGATTTATGGAAGAAGTTAATTGGATATGCAAAAAATCTACACCGTGTTGCGACATTGAACAGCAATGTGTTGTCTAAGGTTATGAGTCAGTTGAATGACCGGGACAAAGATATACCCACTGCCTCTGCACTTCCAAACAAGGTAGCTAAGGAAAATGTCATGCACAGTTGCACACCAAGGAAAACATCTTAATAAATTGAGTTATCTTGCTTAGAGTTCCTTTACAACTGATGACAAGAATCCTGCATTGCCATGGCTTTCTCCACATTAGCATTCAGTTGATGTGGGCCCTCACTGGCACTGGTGGCCCACAAACGAGTCCACAACACAAGCTTCTGATTATTTAAAACGATTTAATTATATTGCATATAGAATGACTTGAAATGTTTCAAAACCACCACAATGTTGTTCCACTTGGAGAGACAAGTATATAAATATAGCTCCAATAATTCTTATGCTCCTCATTTGTTCTTAATATATATTTTTTAGATAATGTGTTCTTAGTATATATGAACAAGAAATATCGAACTTTCACAGCAAGGGGAAGAATTTACATGGGCAGGAAGACCCAACAATACAAAATACATCCTGGCTCCCCTTCGAGATCAAAAGGGTGCTCCTGGTACGATATACTTATCTTTGCGACTGCGATGGTTATGATATATTAGATAACCTTTTTATATTTTTACTTTCTTGTAATTCTTTTCAGCTGAATAAGTGAATAACTTTTCAACTACTTTTTGCATGCAGATACTTGTTCTTTTCAGGCATGCTTAGGGACGGTTGAATCATTAAACAAATTTCAGTTCTCATGCTTAAATCCTCCACAGGATTTCACATGGAGTTTGTCGCTGAATGACCTAAAGACTCGGTACGAGCATACGGTTGCTGAAGAGTTTGCATCTGAGGAGTGCAAGAAAAGGGGCACGCATCGAGTGGAAACTGCCCTGAAAATTCTAAAAGATGATGGTGTCATAGGCCGTGACAAAGTTGACCCTGAGGTGAGATTCTCTTTCAGATCTTTTATTACTCTTTTAGTATGCCATTGCCATGGACAGTTTCATAAGCTAGCCTGTATGGCTCAGTCAAAATGTTTGATAAGCCAATACTTATCAATTTGCTTTATATATTTTCTAAAAACATAATTTGCTTTATATGAAATGCTCCATTGTGTGATTCCGTTGATCAAAGATGAGTCGATACTTCATTGCACACTCATAACAACAATGCCAGTTTACTCAGACCTTGGCATATGAGTTCTGATTTTCACTTTACTCTTGCTCTACAACAATGCTAGTTTTGTGTTGGTAAATTTAGAATATCAGGGGAAATGGGATCCTTGCAAGAACACTTTCTAGAATATTTTACCTGTTTTACTCAGCTGAGCTGTGGTGATTAAGCAAATTCAAGGCTTGCTCTGAAAGTTCAGGTTCATAGGATGGTTTCTCACATAACCTGTGTTTAACAGGTCTACCCATTAAGATGCTCTCTCTTATGGTAGGACAACTGAAATTATGTAGAGCTGATTTGTGCATTACCTCTGAGATCACAGTGATGTTATAATGTTTGTGATGAAGGAATATGTACAATCAAGTGTTAGGAACTTAGGATTACCTCTTGTCCTGGACCTTACAGGGCTTAACGGTCGTCAGTTCATTAGCATTTGCTGATCTTGAGTTTCAGCAGGGGCACATGGTCAAGAGGTGGGTTTGTGTAGCAAGTGATATCCTTTTTTAATCCAGAAGTACAAGTATCAATTCTATAACTGAATAGTAAGGATAAACTAGCTAACCTTAAGCAACTGTGTTTAGACTCTGAGTGCGCACACACTCTCTTACCAGACCATATATAGTATTAACCAACAAAGTTACAAAAAAAGTTGTCAAGAAGGGTATGCTAGGAAGATGGGTTAGTGAAGAAAGAGTGGATAGACATCATAGACAGTTGTTGCAAACAGGAGATGTTAAGCTTGCAACCTCTGCAGCTTGCACACTAGTGTTTTGTTTTGCAGTACTGCAAATTTAAAGGAGACTGGCCTCTCTCTCTGTCTCTCTCTCTCTCTCTCTATATATATATATTTAGGAGTATCTGTTTGCTGTCATGCTGGACACACGGCATTATGCATTATGGGAGCAATACTAGTGGGTTATATTAATTTGTGTTATGTTCCTAATCTTGAATTCCTATTATGTATGATTGTATGTACCTGCACTTTACCCTTAACTAGAGCAAGCTTTTGCAGGACCGACTCTTCAAAATCGCATCATATGAGAAGGTTGGCATCAATGAACCACAAAAGGTAAGATGTCTCCTAGAGGCCGGAAATATAATGGTAGGACATTTCCGTGTGTCGCGAAACTACTTCTACTTGAAGCCGGGAGAGATCTACAGCTATGATAAGAGAGTGCCATACATCCATGCCAAGTCCAATCTGCCGGTTTCCCATGCCGTTATGGTTATTGGTGATGGACGACATCGAGAGCCAATGGCCTCTGCTGCCAGTGGCACAAGTAACAGTACTGAGCCGCTACTCTACCGTGAGCATGTTATGATCCAGAATAGTGAAGGGAAGCGGTTTGGGATTGATGGGTTGGGAAAAGTTGACAAGCTTTCCTTCCGTGGACTCTACCAGATCATTTTGCCAGATTAAGTTCTCAAATGCTAATCACCTTTGCAGGCTGCAGAATGTGGTTGGAAATGGTCATCTGTCTGTCTGTCTGTGTGTGTGTGATGCATGCAGTAGATGCAAATTAAGCTCGGGACAATGTTCCATATAATATATGTATGACCTTATATTGTGAGATGAGCTTGATTTTGCTTTTTTGAGACCAGCAGATCGAGCTGCTGATGCATCATGCATGAATACGGTGGAAATCGAGTGTGAGAATCTTGAACTAGGAAACTAACATTTTTCTTGCTGGAAATCGTGGAGTTTAATTGTTCCAAGGTTGATGTTGGTCTGACCTGATTCAGAGTTGAGTATAGTAACGATCTGTGGGATACATAAGTTGATACGTACAGGCTGGCTTTGTTTATCTTGGAATTAAATCAAATCCGATTCTGAATGGAAATAGTGACCTCTTTTTCCCCATGAAAGATCAGATCAAACCTACTGCTCCCCGAACCGAATTGAAATCAAATCCGACAACCTTGTTGCTCAGATATGATATTTATATCGATCCGTGCCGATCGATAATAATTAATCTCTTCTCTATCTCTACTACTTAAAAAATAAGAGATGCTTCCATCGTCCGTAAAAAAAAACCGACGAAAAAAAACCAGGAGAGCGAGGAAAAAAACCGGGCAAAAAAACCGTAACTGTCAGGCGAAAAAAAATTTCGATTCCATGAAAAAAAAAGGGCGGCAAAAAACCGGCAGAAAAAACCGAAAGAAAAAAACCGTAACTGTCCGTAAAAAAGGGAAAAAAAGTCCGATTCCGTGAAAAAAAAGGCGACAAAAAAACCGCCCGAAAAAAAACGGACGAGCGAAAAAACCGGACGAGCGAGAAAGAAAACCGTAACTGTCCGTTTAAAAAAAGGGCGAAAAAATAATCCGATTCCGTGTCAAAAAGTGAAAAAAAATCTTTATCTCTATCTCTGTCTCTACTACTTAA